>NC_082641.1:94678420-95303420 GCF_028023285.1 Balaenoptera ricei
ATGAAAGATAGCATACTACAGATACTCTTCTGCATTTTATATTTTTCACTTAACAATATACCCCCAGAAATCATACATACTTTTATTTATAGAGATTTTCACCATTAACCCTCCATTGTGTGGCATTTATTTGGTTTACTCAATCACTCTCCTGTATATGGGTATTTGTTTCCTTAAGTTGTATTTTGAAATTTTTAAAATGCTGCCATAAATAGCCATGTGCATATACGTATTTTGAGATCTGGGGAGGTATATCTTCAAGTAAATTTCTAGAAGTGGGATTGCTGAGTCAAAAGGTAAGTGCATATATAATTTTGTTAGATTTTGCTAGATTCCATTCCAAATGGGATGTACCAGTTTGCATTTTCACCAATATTATAAGAAAGTGACTGTTTTCCCAGCCTCATCAACAGCATTTTTAGTCATACTATTTTTAATTTTCACCAATAGGATCAGTGAGAAATGGTATCACAATGTAGTTTTAACTTGCATCTCTGTAATTATGAGTGAAGTTAAAGAGCTTTTCATTAATTTAAAGGCGGTTTTTATCTTTTTTAAAAAATCAGTTTATATCATTAGTTCACTTTCCTGTCAAGTTTTTGGATTTTATTTTCTCAATTTTTAAGAGTACTATATTCAATAGAGATATTATCCTTTGACTGTAATATTTGCTGAAATATTTTCTGCCAGTTTGTCACTTGTCTTTTGACTTTGTGTATGGTGCCTTTTGACATACAAATTTTTATTTTTCTGTAATGAAATTTATCAATTTTTTCTTTTATAGCCTCTCGATTTTGAATCATAGTTAGAAAACCTTCCCTTATACCCAGAATATAGAGAAATTCACTCCTTTTCCTTCTACTACTCTGTTTTATGTTTAAAATCTGCATGCATTTGGAGTTTATTCTTGTGTGTGGTGTGAGTGAATGACCTAATTTTATCTTTTCCAAAGGGGTAAACAGTTTTTTAAGCACTATTTATTAAAAAGTGGATCTTTGACTTGGTAATTTGAGTATCACCTTTACCATATGCTTAATTTCCTTATATACTTGAGTCTTTCTCTGAACTTTTTATGTTCTTTCTCTACTCTGTTTACTCATGTACCAGAATCATGCTGCCTGAATTATAGAGGCTTTGTATTATGTTTTAATGTCTGAAAAGATTAGTCTCCTTCATGGTTTTACTTTTTTTTGCTGTTTTCCTGGATATTCATGCATATTTGTGTTTCCAAATGATATTTAGAAACAACCTGTCTAGCTCCAAAAAAAAAAAAAAAACTTATTGGTATTTTTATAAGGATTGTATTAAACTCACACATGAATTCAGCAAGTCATCCTATCCAAGAATAGGGTGTGTCTTTCCATATGTTCAAGTATAGTTTTGAGTTTTCCAAAAGTTTTAAAGTTACCTCAAAATAAGGTTTGCACATTTCTTGTTAAGTTTATTTCTAGATATTTAGTCTTCTTTGTTCCTATTGTATGTTGGGTTTTCTCTACCTATATAACCTCATTTTTTATATGTGTGTATATAAAGACTATTTCTGTATATTAATTTTATAACTATAACCTGGTACTTTACTACTTTTTTATTGTTTGAGTTTATTTTATCATTGATTCTCTATGGTTTTCCAGGTATATGATGATATCATTTGCAAACTGAAATAGTTTTACTTCTTTTTCAATTCTTATTCCCTAGCTGATTTTGCTTCTCTAATTGCATTGGTCAATACCTCCAATATAATGATGAATAGTGGTGGAAATAATGGGAATTCCCTAAGTTGCTCTATGTTTAAAATTGTTTACTGATACCTTTGCTACTTGAAGGATATCTTGGCTAGATATGAATTTTTAGTTCACACTTTCACTTTGTTGACAATTCTGCTCCATAGTTGCCTTGTTTCTTATGTTGTTTTTGAGAAATCATGCCAATCTGACACCTTGACTTTTGTTATTTGATCCTTATGCCTGGTGGCCTTGAGGATTTTTTATCTCTTAAGTCTAATTATTTTTCTCAGATATATCTTAAAGTTAATTTTTCTGGGTTAATTTCTACATGTATCCAGTGAGCTTTTTTAATATGTAGAACTAGATCTTTTTTATTTCTAAAAAGTTTTCTTGAATTAAGGTTTTAAATGTCAGTTTTGTTTTCATATTTTGTTTCTTCTTCAAGGGCTTTAATCAAACATTTGTTATTTCTTCTTTTTCTTCCATTTCAACCACTTCCTCTCTGACCCTTTTTACTTCTATCTTTATCCCACTTTTATTCTTTTGGTTATTTTCTGTCTTTCTTGAATGCTCCTATTAAATTTCCTTTTGAGTCTATTCTCCCTTTGGCAGCTTGTAATTTAGTCTTCATTTGTGAGATGATTTGGTCTCCTTTCTTCTATTTCTTTCATGAGTTTAATCAACTCTCTTTTCATTTCTTTCTTTGATTTTGTCTATTTCTGTTTTTGGTTTTTGTATTTCTGACTCAAGATAGGCTATCATATCCCCAAATGCTCGCTGAAGTACATTTCATCAGTTTGGACAGATGCCTGACAGTTCTCTAATGCTTCTAGGTTGCTTTGCTTGTTTGTTTGGACAGGGGAACCGTCATCAGCTGAGGTAGACTAATTCTCATTTTTGGATACAGTAATTTTATATAGATGTATCCCATTTTTTCTATTCATTTTGCAAATTTGAGGTGCTTTTCTAGATTCCTAATTCAAAGGTGCCGTCTTCTATCAGTGAGCAAAGTCCAGTTTCTTTAGTAGATGGGTTCAATGCTTTTGTCTGTATGTTCGTTTCTATATTCTTTTTATTTTGGAATAATTTTAGGTTTATAGAAAAGTTGCAAAGAGTACAGAGAACTCCTGTATACCCATCAGCCAATTTCAGTTTCCCCTAGTGTTAATTATAAAAACTAGGAAAAAACAACCTTGGTATATTACTATTAACTGTACTCTGGACCTAATTTGGATTTCACCAGTTTTTCCACTAATATGTTTTTCTGTTCCAAGATCCAATCCAAGTTAACACATGGCATATAGTTGCCATCTTTCCTCCGCTCTATGAAATCTTTTCAATCGTCCCTAATTTTTCATGACCTTGACAGTTCTTAGAAATACTAATCAGATATCTTGCAGACTGCCCCTCAATTTGGGTTTGGCTGGATTTTTTCTCAAATTAGACTAGGTTTAGAGTTGGAAAGAACCAAGACAGTGTTTGGAAAGAATACCAGAGGTGAGGTGACTTTCTCATCATACCACATCACAGGGTACAGGATATCCTCATGTTTTCATTAGTGATGTTAAATTTGATCGCTTGATAAAGGTAGCATTTGCCAGTTTTCTCCACTGTGAAGTTTCTATTTTTCCTTTTCCTCATTCTATTCTTTGGCAGCAAGTTATAGAGTCCAGCCCACAGTCAAAAGGGGAGGATCTAAGCTTTACCTCCTGGAGAGGGGAATATCAACATATATTATTGGGAATTTTTATATAGAAAAAGTAGTCTGTTCTTCCCCATTTATGAGTTTATTTCATCATTTATTTATAGCAGTATGGACTCGTCTATATTATTTTATACTTTGGCTTATAATCCAATATTTTGTTGCTCAAAATATTCCACGTTTGCTCATTGGCAATTATTTCAGGTTGGGTCCTGTGTCCCTTTGACATGTCTCCATCCTTTTACTTTTTGAGAAACCTCTCACTTCCTAGTACTATGTTTGTGTGCTTCTGGGGGGAGGTTATTTTTTTGGAGAAGGAATTGTGGTCCTCTGGGTTTTTTCCTTCTTTTTTGTCTCAAAGGACTCTAAAATTTACCCTTAACTTTTCCTTTACCACCCTTGTTGCCTTCTTCACCCAGAAGATATGCTTTTTAAAGACTACCACCTCATATCATGCATAATTTTAAGACCCTCTCTATGATCAGTGCTCTAATCTAACAAGACACTTTTTTTTATTATTTTTATGTTTCAAATGAACTTTCTCTTTCAGGTGGTTGCTTTCAAGTAATTCTAAGCACACCCCAGCTCTCTACTTCTCTCTTCCACCCAGTTTGTCTGCCCTTACTGCGGCTGCCCTTACTTGCCCCAAACACTTACACCAGAAGCATAGGCATTCACTCGCTGGGATTTGGTGCTTTTTCATTTTTTATTAACAGTTAATTTGAAATTCAGTATATTTTACCCTGTACTTATGCTGAAGGCATGATATGATGTGTTCTGGTTATTCTATACTGGTTTGGGGAGGATATCAAGATACAAGTATAAGCACTTGCCATAGTCCTAGTCTACCCTCAGAAATGAGGCTTGATGTTGATGCCTGTATCAACGTAAAGAAGTTTCATTTATTCCTAGTTTCTCTGGATTTTTCTTTAAAGTTGGTATTTATTCTTACCAAATGCTTTCCTACATTTAGTGAGATGATAATGAATTGATATTTCTTCATATGTTCTTTAAAATAGTGATTACATCAATCATTTTTTTAAAGTAGGCCCTTCTTCCATTATTGTAATGACCTCTATGTTGATCATAATATATTCACTGCTAAATTACATTTGTAAAGAATTCATTTCAGATTTTTGGACCCATGTAAAACAAAGTGTTAGGTTCCTCAAATAAGTTGAGTATTGTGCCATGTTTTTCTCTGTTCTAGAACATGAGGACTATCTTCTCCTTAAAGTTTTGGAGGACTTTACTCATAAAACTGCCTGAGACTTAAGAAGATATTACACATTTTAGATGTTTTCTATGGCTTTAGATTTTAGGTTTTCTAACTACTTCTTTATTCAATTTTAATCTTTCATATTTGCAAAAAAATTTTCAAATTTATTTAATGTTCAAATATATTGGTAATATTTATACATATTTATAATTTTTTAAAATTTGTTATATCTATAATTATGTCCCCTTCACATTTCTTATTATTGTTATATTAGTGTCTTCTATTTTCTAGATTTAAAGAAAAGTAATGAAAGAAAATGTTGTTATTGATCTACTCTCATGATTTTGTTTTTGCATTTGTTTTCTATTTTGTCTTTATCTACTATTTTTGTCCTTATCTTTGTTAGTCTTTCTTTATAGATTTCTCTAATTCATTTTGTTCTTTTTCTAACTTCTTACATTGAGCACTCAGTTCAGTTAATTTCTATTTTTCTCATTTGCTAATATATGGTTCTAAAGCTACACATTTTCTTCTGCCTACCACTTTGACCATATCCCATAGCACAAAATTTTATATATACTGCTTTTAGTGTTGTTCATTTTTAAATACTTTGTTGTTTTATTCTTATAATCTCAGTAAGCCAAAACTTATTTTAAAGGGTTTTGTAAAGACTTTTTGGGATAGTAACTAACTTTTGTTGAGAATGTCTACTTGGATTGTGTTGTAGACAGTAAATACAGATTGTGTGATTTTCCCTTCTTTTATGTTGGTTTGGGTTTCTTTCATGGCCTAACACACGATCTGTTTGATAATGTTTCACACGAGGATATATACACATACGCTGGTCACCAAAACTGTTTCCTCTTCTTTCTATACACACAGCTGTATTACATTTCCCAGCCTCCCATCCAGGCAGATATGGCCAAAGAATGAGGGAAGAAATAAGGTGCCCAGTTCCAAGTCTTTCCCACTTTTGATCCACAGGGTTCTTTTCTCTTAAGACTTGAGCTGATGAACACAGCAACCTTAGAAGTCAGATGGTGAAAGGGACAAAGCCACAAGAAAGGAGTCAGATCCCTACATCACCTCTTGGAGGAGAGCCACCAGTTCATCATAAATACCCATTTTAAATTTTACATGAAAAAGAAATAAAATTCTGTTATGTGAAACCATTGAGAGTTTGGGGTTTATCTGTTACAGCAGCTAGTATTATCTATACAGTACACTGACTAAAAAGACCTCTTTATTATTTCTAAGGATTGAGGCTGGTATTGGCTAGAGCATATCAGTTTGATCAAATCTCCCATTTTCTTTCCCCTGTGAGTCTTTATATTTACAGCCCGTTAGTTTCCTTCTTGACATTTGGCATAATGTGTGCTATTGCATGTCAGTTTCTCCTGACGAATTATGCTTAACATTTGCTCCTCAGGAGTTCATCCCCTAAAGGTGAAGGATATTCTATATTTTATACTAATCTACATCCAATATCCAGTTCACTGCTTCATACCAAGTAGATGTTCAACAAACATTCCCTGAATGGATGAATAAAGGGAGAATGACTGCTAGACAAAGTTCTTTGTGAAATAAATCTGTGTTACTTCTCTAGTGGCTCCTAGGAAGCCCAATTTATACATTTGTGTTTAAGCGTATACAAGAAGGATCAACAGTTAGAGGCTTAGGGGATGTCTATAGTGGGAAAAGAAAGAATTCTGCCTTTGCCACATTTCTCTCCCACAGAAAAGGCTGGAGACATAGACAAGAGAGCCATCTTTTCCAAACCTTAATTTTCAAAAATAGAACAGAGACTAAGCACTAGAGACCACATGCAAATATATCACCTACTCCCCAAAATTAAGTGAAGCAGGACTAGCCTTCAATTACTTAATCAACCAATCCACAGATACCAAGGGCCTCTGAAAGACAGTCTTTCCACCGTCTCTCTTCTACTCTAATGACAACTACACTGCAGGCAAAACTACACTTCATGCTTCTATCTTTCTGTCTTCATGCCTTGCTCCTGATTTTTCCTCAGTCTGGAATGTTCTCCCATTCCCACCCCATTCTACTTCTGCCTTCTGATTTCCTATCTGTCCTTCAAGGTCAAGGATGCTACCTCCTCTAGAGTTCCTTCTCCAATTCTCCTAGCTGGAAATGAGACTTTCTCCTTTACTTTCTGAGATCAGTTACTTTATTATTTGGTTCAGATATGAGGTAGTCTATGCAAAGAGGTCAGGATTTAATATGCAACAGTGTGGATGATATTAAAATGGGAGTCCTGAACTATATAGTTCAAGAACTCAAAAAATTATATTGAAGTTTTGCACCTGAATATGTACATTTAAAATATATATAGTGGTTAAAAACATGTTACACAGAAACAAAAATTGAAACCTCATCAAATTTAGAAAAGAAATTCTAACCACATGCTTGGAGAAAATTTTTGAAAAGTTGGTCGAGGATAGGGAAAGATAACAAATGGCTAATGATCAAATAAGAGGCATGTGAAAAGGGGGTTGGTGGTGGCCTTTAAGGGAAATTTCCAAGCCTAGGGTGGAGAAATAAGCAGATGGTAATACAGTTGAAAGAAGGTCTAAATTAAAAGCAGAGAACCCTGTAAGGGAAGAGTGAGAGATGGGAGCTGTCGTCAGTACTACAGAGGAGTATGAATTCTTGGGAAATAAGCCCAGGTGTAGGGAGCTGAGAGGAGTTGACTCTTGACTTCTTCCAGAATTGGAGTTTCATGTGGAGCTGCTATACAGCTGGATCCTTTAGATACACTTGGAATCAAAATTGACATATATACACCACTATATATAAAATAGATAACTAATAAGTTATCTGTATAGCACAGAGAACTCTACTCAATATGGGAAAAGAATCTAAAAAAGAGTGGGGACTTCCCTGATGGTGCAGTGGTTAAGAATTTGCCTGCCAATGCAGGGGACATGGGTTTGATCCCTGGTCCAGGAAGATCCCACATGCCGCAGAGCAACTAAGCCTGTGTGCCACAACTACTGAGCCTGCGTGCCACAACTACTGAAGCCCGCATGCCTAGAGCCCATGCTCTGCAACAAGAGAAGCCACCGTAATGAGAAGCCCACACACTGCAATGAAGAGTAGCCCCCACTCGCCGCAACTAGAGAAAGCCCAGGCAGCAATGGACCCAACACAGCCAAAAATAAATCAATAAATTTATAAAAATAATAAAAACAGGGCTTCCCTGGTGGCGCAGTGGTTGAGAATCTGCCTGCCAATGCAGGGGACACGGGTTTGAGCCATGGTCTGGGAAGATCCCACATGCCACGGAGCAGCTGGGCCCGTGAGCCACAACTACTGAACCTGCGCGTCTGGAGCCTGTGCTCCCAACAAGAGAGGCCGCGATAGTGAGAGGCCCGCGCACCGCGATGAAGAGTGGCCCCCGCTCGCCACAACTAGAGAAAGCCCTTGCACAGAAACGAAGACCCAACAAAACCAAAGATTAATTAATTAATTAATTAATAAAATTGTGCAATCTTTAAAAAAAAATGCTTTAAAAAATAATAAAAACAAAAAATAAAATAAAATAAAATAGAGTGAATATATGTATATATATATAACTGATTCACGTTGCTGTACAGCAGAAACTAACACAACATTGTAAATCAACTGTACTCCAATAAAAATTGGAATAAATGAAAAGATAGACAATAAATAGATCAGTTAAATAAAAAAAAATTTTTAAGTGAACAAAGTGCTCCTGAGACACATCACTACCTCTTTTCTTACATTGTCCTCAAGGCCACAGCTGAGGCCTTGTGTTCTGGTTGTTCTATACTGCTTTTGGGAGGATAGGAAGATACAAGTATAAGATGGTCTCACCTAACCATCTGGGCAAAATCAGTCTAATTTGAATCAGGGTGATAGAACTATCTTAATTAGAGTTATTTGTGTCTCTCCTTTTCTTTCTTTGAGAAACTTTTCTTTTTCATCACTCTATCCATCACAATACATATATAGCTTTGTCACACTCAATGCATAATCAATTAATGTTGCTCTTTAAGTCTTCAGATATTTCCAACATGACTTCTGCAACCACTTCAGTAACTCTTTAAAAACTTATAAAGATATTAAATTTTAATGCTGGAAGTAACAGTATACATGTTCAAGGTCTGGGAAGGCAAAAAAGTGATTTTGTCATTGTTGCCAACTGTGATTGACTGCTCCTGACTGCTTGGAGTTCTGCTTTGAGAAGAACTCTAAAGTCATTTCCTGTGGAAAGACTGCTATAATTCATTAAGGATGCCTGCTAGGGAAAATGGTAGCTTGCATGCTGTGTACTTGCCATCACTTGTATCTAGAATCATGCCTCATTTTACAGATACAAGAACTGAGTTTTAGAGAATAAGTAATTTGCTCAAAGTCCAGGAGCTACTTAGTGTCAAAGCCAAGACAACCTAGGTCTCCTATATCAGTGCTTATTTCATTATACAATACTGGGACTAAGTTTTTTGTTTGGGGGTTCTTTTTCCCCATGGACAGTTCTATTTTCCTGTAGTACTAACTCCATTTGTTTGAACTTTCAAAAAGGTAGCTGAAGAGACAGTAACAGTAAATCCTTCAGAACCTGACTTAAATAAAGATTTGAGCATATTACTATGTCCAAATCCCTAAAAACAAAGCAACTTATTTTAAAAGACAATTATAAAAGATGTTAACCTAGAAAGTGGTGTCATTCCTCTTCCCAAAAAACCAGTATATATTAGTTATCTGTGGCTGTGTAACTAATCAACCCAAAACATAGTGGCTTAAAACAATAATCATTTATTAACTCTCATGTTTCCTTGGGTCAAAAATTTGGGAGTGGCTTGGCTGGGCAGTTCAGCTCACTCTTAAGTGAGGTTGCAGTCAAATAGTGGTTGAAACTGGGGTCATCTCAAAGCTGGGGTTATCTAAACAGAGATGTGATAGCTGGAGGCTGGAACACCAAGGCTCCTCAGGCATCTTCTCTGTCTCTATGTGGACTCTCCACATGCTCTCTCCAGCCTGGTGGCTTTAGAGTAGCCAAAACTCTTACATGCCAGCTCAGAGCTCCCACAGTACATGTACTGAGAGAAAGAGAGCTTACTGGAAGTTATCCTACCATTAATAATCCAGGCTTAGGAATCAAATAGTGTTACCTCCACCACACTCTATTGGTCAAGGCAGTTACAAAGTCCACCCAGACCCCACTTCTCAAAAGAAGAGTGTAAATGTCACATTGTCAGAAAACAATGTAGGATGGGATATATAATATAATCTGCCATGAAGGATTAGTAAGAGTCTGGTGTTGGCATTTCAGGGAAGAATTCAAAAGCAACCATTATATTATCTTGATTCCCAGAATGTAATGTTATCAATTATCCCAGATTAGAGTTACCACAGGGCATCCAGTTAAATTTGAATTTCAGATAAACAGTGAGTAATTTTTAGTGTCAACCATGCCCCATGCAATATTTAGGACATACTTAACCCCCAATTAATTAAAATTTAGGTAGACATCCTGTATTTTTATTTGCTAAATATGGCAACCCTACCCCAAATTAACTCAGATAGTCAAGGAATTGATATTTTTATCTGGTATTCAGGTTGGGAGCAGTTTGCATGGATACAGTGACCAAAGTGCCTTATCCGAAGTTGTTTTCATCTCTAGAGTGGAACATTGACTTCCATGTTCCAAGACTAGTATGAATTTGGGATCATTGTCTTTTTAGCTCTCTGATTTCCCAGAGTTTTCTTTTTCAATATTTCAGTTATGCATAAGCTGATCTCCTGGCACTGGTTTTGTTTCCTGACAGGCAACATTAATTCATTTTCACATTCACACTAAAATCACTTCTCTCTATAACAACAACAATAATGGTGAAAGCCCATTTGGAAAACAGCTTGATGGAACAGCTGCTTCATACTCATTATGAATCTAACACTTTCTCTAATCTGGGGGACGGGATGCCCACAACTACAAGTACATTGTGGTTCAGGTACCAGTAAACACTGCACTTCTTCTTCTGATTTATTTTTCTACTCATGCAATTAATATACAAACTGTTCAATTTTTATACTATCTTAAGTGACTTACTAAAATTTTCCCCACAGATCTCCAGGCCTATCCAACCAGGATGTCTTGCAATGTTTCCCCCACTCTTCCATAAGTTCCAAAGCTGCCTCACATCTCCAATGTCATTCAAAGACTGGCTTAAATGTTCCCCTTTATACAGTATCATTAGCTCTTGTGCAATCTATTCTGGGTCCCCAAATTAAGATCTGAGACTTAAGATATTCACTAAAAAACTAACAAATTTGGCATTATGTTCTTCCTCTGCTATATACAAGTTGTGAGGACTCACCTGAATTTCATGTTGCCATGGGAACTATCAGAGTGATGTACTACCACTCATAGGAAAAAGACCTTGGTAATAAGGTAATATTAAGCCCCTCCTTTGAATTCATAGGTAAATCCAGCTCTTCTCTTTCATTGCTACAACACGGTATGTATTGATAGTAGACAGTGCTGATGTCAGTCCAACATTCACTGTCTTCTTTTTCCTTAATAGCAGAACCTCAATTTTATACATCTATCCACTCCTTCCCACTATGTGCCTTAAGGGAGAGCTCGGGGACTCAGAGACCCAACACTGAGACCAGTCATGATGTATTCTCAGGCGCAAGAAACTCGGCTTCTGATTAATCTAAATCAAAAAGAGAATGGTATTTCCCTGACCACTGTTAGTGGTCTGGGGTAGGCAGGTGGACATGAAAAGGCAAGTAGGTAACTACTGAAGCACTGTAACACTGAAGGCTACCTTGAGGTAATGTCAGAACTAGTCTTGGGATCAAGCCAACACTAAAACCAGCAAAACGGAGAGACAGAAGAACCTAGGTCCTTGGTGACATTACTGAGCCACTGCTTTGTACTACACCTGAAGCAAATATAGGAGATAATAAATTTTCTTATTGATTAATCATTTTGAGTCAGGATTTTCTGATTCAGTCAAAGGCTTCCTCACTCATAGTAGATATAGAATGGGGGATCCAGCCAAAAAAAAAAACAACAAAATACAAAGTTTTTAATCTTTCTCCCAAGCCCAATTCCCTAATTCTCTTTTTCAACAGGTACCTAATCCACTGCAGCGTAGAATGCTATGGTCGAGTTCAGTTATGGTTTACTGTTGTAGAGGAAATCCTGAGGCATCAACAGCAGACAGTAAGTTAATAACATCATGTCATGCGACTCAACAAAGTATCAACCAGTAAATTATCTGATTCTCTGGGCTTACATATACCTATATTACCAGTCTCTATTTGGCACCACTGTATTTTCAGGATTCTGCCATTGCAAGTGTCAGAGATTCTAAGTAAAAACATTAAACATACTGACTAACATAACTGAGAAATACAGAGATTAAATCTAACTTCAGTTACAACTAAATTCAAAGTTTCTAATGATGTTGTCAGGATTTTATCCATCTTTCCATTTCTTTCCATTCAATTTTTCACTCAATTGACTTCTTTCAATCAGGCCTTACCCATGTGGTGGCAACAGTGACCCCCAGCAGATCCAATTTTATGTATCCCTATGTCTGGTGCAGAGACCACTCTTCCTCCATCAATATCTGTATAAATCCTTAAAAAGGGATCTGACTGGTTTTTTGGTCATGTTCCTGCTCCAAGCAACAGAGGTACTATGGACTATATTGTGGACCCCAAAATTCAGATGGTGAAGCCCAAACCTGCAATGTGATTGTATTTGGAGACAGGTTCTATAAGGAGATGATCAAAGTTAAATGAGACCATTTAACGGTGGAACACTTAAAAGATGAGGAAGAGAAACCAGAATGTTTCTCTCTCTAATCACACACTAAAGAAAGGCCATGTGAACACACAGTGAGATGGTGATCACCTATAAGCCAAGAGAAGAGGCTTCAGAATGAAACCTTATCAGCACCCTGATTTTGGATGTCCCAGCCTCCAGAACTATTAGAAATAAATTTTTGTTTAAGCCACCCAGCCTATTATCTTTTTTATGGCAGCTCAAGATGCTAATAGAAGTAGTGAGAAAATGAAGCAATTTTAAGAAAAAGAGTTAAAGTAAGAGTTGATATGCTATACAGACTTTTTTTCTAAAAATATAGAGACTGCATTTCTTAGCGACCATCTTAAATAGCCTGGAGTCTATTTAATTGATTTAGAGCCAATGAAATGGAAAGTGGGAGGATTCTAATGTGCTAGGCCTTAAAATCATCCCCCCAAATCCTCTAGCTCTTTTTTTCCTTCACCAGAACTTCAGAAGTCAAATATTTGAATGCCATAGCTACAAAGTGGAAGCAAAGTAATTTCCTGATGTCCTGCTTGGAGTAGAGTTTCCCAATCCATATGAGACTGGGCTGTAAGCAAGAAAACACCTTTATTTTAAACAACTGAGATTTCAGGATTTATTTATCACAGTATAGCTGAGCATAGCCTAACTAATACACCAAGATGGAACTAAACCACTAGACAAGAGTAATGTATAAGGGGGGAAATTAATTCTAAAGCCTGTGCTTTTTTTGGGAGAACAGACTAACTATGCATGTTCAAAACAAATAGAATATGAATATAATTTTAAAGAATTAGAGCAAAAAGGGAAAATAAAGAGAACTCAACCAGTCACACTTAAATATTTAGGGTGAAATACTATGATATCTGTGAAATCTACAACAAAAAGAGAGAAAAGGATTAAACAACATATATGTGGCAAAACATTGATAATTGTCACACTTACATGAGAAGAATATGGGAGTTTATCATACTGTTTTTCTACTTTTATATATACTTGACTTTTTTTAAATAAAAAGCTTTTTCTTCAAGGCCAGAAAAAGGGTGGCATACAAAAAAGGGGGAAAAAGCACAATAAATAAAAAGTAGAAAAAGTGGGGCTTCCCCGGTGGCACAGTGGTTAAGAATTCGCCTACAAATGCAAGGGACATGGGTTTGATCCCTGGTCCGGGGAGATCTCACATGCCGAGGATCAACTAAGCCCGTGTGCCACAGCTACTGAGCCTGCACTCTGGAGCCCACAAGCCACAACTACTGAGTCCTCGTGCCACAACTACTGAAGCCCGCACACCTAGAGCCTGTGCTCCACAACAAGAGCAGCCACCACAATGTGAAGCATGTGCACCACCACAAAGAGTAGCCCCTGCTCGCTGCAACCAGAGAAAACCCGCATGCAGTAACGAAGACCTAACACAGCCTAAATAAATAAATAAATAAATAAGCAAATACATTTTTTTAATTTAAAAAAAGAAAGTAGAAAAATCAAATGGCAGAAATAAATTCAATTATATCAATAATTCTAATAAGTGTAAATGTACTAATCATACTAACTAAAAGTAAAAGACTTTCAGACTGGGGGGAAAATGAAACAAAACCAAAATATAGTCATAGGATGTCTACACAGAGACAACTAAAATAAAATGATACAGCAATGTTAAGAGTAAAGAAATAGAAAAAGATATACCAGCAAAAACTAACCAAAAGAAAGGTGACATTGATATCTGATGAAATAGATTCTAAAGATAAAAGTGTTATTAAATATAGCAGACAGCTGTTAGCCTCCCCAATATCCATTTTTCCTTTCTTCTTTCATAATAGAACCCCGCTTTTGTTCAGTTACCCTCTCTCTACCGTACAACTTAGAGAGATGTGACCTCATCCCCAACTCAGGGGTTAACATTAATTTGTGTCTGTCAATCATTGAGATCTTTTTCACTTGCCAGTGATTGAGAAGCAAACACATCACCCCCTCTCTGGCCAATGAGAAGGAGAAAAAAAAAAAAAACCTGCTGGAGGGCTTCTAGGAAAGATTTTCTCAGGATTAAAGAGATCACTGGAAAATGTGATCCCTTCCTCCTTCTGGATATTGTTGTGTCTGAATATGCTGCCTGCAGTGACCACAGTGACCATAAAGGGAGCTGGCCTGAGAGCAGAACAACACACTGAGGATGATAGAGTGAGAAATGAAGGGAATCAGGTACCTTGATGAAATCATCAAGCTTCTAATTCAATAAATAAGCAGCCCTACTGTGTTGAAACAGGTCCTCTGAAAAGGAGATACCAAGACAGGATTAAACATGCAAGGATTTTATTAAGGAAATGGGAGGAAATGGGAGGGAGGTGGGAAAGGCTGGAAGAGCCATCCAGTTGCAATGCAAGTCTGACTCCTGAGTGAAGAAAGGTTGGATGGAAGTGTCCAAGACTGTCTGGGGGTCCACAAGCCAAAGCCAGCTGTCAGAGGAGTCCTGTGTCTCCCAGGAATGGGCCTGCCTAAGCCTCAATGCCACACTCAGTCACTGGTGGGGAGCAGCCTGTGCGAACCACGGCTCCCATGAAATCACAGCAATGATTTTCAGAGGACGGCAACCAAGGTTCTTGGTTGATCATCCTCTCTGTAGTTAGAAGTCTGCAAGGCACATTCTCGTGGCTACCACTCCTTCATCCCTCTACCTCTCTTTTTTGGGGACTTCTTTCTATAAAAGGTAATAAGATTCCTAACTGCTTAAGCCAAAGGCATGCTGACTAACTATGAATAAAGAGAGTCACCATACAATGATAAAACAAGAAGGTCACAAGGAGAATATCACAATTCTATACTTGTGTTCGCCTAATAGCATAACATCTAAATATACGAAGGAATTACTGCCAGACTTATGAGGTCACATTAACAAATCCACATTGATAGTTCAATGTTTTAACACCTCTCTCAGTGATTTATAGTTTAATCAAACATAATATTAGTAAAGATACAGGAGAGTTAAACATCATAATTAACAAACTCCAAGCATTCAAAAATACTCATTTACTTCATGTGCACAGAAAAGACTTATAAAATGTAAGCATGTAGTAGCAAGAATCAATGAATAGCAAATAACTAATGTGCATTTTTGGTGCGAGTATGTAGGGGAAAAACTATTCTACTCTGTTGGTGAAGTGTAAATTGTTCAGTCTTTTCAAAGGCTATGTTGGCAAATACCAATCAAAATATAAAATACATATACTTTTTGTCAAAGCAATACATGTATATGGAAATCTACAAAATAATATGGCAGTGTTAGTGCTGAAAAGCCAAAACCCCCACCAGCCCACTCCCAATCACAGCTTTCTCTGCCTCCCATCCTGACGCAGGCAAGCTCTTAATTGTTCCTGTTTTTAGTTCCATTGCCCATATAGTTTTTACTTCCATAACTCTAGGCAATATGCTATCCCACTCTTCTTGATTTATCAACATTATTAAACTATCTATTAACTACACAATTTAAAAAATGAAATTTTTCTTATTTACTATTTTTCCTACTTTTTAAAGTAGGCTGCAAGGATATACAGATATAGATGTAGGTAGAAACAGAGATAGAAATAGAGATAGATGGACAGATAGAGATATAGACACAGAGACAGACAGATTAGGTAGGTAGGTAGGTAGATAGATAGATAGATAGATAGATAGATAGATAGATAGATAGATAGGGATTCTTTTAATAGTTATTAAGAGTTCGTTACCTTGCACATTTAAACCTTATTATTCCTTTAACTTTAGACATTAGCCCTTGAGCCTCACTTTGAACATGAAGATACTAACCTCTTTACCCATTCTCTACCTTTCCTCACCTTCAACATACCCCAGCCTCCATTAGCTGCACTTGTACCTTCATACAGTCAAAATGTTTAACTGTTACACTTTTTGAACTACAATAAAAAGCCAAGGCTTTAATGCTTTTACCATAGACATGCTCTAAAAATTAGCTTCTAAAAGATAGGAAGCTGCCTCCCGAATTAGAGGGACAAGTGAGATAAGGACATAGGAAAAGCACTGGCATCACAGGACCCGGGTTCTAAAACTGCCTCTATCTGTAACTAACCATTACTTGTGGTCTTAGAGAAGTCAATTCTGCAGCCCCACTTCTTCATCTGCAAAGTGAAGGACCTGGCCTAGACTGCTTGTCTAGAATCTTTTAGCAACGTAAGGAAAAATGAAAATAGAATGGAATTACTTGATTCATGTGCCGAAAAGGAAAAGTACACCCATAGCTCAGCAAATAATTTGGGGCTAAAGTAAGGAATATGTCAACACTGACCTTTATTCATACCACTGGAGTTTGATGTGTTTCTGCTCCAGTGGTATGCAGAGATGGCATATTTATTCAATTCTTTCAGTTAGAAAAATTAAAATGCAAATATATGGAAATTATGGACATTATAAATGAGAACAAGAAAGAAAAATAAAATCCTGATTACGGGTTGGCTGAAGGGACATTATCAGAATCCTGAAATGAAACCCAAAACTCCATGCTTGGAGAACCACAGCCAAGATAAATCCCCGTTCTCGCCCCTGCATTTCTAAGTCACCACCTGGAGTCTCTACCATCAGTTAGTGCTTGGTGCTCCTGGCTGCATTAGCAACTCATGTATGTAGGAGGCACAGAATCTCAATCCACAAAAACTCAGCTATGCCAAAATGTAACTTTATTTTCTACATATGACCTGACTTTCTATCTCAAACTTTCCATTCCATCTTTTGGCAGAAACTTCAATCAGGCAATTCTGGGTAAAATCAATCAAGTCAGGGTTTTCTTAACCCTTATCCCTGGGGTTGCAGTTAAGTTCCAAGGACAAAGAAAGAGCAGGGACTGTGTGATACTCAGCATCAGAACATGGGAAGTGGCCTTTGGTCATGGTCTCATTTGTCTGCCCTGACATCTACTATAGCGTCCTGGATTCCTCTAGTCACTGATTGGCACGCGTCCCCCACTGACTTGTGCAGAGCCATGCACAGCCTTGATGGTCCCCGGTCCGCCACACTCACCACATCAGCCATGCTGCTGCACTTCATCCCAGCGAGAGGCTTCCCCACATCCTGGGGCCTCCTTCAGCTCTTTCTCTGGCTCTGTCAGCAGGTATGTGGGAAATGTTTAGATGTTCTCCTCTGCCAGTCTCAGATTATAACAAACATGATAGCTTTGTCAGGCCCTCTCTGTTTGTACACAGCTGTCCGCATTTCAGTTCTTCTTCTCTCGCCACACAATGAGGGGTGCCGGGTACTCTATGACTTGTCTTTCCTGCTCACTCAGTGTGAAGGACAGGTCCTCCCAGCCTTTGGAGCACACATTCACTCACGCCTCTACCCTTTACCAGGGAAAAGGTCCCTTCTCAGAGGTACCCAATGCCACATCCAACCCTCTTTACTTCCTTCTGCTTTGCTAACATCCTTAATTTACAGGTGAAATAAGTGAGGCCCAGAGGGGTTAACACACAGCCCATGACCATGCAGCTTATTACCTCCTTTGACTCGTTTCCTCATTTACTTACCTATCTGTTCATTCATTAAATAAACACTTGTTGAATTCCAACAACTGCCATTCACTGAGAATAAAACAATAGCGCTGCTTTTGAGCAACTCACACTCCAGTGAGGGAGGCTCAGTTGTAAACAGATAAGGACAATACAGCTAAATAGTTGGCCAAATAAATATATGAACAAGTGACATGATGGCTATTGTGGGAGCTCTCCGGATATTTCCCTACCAGAACTGGAACTCCCACCCATCCTGACACTTTTTCTCCTGATAGGAAACAGAGAGGATTGGCAGACTGATCATTAGCTGTTAATCTCTAAGCAGTCACTAAAATCACAACAAATTTTCCCAGAAACTGGACCACATACATTCAACAAGGGGAGGAAATAGTATTGTCTAAATATCCCTTACTTGAAGTTTTTCTCTGTTTATGAATTCCTGCATACTTTTTATGTTTCTGTAAAAAAATAAATAAGGGATTTCCCTGGTGAAGTAGTGGTTAAGAAACCACCTGCCAACGCAGGGGACATGGGTTCAATCCCTGGTCTGGGAAGATCCCACATGCCGCAGCCCAATTAAGCCTGTGCACTACAGCAACTGATCCTATGCTCTAGAGCCCTCAAGGCACAACTACTGAGCCTGCGTGCTACAACTACTGAAGTCCACGCGCATAGAGCCCGTGTTTGGCAATAAGAGAAGCCACCACAATTAGAAGCCCGCGCACCACAACGAAGAGTAGCCCCCCATTCACCGCAACTAGAGAAAGCCCGTGCACAGCAACGAAGACCCAGCACAGCCATAAATAAATAAATGTATTTCTAAAAAATAAAATACTATTTAAAAAAAAAAGAATAAATGGAAAACTGTCCCACAATATCCAAAACCATGTAAGTGCAGAGTGACTGAAGATAGCCCTGGATCCACATTTCTGCCGTGAGGAAAATAATAAAAAGGTCAGGACCCCACTCCATCTTCACTGTGAAAGAATAGCCCAGTTAGGTCTGCAGACATTTCACCATTCAGCATCGCAAACTCTCTCTCCAAGGCAGTTAGCTACATCAGTTCTGGGGCCCAGAATAGTTCAGGCAGTGGGCAGAGGCAGAGTGGTGAATGCTTTGACATTACTTGGTACAGGTCCCAGTTGCTTGGAATTTCTGACTCACTGAAATCTGAAGATTTAAAGTACAGTCTATCCCACAGAAGGAAGACAGCCCCAGGGCTCTGAAGACCAGAAAACAGTGGTCCAGAAGAAGGAGAATGCTGCTCTCATCAGATAAAGGGTGAGCGAGCGAGCGGACCAGTAGGCTGGAAGTGAAATGGTAGGGGACCAGTAGGCTGGAAGTGAAATGGTAGGGGAGCACTGTCAAAGGAGAAGCTATCAGCTAAGTCACCAGCTCTGAAAAGCAGCTCTAGACGTGGAAGGCAGTGGGCGGCTGTTGTGAAGAGAAGTCATGGGGCACTCAGAGGAGAAAAATAAGGCTGCTAGCAGGAAAGCTGAGAAACTATGCCATGCACAGAGTCCCAGATCAAGCCCAGATTACGGTTAAGAGGCAGGTACACCCTGGACCACCTTTGAGAAGCAAGTAAGAATGAATAAATCAAATAACTACATCTGGTTATGAACACCTAAAAGATATAGGGACACTTCCTAGATAGTAAAAGAAAGAGTGGCAGTTAAAGGTGCTTCAGAAGGGAGATGTGGGTAGAAATAAAGACTGTATTTGGAAAGTAGAGGAGAAGGCCAAGAAAAACAGAGAAAATGATTGTGGTAAACAAGAGGCACAGAACAAAAGAGAGAAGCTATCTCCTATAGAGAGAAGGACTCGTGTAGGACCTGCTTCAGAGAAATGGCCACATTCGAAAGACACCAGGGTGGAAAGGATGGGAAGTGAGAACAGTGGGGAAACCAAGAAAAGGAAAAAGCACAGAAAATAAACTTCATATGTTCAGACGACTTCAGAAAGGACCCATAGGAAATAGTCTAGAACTAAGGAAAAAAATGAAAGGAAGGAAAAGAAAGGAATCCTGGGTAAAATGAACAGAGGCACCTACAGGAAGCCCCAAAGGTCATAACTGGAGAAATAGTAAAATTGGAACGTGCAGATAGATTTGAAACCTGAGAAGACAGGGAAAGTTGTAAACATCTAGTATCTTAGTACTTATTTATCATAAGTCTTTGAGGATCAAATCAAATCACAGATGTAAACAAGTCACCAAAAATATACACATAGGTATACAATTGTAAGTTACTGTTTTATGATATCATTAACAATATAAATAAAATGGATCCATTATCCAGAAGCTACCAAAATATAACTTAAACACATAAACTTAAGAGCAGCCTTGTTTTGCTTCCAGCACTTAGCATTAACACGAAGAAGCCATTAGTTTGGGGCCAGACATGAGCTCATTCAGGAAGTCAGAAATTAAATGGCCCAGGGGATGGAGGGCCCACCCTTGGGTTAGTAGCTTAAATCAGCTCTCATTCCCAAAGGATATCTCATGCCCTCCATGCTTCTTTTTCAATACCTCATCCAATTCCCCAAGGCACCCATAGCACTGAGCACCAAACGTGGTTGGTTGTCTCCCAAAATATGTTCTCTCTTTTGTCCTTTAGTTAATATTTCCCCCAAAATTTTAGCTTGATGAATGGCTGACCAGCTCAAGTGTACATTTCTCAGCCTCGCTTGCAGCTATCTGTGCCATGTGACTATGTTCTTGTCAATGGGGTAAGAGAAAAAGGGATACTTGCAACTTACAGGCTGTGCCTTCCACATTATTCCCCTTCCCACTGGCCAGAAGGTGGTTATGATGACGAGAACCACAGCATTCATCTTAGACTATAATTTGGAAAAAGTGCACTGAGGATGACGGAACAGTAAGACGGGGGGAACCTGGATCCCCAATATTGTGAAGTCACCCCATCGGGCCTGTACTGCTTATGTTCAGACTGCTTCATGAGAGAAAAGTGAATTTATATCTTCTTTAAGCTACTGTTATTTGGGCCTTTGTTAGCAGCCATACCAATATCGTAAACATTATCACAAACATTATCTTTTATGTAATAAGCATAAATTTTTCAATCCATATACTCAAATGTGCAAGAAATGCAAGTTAGTTTTTCGTTATGACAGCTTAACCTCTATTTCAAGCTCCAATTTGATGATGAAAAAAAATCATCTCAATCAAATTAGAGTTGTCTCAGCCAATCAAGGTTTTCTACACTAATTTAGGGTTTTCTTCATTCCCTGGTTCTCTGAGAGTCTTTAGTGTCCAGATATGAAGGGGGACTTCTGACCTTGGCCATGATAAAGACATGCTGGCATTTTTCAAGTTGTAACTTGGCCAGGTACCTAGATTCCTGTAGTCCTGACGTCTACGGGACATCTATTGACAGGTCCACACACCCTAAAGGCCCTTCCAAGTACACTGGCCTTTTCTCAGCTATGTCCATACTACTGGTAGCCTTATGGGAAAATGACATTTTACTGTTCCCACAAATCATCCAGGGTCCCTCATCCAGACTTGTGCCTCATGCCCCTCGGCCTGGGCACCCCATGTGGATGTCTGATCCCTGCTCTTTCATGTTCTAATAACATGGGACAGCTTGCACCTTCCCAGGGCAATGAAAAAGGAAGCAGGGCATAGCCCCCTCTATTCTTGAATCTATACACTTTCTTTATTATTTTCTTATCACCTTCTCCACCAACTCTTAACATTTCAAATTAAAAAAAAAAATTTTTGATAACAGCTGTGACAATCCACCTTAGAGTAGCTGAGACCTAACATCATTGCTCCATATTTGGCAAAACAATATACTATTCAGATTTTCAACATTTACAATTCAACAACCACAGTTCAGTGGGCTTAACAATGTATTTATGCTTAGTTAAGCCTTTCGTCTGACATCTTATATTCTACATGATTCGACTATGTGTGACTGTTGACCAAATCCCTGCATAGTATGTTCTGGCTCCCCAAATGACCATATTAATATCCTTATATTCATGAACATCAGGCTTGGTTATATGTATTTGTTAGGGATTAAAAGCATAGGAAATTCATATTTATGTTTTCATGAATTCATCTTAAGTTTCACCTGCTTTTCCACATGGGCCAGGATCGTAAGCAGGATGTATTAAATGATACTAAAGAGAAAATAAATAAGGACAGTCAGCTCTTTGACCACCTCAACGTTGGTGACCTTTTTTCTGCTTTACCTGGACCCCTGTCATGGTTATGCACTGAACTATGCCATTGCCGGTATCTGCCCTTCTTCCCAAAACCCAGTTTCAAACCTACCACTCGCTAATTATGACCCTTACTCTTCTAGAAGATTTTCTCAAGAACTCCTTCTGACCTCTTAATGACCTCAAAACCACTTTCTCACTATCCATTAGCTAATTATCCATTAGCATTCCTTTTGTTCTCATCCATCTTTGATTCTATGACCCTTATCATAACCACTCCCTTGCTAATGTTCTCAACTCCCTGGCTGCTGTCTGTCTGTCATCTTGGCCTGGGAAAACCCTAGTCCTCTGAGTTTTACCTTCTCTCTTTTCAGTGCCTTACCTGAGCAGCTGTATATTGCTAGGGTAAGTTAATAACAGAGTTCATTCACTCATTCATTCATTTAATAAATACTTCTTTAGCATCTACTATTTACTAGGCCATTCAGGCACCGTAGACACCATGTAAAGAAGATAGACAAGGCACTTGCTTTCTGGAACCTGTATTCTAATGGGCAGGCTTCACTTGAAGTTTATGAGCTCAAATGTGCTCTTACGAAAGGCTAGCGATCCTTTGTTGTTTTTCTTGTAGGCCTGCTTCCCACCATCTGATTTGATCATTTTATACCTTCTGCTTTCTTTCAAATTGTCCATGCTCCCTGCTCTATCCATATCCTCACCTGAAAGTCTTGACTCATTCTTCATTGACAAAAAATAGACAAATTGACAGCCACAGGCCTTACCATATACCAAAGTCCATCTTCCTTCCTGTTAACAAAAGAAGTTTTCCTGCTTCTCTCAAAAACAATCCTTCCCCTAGGCTCTGGATCAAGGGCTTTGTTTTTCCCTTATTACCCATCTGGAGGAACATTTCCATCACATGAAACATGCTCACTTGAAATCCCTCTTTTGAAAGCCCCCCTCCTTTTCCCATGACCTCATCAGAACTAAATTTCTCAAAAGAGATATCTATACATACAATATCAACTTATTCATTGCCATGTACTCTTCAACCCATTCTAATATCATCCCAACACAACATCACCCAATCCAACCCCACCACTCCACTGGAATGGCTCTTATCATGGTCACCAACCATTTCTCCATGTTGCCCAACAAACACCCTCTCTGTCTTCATCTTACTGGACCTCTTGCCAGCATTCAGCTCAGTTGATAATTCTCTCCTTCTTTAAACACTCTTTCATCTCTTGGTTGCTATACCCTCCAAGATTTCCTTTGCCATGTTAATTACTCCTTCTTAATCTCCTTTGCTGCTCTTTACCTGAGCTCTAAAGCATTGCATTTCTCTAGGCTCTTCTCTCCGCACATATTTCCTAGGTGATCTTCTTCTTAATGTGGCTTTAAATGCTGTAATATATAAAAGTCAGCAACTCCCAAATTTATATCTCAGCTCAGACCTCTCCTTTGAGCTCCAGACTCACATATCCAACTGCCCACTAGACATTTAAGCCCTCCGCAAATTCTAACAATCCTAATACATAGATGGAGACATAGATTGTTTGAGTCAGTTCCCTTTCCTCCATCTCCCCTGCCCCACACCAAGGCTAAGACTAAACTATGACCATAGTCTCCTATCTCCATGCTGCTATTCTTGACCCTTCCTCTCCCCAACATTCTTCACATACAGGCCAGAGCAATCCTAAGATATAAATGATATCATGTATTTTTTCTGCTCAAACAAATCCTTTAATGGCTTCCCTTTTGTGGGATAAAATGTAAACTCCTTATTATTGCCTGTAGGGGCCTGCATGACCTGGCTTGACCCATCTCCTACCTTATCACTTGTCTTTGCACATGCTGTTCCTTCCTTCTGGAATGCCCTTCCCTTCTATTCTTTATTGGCTAGTTCCTTCCATTCTTTCTCAGGTATAAAACAGTTGTCCCCCACTTTATTGGTATTACTTCCAGTTGGTTTCTTTCACAATACTTATTATAATTTACAATTATTTTTTAATAATTCAGTTGTTTTCTTAACAGTGTTTGCCTGTATTTCCCAAATACTAAATTCCATATAAGCAGGCACACGTTTGCCTTGTTCATCATGGTATTTCCAGCATCTGAACCAATATTTGACAACAACTCGAAATCAAATTAGACATTTGCAGAATGAATTAATAAAAGTGAGTGAGCGAGGGTGGGAGGAGTCAAGATGGAGGTGTGGGAAGACGCAGAGTTAGTGTCTCCCCACAACTAGTGTGCCTGCCGGCCGCTGGTGGGGAACTCTGACCCTCAAGGAGACGGGAGGAACCCCAGACTGAACCAGTAGGTTGTAGGAGGACTGAGGGGGGAGGAGAAGTAGAGGCCAGACAAGATCGGTGCCACTGAGGCCAGGGAGATCAGGAGAGGCAGGTGGGAGGGACTCTCTGGGAACATTGAGAGAGGAGTGGAGGGCGATCGCCTGGCCCACTCAGGCCGGGGAGCCTGCTGAACTCCCAAGCCGGTCCCCCCCCATCCAAAGCCCCCTCCAGGCCATGTGGGCCCTGGGGGCATAGGAAAGAGGCCCGGAGATCAGGAGTGGCAGGCGGGAGGGGCCCTCTGGGAGGAGCGGGAGAGGAGCGGAGGGCATTTGCCCCACCCACTTGGGCACTGGGAGCCTGCTGAGCTCCCAGGTCGATCCCCTGCCCTCCAAACCCCTCTCCAGGCCACGTGGGTCCTTGAAGGCATAGGAGGGAGGCCGGGGAGATCAGGAGAGGCAGGCAGGAGGGCCCCTCCTGGGAGGGGCCCTCCCAGACCCCAGAATGGAGGAGCAGGAGAGCAGAGGAGGGTGCTTACACCACCCACTCAAGCCCAGGAAGCCTGCTGGGCTCCATGATAAGGTCCCCTGCCCTCTGAGACCAGGGGTAGGGGGCACACCTGGGCCCCTTCTGTTCCTTGAGCCTAAGCCCCAACTTCCACAGGGCCTTTTCCAGCCCTGTGGATCCTGAGCATTGGCCCCACTCACTGCCCAATCCGCACCCTTGCTTAGGCCCCACTCTCCACAACCAAGGCCTTTCCCCCCACTTTTTTTTTTCTTTTCCCTCCTCTTCTTTTTTACTATTGTGGTACTGATGTACCTTCCAGCTGTTGATTCATCTATATTTTTATTTTTACATTCTTTCTAATATATCTGTTAGTTTCCTAGTCTAATTTTATTTCTTACTTTGCTACTTTGCTATTCTTTTTTTTTTTTTTTTGCCACCCCACATGGCTCACAGGATCTTGATTTGTGAGCCCGGGGTCAGGTGGAATCTCCTGCGGTGGGAGCTCCGAGTCTGAACCACTGGACTAACAGAGAACCTCAGACCCCAGGGAATATTCATTGGAGTGAGGTCTCACAGAGTTCCTCATCTCAGCACCAAGACCCAGCTCTACCCAATAGCCTACAAACTCCAGTGTTGGAAGCCTCAGGCCAAACAACCAGTAAAACAGGAACACAATCCCACTCATAAAAAAAAAAAAAAAGTGAGACAGCAAAAAAATATGTCACAGATGAAGGAGCAAGGTAAAAACCTAGAAGACCAAATAAATGAAGAGGAAACAGACAATCTACCTGAAAAAGAATTCAGAGTAATGATAGTACAGATGATCCAGAATCTCGGAAGTAGAATGGAAGCACGGACTGAGAATATACCAGAAATGTTTAACAAAGATCTAGAAGAACTAAAGAACAAACAAACAGAGATGAACAACACAATAACTGAAATGAAAAATACACTAGAAGGAATCAATAACAGAATAATGGAGGCAGAAGAACGAATAAGTGAGCTGGAAGAAAAAATGGTGGAAATAACTGTCAAGAAACAAAATAAAGAAAAAAGAATCAAAATAATTGAAGACAATCTCAGAGACCTCTGGGACAACACTAAACGCACCAACATTCGAATTATAGGGGTCCCAGAAGAAGAAGAGAAAAAGAAAGGGTCTGAGAAAATATTTGAAGAGATTATAGTGGAAAACTTCCCTAACATGGGAAAGGAAATAGCCACCCAAGTCCAGGAAGCACAGAGAGTCCCATACAGGATAAACCCTAGGAAAAACACACCAAGACACATATTAATCAAACTAACAAAAATTAAATTTGAAGAAAATATATTAAAAGCAGCAAGGGAAAAACAAAAAATAACATACAAAGGAATCCCCATAAGGTTATCAGCTGATTTTTCAGTGGAAACTCTACAGGCCAGAAGGGAATGGCAGGATATACTTAAAGTGATGAAAGAGAAAAACCTACAACCAAGATTATTCTACACAGCAAGGATCACGTTCAGATTCAACGGAGAAATCAAAAGCTTTACAGACAAACAAAAGCTAAGAGAAGTCAGCACCACCAAACCAGCTCTACAACAAATGCTAAAGAAACTTCTCTAAGAGGGAAACACAAGAGAAGAAAAAGACCTACAGAAACAAACCCAAAACAATTAAGAAAATGGTAATAGGAACATACATATCAATAATAACCTTGAATGTATATGGATTAAATGCCCCAACCAAAAGACACACACTGGTTAAATGGATACAAAAACAAGACCCATATATATGCTGTCTACAAGAGACCCACTTCAGACCTAGGGACACATAAAGACTGAAAGTGAAGGGATGGAAAAAGATATTCCATGCAAATGGAAATAAAAAGAAAGGTGGAGTAGCAATACTCATATCAGATAAAATAAACTTTAAAATAAAGACTGTTACAAGAGATGAGGAGGGATACTACATAATGATCAAAGGATCAGTCCAAGAAGAAGATATAACAATTATAAATGTTTATGCACCCAATATAGGAGCACCTCAATACATAAGGCAAATGCTAACAACCATGAAAGGAGAAATTGACAGTAACACAATAATAATAGGGGACTTTAACACCCCACTTACACCAATCGACAGATCACCCAAACAGAAAATAAATAAGGAAACACAAGCTTTAAATGACACAATAGACCAGATAAATCTAATTGATATTTATAGAACATTACACCCAAAAGTGACAGAATACACTTTCTTCTCAAGTGCACATGGAACATTCTCCAGGATAGATCACATCTTGGGTCACAAATCAAGCCTCAGAAAATTTAAGAAAATTGAAATCATATCAAGCATCTTTCCTGACCACAATGCTATGAGATTGCAAATCAACTGCAGGAAAAAAACTGTAAAAAGCACAAATACATGGAGGCTAAACAGTGCACTACTAAATAACCACGAGATCACTGAAAATATCAAAGAAGAAATAAAAATATACATAGAAACAATGACAACGAAAACATGACGACCCAAAACCTAAGGGATGCAGCAAAAGCAGTTCTAAGAGGGACGTTTACAGCAATTCAATCTCACCTCAAGAAACAAGAAAAATCTCAAATAAAAAATCTAACCCTCACTTAAAACAACTAGAGAAAGAAGAACAAACAAAACTCAAAGTCATTAGAAGGAAAGAAATCATAAAGATCAGAGCAGAAATAAATGAAATAAAAACGAAGAAAACAATAGCAAAGATCAATAAAACTAAAAGCCAGTTCTTTGAGAAGATAAACAAAATTGATTAACCCTTAACCAGACTCATCCAGAAAAAAAGGGAGAGGACACAAATCAATAAAATTAGAAATGAAAAAGGAGAAATCCCAACTGACACTGCAGAAATACAAATGATTATAAGAGACTACTACAAACAACTATATGCCAGTAAAATGGACAACCATGAAGAAATGGACAAATTCTTGGAAAGGTACAGTTTTCCAAGACTGAACCAGGAAGAATTAGAAAATATAATCAGACCTATCACAAGTAATGAGATTGAAACCATAATTAAAAATCTTCCAACAAACAAAAGTCCAGGACCAGATGGCTTCACAGGAGAATTCTATCAAACATTTAGAGAAGAGCTAACACCAATCCTTCTCAAACTCTTCCAAAAATTGTAGAGGGAGAAACACTCCCAAATTCATTCTACAAAGCCACCATCACCCTGATACCAAAACCAGACAGAGATACTACAAAAAAAGAAAATTACAGAACAACTATACTGATGAACATAGATGCAAAAATCCTGAACAAAATATTAGCAAACAGAATCCAACAGCACATTAAAAGGATCATACACCATGATCAAGTGGGATTTATCCCAGGGATGCAAGGATTCTTCAATATACGCAAATCAATCAATGTGATACACCACATTAACAAATTAAGGAATAAAAACCATATGATCATCTCAATAGATGCAGAAAAAGCTTTCGACAAAATTCAACACCCATTTATGATAAAAACTCTCCAGAAAGTGGGCATAGAGGGAACCTACCTCAACATAATAAAGGCCATATATGAGAAACCCACAGCAAGCATCATACTCAATGGTGAAAAACTGAAAGTATTTCCACTAGGATCGGGAACAAGACAAGGATGTCCACTCTTGCCACTCTCATTCAACATAGTTCTGGAAGTCCTAGCCACAGCAATCAGAGAAGAAAAAGAAATAAAAGGAATACAGATTGGAAAAGAAGAAATAAAACTGTGACTATTTGCCAATGACATGATACTATCCATAGAAAATCCTAAAGATGCCACCAGAAAACTACTAGAACTAATCAATGAATTTGGTAAGGTTGCAGGATACAAAATTAATGCACAGAAATCTCTTGCATTCCTATACACCAACAACGAAAAATCAGAAAGAGAAATTAAGGAAACACTCCCATTTACCACTGCAACAAAAAGAATAAAATACCTAGGAATAAACCTGCCTAAGGAGGCGAAAGACTTGTACTCAGAAAACTATAAAACACTGATGAGAGAAATCAAAGCTGACATAAACAGATGGAGAAATATACCATGTTCTTGGATTGGAAGAATCAATATTATGAAAATGCCTATACTACCCAAAGCAATCTACAGATTCAGTGCAATCCCTATCAAACTCCCAATGGCATTCTTCACAGAAATAGAACAAAAAATCTTACAATTCATATGGAAACACAAAAGACACCAAATAGCCAAAGCAATCTTGAAAAAGAAAAACAGAGTTGGAGAAATCAGGCTCCCTGATTTCAAACTATACCACAAAGCTACAGTAATCAAGACAGTATGGTACTGGCACAAAAACAGAAATATAGATCAATGGTACAGGATAGACTGCCCAGAGATTAACCCATGCACATATGGACAACTAATTTACAACAAAGGAGGCAAGAATATACAATGGAGAAAAGACAGCCTCTTCAATAAGTGGTGCTGGGAATACTGGACAGCTACATGTAAAAGAATGAAATTAGAACACTCCCTAACAACATACACAAAAATCAACTCCAAATGGATTAAAGACCTAAATGTAAGACCAGACACTCTAAAACTTTTAGAGGAAAATATAGGAAAAACACCCTTTTACATAAACCACAGCAATATCTTTTTTGACCCACCTCCTAGAGTAATGGAAATAAAAACAAAAATAAACAAATGGGACTTAATTAAACTTAAAAGCTTTTGCACAGCAAAGGAAACCAGAAACAAGACAAAAAGACAACCCTCAGAATGGGAGAAAATATTTGCAAATGAAACAAGAGACAAAGGATTAATCTCCAAAATACACAAACAGCTCATGGAGCTCAATATCAAAAAAATAAACAAACCAGTTAAAAAATGGGCAGAAGACTTAAATAGACATTTCACCAAGGAAGACATACAGATGGCCAAGAAGCACATGAGAAGATGATCAACATCACTAATTATTAGAGAAATGCAAATCAAAACTACGAGGTATCACCTCACACCCGTCAGAATGCCATTATCAAAAAAGCTAGAAACAATAAATGCTGGAAAGGGTGTGGTGAAAAGGGAACCCTCCTACACTGTTGGTGGGAATGTAAATTGATAAAACCACTATGGAAAACAGTATGGAGGTCCTTAAAGAACTAAAAATAGAACTACCATGTGACCCAGCAATCCCACTACTGGGCATATACCCTGAGAAAACCATAATTCAAAAAGAGACATGTACCACAATGTTCATTGCAGCACTATTTACAATAGCCAGGATATGGAAGCGACCTAAGTGTCCATCCACAGATGAATGGATAAAGAAGATGTGGCACATATATACAATGGAATATTACTCAGCCATAAAAAGAAACGAAATTGAGTTATTTGTAGTCAGGTGGATGGACCTAGAGTCGGTCATACAGAGTGAAGTAAGTCAGAAAGAGAAAAACAAATACCATATGCTAACACATATATATGGAATCTAAAAAAAACAAAAACAAAAAAACACAAACAAACAAACAAAAATTGTACTGATGAACCTAATTGCAGGGCAGGAATAAGGAGGTAGGCATGGAGAATGGACTTGATGACATGGGGTGGGAAGGCGAAGCTGAGGCGAAGTGAGAGTAGCATCGACATATATACACTACCGAATGTAAAATAGAGAGCTAGTGGGAAGCAGCAGCATAGCACAGGGAGATCGGCTCAGTGCTTTGCAATGACCTAGAGGGGTGGGATAGGGAGGATGGGAGGGAGGCTCAAGAGGGAGGGGATATGGGGGCATGTGTATGCATATGGCTGATTCACTTTGTTGTGCAACAGAAACTAACACAGTATTGTGAAGCAATTATACTCCAATAAAGATCTATTTTTAAAAAAAGCGAGTAAATGAAGTATGGAAGCTGTGAGTGTGGATGTACCATTTCCACAACTATTAAAGTCATCATGTGGCAATAGCCTAATAACTTATGAATCCTAGCTGTTGCTTCATGTTCTTTTGTAATAAGAATTTTTGACCCAGCCTTTGAGATGTGTGGCTCTCTAGGTTTTCATTTATTTTTGCTGTACATAGAGCATAATATATGAAAACCCCAATTAGTATTTTGTCATATGTAAGCAAGTGGATTAGAAGATTCACAAACCACTCTCAAGCCTCCAAGGTGAAACTGCCTGGGCATGTGAGACTAACACACTGCAGGAAATCAGGAGATAGTACACAGATTCAGAAAGCACACCCTCCTAACACGTACAACAAGAGCAACCATTTCCCAAACTCTTACTCTGTGTCAGGCACCAGACTAAGCCCTTCACAAGCAGAGCACAGTTAGTCAGCACCACAACCCAATGAGAGGGACCAATAATTCTCCATTCATAGATGAGGAAACCAAGACTTCAAGACTTGGCTAACATGTCCAAGTTCATATAGGGGATGAGTAGTAAAACCACACTCTTCATCTTTCTGCTAGTCTTCCTCCCTGGGCCTGCAGAGATGCAGGTGACACAAAGGTAGGGAGAGACCTTAGGGCTCTCTTCAGTTCAGATGTTAGGAGACGATGCACAAAGAATACAAAGGGCCCCCAGACTCCAGCTTTACATCTTGCAATGATCTTGTCTGTTCACAAAAGTGGGTCTTCTACAGTGACATGCCTGTACTTTTTTCCAATTTGCCTCAGTCACTGTTATGCAAACTTCGGTATCCCACATTGCACAAAAGTCTTGAGAAACTCTCTAGTGTATGTATCTTTTGGTCTTTATTTAGAGTTACTCTTTCCATTCCCAGAAGGCTTGAAAATGATAGCCTAATGACAGCTGCATTCCTGTAGCCCGGAAATGTGTTCACTGGGCCATTTTTCAGAACGCCCCCCATGGAGAACACATGGGGCCAAGAGCCAGGGAGGCAGATGTGTTCCCTACAAACTGCATCTCTCAGCCCCAAACTGCATCAGGACGAAGCCTGACAATTGATAGGCGCTAATGAAGCTAGAATCATAATCACTTTTAAGCAGATTTCCTTTGGCCCATATTTTACTCTCTAGAAACCCATTTGTTATCTGCCAGTGCTCCAGCATCGTTTCATTCTATTCACTTCAGAGCAGGCAGGCTATGAGTTAAGTCAAACAATCAGAAATGACACAGACTCACAGACTTTGCTCTGGACAGAAAAGGGACGTGCAGGGAGAGATCACTGATTATTACATATGGTAAGCTGAATATAAGTATATAGAGCAGTGGTCAGATTTAATACTTGATGTCCTGCTTTGGTGGCCTGTTTTATTACAAGTATTAACAGCGATAGCTAACATTTATTGAGGGTATTTTCTCAAGTCTTTTGCACATATTAATTCTTTTAATCCTCACAACAGCCCTATAAGGTACTATTATTATCTCCATTTTACTGATGTGGAAATTGAGACTTGAAAAGTTAAAACAATATGCCCAATGTCACACAGCCAGAAACTGGTACTGCAGGAATTAAAGCCCCAGAGCCTAGGCTCTCAACCCCTATACTCACCTGCCTCTCACAGATATATAATCAAATATCTGTAAATATCAACCTGGATGCTCTTAATTCTAATCACAGAGTCATTTTGAAAGGGCATTCTGAGCTCAGTTATGAAATCATAGATATTTAAAGTTAGAAAGGGCCCTAAAGAGACATGTGGAAGATGGGGTAGGCTTATCCTATTTACTTTGTAAGAGAAATAAATGAAGATTGGCAGATAACAATGATAGGGATGTAGATTTTTACTTAGTTGGAAGAAGACTATTCTAGAAAATGTCACAGGTGGTTTCATAGGCCAGGCCTGGAAGTGGTACACATCACTTCTGCTCTCATTCCCCTGGAGAGGGCTTAATCATGTGACCAGCAAGGATGGTCATGCAGCATGGACCACCTACTATGGAAAAAGGGGAAGAGAGGTTTTGGTACACAGGCATTTTCCATTCAGCTTCACAAAGTTTTCCCCTTACTTGTGGTTATTTTCAAAGGTCATTGAGAATCAATAAGCTTTTCTTTTTTTTGCTGGCTTTCTTCAGATTTACTGTAGTACTGCAAGTTACTGATGACCATATTGACTAAGAAAGAGACAAGAATTCTCAAAGAGAATCTGAAAATAATGCAGGCTTTTCTAAATGCTGCGAGGAGGGGCATGGTAACTGCTGGGACACCAGACAAATGTTTCAGAGAATCTAAAAGAGAGAAGCAGCATGTTATTATAGATATAATCCCTTAAAGAGAAGAGAATCAACTCCCATATTCAATACTTGAAGCCTCAAAGCCCCTAATCCTTCCTATACATCCCAAGTTGTGCTGACATTTGTGCTTTTTCTGAGTTCTTCACCAAAAATAGAGAAGACAGTAGGTTTAAAACCCATTTCAGCTGCTTGTCAGTGAAAAATGGCATCACGCAGCCGATGGTTATTTTTGGAAAATCCACTCTCCTCTAGAGATGAAAACCAAATCAGATGGTTTTTCCACTTGATCAATTTTAAAGCATAGAAGTCGGGGGAGGTGTGCCTCAGTAATATTCTCTAAGTAGGACTCCATTAAAAATTTACAATTTAGTAAGAAATCAGGTTTGTCTCATTGCAATGCGTACATTCTTTATCCAAATAATCTACCCACTTTGCTTCTCCCTGAAGACCAAAACCCTGACATGCAAGGGCTTTTTCTCTACTCCTTTCTATTTCTCAGTGTTCTCTTGTCTTCTCAAGAATTATTTGAAATAGTCGTTTTTTTACCATCAGCACAATGAACAGGATCACCCCCCTCCAATTTCCAGGATGCTCTGCATGACAAAGGACCAAGGACAAGGACCTGTCTTTTCCTTCCCTGTACAGTGGTTCCTTGTCCTAATGGCTTAGTAACTTCTGACTGACAATAATGTCTTGTTTGGGGAGAGAGCCTTGAGTTGGGGGAAAGAGCCTAAGTTGGGGCATTGGCCCACTATAGAAAAAACTGTGCTTCCTCTATAAAATGGAAAATTATTTAGCCATTTAAAAAATCATATTTTCAAAGAATTATTAATAAGACCTAAAAATAATAACTACTCATTGAAACATTTTTTTAATTTCTGGTCATAAAAATATTGAACTTTTTATCTTTTATGATTTAAGGTTGAAAACAATAGGTTTGGCATTCCTTAATGATTCATGCAGAAAACTTATAAAGATTCTTCAGTTTAAACATATCATGCTTTCTTTCCTATCCTTGAAAGGAAAGGAAGGTTGCATTCATGATGAATAGCTTCCTAGCACTCAATGATTATTTGCTTTGTGAAGACAGTTATCTACTACACCCCTGCTCGTTATTTTGTGAATAAATTTGTAAGCATAATGGGGAAAAAATGCAACTACTATATAGTGCCGTCCCAGTATATTGCAAATTTTCTGTGGGAAGATTCTACCTAATTTTATCAATAGAGTTTCTACTCTATCCTTCCATTTGCCTATCTTGTGACATGACCAAGATTCTAGCTATAATTTTTGCTCATGTGAAAATCTGGGCAAAATTGAAGCAAGAATTCAAACAGTATTGGCAGTAATAAGAATAATAGCATTCGTATTACTTTAATATGTCCATGAACTATGCCTACAGCTTCATGTATCTTACCACACTTAATTCACATACCAGCCCCTATTTTAGGAAGAGAAAACTGAGCCACAGGTTTAGATATATTCCTCAAGGTCCTACACTTAGTAAACAATGACTCTGGGGTTTAAACTGAGGAACTCTGACCCCAGCATCCATACTGTTAATTCTACAGTACACTACCTCATAATTTTAGTAAGAAAGAGAAGAGAGAGGATGTTGGGAAAAATAAATATCTAATCTTACAGATCTATCCACCCAAGAACATAAGAGAAATTAGCCAGGAAGTAAATCTGATCTTCACTCTGTAATTCTAGGCCACCATACTCAGTGGCTGTTTGAAATCTATTCATTAATGGAGAAACACTGGTTTACCTTTAGAAACAATGCCTCCAAAAAAACAAACAACAAAACAAAACAACAAACAAAAAAAAACCCCTGAGAGCTAATCAATCAAAGCTTCTTACAGCTTAGCACACAAAATAAATTCAAAAGAATAATGTAATTTCAGAAGTTACCACAGCACTGAAATGACAACCTCTCTTGTCTTATCTTTCTTGCAAAGCAGGAAATGAGAAGACTAAATAGAAAATGATGGCCATAATTTCTAGCTGATTTGAATTAAAATAGCTCTTGAAAAAATAAGTGGTAAAATAGGCCACAAGCTCAAATTAGAGATAGCAAGTCTTGGAAAGCATTCACATGTTCGATGAAGAGAAAAATTAACCATAAAATAAATATTAGCCCAGTGGTTCGAACTCAAGAAGAAACAAAAATGGGCCAAAGACCAATCAGCTCAAAGCACATGTAATCGAGACTTTTCACAAATGTTAACAAGTGGTAGAATGAGGCTGAAGAGGTCCAGGGCCTCAGCCTGTCGTGATCCACCACACAGAGGGAGATAATGCGCAGAACGATGAAAGTAGACAGGGCCAGAATCAATAAGGACAATAATCAGATAACACTGGCCTATTGCTGCAATTTCACTGGGTATGTTCAGAAAACAGTTTTCCAAGAAGCAACACTGAACCCAATCTGAAGGCCCATAGAGGTGAGTATACTCTGAAGAGGTGAAGTCCACACATACCCATGGGATAGGAAGAGTCAGGACAGAGGAATACTGCTAGCCAGAGGGGTGGGTAAGGGAGTCAGGGTGGAAGAAGGTTTGTGTTGGATTCCAACCATTGTCGTGCATCTCAAGCCTGGAGGGAAGAAAACCATCCAGCACAGTACATGCAGCCACTAGGCGTCATGTCGTCCTTACCCAGGCCAGGAGTCCTTTTAGAAAAAGAAGACATTAACCAGGCAACAAAAATAAGGGTTTTGGTTGAAAAAGAAAAGAGAGAGCTTTTTCAGCATCAGGTGAAAGACAGGCTGGCCTCAGCTGTTTGCTTGCTTTAGCCCTTTGGAAATAAAAGGAAGGGGGTTGTTCCTTTTCCACTGAATCTGAAAAGATGGAAACAGCAGCAATGCTAGAACCTCACAGCATTGTCTTGGAGGCTGAGGCACCCACTTCCTTAGTCACATTCATTCAAGCACGAATTCCTTCAACAGACCTCTTCTGAATGCCTACTCTGGAACAGGTCCCATGCCAGAGACATATAGACATCAAATAGCCACTAATCGTCCTGAAGGAACTTACAATTGTTAGAAATGTTGAGTCATCATCCAAATAAATGCTCTATAGCTCCAGGTAAAATGTGCCAAATGCTGATGAAAAGTAGAAGGAAAGAAGCATGGCTTGCCAGGGAAGAGAGTCAGTGGGGAAAGAGAAGAACCTGAGCCAGTTACTGAAAGGGAGAGTCATCTGAGCCACATCTTCAAGAAGGAATACAATTTCTGCAAACGAAGACAGCATAAAAGAACATCCTGAAAAGACACAGAGCTTGAGCAAAGACTCAAGATGAGAAAAATTAAGAAGTTATTAGAAGGGGGAGAAATTTGCCTTGGCTATAGGGTGACCCAGACAACAGGTAAAATGGAGCTAAAAGGTAGAGTTCCTAGGAAATCAACCCAAGAGAATTTGATGGGTAGGCACTAAATATTTTTAATTGTGGAAGTGATATGACCAGGGCTCAGCCGTAAGGGAGAAAGGCTTGGTGACTTCGAGGGCTGGAGAATGCAAGTGAGGAGAATCGTCATACATCTATTTAAAGAAGTAAGACGTGGACCTAAGAAGAAGCAACAGGAATCGAGAGAGATGGCATGCAGAAGCAGAAAGGAGATAGAATCTACTGGACTTGGGGCTAACAGCCCCAGTTCTTCACTCCTCCCTGTAACCACACTCTTAGCCATGCAAAATCGGAGTCACTCCCACTAAAAAGGTGGGATCATCTTACCTTTTGAATCTGGACTCATCCACTGGCAGGAGGCAGAAGGGAGAGAGTTTGTCTGAGCCCAGACTTCTACAAGTCTCGCCTGTTTCTACTCATGCTCTGTACCTTTGCCTTTGTCGTGAAAACAGCCAGCTAGAGCCGAACCACCCATCACCTCAGCCAGCACAGCCCCAGGCCGGTGAGTGAGTCCAGCCATGATCAGTAGAGCCACCTAGGCAGCCCCAACCTGACCCCAGACTTAGGAGCAAGGAACTTAGGACTGGGTGCTACTAAGTTTTTGTGGTTGTGTGCTGTGGATAACTGACACGGTGACTGCTAAGAGAAAAGGGAGAAGGACAGCATGTCTTGGGGAGGTTGACAGATAAAGAGGATGACACCAGAATGTATGTGTGAAGTCAGAAGGGTTTGTGCCTAGGACAGTAATGGTAACTGATAGGGATACAGGACCCCAAATTCCACCACTGGAACAACATCCTTTTAGATTGTTGACGAATAGGCTAAAGAAGTAGGTTCAAATATACAAACTAAGGGGTGGCAAACTATACCCTGTGAGTCAAATTTAACCAGCTGCCTATTCCTATAAATAAAGTGTTACTGGAACACAGCCATGCTCATTTGCCCGTATTGTCTATGCCCACTTCAGCACTACAACAGGGTTGAGTAGTTATGACAGATACGGTGTGACCCACAAGGCCTTAAAATATTTACTGTCTTGCCCTATACTTTGATGTAAGGGACCAAATAAGGGATTGTTTTTTAACGCAATATTTCCTAAATGCACATCAGAAAATGTTTCCTATCAGAAGAGAGAGCGCACCTTCAACATGGGCTTGCTTTAAACTGCGCACCTTTCTCTCTTTACTGTTTACAGTGTCCTGATACCCTCATAGTATTAACACCTTGCTGTGTTTCAAGGGGGGAAGTAATGAATACCCAAAATGATGAAAAGTGGTTGAAGAATACTCCCAACAGAGTTAGTCTTCTGAGCACCTCCCCCTCTGCTCCTTATCACTAGTTTGGGGGCAGTGTGGATTAGACTAGCATTGAAAAGGTCCAGCCGCATATCAAGTATGGATAAGTTCAGAGAGAGTTTTGCTCTATTTAAAAAAAAGAAAAAAAGCAACATAAAAATTTTGACTCACTGATTATGTAGTGAGGGATAAAATGTATAATAATAAATATGTATTATTTGAATTAAAAGTAAATATAATGAGTATACATCACATTTTATTCTATTATTAAATGACTACTGATTTCTTTAAAGGTTCCAGAATGTATTTGGATTCTTTAATTATGAAAGAGTATGTTCTAGATGAGGGGCTGGAGTGGGGAGCCCTCCCAATATAACATGAGTCTGCATCCAGCTGGTTCAGGGGGCATTCACAAGAATGGCTGGAAAGCAAAGCCACTTGGGGGTTTAACACAGGCTGAGGATCCTCCACTAGTAAAAAAGCACCATGGCATAATGGAAAGTGTGGGAGATTCGGAGTCAGACTTCAGCTCTGCACCCAGCAGCTGCGTGAGCCATCTCTCAGCACCTCAGTGTCCCCATCTGAAAAAATACTAGGGTGATAACATCTTTGCCCAAATTATCTCACAGAGTATTCATAAGAATCAAGGTAGATAGCATATCAAACACATATTATAAGAAATAAAGTGCTGTTCAAATGTTAAGGTATCTTTAGAGATATTTATCAATGCATGAGAAAATAATATCAGGAATTAAGTATTCAGAGGATAAACCTAAATACTAGAAGACTCTTAAGACACGACCTTTTAATAAACAGAAGTCTTCTTTCAGCACATTCCAACAAAAGAGAAAATGTATGAAATAATCTCAACCCTTAATAAGCCGGATTTCTAAAGCTGGTGACTAATTTACATGCAAATCATTGAAAACATCTGCCAGTGGTTTCAACCAAGTTTATGTTGATCACATTTCTAATTGTGGTTTCTTGGTGAGCCAGTTGACTCATCAAGTACATCAATAAACTGACCTATATAGGAAGTAATTTGGAAATTATTTGGGAACTGTTCTGCGATTGATGTCCCCAAAAGTTTCTAATTAGCCTTTAGAAATCTCCTAAGGTATTGATTGCTTTGTAATGTCACCTAAATGATTGTTTGTTCATTCAAGAGCACCTAGTTGTGACTATGAGTAGAAATGATATCCATGGGCAGTTTTTTTAGTTCTTTGCTGAAAAGAATTGTGAAGTAATTCCTGGGATGAGTTTATGTAAATACATATACGGAACAACCCAGACTCCTAAGGACAACCTTACGAAAAGTGCTGGGAATCAGGACATGCCTGTGCAGCCACTAACAGCCATGTGACTTTGGCCTCTGTTTTCTCATTCATGAACTGGGGCATCTGGATCCAGTTCCATCCTTAGACATGAGCAAGAGGGGCCTTGCTCTGGGCCTGACTCTGGATCTCCCTGGCCACACCCTCCCTTCTCCCACCTCCAGGGGGATGGGGAGATCATGGGATCAAAGAAATCTGCCTACATGAAGCCTACATTCTGCACTAGCTAGTCATGCACTGGACCCCTGGGATCCTTGAATTCCCTGCTCAGTGACCGTAACCCTGCCTCCAGGGCCAGTGTACACTTCTTCTCTGGGTCTACTCTCCCAACAAAGGAACACACCCCATCGTGTACATCTTAGGTCTGAAATGGGGCCAAGGGACAGCTGTGGGCAGGCAGCATGGACGGAATTTGTACACGTGGGATGGTGAACCCACATACGTCCATGCAAGGCCCCTAAGGAAGGGGAAAAAGGAGGGTAGCAGGGGTGCTGTGGTAGTTTCTCCTGTGCTGCCATATTCTGGCGTTAGACTCTGAGCATTTGAATTCCAGATTCAAAACTGGCCTTTTAGGTTGTTGCGAAGGTGGTCGTGTCCAGGTAGGAGGACAGAACATCTTACTTACAGTTTTTTAGCTTGATTTATTGCTTTTAAACATTTAGACAATCGGTATGCAGGGGTCTCCCTTTGTATTCTTGCCCCATACATGTTAGAGGTGTGCCTGCTCAGGTCATACCTCTCTAAGGCCCCTCCAGCTCTAACTTATTTGAGAGAAAATAATAGAACACTGGGACTAGAGGTTGCTCTGTTTCAATCTTCAATTTGTTGACATGACTCCTTGAGCAAACTGCTCAAATTTTCTAAGTATCAGTTTTTTCATGTATTTAAAAAAAAAACAAAAACCAAAAACTCTTTGCAAAGTAGTAATGAGGCTGAAATGACATTACCTATTAAAAATTCTGACACTTAGTGGGTCGCCAACAGATGCCAGCTCTCTATGATGGGAGAAGATAAGACGCATAAAGTGATAAATCGAACTGGCAGTCACACTCCTTGGTATTTACTCAAACCAGCTGAAAATGTACGTCCACATAAAACCTGCACACAGATGTTTATAGCAGCTTTATTCATAATCGCCAGAACTTGGAAGCAACCAAGGTGTCCTTCAGTAAGTGAATGGATAAACATGAGCTATCAAGACATGAAAGAAACTTAAATGTATCTAAGTGAAAGAAGCCAATCTGAAAAGGCTACACACTGTACGAGTCTAAGTACATGATATCCTGGAAAAAGCAAAACCAGGGAGACAGTAAGAAGACCAGGAGTTAAGGGGAAAGGAGGGATGGAGAGGTGGAACACAGAGGATCTTTAGGACAGGGAAAATATTTTGTATGGCACTATAGTGGTAGATACATGTCACTGTATGTTTGTCAAAATCCGTAGAACATACAACACCAAGATCGAACCATAAACTATGGACTTTGGGTGATAATGATGTATTCATGTAGGTTCATCAATTATAACAAATAACCACTCTGGCGGGGGATGTTCATAGTTGGGGGGAGGTCGTGCATGTGTGGGGCAAGGGGTATATAGGAACTCTCCATACTTTCCCCTCAATTTTTCTGTGAACTTAAAACTGCTCTAAAAAATAAAGTCTACCTTTGTTAAAAAGGGATGAAGAAATTAAATCCTATCATAATGCGTGCGCACTGTCCCTCATTTCTCCTTCAACAACAATGAGATTCTGCTAAGAGAGGAATTATTCCAAAGATTAATAACGCTTTTTATCTAAAATGAGGAGCTTTAGCTCATCCAAAAAAGCCATTCAAATTATGAAGCAGATGTTCCGTACCAGCTGTTTGCAGATAATCTCACCAGCAGTGTCAGACATGGAGTTCCAGAAATACAAAGATGCTAAAACAGCAGTAACTCAGAGCAGAGTTTAAATCAAGGAACTTAACCCTTAGCGGATACGGAGGACTGGGCCACCGCTGGATACAGGGGTGTAAAATCAGTTTTAAACTTCAGCTAACAGGGTCAATATTTTTTTTCCAATAAATCTAGTGACCAGTGTTTACATACTGTTTTGATTAACATGTGGTTTTATTTTTATTAAGTCATCAATATAGAAAATACATTTGTTAGTCAGGGCTAATGAAATTATATCCGTGTCCAATTCTCAGCACCCTGGAGGAGCTGAAGTGACTAATGCTCCATGGAAAACACGCAGAGTATACCGGGAACAGCATTAACCCAGCTATGTCAAAGCTCTCTTCTGAGGAAACGGTGTTACAGAGTGCTCCACCGTCCTGGTTGTCCAGGACGCCACTATTCAAGGAAAACCCTAAGTTTCCCCAGATCCATTTATCAGGATAGCCAACGATGAAATAATATAATACTCTGCAACACAGCACTGTAAATCAACTATACTTCAATAACAATTTAAAAATAAACATATATATAGAAAATGCTCTGCAAAGTGCCCAGTGGCCTGTGTGTTACTGAGATCAGGGGGATGTCCTATGAGTCCTGGACAAACAAAACGCATAGAAAGGAGACCATAACCTCCCCTCTTTTTTTGATTTGAGACAAAACAAAAACAGGATAGATAGGAGCTAAAATAAGTAAACAAAGACACACCTAAGCATCTCAGATGTACATAAAAATTCAGTTAAAGCAATGTAATGCTGTGAAGATGACTTAGGAAAGAACCTAAAATTAGATGTTCACTTGCATTGGAAAGAAACCTCTCAGCCTTCCTGTAAGAAATAGTCATTGTTTCAATGCTGAATTGTTTAGGTGATCCAGTAGGGGTGTTTTTAAGGCTCTGAAGAAATAATGAAAAATTTTGGATGCTTGGATTATTCCTCACCGGGACTAGGCCCTGCCTGATAGCACAGGATCTATAATTAGTCATGTAAGGAAGAACCACAGGTCAGCCTCCCTTCCCACTCAGCACTGGTCAAGCTTTTAATAAGTGCCCGTTTTTGGCTCAGCAACTAAAGTGTGATACTGAAAATCTGGAGGGGGTCCAGGAAAGAACAATGAAAATGATTAGGAAACATTCCCCCATGAGGAAAATGTAAAGAAATGGGGCTTATTTAACCTAGAAAGGAAAAGGCTCAAGGGAAACTTAGTAATTTCCTTTAAATAGATAAAGGCTAATGTGAGTGACATGAACATGATTATTTTTACTGAAAACAGTTTAAGAGATGATATTGCAGCAGAAAAAAAATTAAGTTAGATATTAGGGGAACGTGGTAAGGTCTGTGATCTATTGAAAACTACGGAAGACTGAGAGTAATATATATATATATATATATATATTTTTTTTTTTTTTTTTTTTTTACAGACATTTAAGAAAGGAATCCTCTAGTGATGCCTTGCACCTTAGGGAAAAAATGGATGAAATGAGTTTCTCAAAGTCCAGCCTCTGAAATCCAAAGTATTTTTAGGACAAATAACAATACCACCTCATGTGTATCCTCAATATCAAAATCTATTCATAAGGATCTCAAAGATTACAAAAGGTACATACCTTGCGTTAATAATGCAAATTAGAATCAAGTAAATAAACAACAGAAGTTTAGGCAAAGCAAATAAAAGAAAGCATACTCTGTGTTGGCTTCTTAGTAATGTGCTATAAATGACACTCAAACATGATATAAGAAAATGTATTACTAGTCCACAATCAAGTTAAATCTCTATTTCAATCACTTCCAATAGTTCATTTCATCAACTCAGAAAAATTAAGCCCATTTAAGGTCAAAGGTTTCTGCACGATTCATCCTGGAATAAATTTCTCTTCAACCTTGCTATTCTTTCTTAGCTGAGCCAACACGGACCGGTTGGCTCACCCCTTTCTTTCCATCCTTATCCCTTGATGTCACAGTGGAAGTGCAGGAAAACAAAGGCAAAGATCCTAAAAGCAGTCAGAGAGAAAAGACAGAATACCTAAAAGAAATGACAATTAAACTGATGAGTGACTTCTGGACAGAAACAATAGAAGGTCGAGGCCCATGGAATAATATTCCAAAGCTGTCAATCTATAATTGACTTAACCAACTAAAAAGACATTTTTTATATAAACTAAAATTGAGTAAGTCTCACAATAAAATCTCACTAAAAATCACCAATGATGCTTTTTTAAAATGTAATTGAACCTAAAAGGACCAGAATGCAATAAAAGCAAGTTGTTTTTCACAGCTGGGGATCAGACGTGGAGCTTCTGGGGGCCACCCACACACGGAAAGAGCCTGTGCAAGAATCAGATCAACAGGAGAAAAGCAGAGGTGGATATAAGGAGGAGATTCATCCTAGAGCCCTGAAGCCAAACATTTCCCTGGAGTTTCTAACCATGCGAGACAATAAATTATAGTTTTTGTTCAAAACAAAAAAGAAAATGTGGAGCATAAAATGTAAAAATGTAAAATGTAAACTATGAAAAAACAATTTATAAGTGAAGCATACAAGATCAAAAACGAATAAGCAATGTAAAAAATAACTTTGGGTTATGAGATATTTTTTAATTTTCTTTGTTACTTGAGTAAGAGAAGGAAGGGGGAGGGGCAAAAGGAGAAATAATCCAATAAAAATGTTCAGAACAGAAGGCTTTAGATGTGCGTTGGTGATCAGGAAAAAGGAGGAATAAAAATGGCGCTCAGATTTCTGACTTCAGCAGCAATGGACTGAGGTGCTATATTTATAGAGATGTGGAAAAGTAAAGGAGAAGCAGGTTTTGAAGCCCAAGAGTGAAGATTTAGAAATATACAGTCTTTCCAACTACAAAGGTGAAGAAAATAAATATGTAAGTCTTCGTATCTAAAGAGAATCCAGAACTGAAGATGGGAACTTGGGAGTACTGTCCAACAGAGAGTATTTGAAGTTTCTAGGAGAAAAAGAAAACGTAACGGGGGGAACGGGAAGAAAGAAAAGAGGAGAAGACAAGAGCCCAGGATTGATTCTTGATAGACTCTTAACATTACAAGGACGGGGCAGAGATGGAAGGGTGGGGTAGCATACAGAAGAACAGCAGCCGGGAAAGTCAGTGGGGGTGATGGCAGGGGAGGGGGGACCAGAAGAGAGTGGTGTTAGCAAAATCAACAGACAAGGGTTGAGTGTTTTTAAAGATATGCCTATAAATTCTTTGATACTCTTTTCTTCAGGTGGAGCTTAATTTTCTTACCCTGAAGCATGCGCTAGACTTAGTGACTCACTTTTAATGAGTAAAATAAAGAAGTGATGCTCGTGACTTCAGAGAGTAGGTCATAGAAAGACACTGCACCTTCTGTCTTGGTCACTTTCTCTCTCTCTCGGGTCACTCACTGCAAGGGAAGCTGGCAGCCACGCACAGCCAGGCCGCCCTGTTGGGAGACCCACACGGCAAACATCTGTGGCCTCCAGTCAATAGCCCCGTGAGTGAGTCACCCTGGAAGTTAACCCTCTCGCCCCAGTCAAGCCTTAAGATGACTGCAGTCCCGGCCTTGTGAGAGACCCTGAGCCAGAATTACCCAGCAAAGCTGCTCCTTGACTCCCGACCCTCAGAAACAGTGTGAGATAATAAATGTCTGTCATTTTAAACCACTAAACTGGGGTAATTGATTATTCAGTAGAAGATAAACACACACACACACACACACACACACACACACACAAGGATACTAGAGGAAGACAGGAGTGGTAAACTGTGTCAAACGCTGCAAAGAGTTCCATATGGAACGGTGGGGTGGAAGCCAGAGTAGAAATGGGTCAACGTGTGAAGGAAAGATGAAAACATAGAGAAAGCAGACAATTCTCTTGAGAAGTCTGGCTCAGGACGGAAGCAGAGAAATGGGGCAGTAAGCTGGCAGAGGGCCAAGAGGACAACTAAAGCAGCAAAAGTCGATCTAGGGATTTAGAACAAAAGTCGACGGCTGACTCATGACAGAAGCAAGAAACCTCCTCCACGGAGACAGGAGGAAGGCCAAGAAGACAGGTGCAAAGGCAGGTAACACTTCAGATCTTATTAACACTATTTTCTTAATAATAATCAGGTGGGGTAAATCCTTGTCCACAGTCCCTCACAGGTGGGCATCTGGCCTCTACTTGGGGACATCTACCCACCTCCTCACTGTCTCCAGGGGTGCGGTGTGCTGCCCCTCCCCTAGGAGGGGAGTGCCTTCCCAGGAAGCAACTCCTGAAACAAGACAGCATAAATCTTCACTCTGATGTTAGAGGAATACCTGACTCCTTATGTTATTCAAGGAATTACATCTTCTTTTAAAAGATACCAAACAAAAGATACCCTCCTTCCCTAGATATGGTATTTGGTATGAGGCGGGGCTGAGACTTTCATTTTTATTTTGCACATATTAGAATATACATTTCACTTTTCTAACTAAAAAGATTATTCAGGACCCTTTAAAACATCTCCAATTATATTTAAAATATCATTTCTTTGCTTTAGATGATATTCCAATATAAATAGCTAGTGATCAATTTACTAGACCTACAATTTTGTAAGTTCTGTTTTAAGTCAATTCTCTTTCCAGTCCCACTTTAGCTGCCGCAGTTTCTCAGCTGCAGGTCCTTGGTCATCACAAAACTTGACCCCAGTAGCTATTTCTCGTTAATAGTTTTGGTCATTCAATCGCTACAAAGTGTCACGTGTAGGCTTAGAGCAGCCCCATCCTGTCGTCTGCCATTACCAAGTTAGCTTGATCAAAAGTCAGATTCACACACAATACTCCATCAGCAGGTTGCAGCTGGGGGACCTAACGCCAGAAGCAGCCCGTTCCTGGAAGTCAAGTCCACATGCTTTGGGCAGTGTTTTTTCTCAATTTTCAGAGATCTTGTTCACTTATTTCTAGGTTTTGAGCATTCTTTGGAAGGGCTTAGCTTCCATATTTGACTTATGAGTCTTTTATCTCCATTTAAATACAGGCTCCAGTTTCTTGCTCAAGACTAGCAGGGAACATAATCTTGCGTTGGTGCCTCTTTCTGGGAGACTCTCAGACATACTGCCAAGAATTCCTGCAGTTGTTCAAGATCTTGCAGCTGGGTCACTGGCATGATCTTTATCCATGAGAGCCCACGTGGAAAGACATAAAATTTTAGGATCTTTCAAACTTGAAGGCAACATCAGAATTCATTTCTGGAATGGGTCAAGTCTTAAATTTCATGAAACAACATAAGCCACTCTGAACTCGTCTCTGTGACAAACAGAGATCTGAATATCAGATCACTGAGTCTCAACGTCTGAGGCCCAGAGCAGCAGCAGCATCTGGAAACTAGTTCGAAATGCAGATTCTTTGGTCCCACCTCAGACCTACTGAATTAGACACTGAAGAGGTAGGGCCAGCCATCTGTGTTTTAACACACCCCGTTTCCAGGGGATTCTGATGCTTGTTAAAGTTGGAGAGCAACTGACAGATTTTGCTAAGTGGTTCAACCTATCACAGAACCAAATGCTGTGAATTTGACTTGGGATGTTTCGGAACCTCCTCTCAGAGAACAATTCTCTAACCAAGGACAGAATGCCTGTTGTTAACTTGTGCACGGAGAAAGCTAGGTGAATTCTCAGTGGAGATTTTAGACGTAAGAAAAGGTAATGTAGGATTCTGGTAAGGAGGTGAACAGCCACTGTGATGGTAGGCATCTCACATACCTCCCATTCCTGGGGAAGAATGAGTAATGGTTCTTCTTTTGGAAAGGGGAGGCTTTAAAAACAATGATGGTTGATGTTGCTGGTGTGAAATATAAAGGGTAAAAAGAAAAGCCTCCGAAAACATCTGCAGAGACTGCTGATTTTGTTTTGTTGTTTTTGTTTGCCCCCTTCTGAAGGGACACCAAGAAACATTTGTGTTTTATGACTCAAGTTGACAGGAGCTGTGTCAAGGGGGAATATAGGGCCATAAAGGGCAGAAATAAACCATTTCTTGGGGTCTTCTGCATCACACCTGCAGCACACAGGCTGAAACCCGCAACAATGACTCACAGCTCAAAGAGAGCACCCCCTGCCATTCCAACGCTGATTGGCACAAGAACAGGCCCTGACCCACTAAATCTGATCCACCCTCTTACTTTTAAAACCCACTCTACTAAGTGAGCTATTTCCAGAAAGTTTTTTTTTAAGGTATAATGAGGATGATAAATAATAAGCACATACAGCATAAAATATGGAATTCCTTCCTTCAAACAGCAAAATTGTCACCTGTATTAATACACTTAGGCCCCTAACAAAGAATCACCGACTAGACAGAGAAAGAGAGTTACCTGGGAACATATTAACTGTCTAATACATTGTGTTGGAACATTCTGGCCAGTTTTCATTTTACAAATGCTCAAATCTCTCATCTTCTATGTTTAGAAAGTTAAAAAAGAAAAAGTTCATCAAATTGTATTACATTTTCCCTACTTTTCCTTTAGCCTTTTAAAGACTGCTTGGCCTACTTATATCTATGGTTAAGGTTACGGTAACACAAAGCACTTCTCCTTACTTCTAACCTCAGATACCTTTTTGTCACCAACTTCCATTCCTTACTCTAATTTTATCCCCGCTTCTTCACCCATCTTCAATGCTTTCCCTTAAATGCAGTCTGAAATGATCTCACCCCTGAACTTGGAATAAGTGGTGTCTGCATAATTCACTTGACACTTGACTGTGTACTCGTCTTATCACATCTCCTTTCTCAATGATTTCCCTATATTCTGGAGCAACATTTAGACACAACTTTCAAGAACTCCAAATTATTTATTATATAATTTGTGTCTCTCCATGTTTGGACTTAAAGAATTTTTATGTTTCACCTATGTGCACAAATCCCAAATACTGTGACTGGAAGAATTACTCATTGCATTCTAACTTATCACTTTAATTTTTGTTGTTCATCACACTATCTGGATTAACTTTTTGCTTCAGTTCCATTTAACACTGGGCTAGGCACTGAGTATAAAACAGTGTCTGCGGGTAAAACAAAGAAGAATAAAACAGTGCCTGCATATAAGCAGCTTACTGTCCGCTAAATGAATCTGCCTAAAACTAACTCTGTTGCAAAAATCAGAAGCACTTTACATAGCCAGGGAAGATAAATAAATATTGCTGCCTGGAAGTTCTCTATATAAAGTATTGGGCTGAGAGGAGAGAAAAAAGGAAAGAGCAAGAAGAAACCAAATAAAGTGATGGGTCCCTGAAGGAGGTAGAAGAGGACCAGTGATTACAGGTTGATGCCAATTCCTCCCAGCATGTGGCGTAGTCAGAAGATGAGCACCAGGAGACTGGTTCAAGATGGCAGAGTAGAAAGATGTTTGCACACTCCCTCTTCTGAGAGCACTGGAATCACAACTAACTGCTGAACAATCATAGACAGAAAGACACTGGGACTCACCAAAAAAGATACCCCACATCCAAAGACAAAGGAGAAGTCACAATGAGACAGCAGGAGGGGTACAATCACAAGAAAATCAAATCCCATAACCACTGGGTGGGTGACTCACGAACCAGAGAACAATTATACCACAGAAGTCCACCCACTAGAGTGAAGGTTCTGAGCCCCACATCAGGCTTCCCAAACTAGGGGTCCGGCAATGGGATGAGGAATTCCCAGAGAATCAGACTTCGAAAGCTAGCGATATTTGACTGCAGAACTTCAACAGGACTGGGAGAAACAGAGACTACGCTCTTGTGTGTGCTGAAGTAATGCACACATTACTTCGGCACACATAAAGTAATGTGCACATCAGGACCCAGGGGGAAGGAGCAGTGACCCCATAGGAGACTGAACCAGACCTACCTGCTAGTGTTGGAGGGTCTCCTGCAGAGGTGGGAGGAGGCTGTGGCTCACCACTGGGACAAGGACACAGAGAGTAGAAGTTCTGGGACGTATTCCTTGGCATGAGCAGGCCCAGAGTCCACCATTAGCCCCACCAAAGGCCCTGTAGCCTCCAGTGCTAGGTAGCCACAGGCCAAACAACGAACAGGAAGGGAACTCAGCCCCAGCCATCAGCAGACAAGCAGATTAAAGTTTTACTGAGCTCTGCGCACCAAAGCAACACTCAGCTCTACCCACCACCAGTCCCTCCCATCAGGAAGCCTGCACAAGCCTGCCTCTTAGATAGCCTCATCCACCAGAGGGCAGACAGCAGAAGCAAGAAGAACTACAATCCTGCAGCCTGTGGAAAAAAACCCACATTCATAGAAAGAAAGAAAATGAAAAGGCAGATGTCTATGTACCAGGTGAAGGAACAATATAAAATCCCAGAAAAACAATTAAATGAAGTGGAGATAGGCAACCTTCCAGAAAAAGAATTCAGAAAAATGAGAGTAAAGATGATCCAGAACCTCAGAAAAAGAATGGTGGCAAAGATTGAGAAGATGCAAGAAATGTTTAACAAAGACCTAGAAGAATTAAAGAACAAACAAACAGAGATGACCAATACAATAACTGAAATGAAAAATATACTAGAAGGAATCATTAGCAGAATAACTGAGGCAGAAGAAAGGATAAGTGACCTAGAAGACAGAATGGTGTAATTCACTGCCACAGAACAGAATAAAGAAAAAAGAATGAAAATAAATGAAGACAGCCAAAGAGACCTCTGGGACAACATTAAACACACCAACATTCACATCATTGGGGTCCCAGAAGAAGAAGAGAGAGAGAGAAAGGACCTGAGAAAATATTTGAAGAGATTATAGTCGAAAACTTCCTTAACATGGGAAAGGAAATAGCCACCCAAGTTCAGGAAGTGCAGAGAGTCCCAGACAGGATAAACCCAAGGAGAAACATGCTAAAACACAGAGTAATAAAATTGCCAAAAATTAAAGACAAAGAAAAATTATTAAAAGCAACAAGGGAAAAAAGACAAATAACATACAAGGGAACTCCCATAAGGTTAACAGCTGATTTCTCAGCAGAAACTCTTCAAGCGAGAAGGGAGTGGAATGATATATTTAAAGTGATGAAAGGGAAGAACCTACAGCCAAGATTACTCTACCTGGCAAGGATTTCATTCAGATTCGATGGAGAAATCAAAAGCTTTACAGACAAACAAAAGCAAAGAGAAGTCAGCACCACCAAACCAGCTCTACAACAAATGCTAAAGGAACTTCTCTAAGTGGGAAACACAAGAAAAGAAAAGGACCTACAAAAATAAACCCCAAACAATTAAGAAAATGGTGATAAGAAGACACATATTGATAATTACCTTAAATGTGAATGGATTAAATGCTCCAACCAAAACACACAGACTCCTGAATGGATACAATACAAGACCCATATATATGCTGTCTACAAGAGACCCACTTCAGACCTAGGGAAACATTAAGACTGAAAGTGAGAGGATAGAAAAAATATTCCATGCAGATGGAAATCAAAAGAAAGCTGGAGTAGCAATACTCGTATCAGATAAAATAGACTTTAAAATAAATAATGTTAAAAGAGACAAGAAAGGACACTACATAATAATCAAGGGATCAATCCAAGAAGAAGATATAACAACTATAAATATATACACACCCAACATAGGAGCACCTCAACACATAAGGCAAATGTTAACAGCTATAAAAGAGGAAATTGACAGTAACACAATAATAGTGGGAGGCTTTAACGCCTTACTTACACCAATGGACAGATCATCCAGACAGAAAATTAATAAGGAAACACAAGCTTTAAATAACACAATAGACTAGATAGATTTAATTAACATTTATAGGATATTCCATCCGAAAACAGCAGGTTATACTTTCTTCTCAAGCACACATAGAACATTCTCCAGGATAGATCACATCTTGGCGCACAAAGCAAGCCTCAGTAAATTTGAGAAAATTGAAATCAAATCAAGCAACTTTTCTGACCACACACTAATGAGGTTAAAAATCAATTACAGGGAAAAAAACGTAAAAAACACAAACACATGGAGGCTAAACAATACGTTACTAAATAACCAAGTGTTCACTGAAGAAATCAAAGAGGAAATCAAAGAAAAAACATACCTAGAGACAAATGAGAATGTCTAAGAGGGAAGTTTATAGCAATACATTCCTACCTCAAGAAACAACAAACATCTCAAATAAACAATCTAACCTTACACCTAAAGGACCTAGAGAAAGAAGAACAAACAAAACCCAAAGTTAGTAGAAGGAAAGAAATCATAAAGATCAGAGCAGAAATAAATGAAATAGAAACAAAGAAAACAATAGTAAAGATCAATAAAACTGAAAGCTGCTTCTTTGAGAAGATAAACAAAATTGATAAACCATTAACCACACTCATCAAGAAAAAGAGGGAGAGGATGCAAATCAATAAAATTAGAAATGAAAAAGGAGAAGTTACAATGGACACCGCAGAAATACAAAGCATACTAAGAGACTACTACAAGCAACTCTATGCCAATGAAATGGACAACCTGGAAGAAATGGACAAATTCTTAGAAAGGTATAACCTTCCAAGACTGAACCAAGAAGAAATAGAAAATATGAACAGACCAATCACAAGTAATGAAATTGAAATTGTGATTAAAAATCTTCCAACAAACAAACTTCCAGGACCAGATGGCTTCACAGGTGAATTCTATCAAACATTTAGAGAAGAGCTAACACCAATCCTCCTCAAACTCTTCCAAAAATTGCAGAGGAAGGAACACTCTCAAACTCATTCTACGAGGCCACCATCACCCTGATACCAAAACCAGACAGAGATACTACAAAAAAAGAAAATTACAGACCAATAACACGGATGAACACAGATGCAAAAATCCTCAACAAAATACTACCAAACAGAATCCAACAGCACATTAAAAGGATCATACACCATGATCAAGTGAGATTTATCCCAAGGATGCAAGGATTCTTCAATATATGCAAATCAGTCAATGTGATATTAACAAATCGAAGAATAAAAACCATATGATCATCTCAATAGATGCAGAAAAAGCTTTTGACAAAATTCAACACCCATTTACGATAAAAACTCTCCAGAAAATGGGTGTAGAGGGAACCTACCTCAACATGATAAAGGCCATATACAACAAAACCACAGCAAACATCATTCTCAGTGATGAAAAACAGAAAGCATTTCCTCTAAGATCAGGAACAAGACAAGGATGTCCACTCTCGCCACTCTTATTCAACATAGTTTTGGAAGTCTTAGCCATGGCAATCAGAGAAGAAAAAGAAATAAATGGAATCCAAGTTGGAAAAGAAGTAAAACTGTCACTGTTTGCAGATGACATGATACTATACATAGATAATCCTAAAGATGCCACCAGAAAACTCCTAGAGCTAATCAATGAATTTGGTAAAGTTGCAGGATACAAAATTAATGCACAGAAATCTCTTGCATTCCTATACACTAAAATGAAAGATCAGAAAGAGAAATTAAGGAAATGATCCCATTCACCATTGCAACAAAACGAATAAAATACCTAGGAATAAACCTACTTAAGGAGGTAAGATACCTGTACTCAGAAAACTGTAAGACACTGATGAAAGAAATCAAAGATGACACAAACAGATGGAGAGATATACCACGTTCTTGGATTGGAAGAATCAATATTGTGAAAAGGACTATACTACCCAAAGCAACCTATAGGTGAAATGCAATCCCTATCAAACTACCAATGGCATTTTTTACCGAACTAGAACAAAAAAACTTAAAATTTGTATGGAAACACAAAAGACCCGGAAAAGCCAAAGCAATCTTGAGGGAAAAAAGTGGAACTGGAGGGATCAGAGTCCCTGACTTCAGACTATACCACAAAGCTATAGTAATCAAGACAATATGGTACTGACACAAAAGCAGAAATATAGATCAATGGAACAGGATAGAAAGCCCAGAGATTAATCCATGCACCTATGGTCAACTAATCTATGACAAAGGAGGCAAGGATATACAATGGAGAAAAGACAACCTCTTCAATAAGTGGTGCTGGGGAAACTGGACAGGTACATGTTAAAAAATGAAATTAGAACACTCCCTAACACCATACAAAAATAAACTCAAAATTGATTAAAGACCTAAATGTAAGACTGGACACTATAAAACTCTTAAAGGAAAACAGAGGAAGAACACTCTTTGACATAAATCACAGCAAGATCTTTTTTGACCCATCTCTAGAGTAATGGAAATAAAAACAAAAATAAACAAATGGGACCTAATGAAACTTAAAAGCTTTTGCAAAGCAAAGGAAACTATAAACAACACGAAAAGACAACCCTCAGCATGGGAGAAAATATTTATAAACAAGCAACAGACAAAGGACTAATCTCCAAAATAAACAAACAGCTCGTGCAGCTCAGTATGAAAGAAACAAACAACCCAATCACAAAATGGGCAGAAGACCTAAATAGACATTTCTCCAAAGAAGACATACAGACAGCCAAGAGGCACATGAAAAGCTGCTCAACATCACTAATTATTAGAGAAATGCAAATCAAAACTACAATGAGGCATCACCTCACACCAGTTAGAAAGGGCATAATCAGAAAATCTACAAACAACAAATGCTGGAGAGGGTGTTGAGAAAAGGGAACCCTCCTGCACTGTTTGTGGGAATGTAAATTGAAACAGCCACTATGGAGGTTCCTTAAAAACTAAAAATAGAATTACCATATGACCCAGCAATCCCACTACTGGGCATATACCCAGAAAAAAACATAATTCAAAAAGACACATGCACCCCAATGTTCATTGCAGCACTATTTACAATAGCCAGGTCATGGAAGCAACCTAAATGCCCATCAACAGACGAATGGATAAAGAAGATGTGGTACATATATACAATGGAATATTACTCAGCCATGAAAAGGAACGAAATTGGGTCATTTGTAGAGATGTGGATGGATCTAGAGACTGTCATACAGAGTGAAGTCAGAAAGAGAAAAACAAATATCATATATTAAGGCATATATGTGGAACCTAGAAAAATGGTACAGATGAACCAGTTTGCAGGGCAGAAATAGAGACAAAGAAGTAGAGAATATATGTATGGACACCTAGGGGGAAAGCGGCAGGGGGTGGGGGTGTTGGTGTGATGAATTGGGAGGTTGGGATTGACATATATACACTAATATGTATAAAATGGATAACTAATAAGAACCCGCTATATAAAAAAATAAATAAAATAAAATTCAAAAATTCAAAAAAACTAAGAACAAACGTATGGACACCAAGGGGGGAATGTGGGGGTGAGAGCTGGTGGTGGGATGAATTGGGAGAGTGGGATCGACATATATACACTAATATGTATAAAATAGATAACTAATAAGAACCCGTTATATAAAAAATTAAAATTTAATTAAATTAAATTTTTTAAAAAATAGAGAGAGAAGCTGAGCACCATCGACTGTACTGATATCAGAAACACCTACCCTTCCCTCTGCAAAACTGGTCCCGTGCTCTAGGGAACTCATGCTTGGATTATTGTGATAGTCCCTCAGCAGCTCCTCCTCTGCTTTCTATTTCTAGCTTATAGTTGACTCAGGATGCAGCTGCAATGCTAATTCCTAGCCCATCTCCAGAGCTGCTCACATGACTTTCATTTTCTAATAAACATTATTCCCTTTTACTTGATGGAATGGGCTTCGGGTATTAATTTTTATATTCCAAGTCCTCCAATAATTGCCCTGAAAGTACTTAAATGGCTCTATACCCATTCTACTGGCAAGCCCAGAGGTGAAACCCAGATGTGGCTCCTGTGACAGATATGCACCTGGGCTTGAGGCTACGTCCGTTTCTTCTACACCGGCTTTACCAAGTGGGATGCAACATCATCTAAAATTGGGTCAAGAGTATCTTGCTGCCTTCTCTAAATGTAACACTGCATAGCGAGGTCATTTCTATCCCACCCCATCCACCCCCTGCTGTTACTCTGTCCTAAGCAAGACTGTGAAGTAGAAGATTCTAAGTAAACCAAGTAAGGAGTTGAAAGAATATGGACTTCAGAGGCAGAGTGATCTGGCTTTAACCTGAGCTATTGGAATCAATCACTTACTCATTAATACATTGATTCAGTAATTATTGGGCACCTACTGTATGCCAGGAAATCAACTGGGTGCTGAGGTTGCAATGGGGAGTAAGATCAACTCCTTCCTGCCTTAGTGGAGCTCAGAACAAGGCAGGACAGATGATCATTTCAAAAGAGCATGGTGGGGGGCTTCCCTGGTGGCGCAGTGGTTGAGAATCTGCCTGCCAATGCAGGGGACACGGGTTCGAGCCCTGGTCTGGGAAGATCCCACATACCGCGGAGCAACTAAGCCCGTGCACCACAACTACTGAGCCTGCGCGTCTGGAGCCTGTGCTCCGCAACAAGAGAGGCCGCGACAGTGAGAGGCCCGCGCACCGCGATGAAGAGTGGCCCCCGCTCGCCGCAACTGGAGAAAGCCCTCGCACAGAAACGAAGACCCAACACGGCCAAAAATAAATAAATAAATAAAATTAAAAAAAAAAAAAAAAGAGCATGGTGGGTACTCTGATGATGGGAAGCAAATGGAGTTATGAGAGCACAGAGGGGGCAGCTCATGTAACCTAAAGAGGGGGGCTTCCAGCAGACATACCACCTGGGCTGAGCACAAAAGGAGGAGTGGGAGCTAGGCAGCCATCAGGGACAGAAGAACGTTCCAGGCACGGAGGGCAGAATGTATGGAGGCTCCAAGAATGAGAGAGCACAGCAGGATGAGGAAACATAAGATGTTTGATGTGGTTGAAAAGTGGTAGGTAGGAAAGAGCCCGGCAGAAAATGAGGTATAAATAAGGACTGACTTGTTATCATACGGTGTCTGGAGTGAACTGTGAGAATCTTGGGTAACTACTGAGCAGAAGAGGAAGAGACAAAATCAGAGGTTTGTTTTTTGAAGGCTCGTCTCACAGATTTGTAGAGAAAGAATTGGAGGAGACAGGAGACTTAGAAAAAGAGGTCGGTGGGAAGCTGTTGCCATAATCGAGGTGATAAATATTAAGGAGCCAAACTAAGGCCCTGGCAGAGGAGTAATAGAGGAGTGGGGGTGTGTGAGTGAGGAACCAGAATCAACAAAACCTGGAGACAGGTTGATGTGAGGAGAAAGAAAAGGAGGGAAAAACAACTTCCAGATTTCTGGCACATGCAGCAATGTCATTCCTAAAAGAGGGACTTCTGGAGCCCATGCATATTTTAGAAAGACAATGAGTTCCATTTTGGACGTGTTAAATATCAGGTGCCAATGGCATGGCCAACTGCAGGGGACCAATGAGCATTAGACTAACTTGTCTGGAGCTCAGAAGAGAGATCTGCACAGAACACATTAAGGGATGTGCAGAGGAAGACCAGCCCACAAAAGATCTTGTGAAAGAGCTTCTAGAAAAGTATAACAGGAAAAATTTCCTCCCTAAAATGCAAATAACAATATATACCCCACAGGGCTGTTGTGTGAATTAGGTAATGTATGTATGTAAATGAAACATAATGTCCCTGATAGACCAGGTACATAATAGGTACACAACAAATGGTAAATTTCATCATCATTAATGTTATTATTTATAATAAAAATAATGCAGGAGTTTTCCTTGGGTGTTTAGGTAGTTGTCTATTTTTTATAATACCTCTTAACAAAGTTAGATCAACTCTGAAAGTTTGGAGTATAGTTTACAGTAGTCTGGGATGAAAGCCTTTAAGTGAAAAATGCACATGTCTATTTTATTTATTTATTTATTTTAACATCTTTATTGGAGTATAATTGCTTTACAATGGTGTGTTAGTTTCTATTTTATAACAAAGTGAATCAGCTATACATATACATATATCCCCATATCTCCTCCCTCTTGCATCTCCCTCCCATCTTCCCTATCCCACCCCTCTAAGTGGTCACGAAGCACCAAGCTGATCTCCCTGTGCTATGCGGCTGCTTCCCACTAGCTGTCTACTTTACCACATATGTCTATTTTAGATGATATACCTGAAACAAACAAATGAAAATTTAAAATTCTGATGTAAAAAATGTGTAACTCAGTAACTATGTTTACTCTTCTGTCTCTTCTGTAACTGTATGTGGTCAGTTCATGGAAACATCAAAGTGATCATACCAGGATGAGAATAAAATTTAGAAAAATGAAAAACATGAAGGATATTAGCCACCTAAGGAATGGCTAGAAGTAGCAAAGGCATTATCTATAAATAAATATGTGGCTGAGGAGTTTTGGAAGCACCTTCTTTCATCTAAGGTGCAAGGCACAGAGCACACACATAATAAATATTCACCAAATGAATGAGTGAATGTTAGAGTCGGGCACACACAGCCGACTATTGGATCTCTTCACCTGGGCTTCCCACCAGCACTTCACATTCAATCTATAAAGTGGACCTTACTATCTTTTCCCCCAAATCTGCTCCCTTGGTCACTTCTCTAAGCAGGTTAACACCATTATCACCCACCCAGATGAAGACTCTGGACTCCGCTCCCTCCCTCTCCCCCAAATCACCACATCCCCTCCAGGTGGCATCCTGAGAGCACCCCATTCTCCAGCCAAAGTCAGAGCAGTCCCTCTAACACCCCAAAATCCCCCACACTGCTCCCCTGTTTTATGCCTCCAACGGCTTCGCACTGCTGCAGGAAAAATCCCAAACTCTTTGATGGCATAAAAAACCCAACCCCAGCTTGTCCCCAGTGAACCTACCCATTCCTCAGTCGTACTGAAGCTTCTGGGGCTCCCTAGAACCTCCGTGCCATTTCACACAGCCCTGCCTTTGTGAAGGGGTTTCCTTCCCACCTCATCTTCCAGGACGCCCCTTCGGACATACCTCTTCTCCAAAGTCTTCCTGATAACCACCCTTTCATACCACCATAGGTAGAAAGAACTCCTCCTTGTGCCGTACCCTCGCTCTGCCCTGCACATATAACACCTACAGCATTTTATTGCAGTTGCATGTATAACTTGTGTGTCTGCTCTTTGAGAGTATTAGCTCTCGGAAAATAGAGCCACTTCTTGGTCACCTTTGTATCTTCTGAATTTAGCACAGTGGCCTGGCATACAGTAGGTGCCCAATAAATGTTTGCTTGCATTTACCTCTTACTTATTATTTATGTACTAGCACTTGTTATTATAGTGGGGTTTTTTATTTAATGCTCTAGTTTATTCAATAGTCTTTTCTGAATGGGGTTTGAGTAAAGCAGTTCTGGGAACCTGACAGCTTTTTTGTACATTGATAAAATCATGATTCTGGACTTCAAAAAATGCAGAAATTCCTAGATCCCTCTCTCGAAATAAGATAACCACATCAAGATAAATTCATCCAGTGAGAACCATCTGGTCTCTATAGATGCCATCTCTAGGTCTGCCTGAATTACAATAATCTACATTGTGTTTAGGGACAGGTAAAGGAGTTCTTTGGGACTAAGTATGAAAATATAATGGAGTTTTAAGAAGAAAACTATAAAACTCTACTGAGGGATATAAAAGAAAACTTGAACTACCTAAAAGCAAAATGGGCAAAGGATGTAAACTAGTAATTCACAAAAGAAATAGCACTGCTCACATAAGCAGTTCGAGGGTTATAATCTGACAAAGATTAAAAAGACTGATCCTGTCTGGCTTTGGTTAAGTAGAGAAGCAGGCGCTGTCAGCAGGAATGTAAATTCATACAGCATCTTTGGAGGGAAATTGACAATATCCAAAAAAAAAAAGTAAATGTTTATATCCTTTAACCTATCACATTTCTAGGGATTAATCCTGTAGATATACCTGTGTGAATGCAAAAAACACATGTACACAGCATATGTTCACAGCAGCACTAAGACAGCAAAAATATTGGGAATAATCACATGACCATATGTTGCCAGTTAAGTGACTTTTGGTGCATCTAAGAACAGAATTCTAAACACCCACTAAAACAACCAACATGAAAATGTTCTGAGACAGAAACATGTCCAATATAGTTATGTAAAAGAAAATTATAGAATATTATTAAATGATTATTAAAGAATAATATGATTAAAGGATTTCATTTAAAATGATAATTATTTGTAAAAATTTTTCAACTTCAGGGTAGTATTAGGGTACTACCTTCAAAATTGCTGCCATATTCTATACCACTCATGCTATTATTTACTTGTTTGTTGAAAATCAACCAATTTTTTTATATAAATGAATGTATTGGAAGAGAAAAGTGATAACATCCATGAAATCTTGAGTTCAATATGTATGTTTTTCTGATATACCTGGAAAATAAAGGCAGAATATTAAAATAAAATATGTTCTTCCCTGCACCACCTGAGGTCATCTCTTGTGTGTCCCACTAGGGTGTCACATTCCTCACTTTGTGAGTCAGTGTGAGGACTGGCAGAGAAGACCAGCCAGATGTGGCGATTCCGTCACCAAACTGCTAACAACTGGGATCTGTGGGGCTGGGGTGCGGAGGTGGTATTATGAAGAACTCTCATTTTCTCCATTACAGACGTCTGGGATATTGGGGGTATCCCCAGGATAATGAGCACACAGCACCTTTGTACTCAGAAATTAATAAATATTTATTTCAAGGTTTCTCTGTCTTGGATTATCTGTCAGAGAAACAAATATCACACTAACTAGACCTAAGACGACGTGAATGAACAGCAAATGAATCACCTTTTAAATGAGGCCAGCGCAGTGCTCTAGCTGCAAGGTGGTGGCCACAGTCTCAATGTCACAGGTAGGACTGATGTGTGACTGATGAAGTGACTGTCACGCCGCCGTCCACAGCACCAGCACCTCTTCCAGTCCCAGGCCCGGGAGTCACTGAGAAAATAAACTCCTGTCACGAATGGGGAAGATGCGCCGCCCAGCACCGGGCTGCTGTTTGTGGGGAATGAAGACATTTACTGCTGCCCTGGAAGATCATCATCTCCGGCGCTCAGGATGGGAAAATCAGCGTCTGTGCCGGGGTAGAGACAGGAGAGAGGCTCAAAGGAGCAAGAGTGGCCTGCGGTTACACTGAGTCTGTGCAGCACCTTGCTCGCCCTTCACAGCGACCCCTGCGCACAGGAATGAGAAGCATTCTCGACTAAAGCAAGCCCTCTCCCCTCTCCACATAGACGGCTCCGCTCCATTCTCTGCATCTCTAACCTGAAATACTGTGTTAAACAACAGGGATGATGGCGAGGAGGGGGAATGTGCCAGTTCCGCTTACGCTACCTGCAGCCATCTAAGACTCTTAGTCTATGGGTCACGTCCCAAACCGTTGTTCTTATGTAAAGGCAAGCAACCTGATAAAATTGCACGCGAGTGCTGCTGAAAAACAAATAACATGAGTTTCTTCCCGCCTCGATTAAACTTTTCTTTATGTTATGCAGCTAGATACCCACAGGAGTTGATGTGTAAGATATTAGCAAGTGACCAAAGAGGAATGTATGATAACGCCAAACACCTAGAAAAGATTGACAAGTCCGTGGTCAAAACAGAGATGCTAATATAAATTTTAATAATTGTTAGCTAAATAACATAGTGTGTAGCTATTCTATGAAACTACACCTGTGTAATAATTTTAAAGTACATAAGTCTTGAAATATGTAATAAGGATCTGGTGGTTTAAGTACAATTTCCACGAAAATAAATAAATAAGAAAACAAAGAGTAGAATAAGAGAAAAAAAGGTTTTTTAATATATATTATTGTCACCACATGAAATTACTATATTAACTCAATCAACCTGAAACTGTCATCCTTAAGAGCAGAGTCAAGACAAATCCAGTTATTTCTCAAACATAAAATAAAATCTTAACCACTCTCATTTACTAGAGCACAAGAAGGCAGCCTCCAACTTCCAGCCCCCTCTGGTTCTCAGCTTAATTGCTTTGAACAGGAAGGCAAATCCTAAGAGGTGACCACATTTGTGCTCTGAGTTGCAAAAAATATTATCTGGTTTTAAAAATCTTTAAATGAGATTATCCACAAAAGACAAAAAAAAGAAGTGCTTTTATTCTCTGAAAATGTTCTCCTATCTATAGAAGATTAAATGAGACACTGCCATCTTATTAGGGAGGCAAACTATGGGGGTGGGAGGGGTTAGTGACCTTAAATAAAAGTTAAAACACTCTTTTAACAAAATATAACAATATATATGTAGTCAATTACCTTCAAATATTTTTGCTCTTGCTTTATTTTAAAAACCAGTTTTAGAAAATGAGCTAGATCTTGACCACCACTCATCTGTTCAAACATTTATGAAACACCCTACTATGTGTAGGGCTAAGAGTTGGGGATTCTGAACTGAATGATATCAAAATGTATTGAGTCTAATGTAGGAGACAGGTGAGCACATAAATGATTATTATGCATCTAAATAAGTGACATAAAAATATATGTGGTGAATTTATAGTCATTGGGCACTTAGGATATACTAAGCACCATGCTGACATCTTTATTATAAACATTGTCTTAATTCTCTCATTTCTTTTTGACTAAATGCCATTACTGAACCTATATTATAAGTGAGGTAACTGATGTAAATTGAGGTTAACATACTGGACCAGGATAACTCAGTTATCAAGGGGCTGAGCCAGAACTGGATCTCAAGTGTCTTTGGTCCCAGTGCTGGAATCACTGGCTGGACTGGGAGGAAATGGGATGGGTCAGGTCAGGGAGGTCCTTGGATGCCATGTTTAGGATTCTCTTTATGCTTTAATCAGGTAGGAGCTACCAAAAATCATAATCATGGGAGGAAGACTTGTTTTTGAGAACATCTCTGCATAAATTTTAATAATTGTTAGCTAAATAGCATACTGTGTTGTTATTCTATGAAGTTACGTGTGTGTAATAATTTTAAAGTATTTAAGTCTCGAAATATGTCATAAGGATAAAGTGTTTGTTTAAGTACATTTCCATGAAAATAAATAAATAAGGAAACAAGTCAGTATAGCTAATTGTAGAGAAAGAAATTTGGATAAGGTTGACTTCTAGGCTATCACTATAAACTTAAGAAGGATTGGAAAACAGACTAAGCAGAATTTAGTGACTGGATGAGTGAAGTGATGTATAGTGACTCCAGATGTCATGACTTGAGTACCTGGATGGATCATAAGTAATCAATTCATATAGGGGAACAGCAGGAAGAGCTTTGGAGCCAGGAGCAGGGGTACAGTGGAAAAGAATGAGTTCATTTGGGGGCATGTTGAATTCAACCTATGTGGAATAGAGTAGACACATCCAGTGGGCAAATAGAAATATTACTCCAGAGCTCAGCAGTTAGACCTCTTTAAAGATGAGTTTAGAAATCATCAGCTGAAAGGGTGATTAAACCCACAGAAAGACACAGAGGAGGTTTCTTCCATTTCTCATCCCCTAACTTCCTTTCCCTCTAACTTTCCTCCCCTCCCTCTGTCTTTAATTGTTGTAACTTATCAAAGAAATACAGTAGGCCAAATAATGCCCCCCCTCAAAGATGCCCATATCCTAATCTCCAGAACCTATGAAAAGGTACCTTATATGACAAAAAGGAGTTTGCAGAAATGATTAAATTGAGGGTCCAGAGCTGGGAATGTTATTCTAGATTATCTGGGTGAGCTCAATCTAACCACAAGCGTCCTTATACGAAAGAGACAGGAGGATCAGAGTCAGAGAGAGAGAGATTGGAAGATGCTACACTGCTGATCTGGAAGATGAGGAAGAAACTGCAAGCCAAGGAATGCAAGTGGCCTCTGGAAGCTGGAAAAGGCAAAGAAACGGATTCTCCCATAAAGCCTCCAGAAGAAACACAGCACTGCTGATATACTGACTTTTACCCAGTGAGACTGATTTTGGACTTCTGACCACAAAAACTGTAAAATTTTTAAAATTGTGTTGTTTTAAGCCACTACATTTTTGGAAATTTATTATAAGAACTATATAAACTATATAATTAATACAAGTTTATATACAAACTATGTAAACTAATACAAGCACTAACCTATTTTTGTTTTATTCTTTAGAGAGCATTTTGCATGACCTGTCATTAATTTTTTTTTAATTCTATATTATTTATTTTTTTATACAGCAGGTCCTTATTAGTTATCCATTTTATACATATTAGTATATATATGTCAATCCCAATATCCCAATTCATCACACCACCACCCCCCCTCCGCCACTTTCCCCCTTGGAAGTTTTTCACCATTGAGAATGATGTTTGCTGTGGGTTTGTCATATATGCCCTTTATTAAGTTGAGGAAGGTTCCCTCTATGCCCACTTTCTGGAGAGCTTTTATCGTAAATGGGTGTTGACTTTTGTCAAAAGCTTTTTCTGCATCTATTGAGATGATCATATGGTTTTTATTCTTCAGTTTGTTAATATGGTGTATCACATTGATTGATTTGTGTATGTTGAAGAATCCTGGCATCCCTGGGATAAATCCCACTGGATCATGGTGTATGATCCTTTTAATGTGTTGTTGGATTCTGTTTGTTAGTATTTTCTTGAGGATTTTTGCATCTATATTCATCAGTGATATTGGTCTGTAATTTTCTTTTTTTGTAGTATCTTTGTCTGGTTTTGGTATCAGGGTGATGATAGCCTCATAGAATGAGTTTGGGAGTGTTCCTTCCTCTGCAATTTTTGGAAGAGTTTGAGAAGGATGGGTGTTAGCTTGTCTCTAAATGTTTGATAGAATTCACCTGTGAAGCCATCTGGTCCTGGACTTTTGTTTGTTGGAAGATTTTTTTTTTAATAAATTTATTTTATTAATTTTTAGCTGTGTTGGGTCTTTCTTTCTGTGTGAGGGCCTTCTCTAGTTGCGGTGAGCGGGGGCCACTATTCATTGCAGTGCACAGGCCTCTCACTATCGCGGCCTCTCTTGTTGCGGAGCACAGGCTCCAGATGCGCAGGCTCAGTAGTTGTGGCGCACGGGCCTAGTTGCTCCGTGGCATGTGGGATCTTCCCAGACCAGGGCTCAAACCCGTGTCCCCTGCATTGGCAGGCAGATTCTCAACCACTGTGCCAGCAGGGAAGCCCTGTTTGAAGATTTTTAATCACAGTTTCAATTTCATTACTGTGATTTTTCTGTTCACATTTTCTATTTCTTCCCGGTTCAGTCTTGGAAGGTTATACCTTTCTAAGAATTTGTCCATTTCTTCCAGGTTGTCCATTTTATTGGCATAGAGTTGCTTGTAGTAGTCTCTCAGGATGCTTTGTATTTCTGTGGTGTTCATTGTAACTTCTCCTTTTTCATTTCTAATTTTATTGATTTGAGTCCTCTCCCTCTTTTTCTTGATGAGTCTGGTTAATGGTTTATTCAATTTTGTTTATCTTCTCAAAAAAACAGCTTTTAGTTTTATTGATCTTTGCTATTGTTTCTTTTGTTTCTATTTCATTTATTTCTGCTTTAATCTTTATGATTTCTTTCCTTCTGCTAATTTTGGGTTTTGTTTGTTCTCCTTTCTCTAGTTCCTTTAGGTGTAAGGTTAGATTGTTAATTTGAGATGTTTGTTGTTTCTTGAGGTAGGATTGTATTGCTATAAATTTCCCTCGTAGAACAGCTTTTGCTGCATCCCATAGGTTTTGGGTCATCGTGTTTTCATTGTCATTTGTGTCTAAGTATTTTCTGATTTCCCCTTTGATTTCTTCAGTGATCTCTTGGTTATTTAGTAACGTATCGTTTAGCCTCCATGTGTTTGTGTTTTTTACGTTTTTTTCCCTGTAATTGATTTCTAATATCTTTAGCATGTGTTCAGAAAAGATGCTTGATATGATTTCAATTTTCTTAAGTTTACTGAGGTTTGATTTGTGACCCAAGATGTGATCTATCCTGGGGAATGTTCCGTGCGCACTTGAGAAGAACGTGTAATCTGCTGTTTTTGGATGGAATGTCCTATAAATATCAATTAAATCTATCTGGTCTATTGTGTCATTTAAAGCTTGTGTTTCCTTATTAATTTTCTTTTTGGATGATCTGTCCAGTGGTGTAAGTGAGGTGTTAAAGTTCCCCACTATTACTGTGTTACTGTCGATTTCCTCTTTTATAGCTAGCCGTTGCATTATGTATTGAGGTGCTCCTATGTTGGGTGCATACATAATCGTTATATCTTCTTCTTGGATTGATCCCTTGATCATTACGTAGTGTCCTTCCTTGTCTCTTGCAACATTCTTTATTTTAAAGTCTATTTTATCTGATATAAGTATTGCTACTCCAGCTTTATTCTGATTTCCATTTGCATGGAATATCTTTTTCCATCCTCTCACTTTCAGTCTGTATGTGTTCCTAGGTCTGAAGTGGGTCTCTTGTAGACAGCATATATATGGGTCTTGTTTTTGTATCTATTCAGCAAGCCTGTGTCTTTTGGTTGGAGCATTTAATCCATTCACGTTTAAGGTAATTATCGATATATATGTTCCTATGACCATTTTCTTAATTGTTTTGGGTTTGTTTTTGTAGGTCCTTTTCTTCTCTTGTGTTTCCCACTTAGAGAAGTTCCTTTAGCATTTGTTGTAGAGCTGGTTTGGTGGTGTTGAATTCTCTTAGCTCTTGCTTGCCTTTAACGCTTTTGATTTCTCCATCGAATCTGAATGAGATCCTTGCTGGTAGAGTAATCTTGGTTGTCAGTTCTTCTCTTTCATCACTTTAAATATGTCATGCCACTCCCTTCTGGCTTGTAGAGTTTCTGCTGAGAAATCAGCTGTTAACCTTATGGGAGTTCCCTTGTATGTTATTTGTCGTTTTTCCCTTGCTGCTTTCAATAATTTTTCTTTGTCTAATTTTTGCCAATTTGATTACTATGTGTCTCAGCGTGTTTCTCCTTGGGTTTATCGTGTATGGGACTCTGAGCTTCCTGGACTTAGGTGGACATTTCCTTTCCCATGTTAGGGAAGTTTTTGACTATAATCTCTTCAAATATTTTCTCAGGTCCTTTCTCTCTCTCTTCTCCTTCTCGGACCCCTAAAATGCAAATGTTGTTGTGTTTAATGTTGTCCCCGAGGTCTCTTAGGCTGTCTTCATTTCTTTTCATTCTTTTTTCTTTATCCTGTTCCACAGCAATGAATTCCACCATTCTGTCTTCCAAGTCACTTATCTGTTCTTCTGCCTCAATTATTCTGCTATTGATTGCTTCTAGTGTGTTTTTCATTTCAGTTATTGTATTGTTCATCTCTGTTTGTTTGTTCTTTAATTCTTCTAGGTCTCTGTTAAATATTTCTTGCATCTTCTCGATCTTTGCCTCCATTCTTTGTCCGAGGTCCTGGATCATCTTCACTATCATTATTCTGAGTTCTTTTTCTGGAAGGTTGCCTATCTCCACTTCATTTAGTTGTTTTTCTGGAGTTTTATCTTGTTCCTTCATCTGGTACATAGCCTTTTGACTTTTCATCGTGCCTATCTTTTTGTGAATGTGGTGTTTGTTCCACAGGCTTCAGGATTGTAGTTCTTGCTTCTGCTGTCTGCCCTCTGGTGGATGAGCCTATCTAAGAGGCTTGTGCAAGTTTGTCATTAATTTTTTAAGTACATGAATAGAACGTTCTAAAGACAGATAGATAGACATACAGACACACAGATGTACGTATTTATGTTTCTTCCTCAATTTATTTTTCTTTTGATCAATGGCAGGATCATGGTAGGAAAAGTTTTGATCTTGATAAAAAGACGGTTTCCATTCCTGTTGGCTTTCCCTTAGCAAAGGTTTCCACTGGGCAGTGCTTCTCAACCTTAGCTGCACATTATAATCACCAGGAGAACTTTTTAACTCCCTGCCCCATCCCACCCCCAATGGCAATGGCCAGAATCTCTGGATGCATGTTTTCCAAATGTGGTTCTTGAACCAGCAACATCAGCATCACCCAGGAACAAGACAGAAATGCAAATTCTTAATCCCGAGTCCAAATTTACCGAATCAGAATTTGGGGATGGGGCCTAGGAACCTGTGTTTTAGCAAGTTCTACAGATGATTCTGATACATACTAAAGGTTTGTTCTAGTGAAAGAAGTCCAAGGTTTACCTCTGTTCTCCCTTATAATTCCTCACCTGGACTCTCCACCTCCTGGAAGGAAGAGTTGGAAGGGATAGGTCAGACATGGAAACACTGGGTAGATCATGTTTGCTTGGGGTGCAGTCACTTTGCACTAAAAGCTCAGCTCTTAGGCACAGCTCTCTCCCTTCTGTCTCTAACACCCATGGATCCAGAACAACAAGTTCTCTTGACCAAGTAAGTCCTGCCATCACTACCCCCTTTCAGATGTTCTCACTTCTCTCTCCAGGAGAAAGAGAAGATCTTGGCTGGACCACGATCTCTGAAGGCCTAAGTACTAAATATATTATAGTAATTCCCTCTGACAAAAGTAACGAAATAAAATTTTTAAAGTTTCTTCAAAATGAAACAAAACCTATATGCTTATAATAGAAGTTTCTTTCTAGACTTTTCTAGGAATATTCAAAGCAGCTGACTTTTCTTTTCTTTGCCTCAGCTTTTCAGGTGTCCTAAGCACACACACTTAAGCATATCTCAGCCTGGCCCTCCAGAAAAGAGCTGGGGTTATCGGGCAGCCTCCACTGATTCCACTCAATGCTAGATGGATGCCTCCAGCACAGGTAATGTGAGTGTTGGATGGTCCTCTCCTGGTGGCAAGATTGAAGATTTGGGTGTGAGCTTCAGGAGATAAAACAGAAAATGCTCACTAGCTTTGAAAAGATGAACTCCAGGTGGTTCTGCCCAGCTTCCCAGAAGTTGGGGTTTCGGTCCAAAGCTCTAACAAACAATAAGGTAGTACTTTGCCTCTGAGTTGTAGGTCATTGCCTCCTTGTGTATTATATTCATTTTTCTCAAAAACTAAATGAGGTGAAGCAATTGGTTATGGACATTTTTGAATCCCATCGCATGGTTCCAATTCCTTCATCACTTCCAACAAGCAAGTAGTAAACGTGATGCTCCAAACATTTAGCAGGAATACAAAGTAATATGAGACATAATTCATGCAAAAGAGCTTTGACTCTTTTGGAAGAAATCCATATACATAAACCCAAGGGATCCTTTTGATGACCTATACTGAAAATCACAGTTTTCACGATGTCAAATGTAGAGACCTGGTGACTTCTACATGTTCCACTCTTCACAATAAGAATAAGCAGAGATGCATTCTTCCTCCCTACAAAAGTGCTTTATCATTGTGTTATTTAGAATAGTTCCCAGAAGGACACATACTTCCCTGTGTTGCTTGGCTAAGTCAGAAGCAGTTGCAATCCTCACTGTGGACAGAGTCAAAAACAGCTCTTGAAAGCCACTGAAAATGTTTATCTGTAGCTACTCCACTGAGTGGCTTCCTAAAAGAAGTCTCTCTGCTCTCCCAGCCAGTGCCATGTGCACAATGACGCCACACAAGGTCAAGCTGGCCATGGCAGTGTGGCCACCATGCCTGCAGGCACTTATCACATTCTGGGGCTTTTTTGTCTCACACAGAGGGGATACTGGCTCTGAAGCAGAAGCGGTGACTGGTAGGGTTTATAAGAATTGGCTGCCAGCCCAGGGGCTATTTGGATTTCTCCACTGCTTTAGCTGAAGGATTCTGCAGGAAGATTCTTCCAGGGCACTCACTGTCATCTGAGGTTACATAATAGCAAGCACCTGAATAAGTGATTATTTGAAATTCCTGCAAAACCATCAAAGCCCAATTCCTAGTCTGAGAGAAGAGAGGGGATGGGAGGACTTGAAGTTTCTGTCTTTGGAAGCTGACAGCTTATTATTAAGAAAGGCAAGGTGTCCGAGGCTTGACATTTTTTGTTACCCCTTTCATTGACTTCATACGCAAGCAAATGCACTTGGCAGCCTTTTAGCCAAGCACCGGGACACCAGATTGAGAGGAGAAACCAGTTCAGGAAATGGATTTATACTCCAAGCTCAGATGAACCTGAGCTCATTTCAGAGGGGACAGCAGCGGGCTGGCAAGGACATGCCTCTGAAATCAGCTCAGATTGACAGTGTTTACAAGCAAGAGGAAAACGCTCACATTCTAGTATGTTTGGGGATGTAAGCAGAGGTGGGCCCTGGCAAGGGCAGAATAGCTAGAATCTATCCAGGCTAGGTGTTGCATGGTTGTTTGGGATAGGGAGTGAGGTGAAGAGGAAGGGCTGCAGTTCTCTGACAAGTTCACAGTCGGCTAAATACAGAGCTGCTACATCCAGAGGCATTTGAGGCAGCCACTGGGCCACGTCCTCAGATGCATATTCAGCTGGAGAAATTTCCATAAGTCACCAATGACCCCCGTCTTCATTGGTGGACTTGCACGCAGAATGCCATACATTAGGCACTCTCACAGAAGATTTTCTGATCAGTCAGAAAGTTGACCACTCCCAACCATCTCCCTGGTGTCACAGCCTAAGGAAGAAAGGGTTTTCAGGAATCTTATTTACACATAAAATGGAATTTGTGGAGACAAAAAAACCTGAAGGTCTTAGTTGTCTACAAGATCAATGTGTGGTAAATGTACATTGGAGTTAATCGATCAATCAATCAATCTTAGAGTGCATTCCCGTTCCCACAAGTATAGCGGATAAAACCTCGGAGGTGGTGTCTCCATTGTTCTGGCACTGTGTTCTCTTCCCAGTGCCTTTTAAAAGAATCTCTGTATCAGTTAGGATGCCTTCAGTTGCTGGTAACTGAGAACTCCAACTGAAACTACCACAGATGACACTGAAATGAGTTAACTTTAAATAAAAGAAGTTCAGAAATCTGGTCATCCAATTCCTGTGATTCACTTGGCTTTGTTCTTCTCCATGTGTTAGCTTCACCCTCCAGATGGGTGGGAGAGTTCTAAACTTCACATCAGACGCAGGCAGAATAATGTCACTTCTCCCACTGGCTTCCCTGGGGAAGGAGGAAACATCTCCAGAAGCCCCTGTCCCCAGAGATCTCCCTTCACATGTCATTAACCAGACCTGGGTTACAACCCTTTCCCTAAAGCAGCACCACACAGAGAGACTAGGATTCCCAGTGCTGTCAGGAACCAACTAGCATCCACCACCAGGGCTGGAATTGGAGACAGCTTTTCCTGAAGCCTATGGATGGATGTGTGAAAGAAGGATGGAGGCCTGAACAAATGCAGTCTCTGCTAGGAAGGAGAAAGGAGGGAACGGCTATCTGGTGGGCGACCAGTGGTGTCTGCTATAGGCATTCATCAGCCGTCCCTTATGCAAGGGAAGGTGATAGAATCACGTTCTAAGTGATTAATCCCTTATCCAATTCAGAGTCCAGTTCCAAGGGAAGGTTTACAACGAAAGGTCTGTGGAAGTTAAGGGTTCCTTCTTCAGATAGTCCTGACCGGATTATCACAGAGCAGAGAGACCTTCAGCTCATGTCAAAGCATAAGCAGCCTCTGCCACCATGAGGATCTGCAGGGCCAGCAGGCAGTAAGCATGAGCCCCTGCAGATGGCTCCAGCAGCAGCCTGTGGAGGATCCTACAAAGTAACTCACACAAAAGCAACGGAGAAACAAGGGTTGTGAAGCACAAAGAAAGAAGATAAGGGAGCACAGCTGCTACCTTCTAGACTCTAAAATAGTAACTTGTCCTGTGTATTTCTAGACTCAAAAACTGGGTACTCTGAACAGAAGTTTCAGGAAAACAACTTTTAGCTCAATATAAAATTGAGGTTATCAACAACCAGAACTGCCCAACAATAGCATGGGCTCCCATTAAAGGCTGAGAGGTCCTTTTCACTCAAGGAGTTCACGTAAGGCTGGTGACAAGGAAATCTGCCCCAGGAGAAACACACTCAAGGCATTTTAATAACAGTACAACTCATTTTGACACGAAGCATCATGCTGGTAACTTATAAGGCTCAACGAGTGCTTGATCGTCATGTATAACATGCATTTATTTAAAGTTTCTTAAACCTGAAAAAGATTCCCCACTAAAATGTACAACCAGGAAGTTCCTGTGCATTGATGAAGTTAGGACATGGGTTCATTTCTTCTGTGTGAGTGGGTAAGGTGCAAAAGGATGGCCAAAACCAAACTCATCTTCCCCAAAGTCAGCACTGACTCTTGACTTTCCTACCTCAGCGCCATTCTCCTTGTCACCCAGGAGTAAGTCCTTGGAGTCAGAGGTCCTTTCCTTTCCCTCCCAACCAGCCAGCAAGCCATTTGAATGTGGCCTCCAAAATGCTTCTCACATTTATCACTTCCTCCCTTTCTGACTGATCCTCTGGTTCCGAGAATAATTATCTACCCCTTGAATTTATGCAATAACTTCCTGACTTGTGTCTCTGACCCAAATGTACTTCCTAAAGTTCAGCTTCAATGACATTACTCGTCTGCTCAAAACTTTCCATCAAGTAAGGACAGCTAAGCCTCCAGAGACACACATTATCCAAGAATAGCCGGGTCTAATTAAGGTACAATCCACACCTCCAGAGCAAGGGGGTCTTCACAATGTCTGCCCAGTGGGATTTCAGCATGCTGTAAACCAGTGACTGCTGTAGGCCTGCCATTCTTCCCCCTTCCAAATGGGAGTTTAAAAATGGCTCCACAATTATACATGAGGGGAGGGGGCAAAAATCTTATCTCTTTAGTTTATAGGAGGAAGGAGGTGTCCATTGAACTAATAGAAACTGTTGTGAATCACCTGGAGATCCTGGACTCAGAGCTGGGTAGAGTGACTGGATTTGTGTTTGGATTGTTTCCCTTGGAGAGGAGGTGACTATAATCGATTGTAAAAAGCTCATTGACAAAGCAGACTGAGCAGAGACAATTCCAACTTTTGACAAAATCCCATTTCGTATCCCTTTTCCCGAGCACACAGGAAGACCATGTTTCCCAGCCTCCCTTGTAGTTGGATGGGGCAATATGACTGGGTTCTAGCAAACAGGATGTTTACACAAGTCAAGCAGGACACTTCCAAGCCTTGCACTTAAAAACTTCTTGCAGGACCCTCCTTTCCCCTCCACTGTTTGCAGCAAACTAAGACTGTTCAAGTCAGTAAATTTCCGAGATGGTGGAGCCTCTAACAGCCTGAGTCTCAGAGTAACCACAAGGAACAGAGCCCCTCCCCCTATTTACTCTGGTTGGTTCCATTCTGTGCTTGAGAAATGTTCCTTCTGACGTTTGACATTTCAGGGTCAGTATAGCTGGTGCTGACTAGTCCATACACAATCCCCAACCAGATATTTCATAAACTATAATTTTGGTCAAAAAAGATCCAGAAGAAAGAGTATGGTTAAAATTAACCAAATTCATCCAACCTTCAGAAAAATTCTCCCAGGGTGTCAGGGTCCTCTTACTATTAAAAGTTAGCACAGGTTCATCATCATCTGCATGTTTTACCTTAATCACCAAAAATTGCCATTCTTGACCAAAAATTAATTTCACCAAACTTGAAGCTTTTCCTTACTTCATCAAAAAAAAAAAAAAAAAAAAAATGGGGAATACCTTTTCCCTTGAATATCTCGGGAAATTTTTACTACAAAATTAAAGTTAAAAAGTAGCTCAAACTGTTGAAAAAAAATTTTTTTAAGCAACTCAACTGTAAAACTCACAAGCAGTAGTCCAAAAAGAGAAGACTAGTCCACATGTTAGGTTGTCTCTAATTTTTGGTTTAAAGTGATGTGGTTTTAACATTTATAAAATATCCAATCTTATTGTGGGAGGTAGGAAAACTTACTAACCTAAAAGATGAATACGACTTGAAAAAACAGCATTGATCTGTTCTCAAAGAGCAATGTTATGTATCTTTAAATACTAAAATCAAAGAAAAAGCTAGTTACTTAAAGCACTGAGGTAGCAGTTTTTAGATTTCAGTGTCAGGCAACAGTTGTAATTTTCAACAGTGTAGACTCCCCTCTGTGTTTGTATGTGGTCCTATGAGCCCTCTTTGGATTGCTCCTTGGAATCTCAACACCCATGTTACCAGAATATACTTTAACTCCAATAATCCATTACAAACTTTCAAGTAGACAGACTTCATCCACATAGACAAAGACTAACCAAAGCAAGCCAACACATGAAATGAAAAAAAAAAAAAAAGAGTTAAGCAGAGAGAAAACCACAAGAATAGAGAAAAAAGAATAAATTGGGGAAAAGAGTGAAGCAAGGGAAGGTGTGTAAACGGAGAAATGCATTATCAGCATCCTTCAAGTTACCAGGAAAGGAAACAGGAGGAAAGGATAAACAACTGAGAATGGCCACGTGGAATCAGCTGGGCAGAAGTGTTCCCTGAGTCTGATGTCCTATGAAAAATTACCATCTCAGGCTTTTGTTTCTGTCTTATACCTGGTAGGACCACAGAATTTGTGAGTAGGAAGGTCCCAAACACCATACCTACCCCTGTCTGATGCAGAAATCTTCTTAAATGTCCCTGAAATGTTTTCCACTGGAACTGGAGATTGGGTATCCCAGCATCACTAAGCTGATGAAATTTCATAGGAGCCAGAGTAAGATCGAAAATGCCAGGCAAGTGTCTGCTTTTCTTTCTTTCTTTCCTCCTTTCTTTCTTTCTTTCCTTCCTTCCTTCCTTCCTTCCTCCCTCCCTCTCTCCCTCCCTTCCTTCCTTTTTCTTTCTTTCTTTCTTTTTTCCTGATTCCCAGGATGTGGGAGTAGCGTGTGATGCATTTCCTCTCCTCCAGGGAATGTCTCAGCAAAATTACAGACTTTCAAATTTGGAAGTAGACATTGAACATGGTCAAAGAAAGGAGGACAAACAGAGATACGAAAAGTTTAGCAACAAAATTCACTGCAAAGTGAAAATACAAGATTGTTTTCCTGAGAAACTAGGTTTAGGGCAAGAGCTGGTCCCATCCTGGACAAAAGCCTTTAAAACTTTAGCTGATGTTAATGATCCCTCAGGGAACCTCTGAGATCCATCCTCAGCCACCCTCTCTTTTGACCCTACACACTCTCTGTTGACTCTTACCGCCCTACCCTCACTCCACTGGGAAGGCTTAACCTTTCTGAGTGGCAAAAAGAACAGGGTGATGACAATTGTCATTGACCCAAATCGATTCACAAAAGCTACCATGTCAGGAGAATGAATTCTACATCCTCCCAGTCTTGGGGTTTCATTCTAAGCAAAAATGATCACCAGGGAGAAAGAAATGGCAACACAGATACATGAAAATATTCATCTTATTTTCATGACACCAAGCCAGCAAGAGACAGGACAGGTTATAATACAGAGGAAGTTCCAAGCATGAAAACTCAATTCTGTCCTTTGTTTACAACTCCAAGACTGCCACCCCTATGATCTCACCCTAATCACATCTCACGACCCTCGCAAATTCCTTTCCAGATCCTTCTCCAAGATGGAGCCAGATTGATCAAATACTGTCCATGTATAATTATTGTTTGATTTATTTACATTTGACTTGTCTCATTATAATATCATTTTCAAGGAAGAGACCTCTCATTCCAATAACCAGCTACTCTCTATTAAGACCTCTGTCCTATCTGGCTGCACTTTGAGTGTGTTCCTTGTTTATGTCACCCTTAGAGTTACAAGAATTCAGATGCTATTCGGCCTCCTCTTCATTATCTTAGTGAACTGAGTATTTCAACTTTAACTTTAAAAACCCCAAGTACTAAGGTCTACAAGTTTACCTCTTTACAAGGTCTTTTACCAAATGCCAAACAGTAACATGTATAGACCCACATACTACTATTGCTTCCACTCTCCTACAACAGACGTCCTCCTTCTCTTTGTCAGAATCTATCCCTCTCCCAGAGCAAACTCATCCAAGCATGGTTTCACTATTGTCCTTGGAGGGATGAGGTCCAAGTCTGTATCTGAAGCACAGACCTTTCTTCTAAATGCCAGCCTCTATTTTCAGCTATTTACCTGACATGTCCCTGAGCCATCTTGCTTAGCTTGGCTTCCCTGGAAAGCAGAATCTGAGATGGAGATTTCCACGTGGTGGTTTATTGGAGCTGCTCTTAGGAATACCACCTGTGAGGGAGCGCTGTCAGCAGGGAAGAGCAAGGAGAGGTTGAACGGTGATGCAGCCCCAACAAAGGCTCCCTCAGTCCCACAGGAACCAGATGATCCTTCAAATCTGTTCCAGACTGGGGCAAGGAGGCTCAGACTTCGTATCCCAAGGTCTACCAGCCCTTGATTGTAGGCCGCCCCCAGAGAAGGGGGCATAATCTTCAGCGAAGCAGTGTCCTTCATGGCGATCTCCAGGGAGGAATTCAGCTATGAGCCATGGCAGCCAACTTCCCAGACAGCTGGGGAAATGAATATCTAGCAGCTTTACCTCCTCCTGATGATCAGAAGCAGGTGCTCCTGCTAAGACCGTGACTTCTTCCCTTGCCTCATGCTATATTGGCACGAGGAGCCTGAAGTAACTAAGTGAAGTCATAGCTGGAAGTTTAATAGAGACTCTTCTTGTGTTTCCTGATGGAAACATGTCCTTCTGAGAACCAGGACTTCTAAACCCGTGAAGCCCAGGGTTGCAGGGACAAGAAACACGAATTCCCCAAGTGGGTCAATGAAGCAATGGCAAGAGGGGCCACCTTCTACCTCTATCCCCTTGGTTTCCAGACTCATGTATTCTACCTTTTTGGGACACAGCACCACATATTGGTTGTTGATTTAGAATGCATATTGCGTCCTAGAGGATGACCCCATCCTGGCAAGGTATTATCTCAAAGTTGGTGCCACAGCTGTGCCTTTGAAAGGCCATTCTGTTGCTCTCTTTGGCTGCACCTTCTAGGTGGCATGGTATATTGGGGCTGGAGGTGCAGTATGTGGTGGATACAGTGGGTCCCACGGTCAGGGATGCATTGCTTCACTTCCTTTGTAGTAAGTAGGTGCGGGTGGCACATCACAGTAACACATCCAAACGGAACTCATCGTCATCTCTATCCCCACTCCCAATCCACTCCACATCCTACTTTTCCTATCTGTCACAAGCACACTGCCATGCTGCTCAAACGCGATGTTCCCAGGCAAGCAGTGCCACAGCCTGTGTAGCCCTGGCACTGCATCTTCTCTGGCACATGATTCCATATCCCAGAATATATTCAAAGCATCCTCCTGGAGCAGAAGTTCCTCTCCAAGATAAGTAGCTTTTAATAGCATTACTATATAGAAATAACAAATATGTTATACAGTAGGACAAGAAATCAGATGAATTTTCAAAAAACAGACAACTTCAAATAAATGTGGTGTCTTAGCAGATTGCTTTGGACTGGATGTCCAGAATGCCAGGGAAGTGTATGCACTGTCCTTTCTCCTTAGAAACGACTTAAGAGAAGGAAGCACTGCTTTGGGAAAGAGCACTGGAGTAATAACCAAGAGATCTGAAATCTAGAATTGGATTTTCAATTGATAATGATGTAATTTAGTTAAGACATTGAGCAACTTAGTCGTCCATTTCCTCATCTATGACCCTACCTACAAATATCTATTCCATGTCTTCTCTTGGATACCTCAAAGGTACCTCAAACTCAACACGTCCAAAACCTACATCATAATTTTTCCCCACAATCCAGTCCTTTTCTAATATTTCCAGTTCCTGCAAATGGTACCACCACCCATTCAATAGCTCAGGCCAAAAATCTAAGAATTATCCTTGACACCTATTTCTTCTTCAACCCCTATATTAAATCTATAACCAAGCCCTGCTGCTTTTACTTCCTGAAATCAGGATAGATGGTTCTAAAATTCATCCACTCCTGTCCATCTCCTCCACTACCATCAACACGCCCACACCTACTCTAGTCCCAGCCACTTCTCATCTGGACCAATGCAGGATCCTCCCAACTGTTCTACCTGCATTTACACCGTCTCCTCCCCATTCTCTTGAGATTCTGGGCATTTAGTCTAAATGCCCCACAGATGCAGATACACACACATACACACAAACACACAGATCAATTGTCTGCAATACAACCAGAGTAACCTTTTTTTTTTTTTTTTTTTGGCTGTGTTGGGTCTTCATTGCTGTGCTCTGGCTTTCTCTAGTTGCGGAAAGCGGGGGCTACTCTTTGTTGCGGTGGACAGGCTTCTCATTGCGGTGGCTTCTCTTGTTGCGGAGCATGGGCTCTAGGTGCGCAGGCTTCAGTAGCTGTGGCACACGGGCTCTAGAGCACAGGCTCAGTAGTTGTGGCACATGGGCTTAGCTGCTCCGCTGCACGTGGGCTCTTCCCAGACCAGGGCTCAAACCCATGTCCCCTGCATTGGCAGGTGGATTCTTAACCACTGCGCCACCAGGGAAGTCCCCAGAGTAACCTTTTGAAAAGCAAATCCCCTCCTGCCACCACTGCCTGCTTGTTTAACAGGACCTAAGAGGCAGGACACAGCCAGGTCCCTGCCTCCCTCTCCAGCTTAGTCTGAAATCAAGCTCCCACTCACTCTGCCTCCTGGAAAGCCTCCTCTGTTATGGGCGGAATTGTGCTCCCCTCACCCCAACCTACAAAACATGCATGTGTTAAAGTCGTAACCCCCAGTATCTCAGAATGTTATTATATTTGGAGGTAGGGCTTTAAAGAAGTAATTAAGGTAAAGTGAAGTCCTATGGGTGGGTCCTAATCCAACCTGACTGGTAAGTAAAATCAGTAAGAGGAGATCAGCACACAGTCACACACAGAAGAAAGACCATGTGAAGACATAGAGAGAGGATGGTCAAATACAAGCCAAGGAGAGAGCCTCAGAAGAAACCAGCCCTCCTGACACCCCAATCTCTGACTTCCTGCCTCCAGACCTGTGAGAAAATAAATTACTGTTGTTTAAGCCACCCAGTCTATGATAATTTATTACAGTGGCCCTGGCAAACATCCTCCCCAAACAAAATTCCTAAATCACATCCAAAAATAACAGCCATCAGTTTCTGAGCACATGCCTTGTGCCAGGGCCTGCCCTTGGCCCTTTGTTACATTATCTCCTTTAACTCTGACAAGAACCATTGTCCCTAATGAGAAGGAACCTGGGAAGCTCATGGATTTGCAAAGACCACCTGGCTCCAGAGCCCCTGCTCTTCCACACACGCCATGGCTTCCTGAGGAAAACTTGTCTAATGTTTCTGGAATTCTTGGGGATAATCTGGATTATTGCTTAAAGCATGAGTGTTATAAAAAGCCAAGTCCCCTTTCCACTTGGAAGCTGAAGAGTGGCTCTCAGCCCAGCTGGTGGAACACCACAGGAATTCACTATGATGGCCATGGAAGGAGGAGGAAGGTAGTAGGGATGGGGGGTGGGGTCTTTCCTTGGGGGAGCTTTGTGATCTAGCTAAGGTTCCCCCCAGCCCTCCCTCCATCCTCCTCTTCCTGTTTATCTGAAGGCAGGCCCTCCGTGACTGGACAGCAAGGTGGCCGTGTAAAGCCATCAGGGGAGTAAGATACTATCGGTGTATTAAAGCTGAGCCTCAGAAGGTACACTTACAACCATCCATGTCCCTCTGAATTTGCCTGGGAGAGTAAAGACTGCTTTAAGGTATTGCTTGAAAGCATGGAGTTTAGAGTCATGTCAGCCTAGGTCTGAATACTACTTCTATCTGTGAGAATTTGGGCAAGCCATTTAAATTCTTTAAAGTCACTTTCCTCATCCCTACAGTAAGAAGAGCAATTATAATAACATTATTATAGGGATATCATAATAATCAAATGAGATAATAAGTGTAAAGCGCTTACACAATACCTAGCATAGAGTAGGCTTAAATAAATAGTGTCTGTTATTAGAATTAATGAGAAAACATGCTTTCACATGGGGGTCTGTCTACAGTATTGTAGCATAATTTCTTACCTGTTTCAGACATTGTCAGTGCACCTCCCACATCCCCTCAGTCTTTCCTGTCTGCCCCTCCCCTGGTCACTGTGTTCTCTGGCCTCTGACAGTCTGTACCTGGGCCTCTCTGGGTGACATCTCAGGCTACTGGAGCGTGAAGAATGACGGGCACAGAAGTATGAAAGCCCAGCTCTCTTGCTTTGCATGAGGACAAACTCTGAGTTCCCTGGTGGGATCAAGTTGAGGATGAATCTTTGTCTGAAATGTCATCCTTGCTTGACTCTTTCCCCCTCCCCATCCTGCCTCTACCCCCCCCCCTCACCAGTTTCTCCTGGGATCATTTCCTCAGTAAATCTCCTGCACATGGACCCCTGTCTCAGGGTCCATGCTTCTGGGGAGTGCAGCCCAGGAAAGATCCCATCCTTCTGGTACTACAAAGAAGACTGACAACCTTTTCAAAGGTCCAGCTCTAAACCCTGCAGAAGAGGCAGGATGCAGGGCTTGAGGAGATGGGGTCCAGGCATTTAGCCCCTCCAGGTTCAGGATGTTGGTGCTTCACCAACACAACTAGTGAGTAAAAAGGACATGGGTTAAAATACTCTCTTTTGAAATCATCATGTTTGAAGTTGAAAATTTGAGAAATGGATGTTCTTACCCTTTTGACTGCTTTTTCTGAGCCTTAGCGTCTCCATCTATGAAATTTTATACTAACAAGTTTCACAGGGAGTTTATGGGGATGCCTGTACTTGTATCTTAACAAAATATTTTTAAGTTACTGTATTTTCTTTCTGCAACATCACCTTCTCGCATTTAGCCCACTGTCATAAAAGATGCTGCAACAAACCCCAGCCAGCACATGGTTACCTAGAGCACGGAGGAGGGAGTCATGCCGTGGAAAGCACACAGAGTCTCTACATACAAGGTCTCTACCATCACAGGGACCGAGACCACCAAGGTCTACACCATCACAGACACTGTGACTACCAAGGGGACCATTCTTTCTTCCCATTGGTCTGTGCAAATTCAACAAATTCTTACTGAACACTCTCTGTGCACCAAGCACTCTGCTATCTGCGGTGGTCACTGAAACTGACAGTTTTTGCCATTGTGGAATTAAAGACAAAAATTAATAACGAAGCAAAAAACACATAATTGCTAACTACTCTAAATGTCAAAAAAGGAAAAAGCCCAGGGTGCTGGGAGGGCTTATTATCGGGGATATGACCCATGGGAGTGGAGTGAAGGAAGGCATCCCTGAGGAAGCTAAGAGGGAGGGAAGGAAAGGAGGTAAACGAGCACTGAAGGAAGCATGTGCAAAGATCCTGAGGCAGCAAGAGGACTGCACATTAGAGGAAGTAAAAGAAAGCCGAAGGGGCTGGAGCACACAGTCAAATGAACGTGGTGGGAAACAGCGCTGGAGAGGTGACGTGAAGCCTGGTGGCACAGGACAAAAGACCACCAAGCACCTTCCCCGCCAATGTCCCCTGCCTAACTGGACCGCCCCACCTCTGGGATGCATGACCCAAGCCCTCCCTAGCAGGTCTGCCTGGTCTCTGAAATCTAGTGCTTTCCACCTGGGTCCTTCCTGGTTTCATCCACATCCAATTTCTAACGTTACCTAAGACTGTATTTTATTGTGAATTGATACAAAGAGTGTGGTGCTCTGATGACAGAGGTGAGCTCATAACAGGGAGGGCAGAGGCTTTCAGCACAACAATTAGTAGCCAAACCATCAACAAGTGTTTTCCAGTGATAGTGATTAGGGGTCCATGTTGAGGAGCTGTGAATTGTGCCCCCTCCTTTCCTAGAGTATATAAATGCTCCTGCAAGACTCTTCTTCTGGTTTGCTGGTAAACAAGATCAGAACACCACTTAGCAAGAGAACTCCAAACACCGGATTTTGTTTTTTAATGCCATGCGTGGCATTCGGCATTAATGCTAAAAAAAAAAAATGCAACTTTGCCAACAATAACCCACGTAAATGTGAAGGACTCTTTACAGTGAATAACATCTGTGATGATGAAGAAAGTTCAAGGGAAAAAAGCCTCAGCTGCAGTCCCGCAGAGATAAAAGCGAATCCAGGAGAGGAGCGGACCTTGAGATTCAGCGCTCTTGAAAGGCAGCATTATCTTTCGCTCAGTCAGTTTAAAATCCTCACGCTATGTTTCAGGGACAGGGACACTAATGAATCCAGTGAAGCAAGTCACAAAAACCCCAGATGGAACCGAGGCAGCCCTTTGTCCAGGTCCCATTTTCACCCTATCCCCAGCTAGGACCTCAGCCAGCTGACCTCGGGCATCCTTCGGCTTGGGCACCCCCCCCCCCCCCCCGGCACACTCAGCTGGACCCAGACCACCAGAGAGGAAGGTCAAGATTACTGAAGACTTCTATTTTACAAGTAACTGTGCTGCTCAAGAGACAGAGGAAAAGTAGACTACACGAAAACTGTATGAAGATACCACTTTGTCAAATTCATTAGAAGTTAAAAAAAATAATAAGACAAAAGAAGGGCAGAGGCTTTTTCAATCCCTAAAGAAAAGCAGTAGAGATTCACCTGAGGCTCGTAGTACTTAACTACGAGTTTATTTTGAACCAAAGTTGATCCTTTTTTACTATCAGTTTAAAAAGTAGCTCCTAAAGAAAGATAAGCTTCATATATTCCTAACTCAGAGCGTGTTTCATGGGGCTTGCCCACGATGAGACACACACACCGCAGCTCACCCTGTGTGTCCAGTGGAGGGATTATCCAGCTGGGGGCGGTGGTTTCCAGGTCCCTCGGCAGCCCTGCGCTCAGCCATTTAGCTGAGCCCTTTCTTACCCTCCATAGCAAGGGCCTACCAAGCGCGGGCAGAGTTAGTTCAGGAGACCCGCCCAGCTCCATTCCGGAGGGCTCTGCTGGGAAAGCTAGCACACTCGTCCACACTGATGCTTTCCCTCCCACTCATCCAACAATCCAGAATCATGAGATGGTGGGATTCAGAGGGGGCAACGTCCAAGTAAACATGGTACTGTCTGTCAGGGCTTTAAGACAAATCCAGCAGTGGGTCCAAAAAAAATGTGTGTGCTTCCCCACGCTTTCTGAGCTTGACTGGGGCTCTCTGTTCCCAGAGGCAATAAATTCAGGAGCAATCGTATGCTTTCTTGACCTGACAACGGGGAAACTAAGAGAAGAAGATGACAAACAGAGGTAAGAGAGCAGCAGCTGCCGAAGGATGTCAGTGCAAACTGTGGGCGGGGTCGTTGGTTTAAAATAAAACTTAAAAAAAAAGGAAAAGTAGCCAGCTTAGCCTGAGCAAGGCTCTGAGTGCCAACTTGATCTTCTGAGTTCACACAGGGTCATCGAGGGTCAGCCTCTAGAGCACCATATTGATACTATCATCCCCATTTATTGAGCACCACTGGTATGCCAAGCAGAGTTTAAAATGCTTTATCTGCATGCTGTCATTTATTTCTCACTATAACCCCACAAGGTTGGTACTTTCACTACACCCATATCACAACTGAGGAGAACGAGGCTCAGAAAGGTCAAATCAATTGCTCCAGGTCACACAGCTAGAAAGCACAGACCTTCAGACCCGGGACTGCCCACCCCCAACAAGGCAGCATCTTGTTCATCTCTGCAGCATGGCCACCACAGCAGGATGTCAGCAAACCACATGGAGCCGAAATGACACAACCCCAGCTGCTTCCAGCTCACATCACAAGAGCCCCAGGTGAGTTTACAACACCTACCTGCTGGTCGGGACAATAAGTGTGGGGGGGGGGGCGGGGAGTAACACAAGGCCCCCTCTGTTCCAAGAGTGAGGAGACCTAGGCCAAGTGGCTACCAGACCCTTCGGTGGGCCAGAAGGACAGACCCCCAGGGTGGAGCCAGCTTCCAGCTGTCACATCCACAGACACATGTCACATCCTGCTCCTGAAGGCCAGGGCAGAAGTTGTGACACTGTGAAGGGAGAAATGAGAATCCCTCTACGAGGAGTCTTACCCTCCATTGCAGGGTGGGTGTTAAGGAAGCACATAAAGCCAGCTGAGCTGACAAGTGACAGATCGCAGGAGGCCACAACTCCAGCTGCCACCTCTCACTGCCAGAGCTCTGGGGAGATGCAGCCTTGGGGAGCACAGAAGGGGGCCTGAAAGGCCAAGGAGATGCAGTACTGGCAGCAGAGGCCCTGGCCTAGGACATGCTCCACAGATGTCCGATGAAGAAATGAACAAGGTAAGGAATTCAGAGGTGCAAACGACTATGTGTAAAATAAATAAGCTACAAGGATACATTGTGCAGCACAGGAAATACAGCCAATATTTTACAATAACTATAAATGGAATATAACCTTTAAAAATTGTGAATCACTATGTCATACACCTGAAACATATAATATTGTATATCAATTATACCTCAATTTTTAAAAATCAGTTCTGTAACAAAACAAATTGAACAAGTTGCAAACAAGACCTTGGACCTGGATGTGTTGCCTCGAAACCCCACATGAGATGGATTGCTGGAATTCTTCTGTCCTAAAGCAGGAATTTGGGACCAGGGTTCTAGATGGGGATGGGGTGTGGAAAATGGCAGCATTTTTAGATAATTGAGAGATTAAAAAACAGAGATGCCTCACCCGAGCTCACACAGGTCAGTGAGGGAAACAAGGTAAGAAGCCCAACCTCCAGGTGCCCCCTCCATAGCCTCCCCTCCCCACAGGGTTTCCACACTTGCCTAAGCATAGGGTCACCTGGGGCACTTGTTTTAAAAATATGAATTCCTGGGCCTGACTCGACATTTACTGAATCTGAGTCCCCAGGGGCCGGGGTACATGTCTTTTTCATAAGGACTGCAGGTCCTCGTAAGAGCAGACATGTCTGGGAAACACAGCAATACTCCAGGACCTTCTTGCAATGGCCTTTCTGACATGAGAGCCTCACCAGTGTAAAAATTTTGAAAGCTATTTCCTAGCTCAAATGAATGTTTAGTGGTTTCAGGTTTAAAAAAATTAAAATACAATACAATGAGAAAGTCATTTTTGAGAGAAGAGTAAGAATTAAATGAAAATGGACCACTTAGCAATTATTTTCAAAAGTCAGATGATTTTGAAGAAAACCGCCAGCACAGCAGAAGTTGAAGGTATCCATTGTGCTAATAAGTATACTAATAAAGGAGATTTATTTGGAATTCAAATAAAAGTCAAAGAATAAGCTCACTTGAGACCTGCCTGTATTTTTAGAGACTGTGCTTTCTTAGGAACTTTAGACCCGAAATTAGTAAAAGTCAGTGAATCCTCTAAGTAACTGAAAAAGGTCTTGATCCCAGCCTACCTCACAGAAGGCCCCATCATCTAGGCCCTACTAGATGGTAGATTTGGGACTCTCCTCTTTCCGTCTACTGGCTGGCCTGCGGGAGGCTGGGTGAGGGAGTCCCTGAGGAAACAGGCAGACCTGGAGGGTTTCAAGTCCTGTCTCCATAACTATGTGTCCTTGGGCAAGTAATTTAAACTCTCTGGGTCTTGACTTCATCACCTACAAATTAGGGTAATAATGAAAGCTCATTCTCAGGGTCATTAGAAGTATGAAATGAAGGAAGTTAACACAGAATCTGCACTTAGTCAAAGCTCCGTAAGTATTAACCAGTTTCATTACTATTTTTATTGTGAAGTCTCAGTGTTACTCAGCTTTTTAATTAACACTGGCCTCATGTGGTCACCCACTGCTAAAATATTTTCTATTCCTGGCTTCCAAATTTGCTTGTATACCCGACATCTGAATTTTTACCCAGAACTAGTAGCACCATCCACATCAGCATCACAGCTTTTTAAAATCTCTCTCTCCAGGCAATAGGCTGCTCTGAGTTGCCCCATGATAAAAAAGTACTCCTAAAGGGGACTGGACTGAATTTTCCCATATTTAACTATGCTGAAGAGTCAGAGCTTATAAGTACATTTCCTGTGATGGGATTCCCTCATTCACCATTCAGCCAAGTCTTACTTTTCCCTTAAAACCTCCTGTGTGAGGTCTTTCTTCCCAATGAACCTAACCTGTGATGGGGTCGCACTTCACTGATGACCTACATTCAGCATTCATTCATTCATTCATTCCTCAACAAAGATTTACCAAACACCTACTAACTGCAACATTGCTTTTGTCTGTATCTTTCATCTGGCACTCTCTTGTGATTAATAATAATTATTATTATTATATTATTCCCACTCCACACTAAATTGTAACTCCCTCACCATCACAGACCATGCTGAATTCCTCCCTAAATCCCTAGTGCCCAGCAAGTGCTTTCCATACAGCAGACTTCCAGGAAAAGCTTTCTCATTGACCATGATCCAGATCCTTATCCATGTGGGGCAGTTTCCCTCATGGTAGAGAAGATAGGCTGCTCAACCAGCTTGCTTGGCCTTACTAGCAAGGTATATGACCTTAAGGTAAGTCACCATATCTCTGAGATCCCCTCAAGCCTTAAGACTTGATGCAACTTAGATCCTTGTACTTCTAAAGCTTAGTTACTTCATCCTCGGCCTCAGAATTTCCACTAAAAATGCTTCTCTCTGGGCATCCCAACATAGAGGAAAGCCAAGGGACAAAGAGACCTGTACATCCTCAGAGAATGGTTTCTGCATTTTCCCAGTGAAGTCACATATTCTGTTTCATTTTATTAAAAAACTCAAAAACATTCTGCTGCTAATCTTATCCACTTTCCATCTCATCCTTTATCCTCTCCTTCCCCCCAGGAAAAGACAAATAAAAACATATTAAGACCAAGTTGACTCCAATCAGCACCACTTTCAGCATTCCCTGAAGAACAGTGAACTCAGTAGTTGGTCAGTGACCAAAGATAAGAAAATTACAAAAGTAAAAAGACCAATATCTGTCCTGAAGTAGACTGAAAATTCCCTGCCCGTCTGATTTGTTGCACTTTTCATCCAGATGATTTGGCATCATGGAGACACAGGTTTTTACTCTGTTTATATTTCATGCCTTCAAAGGCAATTCATAAAAAGTAAAATAAAAATTTTTAAAGCATAAGTCTTGGGTGATAGGAGTTTCATTAAGCCATATTTGTTACTTAGATTTGGCATCATAAATTGTATTTGAGTCTGATATTTGACTTCTTTCATCAACTTTCCTAGACCTCTAAAATGTAGAAGTTCATCCATATTTTCTTCTTCACTCACAGATATCTTCCAGTGACGTTCTAAGTTGGTGAATAAATTATTATAGAAGTTGTCTGAATTGCACAGCCTCATTGGAGACCAAGGTGAGTCTCTCTGGAGCCACTGGTCTTCACGCTGCACTCTGAGAGCACACCGTACCCATTGCCCTGCTCACAGCCCTGTCCTTGGGAACTGCTGGTCCTGAGGCAGAGAGAACAGGGTGTGTGTGAATTTCAACAAAGTCATCACCATGGCTAGAGAAGCAAAGTACAGGTTGTGCTCATGGTGGGTGAAAGGCATCTTTGGACTCCAAGTACCGCACACTTCACTTTCATAAAATATTACTGGGATGTTCTCAGACAACAAGTGATGCATTTGATTCCCACCCTAAGCTGCCCCAAAAGGCAATGATGAGAAAGTCTGGTCATAAGCTTGGGTACAGCAAATGCAAGAAAAATCACAGGAAGTTTATATTTCCTCAACTTGCTGGCTATTTCATGCTCAAGGAACATGAGATTACATTTCTCTTTCTCTTCAAACAAATTAAGCTACAGACTCCAGTTCCTGCAGCTGGAGCCATCTTATTGCTTCCATAGCCTCTTTTTGCTTCTCTTGGCTTAAAGTCTTGTCATGGGGGTGGATCGGACCAAAAGACCTACTACTCCTCTCATAGAAATAACCTCGCAGGGCTTCCCTGGTGGCGCAGTGGTTGAGAATCTGCCTGCCAATGCAGGGGACACAGGTTCGAGCCCTGGTCTGGGAAGATCCCACATGCTGCGGAGCAACTAGGCCCGTGAGCCACAATTACTGAGCCTGCGCATCTGGAGCCTATGCTCCGCAACAAGAGAGGCCGCGATAGTGAGAGGCCCGCGCACCGCGATGAAGAGTGGCCCCCGCTTGCCACAACTGGAGAAAGCCCTCGCACAGAAACGAAGACCCAACACAGCCATAAAATAAAAAATAAATAGAAATTTTTAAAAAAAGAAAAAAGAACTAACCTTGCAGAAGATACAAAAAGAACTCTTGGTCATTTTTCTAAAACCTAAATGAGCACTTGATGCTGGGAATAGAAAAACTATTTTTACTGTTCTATCCCAATTCATGTACTCTTGTCTTGCCTGGTAGTGAAATTTGTAATGTGATTATAAAGCCATGAACTTGATACAATGTCCCTAAATTTAATAACTGGGCTCTGCAAGCAAAAACAGTAGGGAAAAATAATAATAATAAACAATTGCCCTACAGCTGGAGTCTGATCTTTTCACCCGTTCTCTCTAGTTGGGGACAATGCTGGGTAGACTGGCATTTTAGGTACCATTTGGCAAATTCATTCTAACAGAACCCACACAGCCCCCAGACCAAAAATTAGTTCATTCATTTGGTAAAAGGAAGCACGCAGCTCTCAAAAGGTCAAAGTCATGTGAAATTCTTTCATTCCCCATTTAAATAATAAGCCCAGTTGGCTTAGGGCGTGAAGACAATGCTAGGTTACAAGAAACAATATTCATTTCCCTACTGCTCTTCAGTAACATCCTCTTCTCTCCCTTCTTTTTTCCTCCCATAATTTCCTCCCTGAAACTTCAGTTTGCCATTGTCATGAATGGACCCAGAGTCCCTCAGAACAGAGTGAATGTTCCTGAAGAAAGAGGAGTGAATGGGGCCACGTGAACGTAGACAGCCACAGCTCAATTCTTCAGGCAGTTCCTTACCTAACTTCATTCCTTACCTTACAAACCTAGATGGGTGGCACAAGAAGAACAAGGCTAAAAGTAAGAAGACATTTTAATCCAAATTAGAGAAATTCATGACTATTCAGAATCATCCGGGGTTCAGTATTGCTTTTCCACCCTTCTTTCTGAGTAGCAAATAAATTCTGTCAGAGGAAGTGAGATCTTATCAGTCCTCTCTGGGAGAAAACAGACAGTTATACTTTTCCAGTGAGGAAGTGCTAATGTTAAATATATCTATATAGATATAGATATATAAATATATAGATACAAAATATATTTCTATATAAATTTTTAATATTTATAAATATTTTATAAAATATAAATATATATTTATATGTAAATTATGTTTATATATAATATAAACATAATATTTTTATATTATATATAAAGTATATGTTTTATATTATATATAAATATATAATATTTAAAATATTTTCTAAATATATATTATATATAAATATATAGTTAGATACAAAAAATACAGATAGGTAGATATGGATAGATAGATCTAGATAGATAGAGCTAGATATAGGCAGGTTGATGATTGATTGATTGATAGGTAAATACATAGATAGGGAGATCAATTGATCATCATTCCTAGGACATCAGTACAGAATTGAAAAACAGTACTGCAGGCTTGTACACAAATGCGGGAACATATGACGCCAAACCTAAAGAACACTAAGCTGCTCCCTAGAGGTTTTCAGGGGGAAATATTTTTCTTCTCAAATATCATCAGGTAGAGAACACTTGAAGCCAAACCAAATAACACTGAGCTACTTCCCAGAGGTTTTCATGGAACAATATTTTTCTTCTCAAAAACTATCAGATGGAAAACCCAATGACCACACAAGGAAGACCACAGTCGGTTACAACAAGCCACTTTACCATGAACAGGTTTTCCTGTCCTCACTGAACTGTTTTGGCAGATCATGCTATAGTGTTTGAGGAGAAAGTAGATCCAAAACAAAGACCACCTAAATCACAATGGGTACTTTCCCTCCTTTGTCTCGCTAGAAAGAAAGGAGCTCAAAAGCAAACCGACTTCCATAGTCTGAGATAACTGTGTCCCACTTCTTCCTCTTCCTACTAGTAGGACTGAAGTCTCTGTTTCCCCATTAGGCAAATTAAACTGTTATCTACTTCACTGTATTATTATAAAATGTAAGATTAATACATATAAAGGACCTAGCCCACAGTACACAGTAAATTCTCTATAATACTAGCAATAGTTATTATCTTTTGATTATAATACTTGTAGTTAAGATTCTGTAAATCTTGATATTGTCATGACAATCAAGAGGTTGGTTAAAAAGATTATGTATCTTGCACCCCTATATTCATAGCAGCACTATTTACAATAGCCAAGACATGGAAACAACCTAAATGTCCATCGACAGATGAACGGATAAAGAAGATGTGGTACATATATACAATGAAATGTTACTCAGCCATTAAAAACAATGAAATAATGCCATTTACAGCAACACGGATGGACCTAGAGATTATCGTACTAAGTGAAGTAAGTCAGAAACAGAAAGACAAATACCATATGATATCACTTATATGTGAAACCTAAAATATGACACAAATGAACATATCTATGAAACAGACTCACATAGACAACAGACTTGTGGTTGCCAAGGAGGATGTATTGGGAGTTTGGGATTAGCAGACGTAAACTAGTATATATAGGATGGATAAACAACAAGGTCCTACGTATAGAACAGGGAACTATATTCAATATCCTGTGATAAACCGTAATGGAAAAGAACATGAAAAAGTATATATATATATATGTATGTATGTATTTATACATATATATATAACTGAGTCTCTTTGCTGTACAGCAGAAATTAACACATTGTAAATCAACTATATTTCAATAAAATTAATTTTTTAAAAAGATCAGGTATCTCAGAATTTCCAGGACAACTTTAGTTTCAAATATCTTATCCTATGGTCATACATCCAAAGTATTGTCTTAGTAACTAGGGTACTCACTGATAGATATTGCAGGTTATTTGCAATGAAAGAAGGAAAGAAGAAAGGAGAAATTAAGAGAATACAGGATCTATTAAATATGGTAGTTTCCAAACTGGGGTTCTTGAACCCCTTAGAGATTAATGAGAGCAATCTTTTTGTGTTCCTAAAGTCATAATAGACATCTTACCAACTACACAGTCACAAAGATGCTAAAATATAACCAGCACATTAGACAAGTATACTGAATGCTTTAATGGAAAAGGAAATGAGAAATGCTTTCATAAATACAGCTTGCCAAAAAAATAGTAATAAAAAGGGTGTTTAGTGATAGAAAACTTAGGAACCACCACTTCAGATGAAGTTCTTCCATGGCTCCAGGGAAATCCTCCCCAAGCTCCTCTTAAAGTAGCAAATCAGCGATTGCCTTCTTTTTAAACCATAACTAGATGTGAAGTGATATTTTTGCAGAATTGGTTCAATAAAATCACCCTGTAACAGTGACTAGAAAATGTAAAACATGTATTTTAAGTGAGGGTGCTGGCCTCTGTTTTAATAGATAACACAACTTCTATGTCTTGAATGGGATGGTGGTTCTAACAGTTACTTTTCAGTGACGCCTGGGTTCTCCTCCCGGGCTTTTATCCTTATGCCTCCCTCAGACCACGTACCTTTGTTGTCTGGATTCAGGAAGATTCTGTGGCTGTGGAGTAAGTTAACCTCTATGGGGCAGAACTGGCTAGCGATGGGGTGGAAGTCTCCATCTCTATCCCATTCGTGACTACCGGTTGTAACCAGCAGAGCCTCAGCACAGCACTTGGAAAAGAAGACAATGGGATCCCCCTAAATACATTAACTTATAGGTCAACCATCATTATCAGCTCTTAATTGCAGAGCACCAACAAGCTGGAGCACAATGAAATTAGAGGTGGGAGAGTTAAAAACCAGAATATCTGTATCCCAAGTCAATAAGAGCTGGCTGTGACACTCAACACACCTGCACACAAAAGAAATTCCAGGGACTTCCCTGGTGGTCCAGTGGTTGAGAATCCACACTCCCAACACGGGAGGCAGGGGTTTGATCCCTGGTCAGGGAACTAGGATCCTGCATGCTGCCCAGTCAAAAAAAAAGAAGAAGAAATTCCATCCCCTGAGATAGCCAAACCTCTCCACAGCCTAGGCTGGTTTGTGGGCCTGAGGGGTGTTGCTGTCTACCCCAGAAGTGAAGAATTGGGTGGGAAGCCAAGAAAGAGGAGAGGAGTAACGTCCCTCTGCTTTGTGTCTGCCCTCCTTTATGTGGCTTCCTTATTTTATTTAAAAGTATATCTTGGAATGCTCTGAACACACTTCTGTATTTTCTTCCTAAATGAAGCTAAATATGTCTGGACTAGAAAATATTGTATTGTTACTATCTAAATAAACAGACAGGAATTAGGGACGTACCTCCTTACAAGCTCAACAGTGTTTTTTTCTGCCACCTTCAAGGTACACTGCTGCATCGTACTCAAGAGTTTTCCCACCCGTCACAAAGAAAGATATACTGCTCTCTGGAGGAAGACGGGAAGAGGGGAAACACCCTTTCAGGGAAGGGCAGCTGCTTAGTGCTGTTTTCTCATATTTATTCCCCCTTGTGACCAAAGATTATGTTTATGAGATGCCTCTCTTTTTTACATTTCCCATTTCATTATGCTATAATCCATGAATAACCATACTAAAAGATACCATTTATAAAGCACCTATTCCATTCCAGGGTCAGTAATAAGCCCTTTCATTTAACTTTGACAACAACCCTTGAGCTAAGTATTATCACCACATCTGGTTGATGAGAAGTCAAAGGTTCAGAGAAGGTGTGTAACATGCCACACTTCACAGTCCTAGGAGCCGCCAGAGCTGGAATTCAAACCCACGTCTCTTTGTCTACAAAACCTAAGTTCTTACCACCTCACCACATACACGTGCCAAGAGGCAGACTGGCAGACACGGAGTTAGCAGGATTACAGGGGCTGGTGCGAGGGACACCCCCAGACACGTCTTTCCTGGCCAGTCATGCCAGCTGGTAAGTCCACACAGCCGAATTCCCCTCTGTCTCCCCTTCCCCGAGTGGCTAGCCTGCCTTGACCCACCCGAGTCCTGACTTTGACTTGGTGAACCGACTCCAATCTCTTTGCTTCTGACATTGGTATCTAGTTTTGGGTCTCGTTTATTCCAAATCCTCACCTCTAATCTGAGCCTAATCAATCCTTCCCAAGTAGTTTTTCCAGTTGGTCTAGAACCCCATCTCATGAATTGGATGCCAGAAACAATCAGCACATGTGAGCTAAGAAAGTCTTCCTATTAAAGACTTATGAGTGTGTGTGTGTATGTGTGTGTTAGACATAGATACAAACACATTATTTATTTAAAACAAGACAAAACAAAACAAAACAGCTAATACTAAGATGACCCCCTAACTAGCCTGAGGATAGACCTCCCAGGAATCCTTTTGCTTCCTTCAGAGAATTCTTCACAGCCCCACATGTCTGGGGAAAACCGCCCTGCAAGATCAAACCTCCTCCACACAATCCTCACGTTCTTGCTGTTTTTCCCAGGCCTAGCTTGCCATCTACTGGCAAGAAGCAGCAGCAAGAATCCAGGGGCAAGGACACAAGAAAAGAAAGACAGGAGCGGAAACTGACAGCTGCCCTCTACCAAATATTCATGTCCTTAGATCTTCCAAGGCCCAGATCTGCTGGACAACCATGGAAAGGCTGGGAGCAAGGCAAGTTCTCACTCCCAAGCTGCTGGCAATACCTGTGTCTCCCTAAGGAAACACTATGAACAAGTGAGTGGTCCTTGTGTACTTCATTGGCAGAAAATTTTCTTCCATTTAAGAAACTGCATTTAAGGGGCTTCCCTGGTGGCGCAGTAGTTGAGAATCTGCCTGCTAGTGCAGGGGACACAGGTTCGAGCCCTGGTCTAGGAAGATCCCACATGCCGTGGAGCAACTAGGCCCGTGAGCCACAACTACTGAGCCTGCGCATCTGGAGCCTGTGCTCCGCAACAAGAGAGGCCGCGATAGTGAGAGGCCCGCGCACCGCGATGAAGAGTGGCCCCCGCTCGCCGCAACTAGAGAAAGCCCTCGCACAGAAACGAAGACCCAACACAGCCAAAATAATTAATTAATTAATTAAAATGAATAATGCTTTAAAAAAAAAAAGAAACTGCATTTAAGAAAACGCATCAAAATCTAGCAGTAAGATGGCGGAGTAGAAGGACGTGCTCTCACTCCCTCTTACGAGAGCACCAGAATCACAACTGGCTGCTGGACAATCATTGACAGGAAGCCCCTGGATTTCACCAAGGAGGATACCCCACGTCCAAGGACAGAGGAGAAGCCACAGTGAGACGGTAGGAGGGGCGCAATCAGAGTAAAATCAAATCCCATAACTGCTAGGTGGGTGACTCACAGACTGGCGAACACTTATACCACAGAAGTCCACCCACTGGAGTGAAGGTTCTGAGCCCCACGTCAGGCTTCCCAACCTGGGGGTCCGGCAACGGGAGGAGGAATTCCTAGAGAATCAGACTTTGAAGCCTAGTGGGAATTGATTGCAGGACTTTGACAGGACTGGGGGAAACAGAGACCCCACTCTTGGAGGGCACACACAAAGTAATGTGTGCATTGGGACCCAGGGGAAGGAGCAGTGACCCTGGGGGAGACTGAACCAGACCTACCTGCTGGTGTTGGGGGGTCTCCTGCAGAGGTGAGTGGTGGCTCTGTTTCACCGTGGGGATAAGGACACTGGCAGCAGAGGTTCTGGGAAGTTCTCCTTGGCGTGAGCCCTCCCAGAGTCTGCCATTAATCCCACCAAAGAGCACGGGTAGGCTCCAGTGTTGGGTTGCCTCAGGCAAAACAACCAACAGGGAGGGAACCCAGCCCCACCCATCAACAATCAAGTGGATTAAGGTTTTACTGAGCTCTCACCGCCACAGCAACAGTCAGCTCTACCCACCACCAGAGCCTCCCATCAAGCCTCTTAGATAGCCTCAACCACCAGAGGGCAGACAGCAGAAGCAAGAAAAACTACAATACTGCAGCCTGTGGACCAAAAACCACAGTTACAGAAAGATAGAGAAGATGACAAGGCAGAGGGCTATGTACCAGATGAAGGAACAAGAAAAAACCCCAGAAAAACAACTAAATGAAGTGGAGATAGGCAACCTTCCAGAAAAAGAATTCAGAATAATGAGAGTGAAGATGATCCAGGACCTCGGAATAAGAATGGAGGCAAAGATTGAGAAGATGCAAGAAATGATTAACAAAGACCTAGAAGAATTAAAGAACAAACAAACAGAGATGACCAATACAATAACTGAAATGAAAACTACACTAGAAGGAATCAATAGCAGAATAACTGAGGCAGAAGAACGGATAAGTGACCTGGAAGACAGAATGGTGGAATTCACTGCTGCAGAACAGACTAAAGAAAAAAGAATGAAAAGAAATGAAGACAGCCTAAGAGACCTCTGGGACAACATTAAACGCAACAACATTCGCATTATAGGGGTCCCAGAAGGAGAAGAGAGAGAGAAAGGACCAGAGAAAATATTTGAAGAGATTATAGTCGAAAACTTCCCTAACATGGGAAAGGAAATAGCCACCCAAGTCCAGGAAGCGCAGAGAGTCCCATACAGAATAAACCCAAGGAGAAACACGCCGAGACACATAGTAATCAAAGTGGCAAAAATTAAAGACAAAGAAAAATTATTGAAAGCAGCAAGGGAAAAATGACAAATAACATACAAGGGAACTCCCAGAAGGTTAACAGCTGATTTCTCAGCAGAAACTCTGCAAGCCAGAAGGGAGTGGCATGATATACTTAAAGTGATGAAAGGGAAGAACCTACAACCAAGATTACTCTACCTGGCAAGGATCTCATTTAGATTTGATGGAGAAATCAAAAGCTTTACAGACAAGCAAAAGCTAAGAGAATTCAGCACCACCAAACCAGCTCTACAACAAATGCTAAAGGAACTTCTCTAAGTGGGAAACACAAGAGAAGAAAAGGACCTACAAAAACAAACCCAAAACAATTAAGAAAATGGTCATAGGAACATACATATCGATAATTACCTTAAACGTGAATGGATTAAATGCCCCAACCAAAAGACATAGACTGGCTGAATGGATACAAAAACAAGACCCATATATATGCTGTCTACAAGAGACCCACTTTAGACCTAGGGACACATACAGACTGAAAGTGAGGGGATGGAAAAAGATATTCCATGCAAATGGAAATCAAAAGAAAGCTGGAGTAGCTATACTCATATCAGATAAAATAGACTTTAAAATAAAGAGTGTTACAAGAGACAAGGAAGGACACTACTAATGATCCAGGGATCAATCCAAGAAGAAGATATAACAATTATAAATATATATGCACCCAACATAGGAGCACCTCAATACATAAGGCAACTGCTAACAGCTATAAAAGAGGAAATCGACAGTAACACAATAATAGTGGGGGACTTTAACACCTCACTTACACCAATTGACAGATCATCCAAAATGAAAATAAATAAGGAAACAGAAGCTTTAAATGACACAATACACCAGATAGATTTATTTGATATATATAGGACATTCCATCCAAAAACAGCAGATTACACGTTCTTCTCAAGTGCGCACGGAACATTCTCCAGGATAGATCACATCTTGGGTCACAAATCAAGCCTCAGTAAATTTAAGAAAATTGAAATCATATCAAGCATCTTTTCTGACCACAACGCTATGAGATTAGGAATGAATTACAGGGAAAAAAACGTAAAAAAGACAAACACATGGAGGCTAAACAATACGTTACTAAATAACCAAGAGATCACTGAAGAAATCAAAGAGGAAATAAAAAAATACCTAGAGGGCTTCCCTGGTGGCGCAGTGGTTGGGAATCTGCCTGCCGGTGAGGGGGACACGGGTTCGAGCCCTGGTCTGGGAGGATCCCGCATGCCGCGGAGCAGCTAGGCCCGTGAGCCACAATTGCTGAGCCTGCGCGTCTGAAGCCTGTGCTCCGCAACAGGAGAGGCCGCGATAGTGGGAGGCCCGCGCACGGCGATGAAGAGTGGCCCCCACTTGCCGCAGCTAGAGAGAGCCCTCGCACAGAAACGAAGACCCAACACAGCCATAAATAAATAAATAAATAAATAAATAATTAAAAAAAAAAATACCTAGAGACAAATGACAATGAAAACACGACGACCCAAAACCTATGGGATGCAGCAAAAGCAGTTCTAAGAGGGAAGTTTATAGCTATACAAGCCTACCTCAAGAAACAAGAAAAATCTCAAGTAAACAATCTAACCTTACACCTAAAGAAACTAGAGAAAGAAGAACAAACAAAACCCAAAGTTAGTGAAGGAAAGAAATCATAAAGATCAGAGCAGAAATAAATGAAATAGAAACAAAGAAAACAATAGCAAAGATCAATAAAACTAAAAGTTGGTTTTTTGAGAAGATAAACAAAATTGATAAGCCATTAGCCAGACTCATCAAGAAAAAGAGGGAGAGGACTCAAATCAATAAAATCAGAAATGAAAAAGGAGAAGTTACAACAGACACCGCAGAAATACAAAGCATGCTAAGAGACTACTACAAGCAACTTTATGCCAATAAAATGGACAACCTGGAAGAAATGGACAAATTCTTAGAAAGGTATAACCTTCCAAGACTGAACCAGGAAGAAATAGAAAATATGAACAGACAAATCACAAGTAATGAAATTGAAACTGTGATTAAAAATCTTCCAACAAACAAAAGTCCAGGACCAGATGGCTTCACAGGTGAATTCTATCAAACATTTAGAGAAGAGCTAACACCCATCCTTCTCAAACTCTTCCAAAAAATTGCAGAGGAAGGAACACTCCCAAACTCATTCTATGAGGCCACCATCACCCTGATACCAAAACCAGACAAAGACACTACAAAAAAAGAAAATTACAGACCAATATCACTGATGAATACAGATGCAAAAATCCTCAACAAAATACTAGCAAACAGAATCCAACAACACATTAAAAGGATCATACACCACGATCAAGTGGGATTTGTCCCAGGGATGCAAGGATTCTTCAATATACGCAAATCAATCAATGTGATACACCATATTAAAAAATTGAAGAATAAAAACCATATGATCATCTCAATAGATGCAGAAAAAGCTTTTGACAAAATTCAACACCCATTTCTGATAAAAACTCTCCAGAAAGTGGGCATAGAGGGAACCTACCTCAACATAATAAAGGCCATATATGACAAACCCACAGCAAACATCATTCTCAATGGTGAAAAACTGAAAGCATTTCCTCTAAGATCAGGAACGAGACAAGGATGTCCACTCTCACCACTATTATTCAACATAGTTCTGGAAGTCCTAGTCACGGCAATCAGAGAAGAAAAAGAAATAAAAGGAATACAAATTGGAAAAGAAGAAGTAAAACTGTCACTGTTTGCGGATGACATGATACTATACATAGAGAATCCTAAAACTGCCACCAGAAAACTGCTAGAGCTAATTAATGAATATGGTAAAGTTGCAGGATACAAAATAAATGCACAGAAATCTCTTGCATTCCTATACACTAATGATGAAAAATCTGAAAGAGAAATTATGGAAACACTCCCATTTACCATTGCAACAAAAAGAATAAAATACCTAGGAATAAACCTACCTAGGGAGACAAAAGACCTGTATGCAGAAAACTATAAGACACTGATGAAAGAAATTAAAGATGATACCAACAGATGGAGAGATACATCATGTTCTTGGATTGGAAGAATCAACATTGTGAAAATGAGTATACTACCCAAAGCAATCTACAGATTCAATGCAATCCCTATCAAATTACCAATGGCATTTTTTATGGAGCTAGAACAAATCATCTTAAAATTTGTATGGAGACACAAAAGACCCCGAATAGCCAAAGCAGTCTTGAGGGAAAAAAATGGAGCTGGAGGAATCAGACTCCCTGACTTCAGACTATACTACAAAGCTACAGTCATCAAGACAATATGGTACTGGCACAAAAACAGAAACATAGATCAATGGAACAAGATAGAAAGCCCAGAGATTAACCCACGCACCTATGGTCAACTAATCTATGACAAAGGAGGCAAAGATATACAATGGAGAAAAGACAGTCTCTTCAATAAGTGGTGCTGGGAAAACTGGACAGCTACATGTAAAAGAATGAAATTAGAATACTCCCTAACACCATACACAAAAATAAACTCAAAATGGATTAGAGACCGAAATATAAGACTGGACACTATAAAACTCTTAGAGGAAAACATAGGAAGAACACTCTTTGACATAAATCACAGCAGGATCTTTTTTGATCCACCTCCTAGAGTAATGGAAATAAAAACAAAAATAAACAAGTGGGACGTAATGAAACGTCAAAGCTTTTGCACAGCAAAGGAAACCATAAACAAGACGAAAAGACAACCCTCAGAATGGGAGAAAATATTTGCAAATGAATCAACGGACAAAGGATTAATCTCCAAAATATATAAACAGCTCATTCAGCTCAATATTAAAGAAACAAACACCCCAATCCAAAAATGGGCAGAAGACCTAAATAGACATTTCTCCAAAGAAGACATATAGACGGCCACGAAGCACATGAAAAGATGCTCAACATCACTAATTATTAGAGAAATGCAAATCAAAACTACAATGAGGTATCACCTCACTCCTATTAGAATGGGCATCATCAGAAAATCTACAAACAACAAATGCTGGAGAGGGTGTGGAGAAAAGGGAACCCTCTTGCACTGTTGGTGGGAATGTAAATTGATACAGTCACTATGGAGAACAATATGGAGGTTCCTTAAAAAACTAAAAATAGAATTACCATATGACCCAGCAATCCCACTACTGGGCATATACCCAGAGAAAACCGTAATTCAAAAAGACACATGCACCCGAATGTTCATTGCAGCACTGTTTACAATAGCCAGGTCATGGAAGCAACCTCAATGCCCATCAACAGACGAATGGATAAAGAAGATGTGGTACATATATACAATGGAATATTACTCAGCCATAAAAAGGAACGAAATTGAGTCATTTGTTGAGATGTGGATGGATCTAGAGACTGTCATACAGAGTGAAGTAAGTCAGAAAGAGAAAAACAAATATCGTATATTAATGCATGTATGTGGAACCTAGAAAAATGGTACAGATGAGCCAGTTTGCAGGGCAGAAGTTGAGACACAGATGTAGAGAATGGACATATGGACACCAAGGGGGGGAAACTGCGGTGGGGTGGGGATGGTGGTGTGCTGAATTGGGCGATTGGGATTGACATGCATACACTGATGTGTATAAAACTGATGCCTAATAAGAACCTGCAGTATAAAAAAACAAACAAAACAACTAATACTAAACTTTCATTGGGTTATTTGTATGGAAATATGTTAATATAAATGTTTCAGACGTTACATGAAATTTCTAAAAATCTTATATTTGTATGTGTATGGAAATATGTTAATATAAATGTTTCAGGCATTACATGAAATTTCTAAAAATCTTATATGTTCTGGTATAATGTTATAAGTAATAATCCTAGTTATTACTTTAAAATGTATATCTCAGAAATAACTAATTTTCTTGTCAACTGCATTATTATGAACTTTCATCAAATCTTTAACCGTGGTCATTTTTAAGTCTTTTGTCATTTACAGACAGTTCTGGGTGTACTCTGATGATTTTTCAAATATGTTCCTATAAAAGGGTTTCATCTTCAAGAAATTCATGGAAAAGACTCTGACAAGTACAGGTTTCTGGTAACTGACTGTACTGCTGAACTGAATGAATAAGCATTTTCAGAACTCTAATGAAAAACTGATGAACTCATAAAAGTGCTAACAAAAGATCAAGATGAAAAAAAAAAAATTAATTACATGGGACTGAGTGAACTGATGAGGATGAGTATAATTTTTGTGACTTTCTGTCTGAATTAAAAAAAAAAAAAATCCCACAAGGACTGAGAGGCAAAGAATATACAAATCAATTTTCACTGCAAAGTAAAGGAGCTGTTACAGTGGAGGATTACTGGACTGAATGTCAATATTATGACACAGTATGAGTGTGTTTCATGTTTGGTAATTGCAATCATTGTTGCTTTTATTGTGGTCATCCATGTACAATGCTTGGTGTCAGTCTATTTATCTCTTGTAAAAATAAAATACAGTGTGTGTGTGTGTGTGTGTGTGTAAAAATTAAAAAAGTACAAAAAATGGGAAAATATGGTTAATACATGTGCCATTAAGGTTTGCTATTCAAGCCACCTAAAGTAGCCATTAGAACAACAACAGCTTCTTTTGCACTGTGCTGTACACAACCAGCACTGTCTCCAGAACTTTCTATGAATTAACTTTAATCTTCATTATTTCCATGTAAAGTAACTATCCTTATAGAAATATGAGCAGAAATTAAGCAGCCTGTGCAAGGCCACAAGCGTTGCTGTAGAACTGGTCTGGTAATTCAGAGCTCACCTGGCTCTGACACCTAAGCTCTTTCTTTTGTGCTGTCTTAACCATGCACAGCCTGGTTTAAAGTTAGGTAGTAAAGAAGATAGTGGACATGAGTCAGGTTCTGTCTTTTTTTTTTTTTCCTTTGGTTTTTAATGGGATCACGTTTAGTGTTTTGCCATCAAATATGATGTTAGCTGTTGATTTTGGATAGATACCCTTTTGCAACAGAGGGTTTAATTTTCTAAATCTAGTTTCCTTAATGTGTTTGTATGTTTGCAAAAAAAATATTAAGAAACGTATTGATTGTTATCAAATATTTTACAGCATCTTTTAAGATTATTATGGGATTTTTTTTGTATTAGAGATATGGCATGTTATAATCATATCTCTTTTGATAATATACCAGCCTTTCAATCTTAGGACAAATCCTACTTGGTCATGGCAGATGATTATGTGAAGATACCCTGAATTTGATTTGCTAATAGTTTAAGAGTTTTGCATCATTTTTTCTCAGTGAACTCACATATAGGTTTTTGTTTTTTCTTTCCTGATGGGTGGGAGGGTTCTTGTACAAGTCTTTTTGTGTCATTTGAGCTTAAGAAAATGAAGTAGATAACACTGTCGTTTTCAATGGTTTAAAATAGTTTATGTAGCATGGAAATTATCTCCTCTGAAATTCTAATGGTAAAATTATTTGATTATTGAAAAAAAAAAAAAGAAAGAAAAGAAAACGCATCAGACAGAAGAGGCAAATATGAACATCCTAGAGAAAGCTCCAGAAAACAGCCCAGGAGGACTTTGATGCTTCCCAGTGTTCTGGCAGATGGCATGGAGAACGCACAAGCCCACGGTGGGCCAGCGGACAAAGTGGCGAGAAAGCAGGTCATTGCTCTTCCCAGGAACTTGAACTTGTGAGCCCAAACTTGAAGGAATGCCAGTAACGCTCTAGAGCCCAAACTAAAGCCTAATGTTAACTCTTTTACTGACCTTCAATGGAAACATTCTCTGAAAAATAATAATATCCTTGCCAAGCTCATATAAAATTAGAAATTTCTGTATTAAACATGTCAAAAACATATCACGCAAATCTGATTTCAAGGCCCACACCCTTGCGACACCCTGAGCTTCTCAGTAACAGGGAGTCCTTCCAAAAATGACTTTCTTTTTCAAGCTTTGATTTTGTTCCCTAATCTTCTCCACATCCTAAGAGAAGATGAGAATAAGGAAGAAAGATCGGCCAGTCTACCTCATTGCCCTGTGCTCTCACTTGTCAGAAACTGGCCTAATGGGCTTTAAATAAATTTTAAGTGTTGGAGTCTTTTCTCTGTGTAAAGTGCATGTGAATTTCTGGTTAATCGTGACAGACTGATCACACGTATTCATTTCCTTTCCCTCCCAACACTTGGCTAAAATGACAATGACAAAATTAAAAAGATATTACCCACAAGGGCAAAGAGAATGAGAGAGGAGGCAACAGCAGACGAGGGATCCTGGCACACGTGTGGAACGCTGGGCACTGGTGGACGTTACAGAGCAGTGGTATTTCCAGCTAAGTGCCCACAGGGAACAGTGCTGCAGAGAAGCACAGAAGTTCAGTCTGCAGAATCACGGAGGAGAGCCGAGTGTCTGCAGGCACCTGCAATCCAAGGCAGGTAAAGCAAGAGGTACAGGAAAAGGACTTGGTTGAAAGTCTAGAGACAGAGCAGTTAGAAGCCATTTCTCCCCAAACAACCCCATCCCCACAGAACAAGATGACTACCTTTCTCACCCACCACCGGGCTCCCTGCCCCACCCACACTGGGGACTGAGGTTTATTCTCTGGAGAAATCAAGCCTAAGAGAGGCTCAAAATTTTGGGGTGCCAAGCAGAGCAAAAAATTCCGATAGGGCATCAGGCAAGAAAAAAGACTTCAGAGTGAACTCAGCCCTGCACCCTGAATACCAGCAACCAGGTTTACATATCACTATGAATTCAAACGGTGTAAACACTAATTATTCAGTTCTTCAAAACTATGTCACAATCATGACTGATTTAACCAAAAATTGTGGAATAACTATAGGGAGGATTGAGGGAGGGAAGGTGGCAGAGAGAAGAGAAGACAGCAGAGGCCTAAACTCCTCTCACAGAAGTGTAGAGATAAAGTGAAATTGATATATTTGAAAATAGTGGTAAACTTAATGTTTGTAAATATGCAGGTAAACATCAGAAGAAACCATTAAAAGAGTAGAAAGTAATTGCCTCTCAGATGAGTCAAGGAGATAGAGAAAAGGGGGGCACTGATCTTCTCTGTAAGACTTGCTGTACTATATTATTTTTAAATTATGTGCATGTGTTACTTTGATAAAAATATTTTTAATGAAAACAGCTAAGGAGCTTCATTTTGCAGAGATAAAAAAATTCCAGAGATGAATGGTGGCGATGGTTGTACAACAATGGTAGTGTACTTAATGCCACTTAAAAATCATTTAAAAGGTAAATTTTATCTTATCTATTTTTACTACAATAAAAAATGTTAATTAAAATAGCATTTGGATGGATAAAGAAGATGTGGCACATATATACAATGGAATATTACTCAGCCATAAAAAGAAACGAAATTGAGTTGTTTGTAGGGAGGTGGATGGACCTAGAGTCTGTCATACAGAGTGAAGTAAGTCAGAAAGAGAAAAACAAATACTGTATGCTAACACATATATATGGAATCTAAAAAAAAAAAAGAAATGGTCATGAAGAACCTAGGGGCAGGACGAGAATAAAGATGCAGATCTACTAGAGAATGGACTTGAGGACATGGGGAGGGGGAAGGGTAAACTGGGACAAAGTGAGAGTGTGGCATGTACATATATACACTACCAAATGTAAAACCGATAGCTAGTGGGAAGCAGCCGCATAGCACAGGGAGATCAGCTCGGTGCTTTGTGACCACCTAGAGGAGTGGGATAGGGAGAGTGGGAGGGAGATGCAAGAGGGAAGAGATATGGGGATATATGTATATGCATAGCTGATTCACTTTGTTATAAAGCAGAAACTAACACACCACTGTAAAGCAATTATACTCCAATAAAGATGTTAAAAAAAAATAGCATTTGGTAATTAAGTCAGGGATGACTGAACCATTGACCCACTGGTGATGATTGACCATTTGTTGCCATCTACAATATGCGGCAAGGCTAAGTGGCTTTTCTTATATATGTAAACTAACAGGCTCAAGCTGGTTGGTACAGGGCATTCATTAATTTCACTGAAAAGTTATCAAATGATACAGTAAGCACATGACTGAAAATGACGAGAACAATGGGAGACAAATTTTGACCTCAAAGAGTTTAGAGTTGAACATACAGAGAAGAGCGATCAACAATGTATTGCTAGACGTAAGAATCTAAGATGTAATCTGTGAAAAGATCTAGATGGTGCCTCATAGCAACCACTCCATGAGTGCTTGTCAGTGCTGAACAGAAACTGGAAACAGGTAACTGCTCTACTGTTGGTGGTAACAAAGTTTTGTAGAAACGTAATTCTACCCAAAGGACCAGGGGAGACTTTCCAGAGGAGATGCCTTTTGAACAGAGGTTTAAAGACCATTCCAAGCAGAAGCCAGTGGCCTCTCCCAGAGGTCCAGGCTATCCAAATACACCACAAATACTGGAACTGGTGAGGCTGCCATTTAAAGCTACAACAGCTTTACCCATAAAGGCTTTGAAATAAAGTCAACAACGAATGATTTTATAGGGCAAAACAATGCTTTCTCTGACAATCTGTTACCCTGAACAGAGAGGCTGACGGTCTGAGGCAGGGCAGGGAGACAAGGGCTTGGACGGAGCAGGGTGGGGGGAGATGGAAAGGAAAAATGTTGATCAGTGGCCTAGTATTTGCTAATTCTCTTGGTCTTACCATCCAGAAGCAATTACCCTTCAACTTCACTCACCTTTCCCTAGGTTAAACAAACCAAAAACTTCACCTGAGAAAATGGCCCAGTTTTTCAAACCACCCAACAGAAGCAAACAAGACAATTCATAAGGAGACTCAGAACACAACATGGTAAAGCAATTATACTCCAATAAAGATGTTAAAAAAGGGGGGGGGGGGGGACTCAGTAGCTTAGAGGAGAGGTATATGGGTATATGCATGGCATCACCCTCCTTCTTCTGCTAGTCTCAGAGTTCATCTTTAACTCATGATTTCCCTACAGAGAGGCAAGCTTTTGATTTTTATTTTGATGGGCCTCCATGTCCTAAGACACACCAAGAACATGGTTTCTAGCAAAACACTAGATCTACTATGTTACCATTAAGACCAAACAAATTGTCTGATAGAGCTCCTTCCTATGGAATTTTACATGCTTATGGAAACACTTACCTCCAAATCATCTAATTAACCCTACCAACTGACTTTCTCCAGTCCTGACCTGAAGAAATCTCATCATTTCAGGTATTCCTGGGAATTTTGAGAATTTGGTTTAGTTTCTCTATGGTGGAGGATCCCAAGAGCACTTTGATTCTATTACATTTCTACTGTAATGTTACTTGTGCCCTCTTTAGCTCCCCATGGAACCATGAGCCCCTCTGAGGAGGCACTGTGTTGTACTCATTGTGAAAGGAGTAAGAGTGGATAGAAACACAGAAGCATAAAGCTGATGCTATGGTACCCTGTGTTAATGACCTCAGCTGACCCTGGAGGGCACTTGTAGGTGGTTCTTATTCCCACTGCTGGCTTCAGGCATCTCTAGGCCCAGAGGGTGCCATCAGGCCATGGGAGTGTGTCAACCTACTTGTATAAGATGAAGTGTGAGGATTTAATGCCCCAACGAAGGAGGAAGGTTAGTGGATAAATGTCCTGGTCTCCTGACCCTCAGTGGGACAACTCAGAGCTATGCTCCAAACAGATTTCTCACGTGGTCCCCAGCACAATGAAGATCTGGTTGTCCATGGCTCATTAATGGCTTTCCTTGTCTTGTTCCCGCAATCCCTCATAGTAATTTCTGTAACCACCTCTCAAATAAACTTCCTATATGGAGTCTTTGGGAAAGCCCCATGGAAGAATCACAGCAGAGCAAATAGCAGTTCACCATTTGGAAAGCAGCTCTAACATGTTGCTAGAGGCTGAATGGCTGACCAAAGAAAATCAAGAGACCGCATGACCAGAGCTGCCATTCAGGAGCTGGGTATGGTCAGATCCATGAAGTCCTAAGGTCAGGCAGGCACAACATGAGTGGCTGGTACAAGAGAAGTGCTACTTTTAGGATTGAGCCCAAACAGGCTGGAACACACAACAAATTTTCACAAAAAGATGATCCAGACCCTAAGCTGCCAAACTCTTGTTCCTCCCTTAGTTCTTATCTATGATCCTGTGAGAGATTCCCAAACACCAGCCAATAAAGAAAGGAAAAAAAGAATAACAGGCCTGGTTCATGGGTAGGTCATAAAAATGTACTGCTACCACAGTACAGGGCACCCCGGGAAATCCTCCAAGCAGCGCACATGGTCATTAACTTTGTGTGGAGGGAGAAGTGATCAGAAGTCAGGATATTCAAGAACTCCTGGGCAGTGGCAACTGACTCATTATGTTGGTCAGGGGTCTAGAAGGAGCAAGAGAACAATATTCAGAAGTAGACACAAGAAGGTCTGGAGAGGAAGCACATAGATGGATCTAGGGGAACGGGCACAAAATGTAGGTCACTGTGAATCAGATCAATGTCCACCACCAGATCATCCACCATGAGATGTTGTACAGAAAGGCTCATCCCATGGATGACAGCAAGCCTCTGTCCTTGAGCACCCCAAGCGTTCACACAATAGGTTCACAATGGAGTAGTCAGGGTGGCAGGTATGGAAGCTATGCATAGGCCCAGTAGCATGGGTGCCTTCTTATTAAAGATAACTAGTTATTCCCTCTGATAAATGTTAGCAGCAGAAGCTAATGTTGAGCCCTTGATATGATACATTCCCAAGGAGGCCAGGTCATCTGGCGGCAAGTTGATTTCATTGACCTCCTTCTACCCTAGAGAGGATAGTGATTCATCCTTACTAGGATTGACGTGTGTTCCAAGTATGAGGTTTGCCTTCTTTGCTTATGTTGCCTATACCAATATCACTATCAGAGAGTTCACGGAGTATCTGATTTACAGGTGTGGGATCCCATATAACTTCTTCTTGGACCAAGGAACCCACTTTACAGCAATGCAACAATGGACACGTGATCAGAGGATCTACTGGCCCTATCATTTACCACTCCACCTAGAAGGCTGCCTGCCTGGTAGAACACTGAAATGACCTCTTAAAGGCACAGCTCATGTACTAACTTGGGAATGACACCCGATGAAGTTGGGGTGTGGCCTTCAATATGAGGTATAAACATTGAATCAATAACTCTTATGAGGTCAGCATCCCAACAGTTAGAATACACTGGTCTGGGAACTAAGGGGTAACAGCAGAATGACCCTCTCTCCATCACTTCCAATGAGCCACTTGTGGATTTGGGGCTTCCTGTCCTTGCAACTTCAGGTTTGGGGGGATATAGAAGTTATAGCCCATGGGGGTGGAATACACATGTTAGGGGACACAGTATAGAGTTCCACTGAACCTAGTTACCACTACCACTTGGCCATTTGGGGCTCCTCTATAGGAGTTCATATACTACTAGGGGTAGACGGTGATAAGGTGGGTACCACATAATGGGGGCAGGAAGGAATATGCCTGAGAACATGGGTGATTCACTGGGGTGTCTCTTAATGCTTCCACAGCCTTACAAGGGCAAAATAACCAGGGAGTCTCAGCAGGGCAGAAGGTCTGGGTCATCCCATCAAGCTAGCAATCTACAGTGAAAATGTTAACCAAAGGCAAGGAGAATCCAGAAAAAGGATCTGTGAGGGAGAGGATGAATATCATCTTAGCCTAGGGAACACCACATCAGTGCCCTACGAACTCTCCTGCTGTTAAGTCCTGATATTAGAGATATGACTAAAAACCATCTTGAAGAAGAATCAGTGCCAGAGTGACTTAATGTGGGGCATGGTGATGAGCAGTACAAGGGAGGCACCAGGGAAGGTGTATCCATGCCCTGCTCTTATCCCCTTGACACACCCTGGAGTTCATGTGAAAATGATAATTCCCACATGGTCCATTGGCTTCCTGCATCTCTCTGAGTCTGAGGGCTTTCTCCACTCGGGAAGTGTGCTTGGCTCTCCCATGTGGGGTAAGCTGGTAGTACCAGGGAGTTAACAACCCCAGAGTGACTCTCAAGCAATGAGAGGCGTTGATAATGACCCCAGCTTTCTCACCTTTTGGTGGCACAATTCTGAGCTGTGTTTCACACTGTTTCTTAGAGGGATCCCAATAAGACTGAGCCCCAGTTACCCCCAGATGTAACTCTTGATTAATGCCACCCAAATTGTTTTCTTCCTTTTCCTGTCTCACTTCCCCATTCCTTCTGAGTGCTTCCTAGGATCACCTCCCAAATCAACTTCTTAACTCCCAAATCCTTGACTAAGGTCTACTTTAGGGGAAATCCAGGCTAGGGCCAGAAAGTGAAGGAAATGTTGATATATCCAATTAATAGAATAATATGTGGTCAATGAAAGTGATAAGTATATAGGAATATGAAAAGACATATGCATTATAATGTTGACTGAAAGACAACTGTTTATTCTGTTTACAACCGAAAGCATGTGAAAACATATGCTTAGAAAGAGAATAGAGAGACTGACCACTGCTTTGTTGGAGCTGAAGGAAGAAAGTCTCTCAAGGAGGGAGAACAATAGCGTCAAGGTGCTGAGGGTTCTAATGAGAGCATTGGTCTCAAAGTTCTCAGCAGTCACAAACCACAAATCAGGGGCAAGATCACCACCATCCTGGGTACTGCCAGTCCTTTTCCCCAAAGCTGGTCATTTGCTCCCAGAGAGAAGGCTGGGGAAGCTCAGCTGATTCTGCTGTGGCTTTAGAAAGCCTAGATGGGAGAAGCCAAACTAACCACATACAGTGTTTGTAAACCAACCACAGTTTGGAAGAAAAGCTTGACCTCTATGTTGGGATACTCAGTAGCAAAACTCACTACCCCACAGACTCCGAGCAATTCTGACCCACCTTCTGAGTCCAACAGGGCAGAAGGTACCTAAGCCACAAAAAAATGGCTTCTGTCAATGGAAGTTTTCCTTTTTACTGAGAGAAAACAGATTAGCGTTATGTCACAGACCAGACCATAAATGAAAAAGATTTAAAAATTTACCATATAAAAATGTAAGACAACTGGGGGGAAAAAAACACACCATAAAAAGAAAGTCAAAAGCTAAACAATAAACTGGAAAAAACACTTGTAATATATACTATGACAAAGGGTTAATATCTTTAATAAACAAAAACAGGAGACAGATGGTGAATAATCTTTATTCATAAGCTTCACCAACATATTTGAGATTGTCAGCGCTCAGCAGATATTTGGAATTCTATGCTGACCTAAGAGAAAACTTTAAATGCTTTAAGAAGTCAGCATTTATCAATGGCAGTGGAACTGCTAGATTTTGTGAAGGAATCCAGGAAAAGCATTGGCTCATTTCCATGGTTTTACACTGAGCAAAATAAGGAAAGGAAAGTGTTATGCTGGGGCTGAAGTCGTATATTTAAACATAAAGCTCTGTGACCTAGGGCTTTCTAAAAGTTAACAAAGTCCTGGCAAGCTATGGGGAAAATAAATAATAAGGAAATCATTCAATAATAGCTCTGTTTTTAATAAGCTAATGATTTGACAGTTCTATAGGTTGGTTTGTTTTGGCAAGCTTGGAAATAATCACAGAATAAAATGTGAGATAATTATTTGGATAAAAATAAAAGCAACAACAAAGCCCAAGATTTCATATAGCACAAAGGAAAACAACACCTTGTATTCCTCAGGGACTGAAAACCACACAGAAGCAGATACCCATACTGTAATTTGAGGAACCCTAGAAGCTTCCAGTGGAGAGTGTGTCCTTCATTTCCTCCACTGAAATTCAACCTTTGAAATTCAATTCACCGAGATCTCAAAGGCCTTTGGTTTCTTATGCAAATAGCAACAAAGCTATCAATCGACAGTCATTTCCAACTATCACCTTTTGGGGAGGATATTTTTCAACTTAGAGTCAGACCCCAAGGGAAGGAGAGTTGAGATGGAGATTGAGGTGAGAACCCCAAAACGGGAAGACCTGGGAGGGGGAAAATACACATTTTGAGCCATTCCAGTTGTGCCAACCAGGCTTCCGCTGGGTATGCATACTCACAGGCACATCTGGAAGGCGTATGGCTCAGAAGAAAATGCCTCTGGATTGCAGAGTAAAGTGATTGCTAAAGTGTGATTTACTGGCTTAGATAAGGCCCACCTAAAACACATAATGGACAAGCCTAGGTCTTAACTCCGCCCACTCACCCGCAGTCTTTGGGGCCTCTCCGGAGTTTCACAAACACACCCGTTTCACAAGATGAATAAAATGCCCCAGCAGTGGGTTTCCAATTTCACCACAGCCGCTGCATGCCCTTCTCTGTATTTGCACACCTTGCTGGGTTTTAACAGTGAGGACAATTGGTCACAGATCAGTTAGCACCTCAGGAAAGGCAAGAAAGCTTTTTTGAGAAAAGAAAGAGAGAAAGTTTGCAAAGCCTCCAGATGCTGACCACCTCAGAAGAATTACTTTGCACTGCTTTGAACTGAGCATTCCAAACAGCTGAGAATCTTCCTCATTCTAAACTACCTCCCACCAACCCAGGGATATTCAGGCCATTCCCATTGCCTTCTGGGGATATCTCCCTTGTTCAGAAACCAAGAACATTAGATTCAAAAGAAAACTAACATTCTTTAGCACCTACCCATATCAGGCACTGTAAAAGGTGACTGACATGCATTTAATCCTCAATTTATCTCCATTTTGAGTGTGGGTGTTATTGCCCCTATTTCACCAAGGGAGGAACCGGTGCTCCTAGGGCTCAAACCCCTGCCCAAAGTCAGCAACTGGAGTGGAGTCAGAAAGCAACGAAAAAAACAATCTGATTGACACTAAACCTGAAGCCTTTTCCACTTCATCACCCTACTCTTAGGTTTGTGGCTATGAAAAAAAAATGCACCTAAACTGGGTTAAGGTCCACACAAGTCAACTTAATAGAGGAACTGGGTATACTCCTAAGATCCTCACTGGGGAAGAAAAGAGGGAGAGATGAGAAGTGGCCCCTGCACTAATTCAATATCATCGATACATTCATTCATTCAACAAGTATTTACTGAGTGTTTTAAATGCTAGAGGATGTTCTAGGTGCTGGAGATAGCCTGGATGGGGACAGACAAAATCCCTAGCCTCACAGAACTTATATTTTAGTCAGGGAGAGAGATGATAAACACAAGGAAGTCATGACAGGTGGAGACAAGGGCAATGAAGAAAAATATGCAGCAGTGGGCCAAGGGGACAGGACAAGTGATGTTGGAAGGGTGGCCAGGGCAAGCCCTTTGAGGAGATGAGCCTTGAGCACAGCCCTGCCTACAGTGAGGAGGGAGCCACCCACGTGGCTGGGGAGGAGGGGAGGGGCTGGGGGAGCACAAGTGCCAAAGCTGGGAGGATTTCACTTGTCATGTCCCAGGAGCAGGAGAGGGAGGAGGGAGGGGCAGGGCTCGGAGCTGAGGGCAGAGGACAGGCCACGGGCCAGCCCATGCAGACCCATGGGGCCACCCAGAGGGTGGCTGGAAACATGGGTTGTTGGCCACCCTCAGAGCTACTGCTTCAATAGGTGGGGCCTGAGAATGTGCATTTCTACCAAGTTCCCAGGTGATGCCGATGCTGCCGGCCTGGGGACCACGCTCTGAGAGCCAATGATGTGGAGCCTTGCACATCATGATAAGGCTTTGAATTACGTTCTCAATGTGTCAGGAAGGCACTGGGGGACTCCAAGCAGGCGATGAAGGGAAACTGTCTGTACGGGGCAAGGGTGGAAGTAGGGAACCAGCTGGGGAGCAACGACACCAGCTCAGGCAGTGATAGTGAAGGTCTTGAACTAGGGTGGCTGGAGTGGGAGGGGGAGGGGAAAATGGTCAGACTCAGAATATGTTTTGAAGGTAGGACTGACAGCACTTGCCAATGGACTGATGTGTACAAGAAGCAAAGAGAGACATCAAATGATGACTCCTTGGTTTTAGAGCAACCTGCTGAGTAACGGTGGAGGCATTTGCAAAATTGAGGAAGACAGCTTTGGGACTGGGATTCATTTTGAACATACTGATCTTCTGAGATGAATCAGAAAATTTGAATCCAAGCAGGATAGCAAGTAGGTAAATAACTTACATGTCTCAAGCTCTGGGAGAGGTCCAGACCAGAGGTATAAATTTGGGAGGCACCATTTTCTAACCAGTACATGCAATGGTACGGCTGGATGTGATCACTAGAGAGTATAAACCAGCAACAGCCAGTACTGAGCCCCGCAGCACACAAAGGAGATGGAGAAGGAACCGCCGATAAAAAGGGAAAAACCCAGGAGAATATGAAGTTGTGACAACCAAGAGAGAAAGTGTTTCCCTGAGAAGGGAGTGACCCAGTCCTGGTGACAGAAGAGGAATGTTGAGTGGCCGCTGGGCTTAGCAACCTGCACATGGAGTAGTTGGGTGGTGGGAGAGACAAGGCTCAAAATATATGGAGAGAGAAATGAGTTTGTGCAAAGTTCCCATTTATAAGCAGGGTGTTCATTTTCATCAACACATTGTCAAAATGGAAATTCTCTCCTGTCAAGAATATACTTGATATTGCTGTGAAGACAATTATTAATATAGGCTATTTATTTGTTTTTTTAATGTGAATCATGTAAGATAGAGTTTATCAGAGTCCCTATGTTTGTTGGGTACAAACCTGTAGCAATAATACAAACGATGAAGGTACCTTTATGTCAAGTTGTATGTTTTATGTATCCCAAGTACCAATAATAAAAACAAATGTTGGTCAATTATGCTAGAGGAAAGACTAAACTGTCTTTATATTCTCTCTGTAGAAAATTATATTACAGAATTTTGTCACGTGAGGAAACAAAGAACATGCAGAACCAAGAAAGGTAAGGGACAAGTTATATAAAAGTGCGTCAGACACTTAAGTAATAAAAAAAACTTTTTTTGGATTTTGTAATGTTTGTGATCTCTACCAGCTTTTTAAAATTCTTAATTCGTTGTGACTTATTTTCTCATTCCACATATTTATTTTCATGCCTAGTTTTGTATTCATAATTTGATACTCTTACAGAGGCTTCCCCACCCAGAAAACTGTATAAGCTTCAGGTGCACAAAACGTGCATCCATCCCTGAATGGAGGGGACGAAAACCGGAATGGGATATGTTCAAGAAATGATGGGAAGAAAAGAAGTACAGACAGCAAGTATGAAAGCTCTTCAGTGGCATAGGAGTAAGGCTGGGGGGGCGAGGGCGGGGAGCGTGGAGGAGGGGTTACAAAAGGAAAGTTAAATCATGGGAGGAGTGCCTGGGAAATGACACCACAGATGTCTCACATCAATTGGAGATCCTTGGTTGTCACATCTTCTGGAGTTTTCAGTGATGGATAACAAGGGAGTTGGGAGCTTGGAAGATAGACCACACACAACTGGGCATCACCAAAGAGCCTGTATCTCCAGAATTTCTCCTGGTACCAGCCTTACACTCTGACCTTGTGTGGGCACCAGAGAGAAAGGGAGGTTTGGCAGGAGCTGTATTCTAAATCACCTCAGGCACACAATTTCAGTGGGTTTTTAGCCATTGTTAAATGGAATTTGATTTTTGTTTAAGTAAAAGAGCCTGTTCCATCAAAGTCTTATGGGCATACCCAATATATATCAGAGATTAAAACACAGAGATCAAGGAGCTGCCAGATTTGATGTCTGATGAGGGCCTACTTCCTGGTTCATAAACAGTCGTCTTCTTGCTGTGCCTTCACACGGTGGAAGGGGTGAGGGAGTTCTCGGGGTACTTTTGTAAGGGTACTGCCCTCATTCATGAAGGTTCTGTCCTTTTTACTCCTTACTAGCCAATTCCCTGTTACTCCAACCCCCAGTAATAGTTAATATTTACGCTTAACTTTTCCTTTTCAAAATACTATGTGGTCTTTGTCTCCCGGTTGGACCCTGACCGATACAGGTGCTCAGAGGGAGAAGCCATTCTAATACACTCGCTCTCCCTGATAACAAAACCCAGAGAAGCCTTCAGCCTGGCCAGTTTTCCAAATTAAAAAAACTGAATCCAACATCCTGATGTTGTGTATAGAATCTGACACCAGCGATATTTAATACAAGGTACATAAAAGGTATAAAAAAGATTTTCTTCCATGAAGGACAATAGGTTCCATATCCTAGTGGCAAAACTCATGCCACAAAGTAAGCAAACACTTATCACAAATGTGAAAGAAAACCTTGTGAGCCGAAACTCGTCTCTGAAATGAGCTGCTCCTCCTAAAGGTGCCGCCATCTCTTATACTCACAGGAGATCTCAGTCCCTGGAAATGTCCACGCTTGGGTTCCAACCAGTACCCCAATGGGCAATAGTTACTGTTAGTTACAGGTTTCCCTTACACCACGTAATTATCATTAGTTCTTTTGAGCATCCACTAATAAGTCAAAATCAGGGCAATAGTCTGGGTCCTCGGGCAAACATGAAAAGCTCAAAAGTGTTCAGCTGTGGTTTGAGGAGGGGGCACTCCTGGCTGGGCTACATTTCAGCACTAGGGGGCACTATCCTCATTTAGAATCTGCTCTCCCCTTAAACACACCTAATACATCTTTGTTGTGGCTTTATTCCTCCCAGTTAGGGCATTTGTCCAGTTAAAGGGAAGAATCCCAAGAGTAAAAGAAAATAAAAGGCCGTTCAGAGTTCACTTGGGGACTGTGAAAGACTTGCTCTCCAGCTAGTTTCAAAACTCCCAAGAGTGGTCACTGAATTCTGATTTTTACCTGAGCAGTTAGGACGTGTGATTTCCGCTGTGAATGACTCCCGGTCTTACCCATTCAGCACTGCCCCGGCCCTCATCATAACTTGTTCTGCTAACCCCAAGGCACCCCTGGCTCCCACCTAGCAGGTACATGGACCACAGTTTCAGTTCAACTCCCATTGTGACGATGAGGAAACTGAAAATCAGTTACTCTTCAGAGCTTCCAGATCCAGCTCTGAGACCAGAGCCAATGGTCTGGAGAATCCCCAAACACTGCTCGTTCCAGTGAAGTTGTATTTAAAAACATCGTAATAGAGTTGACAGAAAACGATTCCTCCAGGTGGTGTAAAAAACTTCTCCAACAGAAAGAATTGAGGCTCTATTTCCACCATGGTAATTCAGCTGATTGCTGGTACACGGATCATGTTTGGAGTGGATAGCAATTTGCATCTATATCACGGCAGTTACACTAAACATTTACTCTTTGCCAAACGCCAAGGCGAATGCAGAGAGTTCTGCAGTTTATTTACTGCACAGCAGTACTCAGCTCAGGGGCCCACACTCAGCACTGCCTCTTTTGATAACCGACACAATGGTGTCATCTGCTCACCAAGCTGTGTACCCCGCAAGGCAGTGTCTGTGAGGAGGAGGGTGCCTCTTCTAATTCACACAAAAGCACCCCATGGACTGGCAGAGGGCCTCACAGTGGAAATGGCTTACACGGTTTATCTTAACCCTCATTTAATTACTGCAGCCTCATGAGGTGGCTCTTATCATGCACACTTCACAGCTGAGGAACCCGCCTCGTTCTAGGTTTCCCACATTACACAGCCAGTAGGTGGTAAAGCAGGAATCGAACCCAGGTCTGCAGTGCCTAAGCATCTACAAAGACGTTCTGGTGCAGACGATGAAAAGCTGTATGATTACCGGTGTCAATCTGACCTCACAACATTTACATACAGTCCCAGGGAGAATAGTCGCCATGGGATCTTCCCCAAGTCCCCGTATGCCCCTTCCTCTCAACTATGCGCCAAAATAAGCATGTAAAAATGAAACCAAATAAATTGGAAGGCTGTTGCATTAGCTATTTCATTGTGAAACATCACATATAAGAAAGTACATAAAACAAATGTATATGCCACTACAGATGATCATACTAAGTGAAGGAAGTCAGAAAGAGAAAGACAAATACCATATGATATCACTTACCTGTGGAATCTAAAATATGGCACAAATGAACCTATCTACAAAACAGAAGCAGACTCACAGACATAGAGATCAGACCTGTGGTTGCCAAGGGGGGCGGGGGGAGGGAGAGGGATGGACTGGGAGGCTGGGGTTGGTAGATGCAAACTATTACACTTAAGATGGATAAACAACAAGGTCCTACTGTATAGCACAGGGAACTATATTCAATATCCTGATAAACCATAATGGAAAAGAATATAAAAAAAGAACGTACATCTGTGTATAACTGAGTCACTTTGCTGTACAGAAGAGATTGGCACAGCATTGTAAATCAACTATACTTCAGTAAAAAAAAGAAGAAACAAACAAATGTATAGTTTAAATAATAAAGTGAACACTCCTATAATCACCACCTAAGTCAAGAAATTACCAGCACTTCCGGAGACACCTTCCTATTAGTTCCTTCCCAGTCATAACTTCTGCCCACATCCCTAGAGGTAAACTTCCCCTGACTTTTATGTTAAGGGTTTATCTTTTTTGATATCCACATATACATACCTGAAGAATATGGTTAAGGTCACTTGGGCCAGAGTCTCTGCTCTAGGCATTTGAAATAAGATCCTTCCCCTCATGGGCCTTATGTTCTAGCAAATTTGTGTCTGTTTTTGAACTTGATACAAATATCATGCAGACATATAGCACCGTATTTCTTCTGCACAACACTGTGATATTCACTCACTTTGTTATATGTTAGTTGTAGTTATCTTTCATTGCTCTCTATAGTATCCCACATACAAATGTTTCATAATTTATTTCTTCATTCTGCTGTTGATGGACACCTGGGTTGTTTCCAGTTTGGGACTATGAGCTTTCTCGTACATGTATCCAGATGGACATGAGAATGAAATCTCTAGTACATAGACCTATGAGTAGAATTGCTAGACCATTAGATATGCAAATCTTCAAATTTATGACATAAGAAAACTACTGTCCAAAAATGTTTGTACCTATCTACCATCTCACCAACCATGTATGAGTTCCTAGTAATCCACAATTTTGCAAGTACTTGTTATTGTCAGACTTTAAAATGTTTGCTAATCTGATGTGTTAGTGATATCTCAGTGTGATCTTGTTTTGCATATCTCCAAACATGTATTGTTGGATTTCCTCTTTTGAGAAGTGTCTCTTCTAGTCTTTTGCTCACTGACAGTGAAATACAGAAGCAAACCTCATCTTGAGTATACGTCTGATACTGTCAGGCTACAGGCTGCCATTATAATTTAGATGGTATTTTTTTTTTTTGGGCCACGCCATGTGGCACACGGGCTCTTAGTTCTCCAACCAGGGAACAAACCCTTATCCCCTGCAGTGGAAGTGAGGAGTCTTAACCACTGGACCACCAGGGAAGTCCCTAGATATTATTGTTGACATGATGACAGTTGTACCACAGGCTGATGGGGTCTAGAATTTGCTGAGCACCTACTATATGCCAGACACTATGCCAAGGAAGCTACAGCGGAAACTCACCTCAAAAGGTAATTCCAAGGTAATTGTAAATAGAAGCAAAACAACAATGTAAAGACAACTTTTTATCATCTAATTCAAGATATTGGTCTCGCTAGAAAAATAAAATTGTTAAATTATAATGAAAAAAATTCATTTTTCTTTGAACATACTCTATTGATAGGACACTTGACTACAGGAGAACAACAGCAACAACAAAAAAATGGAAAACAGAGGAAAAAAATCTTACTTCCTCAATCTACCAAGATCAAAAGAGAATCTCATGTTATTGAAGAGAGCCAACGAGTATATTCCACTATGTGAGAGAATTATAGAGAAACCCCAGGGGCTTCTAGAGAAACTGGGACTTTGTGACATTTGCTCCCAGTTTGTGAAAGTAGGAGGGAATTAATATTGTGTATACACCAGGCATACATTACTTCATCTAATCTTCACAAACACTACAAGATAGGTATTTTTTCATCTTATAGGTGAGGAAACAGTAGTTTGAGGGGTTATGACACTTTGCGGCGGTTACTCCCTAAAAAGTAGTGGATCTGCGAATTGAACTTGTCTACCTCGCTCCAGAGTTCTTTACATGTCACCACAATCCCTAGGCAGTGGGTCCAGAAAGCATGCCAAATGAGGACATTGTTGCCAAAGTCCAGGAGACCAACTGAGTCAGAACTTAAGCAACACTGACAGGAGGCGGGGAGGTGGGGAGAATTTACCACAGAAGCCATTATTCTTTACAATTTATTAGGCTTTCAGAAGTGGGATGGCGAATTCCTGACATGATTTTCTGGTGCACTTTGATGAGCAGCTGAGGATACCAAAAGGACCCTCTCTCTAAATTACCTCTCTAACCCACTATTCTATCATTTTTAAAAAAAAATTAATAGCTCTCCTTTTAAAATGAATTGCCTAGTTGGGGAGAGCAAGGGTCAAGAGCCCTGGGAAACTGCAGCTTAGTTTTGAGAAACTCTTGAGACCTCCAGTGTCCATGGCAAGTAGGCAGTTATATAAATGGATTTGGGACACAGAGGAGAGGTACAGGCTGGAGAAAATAAACTGTGGAACCATGACTGAAGTCACGTGCAAAGATGAGAGCACCTAAGGGATTAGGATAATCCCCAGGGCTCCACTATGTTCCTAGTGTTAATCAATTAATAGTCTGGAATTGGAAAATCCTAAAACACCAAAAGCAAACACAGATGGTCGAAAATGACTCAAGATCCTCTCCCAGAATGTCAGTAGGAGAAAAATGCAATGATCTGGAGTCTCTATTTTTCCTCTAAAGACTTAACTGTTTCTAAGAGATCTGATCTCTTCAAATTTAACTCATTTGCAATCCAATCTCTTAGTACAGGAGACCAGGATAGGCAGCCTAATTTCAGTTATCTTTTTACAGTAAGAACCTAATCCTTCAGTCTGCATTTCTTTGTCATGCTGCACCCATGTCTTCTATTAATACAAGTGTAGATTCCTCAGATGTCTAGATCCAAACCTAAAGTCATCTAACTGCCAAAGGCTGTTTCATGTCCCTATTCACGGGGAATCTAGGTAAATATCGTTGGAAATATCGTTTGAAAAATGATCATTTGGGCAAAAAATGTCAAACTCATGGGCCAACATAATCCAAGAATATTAAAAGCCATAATTTAAGTCCAGGTGAGTCAATTACATTCCCAGATAAATTAGGAACTGATGCAAATGATTCAAATAATTGCTCTTTATTTCATTTACCTCCCTCATCAAAATATTTGGACTATCTTCGATGTGATTATTTTGTTTAAATCAATATTTTTTTCATTTCAGTTGCCCCTAAATTAAACTATACATCAGTGGAATGCCAACATATAGAGAGAAGGAAGTTAATATAGACTGGAAACCTTTCTAGTTTCACAGATAACCTTTTAAAGTATAAAGTAATTTTACTAACTACATACAAATGAACTGTGAACAGGTTGGAAAACTGGAGAGAAGTGGTTGTGGCTCTTGGTTGAATTAAAACTGATGAAACAAAAAAGTCTTTGGAGGAGTTAAGGAAATGATCTCAAAGAACTCAACTGAGACTATTCACAGATTAAATTAAAATCTTTTCTGAAGCAACTTACATTTTAGGGAAAAGGCAAAGGGTACTGTAGACTAAGCAAATAATAAAGACAGATCTGGGGACTCTCACCAAGGTACACACATCTCTAATAATGGCAAGGCAAGGTGCTACCTAGAATAAATCTAAACTTTGTAGATAACGAGATTTTCCTTAACTGGAATCTAATAACTCCATCCATTTTAGAATTGATTATATAAATCTGAAAATTGTCTATGAAAAAGATTTCTTACCACCAGAATCCTTGCCAAACCATCTGCATTACAAACTTCACGGGTATGGTTTCTCTTGAAAATACTTAAAAGCTGAGTCTACTAAAGATACTGAAAAGATAGAGAACTTCTCATCTTCCCAACTGACAATACATCTCTTCAAAACTCTATGTGAGCCTTGAAAAACTCAAAGGCTTTCAGAGGCAGGGCAAGTTACAAAGGTGAGAAGTGATCCTGAAATGGAAGGGTACATGCCCTGCCCCAAAGCAGAAAGGCGTTCAAATTCAAGTTTTGTTTTGTTTACAAGATAGGTATTTTTCCCATTTACAGTTGAGGAAACAAAACATATACAGGTACATTCCTCCTGGAGTGGCCACTTTCAAACCCATGTAACAAGGACATTCTCCGAAGCATTATGTACAAGAGACTAGAAAATCTAATGACCCAACAATTAAATTCTATGCAGTCATTTAAAACTTGTTTTCTAAGAGTTAATGATAGAACCTATTTTTTCAATTTTTGTCATCATTTTACTTGCAAACATTCCTCAGTATTTAAATGGGTTTAACAGGAAAGTTGGATACTGTTTCAATAGTTAGATTTTGGGATAAGTTTTGAATTCAAATCCCCCCTCTGCCACCAATTAGCTTTGAGACCCTAGGGAGGTTATTTAATCTCTAAGTTTCCTCACCTGTAAAATAGGTAAAATGATACACTCTTGTGAATGTTATGAGAATTAAAATAAGATCTACATAAAGCAATATGCATAAGTTCCTATAATACAGCAGTCAACAAATGATAATAAATAATAAATTCTAACGAATCTTTTAGCTAATCGTGGCTATATTTCACAATTACCTCATTCTGGTATTACCAAGGACCAAGGGTTAGGATCAAGCAAATTCTATACAAGACACATTCTGGCAGATATATGTTGAGATTGGTTGGTTTGTTTTAAATAGATGTGTTCTATAACCCCTACACTTAATTTGGGACGTCCAAACTCACTCTATTATACTGTATGACCCAGTAGCTTGGAAATTTCAATTGAATGTTTACCTAAGTGCCCGAGCTGATTCAAAGCCTTTTTAAAAGATAATTTTGGTCTTACCTGTAAATCTCATGAGGCCAACCTCAGATGACATTTCCCATTCCACTCGAGCTGAGACTGCTAAGTTTTCACTGCAAACTTTATGCTGTCATACCTCCTACCCCGGCTCCCCAGCCATACACGCACAGAGGAACCGTCCTGCTCTCTCCAGCCCGGCTACTCACACTGTGATCTATAGATGAGCACTGTTGGCTTCACCTGGAGCTAATTAGCAATGCAGAGTTTTAAGCTCCCTCTCAGCCCTCCTGAATAAAAATCTGCATTTTAACTAGATCCCCAGGTGACCCATATGCATGTTAACACTGGAGAAGCACTGCCCCACAGTACCTGCTGCTTTTTAATTAACAAGATCATCAGCAGGTTCCAGGAGCCACTGAGAGATACACAGTGAACTGAGTTTATGAGACCCTGAATAGGTGACACAGACTACATGTCCTTTTCCTTTGTGTTTTATGTTCTCTTGCTCATTTTTATGTAACAGCAAAGAAACACACCTGGACCATATTATCGTGACCTCACAGAAAACTGAATTGTCTGACTGGCTGAATTATACCTCAAGTTAATTATTCATTTACAATAGTTCCCCCCTTATCCACAGTTACACTTTCTGGTTTCAGTTACCCACAGTCAACCAGAGTCCAAAAATATTAAATGGAAAATTCCAGAGAGAAACAATTCATGAGTTTTAAATTGTGCGCCGTTCTGAGTAACATGATATCTCACGCTGTCCTGCTGCATCCTGCCCAGGACCCTCAACCATTGACATTGTCCACTCTTGACATCTAAGATCAAGCACGATATGATCATGGCTTGATGATCCAGGATCACCCAAAGCAGATGATCCTCCTTCTCTCGTATGGTCAGAAGATCAATAGTAGCCTAATGATATTCACAACGCCTGCGTCACTCACATCACTTCATCTCATCATGTAGGCATTTTAACATCTCACATCATCACAAGAAGGATGAGTCTGTAAATAATATATTTTGGGAGACCACATTCAGGTAACTTTTATTACAGGATAGTGTTACAAATGTTTTATTTTATTATTGTTGTTGTTAATCTCTTACCGTGCCTAATTTATAAGTTAAACTTTATCATAGGTATGTATGTATAGGAAAAAAAACATAGTATATATAGGGTTCAGTACTGTTTGCAGCTTCAGGTATCCCCAGAGGGTCTTGGAACATATCCCATTTGGATAAGGGGGGACAAGGGGGGACTACTGTACCTCTCCAGTTTGGTTTTGGACATTAAAAGAAAATAACATCAGTTGAAAACTCTGAGTCCCCTAGTACAATTTTGTATTCAAATATATTCCCATCATTTGTAAAAGATATCTTATGAGGTTAAATACTATTTTCAGAAATGCTATTTAAAAGCAGAATGTATATGTGAAGTCACCATATAGTGAGTACTTACTATATACAAGACACTGTGCTAACTATTTTGTATACATTATCTTATTTACTTAAGTACACAGTGCTAGAACTATTTCACAGATAAGATGAAGCTCACAGGTTATGAACTTGTCTAAGATCACACAATTGCTAAATGACAAACCTCAGATATAAATCCAAACCAAAACTTCATACTAAACACTACTGCTCTGTCCATGTGATCCACAAAATTCTCTGTGAGACTGAGCCATGTAGGCAGTAAATGCTGTGAGAATTCCTGCAGTCAAAAACACATCAAATATCTAATTTTGCGTAATGGAGTATCACCCAAACTTATTTGCTCATGGAGTCCCCTCCTTTCCCCCAAACCTATAAACTACTGTTAGATCACCCTTTAGACATGTACCACAATGTACTAACCTTTACAACATTTTAAAATGTTTTTAGAACTCTCTGTCACTCAACAGTTTTAAGGCATATTAGGGACGCTCCAAGAAGGAATTCAAATGCTTACATGTCAAACATATGGGCAGAACTGGTAACCCAAGAAATTTTACCAGGAAAATAACTTCTGGAATACAAATATTTCCACTTAGTCAGACGTGCTTTGTTTAAAATATGGAGGGACTATCTAGGGCACAAAGAATCCAAATGGGAAAACAAATTAAGGTGTCATACAGCACCTTAAAACACTCAGATTTTATAAAATACTGAATCTACTCACCAAATACAAGTTCAATTTACCCCTGATTTTCCAAAAAATATCTTCTACCAAACAAAGTACATCTCTACACTATACTATAGCTCCATCATTTAAAATAAACAAATAAAACCTTAAGAGTCAAGGAGGGACTTCTCTCGTGGCACAGTGGTTAAGAATCCGCCTGCCAACGCAGGGGACACGGGTTTGAGCCCTGGTCCGGGAAGATCCCACATGTTGCAGAGCAACTAAGCCCCTGTGCTACAACTACTGAGCCTGCGCTCTAGAGCCCGCAAGCCACAACTACTGCAGCCCGTGTGCCACAACTACTGAAGCCAACGCGCCCTAGAGCCCGTGCTCCGCAACAAGAGAAGCCACCGCAAGGAGAAGCCCGTGCACTGCAACAAAGAGTAGCTCCCGCTCGTTGCAACTAGAGAAAACCCACACGCAGCAACGAAGAACAAACGCAGCCAAAAATAAATAACATTAAAAAAAAAAAACTTTAAAAAAATGAGTTAAGGAGTTATTTTCTAGAGCATTATAAAATGAAGATCTGAAAAAGATACTAATTATATGGATCCACCATTCCCAAAATAATACTTTATCTAGTTTCAAGATGGCAAAGTCCTATCCACCGCCTCCTCTTGAAAATCACCCCCAAAATGAACAAGAAACTGAAAAGCAAACTCAACTACAGTGCAACTAGGAGACATTATAACTGCAAACTATAATGAAAAGAGAACAGATGGAGGAATGGCAAATGCCTTAGTGAAGGAAGGTCAAATCTAAATGCTTGCAGAGGGAGCAGCCCATGAGAAGCAGGCTGATTAACTCACACAGACCCCAGACGGGCTCAGGAATTGCAGGGACCATGTACCACAAAGGCAGAGGTGAGTCACAGGGCTGAAAACCAAGGGAGACTCAAGGTGCTGGGATCCAGCAGTGATAAAAACTGGGTAAAACTCCTGCCCTCGTGAAGCTGCGTTAGAGGATGCAGGCAAAAGTTAAACTTATAAGTGCTTTGGAAAACAAAGCAGGGAATGAAAAGTATGGGGGGGGAGGATGGTGTGGGCACAATTTAAATAGAATGGTACCTGATTCTCATTGAGAAAGTGACATCTAAAAAAAGACAAAGGTAGGGAAGAACGTGTGGATACCTGGAACAGCAGGAGTAGTATGAAATGCTTCACTTTTTTTCAAAAGGCTTATTCTGATTTTTTAATCGAGAAAAAGTAACGGTGTGAGGGCTTGAGGTATAACATTGTTAGTCCTCACTCATATCTGGTTGTCTTCTTCCTGAGCACTCAGAAGATAACACACCCATGCCTATTAGTTAGCACCATGCAATTAGTTCTAGCCAATAAAACATGAATGGAAAGCATGTACTGAGGAATTATTATCTGCTGGGACTCCTCCATGCTCTTTCCCTGCTGTAGTAACTTTAGAAACCATGAGCTTGGAAGGTGGTGTCACAGAATGTAGGGATCCTGATCCCTGTATCATCAGTGGAGGAGAGCTTTACTGATCTACAATAGATTTTGTGAGAGCAAGAAATAAATTTTGGTTAAATCCAGAGGTTTCAGGGTTTATTAGTAGTAGAACTTAGCTATCCAACTAATTCTTGGCTAAAGAAAGAAGACCTGTTAGGAAAATATTATAATGATCAGGTTAGAATGTTGGTAACTGTGGAGGTGGGAGAAGCTGGATTCTGGGTATTCTGAAAGTCGAGCCAACAGGGACTGTTGGAAAATTAGTATATATAAGGAACAGTTAAACCCCACCTTCCAGTTTCCCAGCTCCACCCTATGTTATCAGATGATGACCCTCCTTCTCACCTCTCTCCTCATCCACCTGAGCCTCAACCACCACCACCACCAATCACTTCAAAAGAAGATAGAAGAGAAAGTCTCTGAAGAAAATTGGAAGAGTTCCTTATTCAGGGACAGTAAGTCCTCAGTTCCTAAGGATCACTATTCCAACAGAAGATTGAAGAACTCTTCTTTGGAGAAAAATGGATATCCCCAGAAGAAAGACCTGCAGAGTGATTTGGGGGATCTGGGGGGTGGAATCCAACAAAAGCCACCTCATCACTTGATTAAGTGATAGTGAAGTCCAATAATCAATAATCAGCCTTTAGTGCTTCAATCTTTAATAGAAATAGCCAAAAACATGTAAACAATTGAGAAAATGCTCTAACAGGGAAGTCAGGAAAAAAGAGTGGAAAACTCAAAGGAATAGAATAACAAAGGGAGGAAAAAATTTTTCAAAAAAATAATTTAAAGTCTAAGAGTAGTAAAAAAAATACTGTGTCAGTGAAACAAGAACAGGATGCTATCAAAAAGAATAAGAATATGAAGTAGTCTAATAGTCACTAGTAAGACAGTTTCAAAAAGGTAGTGATATGAAATTAAGGGGAAGAAATCACCAAAGAAATAATACAAGAATGCTTCCCAGAACTGAAGGAAATAACCAAATTTCCAAAACATGGAACAGGGGAAAATAACACACACTAAGAAACATTATAAATTTTCAAAACAACAGAGAGAAAAACAGAAGCTAAAAGCTTCCAAAGAGGAAAAACAGGTCACAAACAAAAAAACTGATAATCAAAATGGCATCAGACTTTAATAGCAAGACTGGGTGCTAGGACACAACAGAACAATGCCTTGAAAAATAGGAAAATGATTTCAAACGGTTAAGTGGGAGGTTAGAATAAAGAAATTTTAGAACGCAAGATTTCCAAAAATTCTACCTTCTCCAAACCCTTTCTCAAGATACTTACTGGAGAATATGCTCACTAAAACTAGGGCATAAACCAAGTCAAAGAAAAACATAGGATCCAGGAAATGGGGTTCAACTCAGAAGAGAAGGATGGGTTATTCCTGGCATAAGGGCAAAGGGAAGCCCCAAGAGAGCTATGTAACAAGCTGAGGAACCAACTAGCCCATATTGGAACAGGATGACAAAGAGCTCTAAGAAAGATTCCCCAGGAAAAATAAAAACATAGAAATATGTTTGATCTGTGAAAATGCCATATTAGAGGCATTTTATAGAGCTTATGGAAGATGTAGGACAATTTAGCTAGAGAGCCAAAGAAAATTACGTAAACAAAATAGGCACTTATTAACTCCAAGGGAAAAAAGAAGTTGTACAAGAAAGGTAGACATAACAGACCTACTTAGCTGAATATTGAACAATATTTACTTAGAGAGTTAAAATCCTCATTTAATATTATAGGATGTTGGTAAGTAATGTCTAAAATTATTAGGAGAAAATGAACATTACTATAAATGCAGAAAAAACAAGTAAGAGTTAATGTCACAGACTCTAGGGAGCTGGAAGGGGTAGAGGTGGGGGATTGGGAGCCCTCTGTTTTTTGGTATGCATCTTTTACCGTTATTGGACTTTATAAACCCTGCATTTATTATTTTGGAGATATATAGATATACTATATACATATTACTTAGAAGAGATAAAATAAGAGATAAAATACTTTTACAGCAGCTAACAGTACTCACCACTCTACCAAGGAAAGAAAGTTAGAAAATCAATGTTGCTCCAATAGTCTTAATAACACATGACAGGTGTACTATTCCAAAGGACGTTAGCTCTGCACTTAAAAGACTTAAGGTCTTTTAAGGAGACCAAGACTTAGAAAAAAAGAAAACAGATCTTCAGAAGCAGTCATATAATCTGGCCAGTGAGCATAGATTCAAACTCATCTGAACCACATTCCAACATAAACAAAACTAAGGAACTTTTTTAGGTCTTCTAAAAGCATGCAGTATGGCATTTGAAAAACTAACAAACCACTGCATTCAGATAAGATAAACAAAGGAATCTAGGGGGAAAAAAAGTATTTTTTATTATCCACAGGCAGTCAGACTATAGTCTATAATTCACTTATGGCACATTTCAATTTTATTTTGACAGTATGTTACAAACTTACTTCTACATGCAGGCATCAGTCTAGCCAGAACTTTAAGGGCACGTTTTTCTTAACCATAACACTTATTCTTCTCTATCCGAAGATATTTCAGACAAGAGATGGCAAACTCAGAAAAGAAGCAACTCCATTAGTCTCAAAGATGAATGATCTCAGCATAGAATGGCCAACGGGGAAGAGACATACTAAAAAAAAAAAAAAAAAAAAAAGCTAAAAGGAAAAAGTGCATTAGCTTTCTTAATCTTTAGGAATCAAAATGCTTCCTTTCATTTTTATGTGTTTTAGCATTTCAGAACATTATAAATACCCTCATTTAAGCGGCCAGCCAGCACAATGGCCCATAGCCTCCCTTCTTTTCCCTCAAATACACCAAACTCCTCCCCAATTGTGCCAGTTATTCTCCCTCTACGCCACCCGCACAACCACCACCAGATCCCTGCCTTCCCATCTCTGCCCCCAGGAAGATGATCCCTGCTGTGTGCATCTCTAGAGAGCACTTGCTGACTGGCTGCCAGTTGGGTTTGGTCAGCAGGCAGCCCCAGCAGATCCAGTGGAGGATCTTTCTTTCTGACTCCCTCCCTGTCTTGGGCACCACATCTTTGGCAACCGCTGCATCCCACGGCAACCCTTCCTTCCTGTTCTCACTCTCCCTGAGATCTAGTAACACTATTTCCCCTTTTCCCCCTTGCTCTAGAGGCGGTAATGGCTTCAGGCTGTGGCTAGTCTATCCCAGCCTTTCACCACTGCTTGTTTCTTCCTTTCAGGCTGCCCATATCTCTAAGCAACTCTTCCATTAACTTCTTCAGAACTCTGACCAATTCATTATCTCAAAGCCTTTTTGCACTTCATGTTCACTATACCTTACATGTTCTTCACTTAGCCCTTCTGTATACTGGCTCCTTAGAGATCAGGTGTCAAAGCTCCTATCACCTTCCTCAGAGGGGCTTCCCTGACCACCAAATCTAGTATTAGCTCCCACCTCAAGCACTCTCTTAGTCCCTTCCATTTTTATCATCTCTCTTTCCTAGAAATTCAGTTCCTAAAAGTAGGAACCTAACCAGGCTGTCTTGTTCACCTTGTACCCAGTGCACAGCATGGAGTCTAATAAGAGCAGGAGTTAAAGACTTCTTGTGAAATGACGTGGTTTCAAATCAAACTTTAAAAACAAATTCCTTCAAGTTTAATTTTTAAAGCAAAAGAGTCCCAAGACAATCTCCAACTCTTATGGGATGTTATTCCCATAAGCAAGTAAAACTCATTTAAAATGAATACAAATGTTTGGTAGAACAGCATTTCTTAAGACTATTCCCGCCTATAACACTAGTTACTAGATTGTTTTCTGTAGCAATCCAATGATTGATTATATTCCCACATGGGATACACTGTCAGGGCCTATCAGATAACGGGGGCTAGTCCAAAGATTTAACAGGCTCAGATGGTGTTCAATCCCCCAAAGGTAGCTCTAATTCCTACTACTTTCAAGAAAGCAATTGTGAATATGAAAATTAAGTTATTATACAGTATCATAGGGATATGCATGAGTCAACTCTTATTTATTTTAAAATTAAGACCCATCAAGCATTTGTAACAATTCACTGCAATTCAGACTTAACTACCAGAGCCCCATAACCCAAGAGTATGAATGTGAACTAAAGGGCCACTCATCTAAACCAAAATCTGACCTATTATGGATCAGAAAAGAAATATTAGACAAACAGATCAGTTTAGACAGTTGATCCTTCTACAACACAGGTTTAAACTGCATAGGTCCACTTATACGTGGATTTATTTTCAGTAAACATGTTCTACAGTACTACACAACCCCCGGTTGGTTGGATCTTCAGATGTAGAACCGAGGATGCAGAGGGCCAACCATAAATTTATACTCGGCCTTTCAACCGCATGCAGGGTGGACACCCCTAACCCCTGCATTATGCAAGGGTCAACTGTAAATTAGTTTCATGTTACGCTTTTCTAATGATCATCTCCACAAGAATTAAAGCTAGTAAATCCCCAAAATAATTTTATATAGAACTTTAGCTCTAAGTTAATATATTCAGTCAAACATCTTTTCATAAACTGTTCCTATTTTCCGTATAAACAGAGAATTCCTGGAATGCAGATTTCAATAATTATACTTAACTTACTTTAAGTTTTTATTAAAAATGAAAGAAGTCCAAGAGAACAATTTATATGCAACTATACAATGTTTTAAGTGGCTTTCCTATTCCTATTAAAGCTTTATATTTAAAATGTCTACATAATATGTGCTTCACAGGCTTGACACTATCAAACTTTACCACACATGTGACTTTAGCAGCTTTATTGCACAATGATCCACGTTAACACTGCATATTTGTTTAGTTCACCCAATGTCATAAAGTGCTATTCATAGGTGGGAAAGGAACAAAGCTTACTAAACACTGAAATTCTCCATGATATTTCCTACCTCAGTCAGGGAAAAGAAAGCTAATTTAACCTGAATAGCAGATTTCCATTTACATACATATATAACCAGAAAGGAAAAAAAAAAAAAAAACAGATCTAAGAGTTTTGTTTAGTCAATTAAAATATGTCAAAAGAATTTCAAGATGATTAATGCTAAATGCCTAACAGTCTAGTTTCTGAATACTCCAACTTTAAAAAAACTAACCAGTTTAAATAAAACCACCCAAGAAAGAATCTTTCAAAAATGAAGATAAAATTTAGATATGAGATTCTTCAAATTCAAAGAACTTTTAACTTTAAAAAAGGGTACACACAGTCATTATGATTTTAATTATTATTCCTAAACAATTAAATTTGTATTTTTACTTGCTTATATGACAAATGCTTATTACCAATGAGCCATAGAAAATGCCATACAACTGACCGGATAGTTACTTCACATTTTATAATATGTTTAATGACACTAAAAATGTATCAAGAACTTTTCAAACATGTAAACATAAACCAGGACAATCTGATATATAATATTTGTGCCAAAGAATGAAAATTACAAGACACAAAAAGAAAGCAAAAGAATATGACAATTATCAGTGTATCTTCACTAATATTTATGAAAAATAATGATTTGATACAAGCGCAAATATTTTCATAGAGAAACTAAAAAAAAAATTGAAGAAAAAAATTTCCCCAAAAATCATATGAAGTGAAAAGCTTCGTGTGTTAGCCAAGAATTTTGTGTTTCCTGCAAGAAACCATGTTTCCTACACATGCAAGTATGGGCACTACAGCTAAGAGAACTCTTAAAAATGTCCTTAAGAATACAGTTTGTGGTCTTAAAAAAAACCCAGCAGTATTCATTTTCCAGGCAATATATTCTGAATATTAAATACATAATTTTCCATTTAAATATACTACCGTTTCTATGGCCTTTTTTTACCTATCTATACCTTTGTTTTCCGATTAAAAACGAATGCACAACACAATGCTTAGTACTAATTTCTATCCAGAAGGCATTTAAAAAATATCTTCTCTTAGGACATAAACATGATATAAAAATGAAAAACCAAACACAAAAGAAGCATAATAAATACTTTTGTATCCCTTCCCCCAACCCCGAAACAAGGAATGTAAGTATCAGCAACGCAAGCTGACATAAATAAATTAGATTTCCCGGGGGTAAGAAGATAATCCAGTTAACCATTTCAGTATTAACTATGAAAAAAGTATCTTTTTCCCCGGTGTTTGTAAAAGGCAGGAAGCCTGTTTAGGCTTTCTGTTTTAAGAAGAAACATACACAAAAAACAAGTGTAGCGACCAGATACTTAGATGATATGTAATTAGTTACAAAGGTTAACACCAAGGCATTACTTTGCTCACATTTTTTATCCTAAGTCACATCAGATGCTTAAACTACATGGTCTCTTGGTGTTCTAGATATGTTGCTGTGATGGGTTCTTCAAGCTGAATTCCTCCACTGCCCATTAATGCAAATGCTGGATACATAGTATGTGAACAGTCCACTTGGCGCTCATAAAGGCATTTCATGTGATCCATATCATAGAAACCCACTTTGCCTTTATCGTAGTCGAGGAAAACCCCTATACTTGTTGGCATGGGGAGAACTCGATTTTCAGGTTCATTAGAAGAAGTAGGTGACTTGGGAATAAAAAATTTCTTCATGCCTATAGTAACTAACGTAAAGGGTTGTGAAGAATCAAAACAGGTATCCTCACTTCCGCTGTCATGCCCACTGTCTTGCTCGTATCTAAAATACAACACAAACAGACAAAGCAGAATCTTATCTGTATCAGCATAGGCTTTCAAGTAGCTTCGAGACATTTCCACAAGATAATATACATTGAGTTAAAATTAAAATCAATTGTACATCAAAACCTTTCTGGTAAACCATAATCAATTGAAAACATAAGGACTTCACATTGCCACTTAGAATTACGCCACAAACTCAGCCCCAAATTCTGTCATTAAGTAGCATCCATTTTTACCTATATACCTGAGAACCTAAAAATAATAATTTTGGCCTATCAAAAATAAAGCAGGGGGAAGGAAACTGAAGGGACTTGACAAAGATTAAATATTTCTAGCACAAAAATCATATATAAAAAAATTAAAAACCAAGACAGGCCCCCTAATCCAAGGAATTTTCAGACTAAGTAAAATAAATGGGCACTGCAAAATAACGCAGGAGAAAAAACCATGTTTCATTCTCCTGCTAAGAACTATATTTCCTGGTTGGGAGTTCTACATGGATCTATGATGCAAGCAAGTATTATAAAGGTTTTTTTTTCCCCCCCTTGATTATAAAACAGTAACACCTTGAAGAAAATTTTGATACAAAGTTCCTTCCATTTTTTCCCTATGCATAGATTGCTTCTTATATATTTGTGATAATACTACATCAACAACTTTAATCAGGTCTTTTCACTTCTAATATTTCTCATGTTGTAAACTTTTTTAGCATTATTAACAATAATCTACCAAGTAGACATACCACTATGTTTAAGTGACTATTTTCCTATTTCAGTTTTCGCTCTTATTTCAATTTCTCATCTTAGTGCAAAAAGTTTTTCCTATCACTCAGATTGTTAATCTGGGATTTCTGTAGACATAAATGGTCAAAAATTACTTGCCTGGACTAGTGCACACTATACCATCTAACAAAAATAAACTGTACAGTCTCCACTAAATAGTCAAACTCAAGAAACTGGAATTCTCTGCCATGGAAACACGTTTAACATGACCCAATTTTGTAAGTACTTACGGGACAGTTTAAAGAATTGTATCCCTTAACAAAAGAACAACTTAATATCAATTGTGAAATATGGCATTTAGAGGCATTTCACTATTTATGCAATTTTATCACATCATTAAGGTAATTGATATGAAAGACTTTGAAAATTCTAAATTGCGAAGCTATAACATAATCAAGAGGTGTACCCAAAACAGACTTATTTCCTCACAGCATGAGAAATTAACTGCTGAATCTCATTATTCACTGTGTGAATACAAGACAACCTGACTCCTTTTCTTAGCCAGCCACATAAGCACAGCCAAAACACCTGAGTCTAAGAAATGTATACTCTAAATACTAAATACTCTAAATGCAACAAGTAAATCCAAGTCTATTTTCAGTCTCACCTTGCTAAACCAGGATGTTTACTTCCTAAAGAACTAAAGAATTATCAGTAGAAGAATCTACCTTGGACTAACTGCATCCCGGGGAGACCGGAGCCATTCTTGTAGTTTATCACTGGAAGCAACTCCCACTTTTACCAGGTATGAATATGGTTCTACACGGAAGGCCCAAAAGTGTTTCCCTTTTGTAATTCCAACATCTCCAATGATGTAGTCTAAGCTTGTGAAGTAACCCACTTGGATCCGCTCCGCAGCAAGGAGAAGATTAAATCCAGCTCTGCTCTCTACACGGTCTCTCTTCAAGTTCAGCAAGAGGTGTTCATTATTATAGCCACATTTTTCATCAAAAAGGAAACTGAAAACTGTAAATAGAGCAGAAAATTAGTCTGCAAATTATTAGCATTTCTACAATCTATGGTTAAATTTAACAGGTTTTTCAAACAGAAATTACTAAAAAGATATAGGAAGAGGAATATATCATTCTACCCTACACAAACTATGACAAAACAAAACCCCAACTTAGAAATAATTTCCAGTAAATTCTCTGTACCTGAAAATCTTCATAAATTTCAAAGCAGAAGAAACATTTTAAATGCATGAGAAATTTATGAATGTAGTTCCTTGGAATAGATATAGCAAATCTATCCTAAGTATTTTACAGTCTTGAATCTGTCCTTTTATCCCTAAAATAAGGGGCTGTACATTTTCAAAAATATCTATGTATTTTATTAAAACTTTATTCCAAATTTTATAAATATGGAAACTATTAGCAATTTTAGTAAGGTCTTTTCCTTATCAATCAAGATGGCAAACATGAGAAACAGTGTACAGTGTAAAAAAAAAAAAAAACACACACAGGCTTTGGGTTCAGAGAGACCTGGGTTTGATGCCTGGCGCAAGCATTTAACTAGAGTTTAACCTAAACTTTGATTTCCTCAACTACAGAATGGAGATAATGTTGCCGGTGAATTTAACGTTCCTTCTTCGTCGCGAAAGAATTTGGAGAATTCCAAATTCAAGAAGTGGATTTATTTGGAGAGAAACACACTCCACAGACAGAGTGCGGGCCATCTTGGAAGACAAGAAGCAAGAGGCCTCGAAATAGGGCGTGGTAGGTTTTTACGGGCTGGATAATTTCATAGGCTAATGAGTAGGAGGATTGTTCCAATTATTTTGGGGAAGGGGCGGGGATAGCCAGGAATTGGGCTACCACCCCCTTTTTTTTTTTTTTAACATCTTCATTGGAGTATAATTGCTTTACAGTGGTGTGTTACCACCCACTTTTTGACCTTTTATGGTTGGCCTCAAAACTGTCATGATGCTGGCAGATGTGTCATTAACATGCTAATGTATTACAATGAGCGTATGAGGCTCAAGGTCTACTGGAAGTCGAATCTTCCGCCATCTTGGACCTAGTTGGTTCTCACTAGTTTTCATCATGTACTATGGGCTATGTCTTTCTTTTAAAGGTTGTGCCCTGCCCCTTCCCTCCTGTTTCAATAACACTATTCTTCTATCAACTTAAACCCATTCAGCCTAACATTTAGTGGCTGCTAGCCCAAAAAGTGGAAACATTCCAAACGCCCATCAATAGATGAATAGATAAAGAAAATGTGGTATATACATACAATGGAATACTATTCAGCCTAAAAAAGTAAGGAAATTCTGATACATGCTACAACATGCATGAACCTTGAAATAAGCCAGTCACAAAAGGATTATGTGAATCCATTCACATGAGGTACTTAGAATAGGCAAATTCATAGAGGCAGAGGTAGAACAAAGGTTACCAAGCTCTGGGGGAAGGGTGGATGGGGAGTTACTGTTTAATGGGCACAGAGTGTCAGTTTGGAAAAATGAAAAAGTTCCAGAGATTGTGAGTGGTGATGGTTGCACAACACTGTTGAATGTACTTAATGCCACTGATCTGTAAAAATGGTTAAAATGGCAAATTTTAACTATATAATACCACAATTGTAAAAAACTGTCGGCTAACAAGCTAAAACTATTCTCCATATGTGATTTGACCAGTCTTCCTGGGAATGCCTAATGCCCTGGCATGGCATTTCACACTTTCTCTCAATCTCAAAAGTCTCCCAGTTTGCAAAATAAATTTAAATGGTCACCCTATTCATGTGGTTTCTCTTGGAGAAAAGAAAGACAGCTTTTAATGTTTCCTTTCCTCCATCCCCCTTCACTTTGTCACTGAAAACAGTAGCTACTTTCAGGTTTCCTTTTTCTTCCAATTTCAGTCAGAGACTAGAAAAGAAAGCGGAAACTACATAAACAGTAGAATATTTACTTAATACTTGCAAATGGATCCTAAAACTCTCTTTTGGATATTATTAAAATTCAAGAAAAATAATTTGAGCCAACCCTATTTATTTGTATTTCTTTTTAATTAGTCACAATGTACATGAAAAACAGAGTGAATAGTACACTCTGGACAAAAAGGGAAGGATGGGCAGAGTGCACAAAATACGGGTACATAAGCCACTAAAAATGGGCGGGAACAATGAGGTCTAAAAGCCAAATGAAGGAACCTCGGAGGCCGTGACCAACTGGGCAGAATGATTTCCTGCTCACCAGGATGAGCACAACTTTGGTTCTAAATGTCCCTTATCCATGGAGACACTGTAGTGAACATCAACTCACCTGTAAGTCATTCTCATTCTATAAAAATTTACAGGTGCTGTTTAAGTAGAATCAGTGGTTATTAACTTGGAAGGGGGAGGGAGGATTGCTGGGCAGGAGGAGCTTTTAGTGTAGGAAAAAGCTATCCATGTGGTTCTAATACCTGCCTTCCATCCCCATGTGCTCGTAATTACTGAGTGAGAAAAGCCAGACAAGTCAGAATTAGGTAAATTAAAATTATTCTTCACGTTATTGTACCAATAAATTTTTAAAATATCTGCCTAGATCCTATGTTAATAGAGATTTCTATAAACTGATCAAAAATACAGAATTATACTATTTAATACTTGTAAGGTAGCATTTATGCTATTTTAATCCCAAATTAATAGCCCTGCTCACTCAAATGTCATGTTTTTCTGTATCTGATGTCAGTCAGAAATCTAATCCTGTTCTCAGCCTAGATGGTGAAATTCAAGTATTCAGTCTATTTCTAAATCCTAGCTGGGTATGGAATCTACTTTTCTAGAGTATTTTACAGATGAGAGGTGGTTTTAATGTAGGTCTGCATGGACACATTAACTGGTTTATTTTTTATCATGGTCTCTTCCAACTCTATGCTTTTCTTATTCCCACTATTCACAATACCTGGAGCTGGAGGAGTATGAAGAATCAATTCCCTGCTGCAAGGACTGCAGATTGAACCCTTGTAGGCTCTTACTCTGAAAGCATAGTTACAATTACTTTCAAGATCAGAAATGACTTTACTTGTGCCACACACTTCTATCTCATTCCAAGACAACATTTCCTCATCTCTATTAATCTTCCGATATTCGAGGACATAGCTATCAGCTTTATCCTTTTCTGGATGGTGCCAATTTATCAAAGCATTGTTATAAACTTTGCTCTGTTCCTCATTGATCTCTGGCACATCTATGCCTGAAAGAATTATGAAATAGAAAACAATGTTAAAATATTATTTCAGAACCTTTATTTTTCCTTTTATTTCAGTAAAAATGATTTATTGAAAATACTTAAAGGATTTCTCTGCTGTTCAAGAACTTTCTACATTTATAATACTGTGTATAAGAAAAAGAATAAATCCTGCAAATACAACAGGATGTTGGACTTTGAGGACATGCTAAGTGAAATAAGTGAGACATAGAAAAACAAATGCTGACTGCGTGATTCCACTTTCGTGAGGTATCTAAAGTAGCCAAATTCATAAAATCAAAGACTGGAGTGGTGGTTACCAGGGGCTGAGGAGCAGGGAGAAATGGGCGCTTATTAATCAACAGGCATAAAGTTTCAGTTAAGCAAGATGAATAAGTTCTAGAGATGTGCTGTACAACTTCTGTCTACAGACAACAATACTGTATTGTATACCAGAAATTTAAGAGGCTAGATCTCAGGGTAAGTTTTATCATAATAAAATTTAAAAAGGAAAGTAAATTGAGATTTTAAAAGGTATATTTATGTTTATAACTGAAAGGGGAAAGAAGAATGAAAAATAAGACAGACAAAATAAGTAAAACTCAATTTTAGCTTTACATATTAATGCTGAAACACCATAAATTAAAATTTTTAACCACATACTCTTCAATTTCCATCTACTGAATAACAACCCTAGACTTGAAATTTATAATATGTGTCCTCCTATAAATTATTTTAATAAATACTTTTAAATCTAAGTTTGGTCAGTATAATAATAAACAAACTTCAATAAAACATTATATAGTTCTCTTTCATATTATCTTCCACAGAGTTGCAAAGCAATTTATTTATTTATTTTAAAATTTATTTATTTATTTATTTATTTGGCTGCACCAGGTCTTAGTTGGGCATGCGGGATCTTCGTTGCAGCGTGCAGGATCTTTAGTTGCAGCATGCGGACTCTTAGTTGCGTCATGTGGGATTCAGTTCCCTGACCAGGGATCGAACCCAGGCCCCCTGCATTGGGAGCATGGAGTCTTAACCACTGGACCACCAGGGAAGTCTGGCAAAGCAATTTAAATGACTTTTTCTTGGTATAAACAAGATACATATTTTTTTAAGAAAATCAGAAACTACATAAAACACGCACAAATTAAGTAACTCAAAGATTATCACTACAATAATTTTGTGTAGCTCCTGCCAGTATTTTTCTCCCAGTGGCATTCCACTGTAGCAACATTTAACTATTTTCAGAAACATGTTTCTAATTTCTCACTAAAAATACAATGATTAAAATATCACAGCTAAATCTTTGTGCATATTCATAATCTTTTCCTTAGAATAAATTCCAAACAGCTTAACTGCTTTGGTCATATGGTAAAAATAAGCTATAGGAGTTACACATGCACATGCACACATAAATAAAAGCACATTTATATCAAATCACAGAGAAATACACGAAATGAAAAGCAGAAGTCTCCCTCTTCTCCTTGTCCTCCAGCTATGTACAAGCAGTGTACAGCACAGGTATGTCTATGTGTGCATTTGTGCAACTGAATGTTATGCAGCCATGGGATCTGAAAAGCCATCCAAACTACATTTTAAAGTTAAAAAAAAAAAAAAGCTAGTTAAAGGATAACATGACTGGAATGCTCTATGTGCCTGCAGGAAAAAATGAGGAGAGCATCCACCAGTAAGAAGCTGGGTGACCAGCAGCTTTCCATTCTGACCCACCCGTTTTACTGGTCCTTTGTTACGCACTGGTATAACCCGAGGTTACCCACACTCAACTTCCTTTTTCCAAAGACTGTTGTGGGACCCCCAGGGAAGGGAGGACCTTGTACTCCTAAGTAAACTAGCGTGTATATAAAAAACAATTCAAGTATACATTTTGGAAAAAGAGGAAAGTACAGTACATGAAATAGAATCAGCATTTCAAATATCACCACATATTTGGAAAAACAAGATCATCATAATAGACAAGAAAAGTATGTACCTGACAGAGATTCAGGTATTGATCGGAAGAGAAAGGTGGTCATAGTAATAATCCTTCAGTGTGTTTAACTTTTAAACAAGACAAATTTCCTTTGACTGAATACAAATCTATGCATCTATACCTGTACAGTAATTAAACTGTAAGTGTACTTTTCCAAGGACTGTAATTGTTCACCATTATTAGAAGAGAAATCTGAGGGAGATGAACAAGGTGAGAAGAAAAAAGGAAAGGAAGACCTCCCTGCTGCGGAGCAGCAGAACACAAACACAAGCAAATGTTAGGGGCCGAGCTGCCCGCCCTAAAACTCATATGTTGAAGTTCTAGGCCCTAGTACCTCAGAATGGGCCTTTATTTGGAGAGAGGGTCTTTAAAGAAGTAACACAGTTAAAAACAGGTCGTTAAGGTGGAGCCTAGTCCACTATGACTAATAGGACTGGAGTCCTTATAAGAGGAAATTTGGACTCAGATATGTATAGAGGGAAGACCACGTGAAGACACGAGAAGACGGCCATGTGCACACCTAGGAGAGAGACCTCAGAAGAAACCAACCCTGACGACAGCTTCATCTCAGACTTCTAGCCTCCAGAATCCAACAGGAATTCCCTGGCGGTCCAGTGGTTAAGATGTGGGCTTTTACTGCCAAGGACCTGGGTTTGATCCCTGGTCGGGGAACTAATATCCTGCAAGCCCCAAGGTGTGATTGATAGATAGATAGATAGATAGATAGATAGATAGATAGATAGATAGCTAAATAAATAAATAAAACCTTTTACTGCCAGAATCCTATGAAATTAAATTTCTGTTGGTATGTCACTCAGTCTGTGGTATTTAGTTTTGGCAGCCCTGGCAAACTCATACAGCAATGTAAACACTTAAACATCTTAGAATCATTTTTAGCCTGGAGATATCATTTCTAGGTTTCTGCCCTAGGGAAACTCATACACACGCACAAAGAAACACTGACAAAGATGTTCAATAGAGCATTGCTTACAACAGATAAAAAAACAGGAACAGACTGTCTCTTAGTGGGAAACTTACTTACATAATGGAATACTGTAAAGTTAACATATAGCTGTAAACCAGAACTTCATGTATTAACAAATATTTATCTTAAACTTAATTTCTCAAAAAAATAATTTACAAAAAAAAGATACATACAATGTGGTGCCATTCACACAATGTTTAAAAACATACAAACCAAAAGAATCTAGCTTCTGTGCATAAAAACATGGTTATAAAAACATAAATGGCATATGATTTTAGCGTATGATGGTCTGGGCAACTGAGATGCTGCATTATAATGTCAAACTGAAGAGAATTTGTGTTTCTCCTACACAATGTGAATTCAAACTAAAAACATGAAGGTATGCTGTTACTAAAACTCACCACTAGAGAAAAAGGACAATTCTCCAAGAAGTTCTGTTTGTTTAGATGTATTAACAACATAGTCTTCAAAAGAAGTCTGAGCCGCAGGTCTAAAGCTCTTCAAAGATTCTGTAGCTTTCTGTATTCTACAGACAGATATAAAATATTTTATACAAAAATGATTCTTTAAAAAGGCAAATCAGACTAAATATTTTCAATGAGATTAACAAAAGAAAACTTCACTCAACAGTCAAGCTAAGAGTGAAGCAAGAGATACTGCACATAACACAGCACTCTGAACCACTCAGAGCTACAGCTGCAACATAAAGCAGCATTTAATGACACTGCTAGAGAGAGACTGTCAGTTCAAAGTTAAATACCTGAGGTGGAGCTGTTTTGCGGTCTGAACAAAGCAAGACTGATCTGTCTCTTTCAGCACTTCTTGAGCGTATCCCACGAGTCCGTTGTTCTCTAGCAGCCCCTGATACTCTTCCATTTGAGTCTGAAATTTGTCTAATCTTAGTTTCTTAGAAGCATCAATTGCCTTCAAAACAGATGATTTCCTCTCTCCTAGGATTTCAAAGAGCTTTCCAAAATGTGTAATTGCTTCTTCTTTAGCCCGCTCTCCATTACACTATTATAAAACAAGCAAAGCGTTACCTCATCTGCTAAATCCAAATGTCTTTTCAAGAAAGAGTCGCAATTCAACAAAACGAACCCAAATACTGGAAAGAAAAAGATTTTGTCTGACTCCTTGATGTTTTCAGAACAATAATTTGGCATCAAATATGCTTACTAAGGAATGATCAGCAACTTTGAGACATACTTTGTAATTTTATAATACTATATTTCCTTAAGCTTTCAATCTCCAAAGTCCAGCAATAAACAACTTATTCAATGAAATAAGAAAGCAACATTCAATTTGTATACAAAGGAACTTGAGGCAGAAATGAACTGATTTAACCAAAGACACAGGAAAATACAATCTCGCACTTATTTATTTTTATTCATTTCTAATTCAGGAAATTTTATCCTTTCTACCATATACCAATTTTTTAAAAAGTTAAACCACAGCTATGAAACTGAAAAAAATTACATCCTATACTAAGTAATAAAAATGTAACTCTTCTCTTCAAATTAATATTTAGTTATATATAATTATAATTAAACTGTAATTTAATTAATATTTAATTATAAGTTATGCAAATTAACTTTTTTATGCTTGAGTTTTTCTTTTCTGAAAACTAGGGGTAAGAGAGACCATTTAGGTTTTTCTGAAGATTGAAAAAGATTATTTACATAAAATGCCCACCACAACGTCACATACTCTCAATAAACATTATTATCACTGCACACATAGCTATTCCTATACTTTGCCAAAAAATGATCCTCTCTATAGTGCTTATTAAACATTTTGCATGTCCACAAAATCACACCTTGACCTGATTTTGAAAATAAGACCAGCAAAGCACTTACAAGCATTTATCATAATAGACTCATAGCAGCAGCCAACAGAAAAGAGTCTTCAAGAACATTCTTAAAAGCTGACAATATATGGTAGAAGTGCATTGCGCATTTTCCAATGGCTTCTGGTCAACATTTAAAATGAAAGGAAATTTTTTCCAGGTTGCCTTCTCTGATTCCTAACCTCAACAGCCAATTTTTTAAAAGGAGGATAGGAGGAGAGAACAGAGGGTGGTGACATTCTGGTAGTATTTCAGTGACATATCACATTAAGTTCAGAAATATCATTATACATAGATCAAGAGGAGACTTTTTCCAGCTAAGTATAATTATAGATAAAAAGACAGTGTCACAGTCTTCACTGAGTAAAATTCAAGAATGGAGATAAATTTTCTACTGCAGAAGATTCTTACTGATAAGCCTACAAACGCAGCTTAGGTCAAAGGTACAAGAAGGAGTTAAATAATTTCTCCAGAATCCCAAGGCATCAATGCCTACATGAATACTTGATGCCTGAGTTCTTCAGTTTTCAACCTACTGAATGACAAACTCAAAAACAAGCACTGGGTTTCCTTATCTCAGAAGTAAAGGCAGCCTGACTGAGAAAACCAATAAAGACAAATCTAAAATAACCACAGACACAATCCCTGAAGCAACCTACTATCTAGATGATAATGTGCTATGTGTTCAGGGATTATAGTAAACTGAGAGAGTTTGTCAATCAAATACAAATGCGAGAAACAGAATCCTACTTTTAAATTACATGAAAATGCAATCAGTGACTATCAGAAAAATAATATTTAAAATATTAAAGCAATATTGGTAATATGGAGATTGGTTCAAGATGGCAGAGTAGAAGGATGTACTCTCACTCCCTCTTGCAAGAACAACAGAATCACAACTAACTGCTGAACAATCATCAACAGGAAGACACTGGAACTCACCAAAAAAGATACCCCACATCCAAAGACAAGGGAGAAGCCACAATGAGATGGTAGGAGGGGTGCAATCACAATAAAATCAAATCCCATAACTGCTGGGTGGGTGACTCACAAACTGGAGAACACTTATACCACAGAAGTCCACCCACTGGGGTGAAGGTTCTGAGACCCACATCAGGCTTCCCAACCTGGGGGTCCGGCAAGGGGAGAAGGAATTCCTAGAGAATCAGACTTTGAAGGTTAGTGGGATTTGATTGCAGGACTTCGACAGGACTGGAGGAAACAGAGACTCCACCCTTGGAAGGCACACACAAAGTAGTGTGTACATCAGGAACCAGTGGGAAAGAGCAGTGACCCACAGGAGACTGAACCAGACCTACCTGCTAGTGTTGGAGGGTCTCCTGCAGAGGCGGGGTGTGGCTATGTCTCACCATGAGGACAAGGACACTGGCAGCAGAAGTTCTGGGAAGTACTCCTTGGCGTGAGCCCTCCCAGAGTCCGCCATTAGCCCCACCAAAGAGCCTGGGTAGGCAGGCTCCAGTGTTGGGTCACCTCAGGCCAAACAACCAACAGGGAGGGAACCCAGCCCCACCCATCAGCAGAAAATCGGATTAAAGACTTACTGAGCTCTGCCCACCAAAGCAACAGCCAGCTCTACCCACCACCAGTCCCTCTCATCAGGAAACTTGCACAAGCCTCTTAGATAGCCTCATCCACCAGAGGGCAGACAGCAGAAGCAAGAACTACAATCCGGCAGCCTGTGGAACAAAAACCACATTCACAGAAAGATAGACAAGATGAAAAGGCAGAGGGCTATGTACCAGATGAAGGAACAAGATAAAACCCCAGAAAAACAACTAAATGAAGTGGAGATAGGCAACCTTCCAGAAAAAGATTTCAGAATAATGATAGTGAAGATGATCCAGGACCTCAGAAAAAGAATGGAGGCAAACATCAAGAAGATGCAAGAAATGTTTAACAAACATCTAGAAGAATTAAAGAACAAACAAACAGAGATGAACAACACAATAACTGAAATGAAAAATACACTGAAAGGAATCAATAGCAGAATAACTGAGGCAGGAGAATGGATAAGTGACCTGGAAGACAGAATGGTGGAATTCACTGCTGCGGAATAGAATAAAGAAAAAAGAATGAAAAGAAATGAAGACAGCCTAAGAGACCTCTGGGACAATATTAAACACAACAGCATTCGCATTATAGGGGTCCCAGAAGGAGAAGAGAAAGAGAAAGGACCTGAGAAAATATTTGAACAGATTATAGTCTAAAACTTCCCTAACATGGGAAAGGAAATAGCCACCCAAGTCCAGGAAGTGCAGAGAGTCCCATACAGGATAAACCCAAGGAGAAACATGCCGAGACACATAGTAATCAAATTGGCAAAAATTAAAGACAAAGGAAAATTATTGAAAGCAGCAAGGGAAAAACAAGAAATAACATACAAGGGAACTCCCATAAGGTTAACAGCTGATTTCTCAGCAGAAACTCTACAAGCCAGAAGGGAGCGACATGACATACTTAAAGTGATGAAAGGGAAGAACCTACAACCAAGATTACTCTACCCGCCAAGGATCTCATTCAGATTCGATGGAGAAATCAAAAGCTCTACAGACAAGCAAAAGCTAAGAGAATTCAGCACCACCAAACCAGTTCTACAACAAATGCTAAAGGAACTTCCCTAAGTGGGAAACACAAGAGAAGAAAAGAACCTAAAAAACAAACCCAAAACAATTAAGAAAATGGTAATAGGAACATACATAGCGATAATTACCTTAAAAGTGAATGGATTAAATGCTCCAACCAAAAGACACAGCCTTGCTGAATGGATACAAAAACAAGACCCATACATATGCTGTCTACAAGAGACCCACTTCAGACCTAGGGACACATTCAGACTGAAAGTGAGGGGATGGAAAAAGATATTCCATGCAAATGGAAATCAAAAGAAAGCTGGAGTAGCAATACTCATATCAGATAAAATAGACTTTAAAATAAAGACTATTACAAGAGACAAAGAAGGACACTACATAATGATCAAGGGATCAATCCAAGAAGAAGATATAACAATTATAAATATATATGAACCCATCACAGGAGCACCTCAATACATAAGGCAACTGCTAACAGCTATAAAAGAAGAAATTGACAGTAACACAGTAACAGTGGGGGACTTTAACACCTCACTTATACCAATGGACAGATCATCCAGACAGAAAATTAATAAGGAAACACAAGCTTTAAATGACACAATAGACTAGATAGATTTAATTGACATTTATAGGACATTCTATCCAAAAACAGCAGATTACACTTTTTCTCAAGTGCACATGGAACATTCTCCAGGATGGATCACATCTTGGGTTGCAAATCAAGCCTCAGTAAATTTAAGAAAATTGAAATCATATCAAGCATCTTTTCTGACCACAATGCTATGAGATTAGAAATCAATTACAGGGGAAAAAAAGTAAAAAACACAAACACATGGAGGCTAAACAATATGTTATTAAATAACCAAGAGATCACTGGAGAAATCAAAGAGGAAATCAAAAAATACCTAGAGAAAAATGATAATGAAAAGACAACGATACAAAACCAACGGGATGCAGCAAAAGCAGTTCTAAGAGGGAAGTTTATAGCTATACAAGCCTACCTCAAGAAACAAGAAAAATCCCAAACAAACAACCTAAACTTACACCTAAAGGAACTAGAGAAAGAAGAACAAACAAAACCCAAAGTTAGCAGAAGGGAAGAAGTCATAAAGATCAGAGCAGAAATAAATGAAATAGAAAACAATAGCAAAGATCAATAAAACTAAAAGCTGGTTCTTTAAGAAGATAAACAAAATTGATAAACGATTAGCCAGACTCATCAAGAAAAAGAGGGAGAGGACTCAAATCAATAAAATTAGAAATGAAAAAAGAGAAGTTACAACAGACACTGCAGAAATACAAAGCATCCTAAGAGACCACTACAAGCAACTCTATGCCAACAAAATGGACAACCTGGAAGAAATGGACAAATTCTTAGAGAGGTATAACCTTCTAAGACCAAACCAGGAAGAAATAGAAAATATGAACAGACCAATCACAAGCAATGAAACTGAAACTGTGATTAAAAATCTTCCAACAGGGCTTCCCTGGCGGCGGAGTGGTTAAGAATCCGCCTGCCAATGCAGGGGACACAGGTTCAAGCCCTGGTCCGGTAAGATCCCACATGCCGTGGAGCAACTAAGCCCATGTGCCACAACTACTGAGCCTACACTCCAGAGCCCGAGAGCCACAACTACTGAAGCACGCACACCTAGAGCCCGTGATCCGCAAAAAGAGAAGCCACCGCGATGAGAAACCCGCACACCGCAACGAAGAGTAGCCCCCACTCACTGCAACTAGAGAAAGACTGCATGCAGTAACGAAGACCCAACGCAGCCAAAAATAAATAATAAAATAAAATTAATTAATTAAAAAAAAAAATCTTCCAACAAACAAAAGTCCAGGACCAGACGGCTTCACAGGTGAATTCTATCAACCATTTAGAGAAGAGCTAACACCCATCCTTCTCAAACTCTTCCAAAAAATTGCAGAGGAAGGAACACTCCCAAACTCATTTTATGGGGCCACCATCACCCTGATACCAAAACCAGACAAAGATACTACAAAAGAAGAAAATTACAGGCCAATATCACTGATGAATATAGATGCAAAAATCCTCAACAAAATACTAGCAAACAGAATCCAACAACACATTAAAAGGATCATACACCGTGATCAAGTGGGATTTATCCCAGGGATGCAAAGATTCTTCAATATATGCAAATCAATCAATGTGATACACCATATTAACAAATTGAAGAAGAAAAACCATATGATCATCTCAATAGATGCAGAAAAAGCTTTTGACAAAATTCAACACCCATTTATGATAAAAACTCTCCAGAAAGTGGGCATAGAGGGAACCCACCTCAACATAATAAAGGCCATATATGACAAACCCACAGCAAACATCATTCTCAATGGTGAAAAACTGAAAGCATTTCCTCTAAGATCAGGAACAAGACAAGGATGTCCACTCTCACCACTATTATTCAACATAGTTTTGGAAGTCCTAGTCACGGCAATCAGAAGAAAAAGAAATAAAAGGAATACAAATTGGAAAAGAAGAAGTAAAACTGTCACTGTTTGCAGATGACATGATACTATACATAGAGAATCCTAAAGATGCCACCAGAAAACTGCTAGAGCTAATCAATGAATTTGGTAAAGGTGCAGGATACAAAATTAATGCACAGAAATCTCTTGCATTCCTATACACTAATGATGAAAAATCTGAAAGAGAAATTATGGAAACACTCCCATTCACCATTGCCACAAAAAGAATAAAATACCTAGGAATAAACCTACCTAGGGAGAAATAAGATCTGTATGCAGAAAACTATAAGACACTGTTGAAAGAAATTAAAGAAGATACCAACAGATGGAGAGATATACTATTTTCTTGGATTGGAAGAATCAATATTGTGAAAAGGACTATACTACCCACAGCAATCTACAGATTCAATGCCATCCCTATCAAATTACCAATGGCATTTTTTACAGAACTAGAACAAAAAATCTTAAAATTTGTATGGATACACAGAAGACCCCAAATAGCCAAAGCAGTCTTGAGGAAAAAAACGGAGCTGGAGGAATCAGACTCCCTGACTTCAGACTATACCACAAAGCTACAGTAATCAAGACAATATGGTACTGGCACAAAAACAGAAATATAGATCAATGGAACAGGATAGAAAGCCCAGAGATAAACCCACACACCTATGGTCAACTAATCTATGACAAAGGAGGCAAGGATATACAATGGAGAAAATACAGTCTCTTCAATAAGTGGTGCTGGGAAAACTGGACAGCTACATGTGAAAGAATGAAATTAGAACACTCCCTAACACCATACAGAAAAATAAACTCAAAATGGATTAGAGACCTAAATGTAAGACTGGACACTATAAAACTCTTAGAGGAAAGCATAGGAAGAACACTCTTTGACATCAATCACAGCAAGATCTTTTTTGATCCACCTCCTAGAGTAATGTAAATAAAAACAAAAATAAACAAATGGGACCTAATGAAACTTAAAAGCTTTTGTAAAAGAAAGGAAACTACAAACAAGACGAAAAGACAACCCTCAGAATGGGAGAAAATATTTGCAAACGAATCTACAGACAAAGGATTAATCTCCAAAGTATATAAACAGCTCATGCAGCTCAATATTAAAAAAACAAACAACCCAATCAAAAAATGGGCAGAAGACCTCAATAGACATTTCTCCAAAGAGGACAGACAGATGGCCAAGAAGCACATGAATAGCTGCTCAACATCACTAATTATTAGAGAAATGCAAATCAAAACTACAATGAGGTATCACCTCACACCAGTTAGAATGGGCATCATCAGAAAATCTACAAACAACAAATGCTGGAGAGGGTATGGAGAAAAGGGAACCCTCTTGCACTGTTGGTGGGAATGTAAATTGATACAGCCACTATGGAGAACGGTATGGAGGTTCCTTAAAAAACTAAAAATAGAATTACCATATGACCCAGCAATCCCACTACTGGGCATATACTCAGAGGAAACCATAATTCAAAAAGACACATGCACCCCAATGTTCATTGCAGCACTATTTACAATAGCCAGGTCATGGAAGCAACCTAAATGCCCATCAACAGACGAATGGATAAAGAAGATGTGGTACATATATACAGTGGAATATTACTCAGCCATGAAAAGGAACGAAATTGGGTCATTTGTAGAGACGTGGATGAATCTAGAGACTGTCATACAGAGTGAAGTAAGTCAGAAAGAGAAAAACAAATATCATATATTAACGCATATATATATGCATTAACCTAGAAAAATGGTACAGATGATCCTGTTTGTAGGGCAGAAGTTGAGACACATGTAGAGAACAAACGTATGGACACAAAGGGGGGAAAGCAGCCGTGGGTGGGGGTGGGGGTGTGATGAATTGGGAGATTTGGATTGACATGTATACACTGATGTGTATAAAATGGATGACTAATAAGAATCTGCTGTATAAAAAAATAAATGAAATAAAATTTAAAAAAAAATACTGGTAATATGGTGCTAATTCACATAATTTTTCAATGATTTTAACCCATTTTTGAAAAAAATTTGTAAGAAATGACAGTCTCATACTAGCCAGAATATTTTTACATTTAATTACAAAACATAAAGTGATCAAGGGTAATGGCTCTTCAGTTTATTTCAAATAGAGAAAAGAAATAGGGATCAAAATCAATGAAGACTATTAGGAATTTTAAAATAACCCAGTTCTATCCTCTCTTACTATATTTTTAAAGTGCTATCAGTTTTTAAAATTTTTTACTGAAGTATAATATGCAAAGAGGAAAATGTACATGTAAGTGTAAGGATCAATGAGGCTTTGCAACCACACCCATGTAACCAGCATCTAGACTGAACAATATTACCAGTATCCCAGAAGCCACCCTTCTAACCTTTCCAGGCACTAATCCTCCCTCTCTTCAATAACTCCTATCCTGAACAACACAGTCTAGTTTCACCTGTCTTGGAATCAATCACCCAGCATGTACTCCTTTGTATTTTGCATCTTCCTTTCAATATTAGTGCCAGACTTATCTACATTGTTGCACATAGTTGTAGATATTCATCCTTCACTGCTATTTATATTCCACTGTTAATGAACATTTGAGTACTTTCCATTTTGTGGCTATCACAAATAATGCAGCTAAGAACATCTTAATACATGTCTTCTGGTGAACATATGTGACAGGAATATACTTTGGAGTATCTGGAAACTTAAATAAACCTGGTCCTACCGACACATAGTACATTTTTCAAATGCAATCTGTTAGTTTTATAAGATACAGATAATCATAAAAGCTATTATTTTCCTTATATTGCTACTTTGGAGAACTCGTTAACTGCCACATAAAGAATGTCATTCTTTCCTCTGTGTTCCAATATCATTTACTCACAACGTCTATCAGCACGGATCACATAGCATTATTTTTTACATTTGTCTTCTTAGTCCCAGAAAAGCAGGAGTGAAATCTAACACAACTTTGTACTCCCAGCTCAAATAATACCCTCTGGATTTTATGAATGAATAAATGAATGTCTAAATGAATAAATGAAAAATATGCAAACCAGCTTATCACTTACCTCCGTTTCTTTCATTAACAAGTTTAGTTCAGAAATCTGACTCTTCACCTGGCTCTCCTTGCCAATAAGGTAATCAATATCTTTTGAAAGCTTTTCCTATTGGAATATATTAGAAACAGAAATAGAAGTGTAACAAAGGCCTTCCAGAATTTCTTTTAACACAGTACCCTCTTCTCTAGCCTATGATGAACAGACAGTAAAATCAACAATGGTAATTATCATTATTAACCCAGGGTAAACAGTCACTGGCCTTGAGCACACAGGCCTAAAGATACATGAGGGATTAGAAGCAGTTAGAAAAAAGAACAAGGTAGTGATGCTCAGATTAGTAAAAACTCTTGAATACACAAATGGCATATTTTTGTTGTCTCATCATCACTCCCAGAATGCTTCCTCCCAAGGCTTCTAAGTAAATGGAAGGGCAGCAATCCAAATAGTGTTGTCTTCCACCAGATTTTATAATTCACTCTCTCACACACACACCCCACACACAACAGGAAAAACAACAAAGACCCTTCCAAAATAATCTTCATAGTCCATCCCAGCCTAGACGGTCATTAAACAATTACACAATACACAATAATGAAAACACAGATTTATAAAAATAGGTAACTTCAAGAGCTTATTGAATAGTTTGTTCATAAAGTAGTCATTTTGAAACTGGTATAGTTTATCATAGAGATAATGTCATAGATTTTGGTGAGATCACTAGTGTAGCCCAGAAAACATTAATATACCTGAAATACATTTAAAAACAAACAATAATACCCTGACGCACCACGGGGTACAAAGTAGTAAGAGACAATGTATCCTGAGACTAAGAACAAGAACATCCAGAAAACACTTCCCATGCTGTTGCCCTGACAGGAGGATCTGAACATTTCTTGCTCACAACTGGTGACTAAGCGTTGAAAAGAGTTAGGAAGAAGAGGGGCAAAGCTCTTAGGAATTAAAGAAGTGAGTCTCCTTCTTATATCATGGTCCTCTTTTTTTACTTAGACCATGTTACAGGGTAAGAGAACGTATGCAGAAATCAAAGTGACAGGTCTCCAGCATGGCCCATCTTTAACTCTTTGGGACACCCAGCAATCAGACCCAGTGAGTTTCCTTGATGGCTCACTGGAGGGACAGAGGAAAGACCTGTTAGGCAGAGGAACAAGATTTCTGAGAACTCAAGGCACGACGGGACCAAGAAGGAAATCATAGGATGTTAAGGACAGGAAGAGACATTAAAATCCTGCATTTTAATCCAGCATTTTACAGATGAGGAAACCAAAGCTCACTGAGTACAAATATCACATAGTCAATAGCTGAACTAGAAACCTCCTCACCACACATTAACCATGATGTCACAGGCTGAGAGGTGCTTCCTCAGCACCAAGCTGCAAGGAAGATGATAGTTCCTCCGATACCACCGCTGTCAGGCCCATGTTAGGACCAGACCTACGGGGTATGAGTGCTGGCACTCTTTTTAGCTATAGTAGCAAAGAAAGGAATTTGGCCATTTAAACTGAAGTAGGGCTTAGTTCTGAAACAGCTTAAGTTAACAGTGCTAAATAGGCTAGAGAAGAATAGAGGACAGAATTCAGAAACACCGTCCAAGGTCTAAGTGGTTCCAGTGAGCTGTGATGCTTAAACCAAGTCTCTGGCCAACCACAGCCTTTATCTGAGACGGCTCCAGTCTTCTCAGTCCCCTTAAACTTAGGCAGTCTGTGTTAAGACTAGATCTGTCTTAACCAAGAATCAGTGGTCCATTTATTCATAATCCTCCAAAAAGTATATGCACCAGACACTGATACTAGGCATTTTATCCAGGAAGTTCATCTAACGTGAGAAGCAGGTTTAAATCCTTTAGTTCTATCAGGACCCCAGTTCTCTAGGAACTGATCAGAGGCTAAATTCTCAAGGACCCCAAAGTTGCTCAAAGCTTCCTCTAGAGCAGTGGTTCTCAAATGCTGGTGTGCATCAGTCTCCTGAGTGTCCATAAAGAACACAGAGGCCCAAGGTCATGAAAGTAGTACAGGCCTGGCTTCCATAGTTTTACCAAGCGTTCCAGGTGATTCTAACACCCAGCAGAGTTTGAGCTCTCTCCCTGCAACACTCAAGTGAGTAAAAATGAAAATGATATTATAAACCTATGTCACCTAGATCATGAAGGCCTCTGGCTTAACATCTAAAACAAGTAAAAAGGAAGATCTAAGGAGATCTGTTTGCTACTTTCAGCAAAACTGAATAATTTTACTCTTACTAAAAAGTGAATAAATTGAAAAATCCATTATGGAGTCTCATTTTTAAAAGTGTGAAACATAAATGGGAGAAATTAACAACAAGGCAAAGTATAACTTAAGTGTATGCTATTGTCAAATATTGATTCCAAGTAACAGAAAAGAAAATTTTGGACAACTTATATAATATCCAACCAATAAGAAACAAACAAAAAGGTGTCAAAGTTAAAATTAGCAAACAGTGTTATTGCCACTGTGAGGCACAACAGAGAAACAAAGACTGGATTTACTCACTCACTTGAAACAACTTAAAAAACCTAACAGAATAAATGAAACAGCTCTCAAGACACTGGACATCAAGAAACAAAAAACAGTGTCCCTGAGGGATGGGAAACAAGATGAGCCTATGATTGCTCTCAGCTTATTGTCAGGAGAAGGCTTCCCAGGCCTGGTGCAGAGAACTCAAATGGGGCCCAGGATCTCCCGTGAGATGAGGCGATGAAGCTGGGAGTCTGGGGAGGTCAGAGTTTATAAAACATGACACCTAAGAACAGGTGGCCATAAAGAGAAAGAACTCCAGAGATTTACCAAGCAGCCCCCTTGCTTATTCATATGAGCTTTGATCAATTTTTATGTGTGAGGAAATTGCCACAGGCCAGGGCAAGTATCACCCAAAAGAATTAAAAGGAACAATTTCAGAGCTCACACATGCCGGAAATAGTGCCTGTTCCCCACCAGCCAGACTAAAACAAAAAAAAAAAAACCCTCAAAATTCATAGGGCATTGGGAAGAGTAAACAAATGGCTTTACTTCAATAATCACATAAAATTAGTCCTAGAACAAAATGCTGCTCTGTCCTAACAAAGCTTAACAGCAAGACCAAAAAGGAACAAATTGTTCTAACTTAATCACACAACAGAAGAAAACTCAAGAATATCTTTAGGAATATAAAAATATCCACTGCCCAACAAGGTAAGCTTTACAATACCTGGCAGCCAATCAAAAGTTGGCAGGCTTGCAAAGGAGGAGGGGAATACAACTCATAATGATAAGAAAAATCAGTCAAAATTGACCTAGTAATGACACAGATAACAGAATTAGTAAATGAGGACAGACAATGAAACAACAATACTTGTAACCCATGTGTTCAATGTAGAGGGAGGACTGAGCATGTCAGACATACAAAATACAAAATATGAAACTGTATGTATAGATGCAAAATAGATACAGGTCAAAAAATGCATACACATATTGTTAAAGGAATCAAAAATTTAAATGGGTAGTAGATTTATAAATGAATTGATTCCCTTTTAAAAAGGAAAAAAGAATGAAACAAAAAAAATAGCATTATACCACTGCCTACTTGGCTGTAGATTATCAAATTTGAAAGTTTTAAAAGGGCCATGTATAAGGTTAACAGACAGTAAATAGTTTTAGCTGGAACCCACCAGAATAAACAAAAATGTTTATACTAATTCTATTGGCAGCAATAAGAATCAAGTGTCTTAAAACAGCTACTACCCTTCAAAGTGTGTCACTCCCATAACCACACTCAATGTCGTGGCATTGGGCTTATGTAGGGATGGATCATAATGAAGTGTCCTTCATCCCTCTCTTTCCTCAGAACTAGATATCAGTAGGACAAAGAGTTCCCTGGTCAGAAATACTAACAACCTAATATTAATAGATCATTAAGTAACACTTTAGATTATTAACTCATTTCAGTAAAACAGACCACACAATATGCACAATATGATTTTATACAGAAAAAGTTAAAGTTCTAAAGTTATAAAGGATCAAAATTTAGTTCTAAAAATAAGTTCTACCTTTAAGGTTTTGTAGGCACTGCTCATAGTGGTTACACGGTGGTTGGAATGATTACCACCCAACTTACAGAGATGACAAACTGGCCTCCTACATAATTCACAGTACATATTTATTCTCTCCGTTTCATGTTCTGGGCACATTAAAATCTATTGAATAAAGAATAAAAGTGGGATTAAGGGTCTTCATAGCTTACATGGCACTCAAAAGATTTCAAGTAATTGGATAAAGTCCCAAAACACAAAGATTTGCTTTATGATATCACTAAATAAAGCCATTTAAAGTAATGAAAGTGTAAAAAGAAATAAAAGCATTTGGTACATTACATGAGAATTCTCTACATTAGAATTACTGTTTTTCAATTTGAGGGTTCAAATGGTCAATTAATTATGTGTTATTTCCTCTAAACTTGGTGATAAGAAGGGAAAAATTTACTTCCTATAAGACTTAAGTGAAATGCTTAAACAAGCTAGAAAGGTCCACTGATCATAATGACTACGTAAATTCTTAATGATCATGATCAATATTTTTTAAGGTATCATAACAAATAACTTATGAGGACCCATAGCCTCATTATCCTCACAAGAAATCTGTTACTAAGAGAGTCTTGGAACACTTTATAAGCTTCCAGATGTTTGCTTTTACATATTGATTGCACGCACATTGACCAAATTTAGAACTGTGTTCTCCTGATTTAAGTTTCTACCTTTTTGTTTACTCTGTAAACTATCATCATAGTTACACTGAATTTTTACATAATATAGCTGTTTTCATTTGGAAAAGAAGGAGGATTCTTTTAAACTAGTGTGTTAATGGAAATCAAAAAGCTGCCCAGTATTCCAAAAGATTAGATTTTAAGCAACTACAACTGGTCTGATAACTTAGAAATTTTTTTTTAATTCCATTATAAAAAGTCCTGATACCAATGTGTAGCTCCAGGAGAAAAACTGGAAAAGATTTCAAATTTCTAAGCATGTCCAGGTTCCTACATTCTCAAAGCCATTACATTTAAAATAGAATATAAAGTCAGGCTTTCTGCAAGGAATGCAAGAACTCAAAATTATAAGGCAAATATTCTATAGGATGAGACACCTCTTTAGAATTTGACTATAGTGAATTACACTATTCACTATTTTGTTTCATCTATAACTTCATTCATTCATAAAGTTCTTCTGTACGTTACTATAGAAATTACCCAGAATATTTAAGAAATGCAAATTCCACTTCAAATACTATATAACCATTATATCATAAGCTTCAGACTATTAGGCTGTAGTTACTCTTATTTATTCATAATACAATTTTAGGTAACCAAAAATGTCAGAATGTTTCCCAATCACATCTTTTAGACAATTATGGATTTATCATATTAAAGCACAAAAGCTTTTTAACTTTAACCATTTCAATCTTAGAGAGTATATCTGACATCACCTTTCCTCTCTTACTCAGTTATCATTACAAACATTCATATATTGTATTGTATCACAATGTATTGTAATAGAGTGAACCATAATATTGCCTTCTAAGCTCTGGAGATGTTTAGCAACATACTAAATAACTCCAACTACTAGGCCTTCATTTCTTGTTCCAGCTTTTAAAGTTATTGCCCTTCTTACTGTCAGGTTCTAGACTTGTTACAATTTATCTTATCATATTAAGTTTAATACTCTAACTTAATAGAAACTTCACTTACCTTGGGTCTAAAATTCGTAGTTGGGCCCACATACTCATGCTGCGCTTTTACAGTACCCCAAGGATGATAAATTTTGAAGCATTCATTGCAGTAGCTTGCACTACAGTCCATGCAACTTTTTGTGGATTCTTGAGGTGGTGGTTTACAAAGGTCACACATAATGGCTGTGGCTGCCCTCGCTGCCTGACGATACCTTTCAACAATAGTTTCCAAAGTGAAATTTCGAAACAGACCGTTGATTCCCCGTTCTCCAAGATCCACATCATGTTCACAGCCAGGACAAGGAAAAGTAGTTGTCCTAGGGGTCAATGAATTGCGCTTCCAGCCTGTGTAATTAGTTAAGTCCTTGTTTAGTTACATCAGTAGGAAAATGGATAGAATGAAAACTAAGGAGTCATGTTTTGGAAAGATACATATCTACAAATATATTGCAAAAACATAATACTCAAAGTGGCTCCATATAAATCAATTTATGTACTGAAAATGCTTTTTTTAAAATGGCTTTTCCTTGGCATACAAAAGATAAGCCCAAGTTATTAAACAGTGATCAAATCAAAAAGGAATGAAATTATTCTATAATAAATCCCATATAAAAACCATATTAAATCAAACAGATATGTGGACAAAACATATAATACAATACTACACAGGGTCAAGATCTTTTGAAATTATACAATTAACATTTATAGATAATTTCATATATCATTCCCAAAGGAATTTGGCTTGCATTTAAATGAACACAGCCTTGGCTCATTGATAGGAACTGAGTTTATACATAAAAGAGCAAGAGTCCTTAACCCAGCCAGGGTCCATTGACTGACTCCAGGAAGATTCAAATAGTTTGGTAAACTATTTGAAATTATATGCAAAATTTTGCATGTATGTATCCACACATATTTTCTGGTTAAACAACCCATAGCTTTTATCAGGTTCTCAAAAGAATATGTGACGACAAAACTGTTAAGAACCACCGCAAGAGAGGGTATCCCACTGTAGTATTGTTTTATCTAGAAAATTCAGTAGGCAAAATCATTAGTTAATTGAGTGCAATCTATAAAAGAGTAAAAAGCTCATTCATAGATCTAGAATCTAGTGACTTTAAGAGGAACCAACCATTTAATATCTTCTTACGACCTGAAAAAAAGAATCATTAAGATTATTTAATTCAGTAAGCCAGAAGATACACCAAAAAAATTACAGATAACTTTACAATATATAAATAATACAATGCATGACCTTAAACATCACACTCTTCTTCAGTATTATCCTGATTTTAACAAATCAAGAAACCAAGGCATGACAGTCCTTACCCACAGGTTCACAAGAATCTGGGGTGGTCTGTTTAACACAGGTGTATGCCTATCATGTTCCCTCCTCTTCTGTATAAATTTGAGTACGTAGCCTTGGTTGCCCACAAAATAACTTCCTAAATATAAACACAAACTTTTTAACCTACAGCCTTCTTTCATACTACTATGTAACCAGTACCAAAAGTGAATGGTTAAACTTAGTATACGACATTTAGAAAAGGTCTCTAAACAGCTATATTAATATTGCCTTGGCAACATTACTATCATCACTGAAGACTGTCTTAAAAGATGTCTGGCATATCACTACATAAATCACTACAGGTAAAATTTAGTGATCAGCCCACGATATTATTCATTTGAAGAGACTTTACACCATGCAAAATGGCATTAGGCCCCCAAAGCTACTTATGCAACAAACATGCAGCTGCACTATTTTAAATTTTAAATATTTTCAAAATATTTAAAGATATTTTTAACCTTCACATTTTAAAATATACCCAAAAAAGCATACAAATAAAGCTGCCCCATAAAAACTTGAAAATCCTACATAAAATATACTCTTGTAATAATTCTAAAAACATGCAATACAGTACAAGATATTTCACAGCACAGCAGGCACATAATAAAGTAAGCAGCAGAGCTACTTTTAAAACACATGCCAATGAAAATTTTGTTTAGTGAAAAAACAAGCCAAATAATTCTGGAAGTGATATAGTACAGTGGTCAAGTTTAAACAAATGGAAATTCATATTTACTTGCATGCTTCCACACATGAACTAGGTGATAGAAATTTAAATGGATAACTAATCTCAACAGTCAATGTTTTTAAAAAAATGAATTATTGGTTTTATGACTAGAAGATTGTGATCAATTAAGTAATGGGGAAAAACAAAAGTAAATTATGCCAGTAAAATCACACTTTAACACTATACACTGGTGACACCCAGATTTTGGCCTCATGTTCAGAAATTTCAGAAAAAAAGTTTTATCCCTTTTCTGTAAACCTCTTTTAACTTGTCTTTATAATAAAAAAAAAAAACAAGGTGTAAAGCATCACACTGAACTCCTTATATCAGACAAAATATTAAATCAATATATCTGCTAAAGAGCTTTTATTTCATCTGTCTTAACTTCTACCATTGTTTTCATAAAAACAATCAACAGAATATATATTCAGGGCAATAAAGAAAACAGGACAGATCTAAGGATACTCTGGGAAGTAAGCTGGATGGAAAAAAATCAAGACGGTAGAATTAAGAATAAAACATAACAGAATCAATCTTTCTCTATAACTCTGCTAATATAGTAAACATTAGCCAAACGTGGCTATTTAAATTTAATTAAAATTTAATTTAAAATTCATTTCCTTAGTTGTAGTACCCACATTTAAAATTCTCAAGAGCCACATATGGCTAGTGGCTACCATCTTGTATGGTGCAGGGTCAAACATTTCTATGATTATAGAAAGGTCTATGGGACAGTACTACCCAGTAGCATGATATAATGGGGAAAAAAAGTAATGATGTCTTAGAAAGGTAAAGAAGCAATATAGGCCAAGCAATGCAATTTTCTATGTCAAACTCCATTTGCGGGGTCAATAATAGTTGCTAATTATCTGAACACTGCCACCTCACAGAATCAATTCTTTCCCCCATACCTTTAACTTCAAAGACAGATTAAACTAGTTAAGCATAAACCATGACACAATTATAAAATGAAGACGCCAAAAAAATTTCAAACTCGTTTATAGCAAATCCCCCCCAAAAAGTCAGCTTTCCATCATATGTTTTACCGTTTAAATGATCAAAGAGAATAATAAAGTATTTCAAAACAAAGAGAGTCAATTCATAACAGGTTCCAAACCTGTGCCAGCTGCAACTTCTCCCATATCCTGGCTGCAAACAACTTCCCCACTGTTACCACCTGGACACGTTAAGTAGACTATTTCTCCTCATGCTGGACCCTCATGTTGGGCTTCCTGGTGTTGTGCATTGGGCTGATGCCTTATGCTTCCACCTTAATGCTTCCACATTCTGACCATCTGATGCCTATGAGTTACATTTACCCTTTGAGTATTAGCATTTTCAAACTGCAAAAACTTTTTCTCGACTACCCTCTGAATCAAAAGTAGGTAACAAGGTAATTTTTTAAGCAAACTGTTCCTATCTTTCCTCCTAATTATTAAATTTCAACACTTAAAATTCTCAGGGACTCACTAAAGCCTGTAAGAGAATGGATTACATGTGGCTTCTAGAAGTGGCTGTAAGATTTTAAAATCGAGGCATGTAGAAGAAGGTGAGGAAACCAGAAAAGGGATGCATTTCAGGTGTTTATTTTCTCCACTAAAATTTAAGGTATCACCAGCATTCCTGAAAAAAAGTAGCCAATTTTACTTTAAAGGTCAACTGGAGTAAAAAAAAAAAATTATTTTAATAAAATGGGTTGGCCCACCTTTCACACAAAAGCAATGTACATTATTTACCCACAAGTGAGACCTGACTGTTAAAACTCTGATCCCAAATACCTTAAAATAAAAACAAAAAAATACACCATATGCACAAACAAGCAAAGATTATGGTATTAACTACAAAAATTATCAATACCTTTAAGTAAATTTTTAAATACAGAAGAAAGTACTGGCTTATTTAACCTCCCAAAGGGTAATATGGCTGTTAACGTAAGCTTTGTTCCATTAAGTAAACGTAAAGCATTTTTAAGGTAACATTAAAAAAAAACAAGGGGATGTCATTTTCTTTAAAAATATCCCATCATGGATATGTGTGTGTGTGTGTGTGTGTGTGTGTGTGTGTGTGTATACATGGCAAAATGCAAGCACTAATAATCAGAGCTCCATTTTAAAACATCAGAAATTGCTTGGAAATTTAGTCCTGTTGACCTTTAAGTCATGCCAGCCAAATTTGTTCACTTTCTACATGATTTTGAAGACTTGACCACTGATGTTTATTTTTAAAAAAACTTTATCTATATAAAGTTATTTGATTTAAATCTAACACTATACTGCCTGCGGCCACACAAGCAATAAAGCATTTTCTACCTCTCCACCCCAAAGATCTCCGTTGTGATGCTGTGAACAATGAACAGAAAGCTGGATTTAGAATTTAATTTCAAAGAGAAGATTCACAACCTGTTAACAAAAGATAAAGCAGTAACTGCGTCCTACACATAATACAATTATTGAATTAACAGTAAAAAAAAAAGGTTTTTCCTGGTACACATGGTATTTATATAAAGCCACCAATGTAAAACAGTCATCAAGCTTATCCTCTCACAGTTCAGAATTAATCACTGTTGGTGCATCACTTAAGAGACCTATACTTTATCCTATAGATTTGTATTTTTAAACAATCATACTTCTGGAAACTGTTGAATATATAAAGTAAAAATCAAGCATCTTTTTTTTGGTTTTTTTAAGTGATCTAAATCAACACAGTAAGTAAACATTACTAACAATGATTGTATCTTAATGACAACAGGTAATACAGAATGGGAGAAAAGCTTGTATATATATGACCAAAAGTGAACAGTTATATAGCTCTTTTATTTTTACACAATTTAACATGCTAGTGTTATACACACAAATCTTACTCTCCTTTCAAGGCATCCTTCTATTTTAAAATCTGTCAAATGACCCATGCAATGCTATTTGAAAGGAATATGTGTGAAAGTGTAAGCCACATACGTCATTTTACATTTTCCAGTAGCCACAAAAAAGTAAAAATAAGTGAAATTAATTTTAGTAATACATATTTAACACAATATATCCAAAAACTATCATTTTAAAATATAATATAAAATTATTAGAGATATTTTATATTCACTTTTTCACTCTAAGAGGTACAAGTGCATATCTCAATTCAGACTAATGTGTTTCAAGCACTCAACAGCCATATGTGGCTAGTGTACTGGACAGATCTGGAATTTTTGCTGTGAAGATACCCAGAGTGCTACTACTCTTCCACAAGGCAGCCATCATATTCTGCAGTCATCCCTTCACCAAGTTAAATATTCTTATTTCCTATAATTGATCTCCACAGAGAAGCTTTCTAACTTGCCCCCCATGAGGACATAATACAGCTTAACAGGGTTCTTCCTAAAGAAGAGGGAGGAACATCTCGGTAAATCTATTTCTGATCTCTTGTTCTGGAAAAAATGCCATCATCGATAAATATAAGCCATCATGGCATGCTCTGTACAAATCTTATAGCAAACGTTTGTCATTCAACATCCACTCAACACATATTTATTAAACATCTACCAACTACTGTGCTAGGTAAGTTCCTGAAAACAGAAACAGTTAACTATTTTTCATCTATATTTCATTCATACTTTATATCGATCACAAAAAAACTAACCAAATCTTAAGATTCAAAGCCTATATAAAACACAGAATTTCATGAAATACACATGTGACCTCAATCTAATGATCAGTAGAAATACTAGTATTTAACTAGAATTTTATTTAATGGTCTGTGCTGAATACTAATATACAAAAACTGAATCTTGTTGGTCAATCAAGCCAGGGTCCCTAATTATCCAATGAGGATCTACCAACAGAATATGAATTTTTATCTGGTAGAATGATTTCAAGCTATCACTGTCTTTCCTCCCCTCCTCAGCATGCCAGTTTCCGAACAGGGACGAAAACATAAAAGTGATGACTTCACAAAGAGCATGACCCTCTCCAACCTCATACATCCTGCACTCCCGCAGTTACCTAATGCTCCCTTTTTTGTATATACGTATAATTTTTATGTGTGTAAAATATCCTCCAAGGAATTGGTGATTACCATTTTTTAAAAAATCATGTTTTTAAAATACCATAATACCACTCTTAGAATAAATCTCCTCTTATCCACTCTCTGATGGAGCACATAGACACAAATATTGCTCAAGGAGACTCCATATCCCAGCATGGACCAAAAAAGATGACATTCTCTAAAATGCAAATGAGGAGAAAAAGATTCTTCTCTGACTTAAAAAAAAAGGGTTTTTTTTACAGTATTAAAAAGTTACTCCTATACTAAGGAGGGAGAAATGGACAGAGTGGACAAAAGGATTAAACTGAAAACCTCAAAGCCCAAACTGGGCAGAGCGGAAGCCCTGAAGTCTGCTGCTCATGGCCGCTCGAGGACTCTCCTCCATAGGAAGGAAGTGCTGAACATGATGCTGTGGTATTTCTACCCAAACCTCTGACTCCCCTTGACCCTTACTGCTGATTTTGGCCCTTAACTTCCCAGTGGCCCTGTTCCCAATGATTTTAAATTAATTTTGATCTACATTAATTCTGCAATAGATGTTCAGAAGAAAGAAACATCATCCCAAGAGGAAAAAATTTAAACACCGGCTATATAATAATAGTATAGGACTTCCCTGGTGCCGCAGTGGTTAAGAATCCGCCTGCCAATGCAGGGGACACGGGTTCGAGCCCTGGTCTGGGAAGATCTCACATGCCACAGAAGCAACTAAGCCTGTGTGCCACAACTACTGAGCCAGCGCTCTAGAGCCCGTGAGCCACAACTACTGAGCTTGCGCACCATAACTACTGAAGTCCGTGTGCCTAGAGCCCAAGCTCCACAACGAGAAGCCACCGCAATGAGAAGCCCACGCACTGCAATGAAGAGTAGCCCCCGCTCACTGCAAATAGAGAAAGCCCGCGCGCAGCAATGAAGACCCGACGCAGCCAAAAATAAATAAATTCATTTTTAAAAAAATAAATAAATTTATTTTTTAAAAAATAAATTTATTTCTAAAAGTAAATAAATTTATTTTAAAAAATAAATAAATTTATTTTTAAAAATAAACAAATTTATTTTTAAAAAATAAATAAATAATGGTATAGTACATGTGCTATACATCTAATTAGATCTACTTCTACATATTACTACAGAATTCCACTACTGTTTAGCTGATGTTCAAAATTCTTATTTTAAAATTTGGATTAAAAAATGGCTGAAGAATAAAATGGAATAAAATGATACCAAATAACATTCCTCTAAAAAGTCTTCTAGAACTGGGCATTACATAGTCTCATCCCTTAATTCTGCATATTTATTTACCTATTACCATACATAGATGGTTCCCTAGTAAGTACTTCAGTAGTCCATTATTTCATTCCTCATATAAAGGACTTCACAGGGTCAGAACACCCCCTAAAATACAGGCACAGTTAATAATGGGTTTAATACAAAATTCGTGTTCAATATCCAATATCCATTTTAAATGCATACCAAAAGACAATAAAAGTTCATTTTGACGTTTTAAAAGTTCATTTTAAAAGAGAGAGGGATTCTTTTCTAACTATAGTTTTAACTTATTCACCTGGAATGATTAACCCCCAAAACAACGAAAATAATTTCCCTTCCACAATTATCACTGAACACATAACCAAACTCCACCACCCCAGGTTCTACCACATACCTGGTCTGCTAATTCTGTCAATTTTATCCATACTAGGGGAAGGAAGCCGAAGTCGAGGACTGCTCTGATTGGAGTTGTCTGATCCCACGTCATTGAATGAATCATCAAGCATCAGTAAGAGTTCTTTTACACATTTATGACAGATACTATGTTGACAAGGGAGAATCAATGGGTGGGTAAACAGCTCCTTGCATGCCGGGCAAATGAGCTCTCTTTCGATATTCTTAATGGTAACCTTAAGTTGAGAAAAAGAAATCAGAATCAAAGCCTTTTAGTGTGTAAATACATTAACATGCTTATACCTCTTGTATAAGTACATGTGTTTACCTTTCAAAAAAGAATTAAACAGATTTTTTTTAAGTCTGAAGTTTCGTTTTGGCTATGAAAGTCTATACCATTAATTATGTCCCCCTCATCATCCAATGCCTAGTGGTGAAGGGACATGAAATGGTTAAAGAAAAAAAAAAAGAGAAAACCGGAAGTATGAGAAAAATTAGCATAAAGTATTAGGGGACCATAATATTTCATCAATAATTATTAAGTTATTCAAATCATTATTAATTAACTGATTTAGGAATTCAATGAAATCCTGAAAGTAGATTACTGCAATAAAAATTAAGTATATAGCACTAAGAATAGGATTATTCCTATTTAGCACATTAGCTCTGTAACTGGCAAGTAACAAGAGCTGGTAAAAACTGGGTTAGCCATTATGTTCATGGAACTCTACTTGAAATCTATTTACAAGCTGAATTATCAGCAACTTTCTACATTAAATGTGACCATTTTCCATGTGCTGCAACTGTAATGTAGGTAAGAGGTTCTCAGGCTGCATATCAAAGCAGTTATCTTAAAAGCACTTTATGAATACTAAAAGGGTATAGGGGATTAGAAGGAACCATTATAAGCGCTCTCTCGATACTACAGGCTTGCAATATTTTCAGTGAGAAGCATTTAGACTCATCACAACTAAAAAGGTCTGATGACCTCATACCAGTTTTCCCATCCTTTGCCTGTGTAGTTTTTCCCCACGGATCCCAAACTTCAGGTGCTATGAATCTATATTTAGCATTCCTGCAATTTTAATGATGGTATAATTTTAAAGTACTCGTAACCCCGTACAATCATTTCAACTACTGGAAACACACAGAAAATTAAAACTGAATTAATTCACTTGTTTTAGTTAAATAAAAATGCATGCGAGTATTCCCCTTAAAACGACACCAAGTGCTTTAATAATCCCTGACAATAGCACTTCAGCCAACTGGCTTTATCACTGTCAATGGGTCTTGCGATGCAGCGTTTCTTGATGCATCACACAAATGTTTAAAAAAAGCCCACATCACGTCATAGTTTTAGTAAATTTGGAGGATATCCACACCTCACAATTCACATCAAAGAATACAGAATATTCATATCCTCTCTCATTTCGTAAAGAATTTGACATCTGATTCAAAAGGAAATTATTGTCCTGAACGTTCAAAACAGGCTCTCACGCCCCATTTTATGAGAGGTTTACTTCCCACTGAAAGATCTAAAATCATTTCCACTTTTCTTGTACACAGAGCAAGTGCATAAGCTTTCTAATCACAATGGATATAAAGCAATTCTTACGCAAAAGAAAAATTTAGTGCTCATTTTACATTCACTGAGAGGAAACAATCTGATTAAGAGAAATGTGATGTGCTGGCTCCCCCAATTAAGCTATTTCAAAATAAATGAGGTTCGACGGGAAACTAGCAAGTTGGAAAGAATTGCATATCCGACCCCTTGAAACAAAAACACTTGTACCCCGACAGCTGCTGGAGTAAGCCCGCCTCCCGAGAGCAGGCAAAAGCGGGGAGGAGCCATTGCTCGAGGCGACTGCGGGCCCGAGGGTCCGAGGGGGACTGGAGAGCCGGCGCCACCGCGCTCCCAGACAAAGGAAGGCGGGACACGCGCGGGACACGCGCCCCGGGCCTTGACGGGCACCCGACTCCCTAAAGCGAATTAATTCTACAATCTGAATACCATTAAAGAGCCCCGCCCAAACTCCCCGAGGTTCTCAGGTGAGCCATCACCGCACAGGAGTGGCGCACTCTTCCGGGTCCCGGTGACCCCGAGTCCGACCGTCCCCACTGAGGGGCAGAAAGGAGGTGCCCCGGGCTGCGGAACCCTGCCCGGGGCGGGAAAGGCGAAGAGGAAGCGGGGCCACCACACGTCCGCCCTCGCTCCTCCGAGGGGAGAGGGTCCCTCACGGCTCAGGGCAGAGGGGAAAGAGAAACCCAGGGGACCCGGCGCGCCGCCACCGAGGCGTTAGGCGGCCGTCCCTCTCCCACACTCACCAGCGAGTCTGAACCATCCCCCTCCATGGTAGCCTTCTGCCAGGTGTCATCAACCGCAGGATCCAAACAGGCAGACGGGCGGCCCCTGGCTGGGTCTGGTGGGCGGGTCCCTGTGGCTGCCGTGGAACCTCGGTTCGGAGCCGGAGGGCGAGCTGGTCAGCCAGACCCGACCAGCGGACCGACGCGGCGAGGAGGCCAGGGCGGGCGAAAGCAAAGACGCGGAGAGCTGAGCTTTGCTCCCTGCGATGGCCCCGTGAATCCCGCCCTGCATCCGGCTGCAGCGGCAGCTCCTGCGGCCTGCGGCTGGGCGGGCAGCCACGCGGAGACCAAGGCCAGGGAGCCGCGGAGGGCGGGGCCTGGGCGGGGCGGCGCCGTCGCCCGGGCAACAGCGCCCACCGCACAAAGGAGGAGGGGCCGCGGGCGGGTGGGAGACCCAGCGGCGGAGCAGCAGGCGGGGGTGTGGCAGTCGGCGGGGTTCCAGCTAGCTCCGCCACCGCCTTTGACCCTTCCCCGCCGCTCCATACTGCCGCCCGAGCCTCCACCTTCGCCCCCTGCCGGGTAGGAAGCCTCGGAGGGTCGGAAGTGAGGGCGGGGAAGGGGCGGTGGAGGCCGAGGGCCGAGCCGGGGCGGGGCCGCGGTGGAGCGGTCCGGCGGTGCTGCCCCTGAACTACTGCCCTGGCCACTGCTCCGCGCCGACCCTCTGCTCTTCATTTTGCTTTCCGTGCGCTTTGCTAAAGCGCGGACTAACCATTCAGAGACAAGCTCCATTTCCTGACTCTAGCCGGGGCGGCGGGGCGAGGGCTGGCCCAGGCCGCCTTCCCGTGCCGTCGCACCCGGCACACAAGAGTCGCGCGCGGGGGAGGCGACCAGGGCGAGACCCGGCTCACCCCACCCCAACCGGGGCCGGGGGTTTCCCCTAGAGGGTCCCTGTCCCCGCCCCGCTCTCCTCCTTCTCTTCCGGCCCCATTCGTAGCGTGAACTTCACATTCCCTGACTGGTCACCAGCCACTCGTTGTCTGCTTCTGCTTTTACACACCAGGGCGCCGCGCTGCCAAGCACGGCACGTTCTTGCCAAGTGGCGCGGGGACAAGCCGCAGCGTAAGGGTCCCTCTCCCGGGTACTGGCCGGGAATTAGAGGCGGCAACCCCCTGCCCCGCCTGGTGTTGCGTCCCGCCGCCGCCGCCGCCGCCGCCGCCGGCGCCGCGCGGTTCCCACCCCCGGGCACAGAGGGTGCGGGGAAATCGGGACAGCTGGTTGGTCTTTAACGGCTCCGGCACCCACGCACCCAGGCGGTGGGCGCCCGCCCTGTGTTCAGGCACCGCTTTTCCAGCTCGGAGACTAGCCGCGTCAAATTCACCTGCTGCGGTTCAAGCGCGTTTCTTCCAGATTTCAAGGCAAACCGAAAACACATTAACGTGGGGTTGTTGGAAGCCGTATTGTTAGATCACGCCACCGCCCTCCCAGCTGGCTAAATAATTCCATCTCTTATGTATAGACTGAGAAAACAGAAGCTCTAAGCAGCTGGGCGAAGGGACCACAGAGCTGTAGCGCGGCATCCCGTTTAGGTTTTGACACGCTTCCCACTTTTATTTCCCATTTGGGACAAGTCTCTGTCTGTGGCAAGTTCCGCCGTCTTCCCACAGCTCTGTCAGCAGTAATAGCCTCTTCTCCAGCCGACAATTAAATAACGCTGTGGCAGTGTAGAATTAAGAACAGCAAGGGACCGTAGCAATTGTCTTTAATGGAATACCCTCAATTTACAGATGAGGTGCAGAGAGGATGAACACCTTGCCAAATAATGACTGGACTGTTCTGATCCAGATTAATGCCCGCTGCGTGGCCGAACATGCTGGAGTTGAGGCTGCTTCCTCCCCACGGGTTCTGAAGCGTCCTAATCAGAAGGGAACTGAGGAAGATAACAAATGCGTGTGTAATTTAGTTACCTATATGATGTCCTACACCATGTTCCCATATAGATTTTAAAAGGCTCGACCATTAAAAAGCATTATAAGTCGGTTTCTGTTTTTAATTCTGGTCTTTGGGTTCAACAATACCCCTTTGGCTGTAATCTCACATCAGCACACTTGAATAGCGCTTTGGTCTGAAACTAACGAAAGTACAGAGTAAAAGAGATTAGAAGGTTTCATAAACATGAACTAAAGAAAAAAACTGTATAGACAATACTTGGCTGAAAATAAATTTGAAAGCCCTTCCATTATGCAAATCAAATGACAATGAGTTATTTTCCACCTGATTCTCAAAGTTCAAAAAATATGTTAATACACTTGGTAAGAATGTGGGAAAGTAGACACTTTCAAACTTTTTTGTAACAGTGTAGATTGGTCCAGCTTATTTGAAGGGAAATTTTGTAAAACCTATCAAAAAATTTCAGTGTTTCTACCTTTAACTAAACAATTCCACTTCTAATAACTTTCCCACTGAAAGACTTGCATTGTACACTAAAACGTGTACAAAGATCTCAGGGGGACTTCATAGAAATTAAATATCAACCATCCATAATGTACATCCATGCCATGAAAAATATTTCAGCATTGCAGCAGTTAAAATGAATGCACTGATGAGAAAGGATTTCTAAAATAGTGTAAAACAAATACAAAACCATATGGATTCTGTATGTTGCCACTTTGGGAAAAAAAAAAAGGTGAGACAGGCAGGCATATTGCTTACATAGGCAAATAAGTAAATAAAAGTAAGTCTGAAATGGAGCACAAAAATTGGTAACAGTGTTGTGGAGAAGTAAGGGGATGGAGTCAGGTGCAGAAGACACTTTCCACCCACATTGTATTGTATTATTTGCTCTTTAAAATATGTGTATGTTTTACTTCTAGAAACTTTTTAATGTAACTTAATCCATAAACTTTTAAATCCATATTTATTTAAACTATTTAACCCATATACTTTTAAAAGCAAAACGGTGGAGGGGGAATATTGGTAAGATAGCAAATATGAAAACCACCAGTCTAAATGACCACTCTCCCATTTGCCTAGTCATTTCTCCCCCCCTTGGCTGCCATGCTTTGGGGCATCTCATCACTTTCTCTCAACATCCATCCATCTCAGCCTCCCAGTTATCAAAGATACCAAGAGCCTTCCCAGTTCCTCAACTTAAAATCTTGTGTGGTTTGGGTTTTTGTTTTTGTTTTTTTAATTCTTCTCTTTCCTTTCCCCGTACCTCTCTCTGACAGCCTTCAAATCCTCTTACAACAAGTCAAAATGAATCTAGTATAGTATGGAGGGCCTAGAATTACCATGCTTCTTCTCTGTAGACATTTGAAGGCGTTTATGTAGGAATGACATGAAAGATGTGTTTTGTTTTGTTTTTTAAATCATTATTCCCCCAATTTGTATTGCATATACCATCCCTTGGTGCCTGCCCCTCCCCAGTTTGGAGTATCCTAGCACCTTCTTTTCCAGTAGTTTCTTTTAAAACATGGGTCAAAATTCAACACAAGGAAGCCTCTTCCACATCTATCACCCCCTCCAGTCCACAGACCTTCAATACTCCTGCCTATATTATGATATCTTGTGCTTGGTGGTGTTGTGTAATTGCTCTTCTATCACAGGGGTGTGAGCTGTCTCAAATCTATCTGCTTCATGAAGTCCAAAAGGTCAATTTCTCCTCCTTCACCTGCCATCAACCACCACTCCCGAAACACACACACACACACACACACACACACACACACACACTATTCAGGTCTGGTAAAATAGACGTTCAATAAATGTTCATTACCTCACACTTAAAATATAAACCTGATACCCTTTAGTTTCTACACTATTCACTAAACTGACCTGCTCTCTTTCCACACTGACTCCTAATACCCAACAAGAGCTTAAATTCCTGGCCAAGTCAGGTCCTAATGACCCTGGTGCATATTTGCGTCAGTGCCGTGAGGCACCACTGGCTCTTAATCTGTTTGGTCTGAGGTCAAACAGCCAGGGTACTGTTCTGTTAGTATAGCTTGAACAGAACAAGCAACAAGGTCCCATGGCCAGCATACTTCTAAACCTTGCCCCCTGGTGGAAACAACCTGGGTTTTCAATTAAGAGAGCCCCTGGACTTAGGGGAAGTAAAGAAGGTGGCAATGAAGTCAATCGATGAAGTCAATCACAGGGTTTCACAGTAGACTGGCACATGCACTGTCTAAGCTGCTGGGTATCAGGAGGGACAACAAATGACATTTACCAATTATTGACCCAAGCATCTGACAAGCCAAGCTTACCTGTCATAAAGTGTTTCTGTGGGAACAACCTCAGGGGAGAGGAGTCCAGCGAGCCAGGAAGTTCGGATTTCCCTTGCCGAGCCAACTCCAGCTCATCTTTCAAGGTGCAAATCTAGAGCCTCCATCCTCATTAGTCTAGTTCTCATTGATCAGCTCCCTTTACTCTGAGTTCCTCTAGCACTTAGAGTCTTACCGCTCAGTTTAACACCATTACATGCTCTCATTTCGTACACTCATTTTTGATGTTTTGTAAGCCTTATCTTCCCATCCATTTCAAGCTTTTGTTTGTTTAAGAGAAAATCCAGGAGGCATTTATCTGCTAACTGGTAACACCAGACCAACAATTTGAGAGTTGATGAGAGATACAGTGCTGCTCTGGCAGACGTTTCCCCATTAAAGGCAGGAGTGTATTGGCTGCACAACTGGTGGGCAAAGGGGTCCCTTAGCCAACTTGGGGTGTGAACAATATCGATAATATTCAGAGGTTGTTAGCAGGTCCCCTTTGACCGCATCTTATTATTCCTACACTTAGGGTTGCTAGGTTTAGCAAATAAAAACACAGGACACCCTGTTAAATTTGAATTTCAGATACATAATGAACTTTTTTAGTATATGTCCCAAATATTGAATGGGATATATTTACATTAAAAAATCTGTTGTTTAACTGAAATTGAAATTTAACTCTACATCCTGTATTTTATCTGGCATCTCTACCTCCCATTGTTAATGATCATAGTTTGCATATAAGGTGTCTCAAGACCCAACCCTGTTGTCAAAGTAGCTAGATGTAATAGCTTTACTTATTGAAGGCCTACTATGTGCCAATAACTGTATTAGGAACTTCGCACAAAATATTCATTTAATCCTTGCAATAACCCTGTGAAATAGGTATAATTCCCTTCAGAGGGGACATGTAACAGTCACAAGTCCTCTCCACCTCTATCCGGAGATCAAGTAATACCCTCAAGGTCACATGGCTAGATACCAAGAGCCAAGATTCAAACCTGGGTCTCACTCCAGCATCCCTACTCAGGCCCACAGGAGTGTCTAACATGCAATTTCAATTTCATAGAAAATATGATTTAAACATTCTTTGACAAAGGAGTTTCAGAGACAGTTTTTTCCCCCAAAATTATCTTTCGAGTAATGTAGTAAAAACATCAGAGGAAAATTCTGATATTTATAAAATTAGCTACATTCAAGTGATCCTGCTATCATCTAAATCTTCTCTTCGCCTTTCCTCCTCCCCACAACACACACACTTTACCCAATCCCAAGATATAAAAAAATATTTTAAAGGATACTTTGCAGTGGGCACAACATTAGTATTATCATCCAGTTTAGATTCAGTTGTGTGAGCAACTATCTATTGAGCCTTCTGAAACAGATCATTTGGTGGTATTTTTGTTTTGGTTCCAGGAGATGTTTAAGACTTTACGTTAGTCGAGATGTGAGGATTTTCTAAACGTAATTCTTTCAGAGTATAAGCATCTTCTTGAAAGCAAATTTTGTGTTTATAAAAGTTCTTGAATCTTTTGTGCCTCAAAGACATTCAAAGTTAAAAGTAATAATTCACCAAGTAATGGACTCATCGCCTGTTTCTCTATTAAAATTAAATGTAAGCTTTCCAAAGCCTCTTTATTTTGCTCAAACTATTGTACTCCTTGGATGTGCCTGAACAGTAACTATTGAACTGTGGGAAACAAGAAGTGCTTTCTGGCTGTGAATATATAAAAATAAGTATGTTTAAATGCTAAATAAGGAAGCATACTGAATTTAAATTCTTCTATGTTCCTTGTCATCAAATCTTCATTATATGATTCTAGAACAGTGTGTGACAGTGTGAAGAAAAGAAGTGTATGAAGATGATAAAAAATTAATAAGATAAATCTTTCTAGAGATCAAAACAGTTTGAAAATACTGCTTTGTGTAATCCTAGATATTGATCACAGAGTTGGAAAGCTCTCTTTTAGCCCAAAGAGATGAGTTACAAAAGAAAAACCAAACCAAACCAAAACAAAACAAAACAACAAAAAACAAAACCTCAGAAAGCAGCTTCCAGAAATGGTACAAATTTCTGTATTTCTGTGATAGTGAAATATAAGCAAGTCCATTTACATTGATTTTTAAACCTCTTGAGAATTATCATAGGTATTAACCATACTCATAGGGTATTGTTTGATGAACAGAAAGACCACAATGGTAGAGATCACTGTGTACTTTAAATATTAAAGTAATCATCACAATAGAGTAAAACTAGATGATCAACTTTGTCATGTGGGTTTTATATTACTCTAAGATGAAAGGCTCACCTCCCACATTCAAGAACACAGCAGTAAGCTAATTTAATTTGAAATAGACACACAGCAAACTGCTGCCACTGGGAAATGCAGTAGATTGGAGGTGGAAGTGAAGTTCCACCTTTTACTCTGTAAAATTTTCTGTAAAGTTTGAATATTTTGCAATGAGCATGTATTAAACATTGTAAAATTTTAAAGCCGTCAGAGACAAGTGAAAGAAATTATGATGATGGTCAACCCCTCAACTTTGAAGGAAGGGAAGGAAAGGGCAGGGGGTTAGGAAGACAAGAGCCTCTGCTCTTTTTTTTTTTTTTAACTCCATGAGCTTGGTGTAATTAGATCAGTTTCACATTATTCTTTACCTTACCAACTTGAGCTACAAAGTGGAACCTAACTTCTCAGAGGAAAATAAAGCAAGTCAAAGGTCCGCTAGTCCATGGCTAATACTCAGCGAGGTATTCTGTGTTCAAATCCTGTATAATCACATATATAAGCAGGGTTTTAAATAGAGTTAGGAGGCGGAGCTGTGAGGAAAGTGGGCAGAGAATAAGCTTGAGTTGTAATCGTTAGGAGGCTACTCCTGACCCCTCACGCCCCACCCCGCCAAATAAAAGGCAGAGGGAGGAACTGTCCTAAGATCTCACTGTGAGAGCCTACTTTCCAACTCAAGACATTTCACAGGGATACCTGCCTCTCTAACTTTGGAAGTCAGCTGAGCTCCTGCTCCAGCTTTTGCTGCAGGCCCATTACTGAAACCTAGTGAAGAGGGTCCACCTAATGGAGAGCGAGGCAGAGAAATTCAGTGGATGAAGCCAGAAGGTTACTTGGGTTTTGTTTTTTCATTACAGTGAGCATATTGTGAAACACAATGCTAATTCTGAGAGGTTTTTGTTCACCTGACTTTATTATAAGAAGTTTTAAGGGTTCACTAGTGATTCTGCCCTACTCGCCCATTTAGTATTCATGAGAAGTTCACCTGCCTGCTTCATAATCACGTGGGATGTCAACTTGCAGATCCCTGGGTCCCACCTCAAAACTATTCTCTCCGTATATCAAGTGTTGCCTGCTATTGAAGGAAAGTATTAGGCAACTAATACAATTCTGGCTTTCTCTGAAGAATGTCTGAGCACCACGGGCCTAAACTCACCTCTCCATCATCCTATTCCCGATCCCATCAAGAGTGGTACATTTATTTTGCAATCAACAAAAGGCATCCTCTTTCCTTCTCCCCGCCCCCCCCCCGAGTTCCTAGGCAACCAGGGTCCTGCTGTGTGCTTTAGACAGCCAGTTTCTGGCCCTCTGGCGGCAAGGCTCCTCGCTCAGAGCCAGCACTTCCTTCTGGACTTCTTTCCCCAGGGTCGGTCCTCCAGAGGGTAGAGAGGGTTGTAGTACGCATCCCAGACGGGGCGGGGAGGGGGAAGGTGCTGGTGGCCAAGGGGAAGCTGTTTGGGGCGACAAGGAGCTTGGAGATACTGGTCAGGATGTCCCTATGCATGTGCAGGAGGCCCCTCGAATTGTAGGATGGAGCCCCAGGATTCGAAGAAAAGTAGAACCAGGGTCCTCCATTTGTACTTCTGGTCCGGGGTGTAAATGATAGGGATGGCCCGAAGCACAGCCTCTACCTTCGAAATGTTCATAAGTATTCTGTTTCGGATGAGTGTATTCCGTGTTTGCAGAACAGGAGAGAGAATTCAGGGAGGCTCACAGTTCGCCGGGGACGCTCCCGTCTGGGAGGGCGTTAACCGGCTCCCCAGCCCCGGGAGCCGCGGGACTGTCTGGCCTGAAGCATCCACGGAGTTGGGGTTAGTGAGGTATGAGACTGGTGTTTCAGGTGCTCGCACCAGAGCTACAGATCATCCTTCTCCTTTCTGATGACCTTGCGCAGGGCCTCCTTCTCTCGTCTGTGCCACAACCTTTTCTCGAAACTCCAGGTGCAGAAAACAAACGCGGACGCCGTTTCTCGCCTTCTAGCCACAGGCGAATCCCGGCAGGCCGCGCACCGCGCAGCTTTCGCATTTCCCGACACTTCCCGCCTGTAAACCAATTAGGTGCCTCTCCAGGCACTTTCTCTGATGCAGCGCGGAGGCCCGCCTCCCCGCAAGGCTTTCAGCTTAGGCGCGGCGCCACCTGGCCCGGCCGAGGGCGCGGTCACCACGCGCCACCGACAGCGCCAGCCTGGGTTTCTAAAGGGCTCCGGGACAGGTGCCTGGCTGAAATCCGGTGCCTTAGCATCTCCTCCCCACCAAAGGAAGGATGTTTGAAATGTTCCCGACCTGGGACAACGGCCAAGGACCTGGAAGGAGTGCTGATAATGCCAAGGCTTGGCGAACGGGGGTTCTGCTCCTATTTATCCGCCACAAGGTCGGACTGCTTGCTGAACCCGATCCCACCCTCCTCGCCTATTCACCGTCTGGTCCGACCCTCCCTCCTCGCTCCGCGCCTGGACGGGCGAGGTCAACCCCTCGATGTCACCACGCTTAGGAGCCCTGGGGGCGTCAAGGAGAGCCCCCTGGCCAATGCCCGGCCCTCCTCCCCATCTTCGAAGGCTGAGATCTTGACCCTCGCCGTCCCGAGAGCCCCCGCGGTCGCCCAGCGGGCCAAGTGCCTTTTGGCTCATTTCAGAAATGCCGCGCAATTAAAAAAAAAAAAAAAGAAGGCGTCTACTTTGCGTTCTGCAGCTGCTGGGGCGCCCTGGCTGAGAGCGCGGACCTGGGACTGCAGCCCCGCCCTCCCCGGCGGCTTCAAGGGCCCGGGACGCCTACAGCCACAGGCCGTGTAGTGCCTGGAGTGGGGGCCCAGGCCGCGGCTCCGCGCGCCCCGGCACTTACCTTGCCTCTGGCTAGCAATTCCATGATGTAGCCAAATTCACTTATCTCCCCCGACTCAGACATGGTTACGACCCTTCGCAAACTCGGGAGGAACCAGGCAGGTGCATCGAATACGTTCTTTTTCTCTCTCTTGCTCTGTTTTTAGTCTGAGTTTTGCCAAGCGCCCCGCCTGTATGCTGTTAACGAGGAAAAATGAGAAAGCGGGGGGAAAAAGCAAAAAAGGGGTTGGGTGGGATGAAGGCCATAGAGGGCTCCTGGGCAGCCACGTCTGGCGTTCTTAGCTCCGGGCAGGGCGACGTAACGGAACAAACGAGGGCGGCGGAGGCGGTGGCGACCGTGAAATCCTCACCGGGCGGAGCAGGGCGCGGAGGCCCCGCCTCCTCGGGGGTCGCGGCCCGCGCCTCCTGCCGGGGGTCGGACGGCTGCGGAGACAAACACCTACACAAAAGCTTGTCTGCTCCCGGCGTGGCGCCGCCCCAGCCCGGACACCCACTGGATAGTTAAAGCCGTCCTTTATGCGATGGCTGAGACGGTGGCTGTCTGGAGCTCTCAACGCAGAAAGGACCAGGAAAAATCCTCATCCCACTGTCTGGAGGTGCGAGGGCAGAGAGAATGAATGCAGAGCAGGCACAACAAAGGATCTGGCTGACAGCGCCGGAAAAAAAAATAAGTGAGGGCCCAGGAAGCGGCAACGCCGCATCTCAAGTCAGCCTTCCTGAAATCCAATAGGTAACAAAGACCAAGCCAGCGCTTCTGAGACGAGAACAAACACCAGGATTGTATTTTAAACACTCTAAGTGTGTAAGGTCGATTGTATCTCTATATCCTCTTGATACTCAACTTTCCTTTAATTTGAAAAAAAAAAAAAAAAAAAGGATTCCTGCCAGCAAGATTCCTGGACATTCTCACCCCTAGTTACTGACTAACTCACTTTCCAATTATTTATTTCATTGATTGAGTTAAACATTCAGTGCATGTTTCTCACATTTTATACTTCTTTTTAAAATAGCAGCTCCCCTAGGAGGCTGCAGCTGAAACGGCCTCTTAGTCTTCTCCCTGCTTCACTCATACCTGACTATCTTTGCTTCTCTTGAGAAGAAAACTTGGCGGAACAAAGTCAGGACTACTCTATTCCTCCACTATAGGCAGCCTCTTATCGTTCCTGAAAAGGAGGAAAGTGATAAGGGCATGAGCTTTTCTTTAAAAAAAAAAAGAAAGAAAGAAAGAAGAAAAGAAAAGAAATGCCAGCTATGATTAGATTAGACACAACTATAAGATTTACTGCAAGAATGAAACCATTTTCCTTAGGGATTTTTCTTGTTTGCCTTTTCTTTTGGTCATTTTCTGATTTCTCTTCTCTGGTCCAGAAACCCAAAAGTATATAATGATTTTTTTTCCTGCACATAAAGCTCCAATAATGTTGCTCCTTGACTCTTCTTCCACTAGAACTTTGCTCCTTCTTCAGTGTGTTAACTTTCTCTCTGAGTTGGTGCCGATCGCCTCTTACAGCAAGCAGCAAAAGTTAATGTGTTGGGTGTTCGCAGTTGGGCTCAGTAGGAGATAAGACAAAATCATAATGCTTCTTGTTTAGAAGCTTCTTGTCCTTCTCAAGTTCTGCAGAACCTTGTGTATGCCCTTTGCTTCCATAAGGAAAACTAAACAGAATTCAAGTAAGGTCTGTAGCATCCATGAATGCATTCCTCCCCAATATTAGCAATACTTGACAGATTGCCAGAAAGAGGTATTGCTTTAAAAGAGAAAGTTTTTCACACCCAGAAAGAATTTGGGCACATAATAAAAATCACGATGTTAGAGCCAAACTAGTCTTATGTCAGGCATGACAAGCAGGAAGAAGGGAGAGACAAAGGAACAAAAAAAGCCAAATGTTTCCCCTTAAAAAGCTTTCCCCCAAAACCCCATCCAATGACCTCTACTTACATCTCCCGTGTGAGAACAAGGACATATGTCCACCCATAGTTACAAGGAAGGCTGGGAAGGTGATTATTTTACTCTGGGAACATTGCCACTCTAAACAAAATCAAGGATTTATTAGTGAGGAAGAAGAAGAAAGAGATATTGAGCAGGAAACTGTCGGTTTCTGCTACCCCTGGGGTAAGTCCATTCAGTTTCCTGAGTTTCTTTCTTCTTTTTTTTCACTTTTTTGGCTGCACCACGCGGCACGTGGGATAACCACTAGACTGCCAGGGAAGTCCCAGTTTGCTGAGTTTCAATTTTCTCTTCTGTAAAATGACTGGTTTTGAACTAAATGGTGTTCCTCTTCTGGTTTTGAACTAAATGGTCTAACCTCTTCCTGCTCTTAATGCTAATGTCTCCAATCTAAGGATCCCTTTACCATCTGGCAGCACTAGCTGCTCCTCTTTTCCCTGAATAAGTTGCTGTTACAAAAGATCTGTCCACCCGATCACTTGCTATTAGGAAATACTCCAGGCAAAATATGCTTAACAGTTGCCTGGATTCCCACCCAAGGCCAAGATGGGGCTGGGGGCAAGGGTCTTAGAATCAGCTGCTGTAGTGGCAAGAAGTGGAACTGCCCATGAGAGTCCAGATAGGTGCCCACAAGTTGGACACTGAGCATTTACTCAGATGCCTGGTGGTACTTACCACTCTTTATTTAATCACTGAGTGAACAGCACTATGGAGCATTAAGAACTTTTCAAAGATGACAGGCATACAAAATGAAGACTGCATTAACATTTCCCTTGAAATTCTCTGTACAGACTTCAAAGACACAGGATCAGTCAGTAGGTGCCAAACAAAATTTGCTTTATTAGTTCTCTTACTTCTAAGAACAAAATAAGATTAATATCATACAGATTAATATCTAACTTCATTCCCCATAGGAACCAAAATTAAGAAAAAAGTTAATTCACATTTCTCAAAAATAATAAAAGTAGCATGACAGATGCTGCTTCACATGGAACTTCCCCACCTAAAAGAAGATATTTAATAGAGGGATTACGTGATGTGTGAATTTTTCACACTGAGAAGGCTAGCAATATTAAAGAGTCCCTCGCTGTGGGAAATCTAATTGTCAGTTTCCATCTAATGGAGAAAACTTTTCAATATAACTGCTTAATTGCCATGCAGATTACTGAAATAACTCTAACTTATAGAGAGCCACAGCTTTTGCCTTCATTTTCATCCATGATACCCTATTTTCCCCTCCTTATAGTAAACAACATAACACAATAGTTTTAACAAATAACACACAAAATACACATTCCAAGTTTTTCTTAGCTGTGGACACAAATAAATAATTGTACAAATTTAGAAGTTGAAATCTATGATGATGAATGTTTAGCAGTTTAAGAGTTAGAGAATGGAATTAGTAATATAAAAATATCCTGGTTTTAATAGACCCTCATATTTACTTCAACAGTCTTTATTTCAAAATTGGAAACATAAAATGTAGCTTTCTGACACAAATGCATCCTAGCACCTATATCTAGAAAGGTCATTTAAAATACCTAATTTTTTAACAGCTTTCTTGAGGTATGATTTACATACCATAAAATTCACCAATTGTAAGTGTACAGTTTAGTAATTTTTATTAAATTATGGAGTTATGCAATCATCTCATAATCCAGTTCTAAAACATTGGAATATCTCTCCATTTATTGAGATTTTCTCTTATTTCTCTTAGCTGTGCTCTATAGTGTTCAGATATATTGCACTGCTTTTGTTAAATGCGTTGCTAAGTATCTTATTATTGTGAATGAACTTGATTTCTTAATTTCATTTTTGGGTTGTTTATTGCTTGTACACAGAAATGCAACTAATAATTGCATAATAAACTGTATCTTGCAATGTTGTAAAATTCAATAATCCGTAATTAAAGAAAGTTTTACTTTTTCCTTTCCAGTCTGTATGCCTTTATTTTTCTTGCCTCATAGCTCTAGTTAGAACCTCCATTATAATACTGAATAAAAGTGACAGGAGTTGACATCCTTGCCTCATTCCCAATAGTAGCAGAGAAACAGTCCATCTTTAACCATTAAATATTGGTTTAGCTACATTCCATAACTTTTGATACATTGTGGGTTTGTTTTTATTCATTTAGAAATATTTTCTAATTTTTCCTTGTGACAGGCCATCTAGAAATATGTTGTTTAATTTCCAAATTATTCCAAATTTCTAAATAATTTAGATTTCCCATATTTCTTCCTGTTGATTTCTAATCTAATTTGGTTTTAAACAAAGACTATTTTTAAAATTTTTTTCAATGTTTTTAAAATATATTGAGGCTTTTTTATGGGCTAACATGGGAGTTAGCAAACCTTCTCTTACTGGGTGAGATATTAGTTAAACATTTAGCACTTGCAGCAATACAGTCTTTTTGATGAAAGCACAGTCAACAATAGATAAACAAGTGGGTGAGGCTATGTTCCAATAAACATTTATTTATAAAAATAGGCAACTGAATAAGCACATGAAAAGGTGCTCAACCATCATTAGTCATTAGGGAAATGCAACCCAATACCACTTCATACCTACTGGGATGCTTATAATTTAAAAGAAATGGAAAATAAGTGTTCGTGATGATGTGGAGAAATTGGAAGCCTTGTACATAGCTGATGGGAATATAAAATGATGCAGTGGGAAACAGTTTAGTGGTACCTCAAGAAGTTAAACATAAAACTACCAGCAATTCCACTTCTAGGTAGATACTCAAAAGAACTGAAAGCAGGGACTCAAAGAGATACTTGTTTGTACACAAGTGTTCATTGCTGCATTTTTCACAATCAACAAAAGACATAAACAACCCAAGTGTTGATCAACACATGATTGGATAAACAAAATGTAGTATATACATATAATGGAATTTTTTTGTCTATAATATGGAATGAACTTCTGATATATGGTACAATATGGATAGACCTTGAAAACATTAGGCTAAGTGAAATAAGCTAGACACAGAAGGACAAATACTACATAATTTTCTTTATATAAAATGTCTAGGATAGGCAAATTCATAGGGACAGAAAGTAGATTAGACAGACCGGAGGGAGAGGGGAATGGGGAGTTACTGTTTAATGGGTACAGAGATTATGTTGTGGATGATGAAAAATTTGGGGTATAGTTAATGGTGATGGTTGCACAACATTACGAATGTAAATAATGCCACTGAACTTCACACTTAAAAATGGTTTTAAAAAATTAGGTGTCTGGCTCTTGAGTTGTAGTTTACTGATTGTTTCCTAAAATATTATCTGTTTTGGGTAATATTCCATGTATGCTTAAAAGGCATGTGTATTCTTCTGTTGGGTGGAGCATTCCATGAATCAGCTAGGTAAAGTTGGTTTTCCATGTCTTAGGTCTTTGTTCTTCCTCTGTTCCTCCTCTACTGTAGTCTTTTGCGTTAAATTTTTTTTAGTGAACCTATTTCATTCTTCTGTTGATTTTAACAAAATTACTACTTCTTAATAGTTACTCTAGGAATTATGATATAAGTATTAACTGAGCGCAATCTACTTTAGGTTAATACTGACTTAATACCAGTAAAATACAGCAACTTAACAATACAGTTCCAATCCTCCTCCCTCCACTGCCATACATATTATGTATATATAACACCTATGTATGTTATAAACCCAAGAATACATTCTTATAATTACTGCTTTACACAATCTAACACAAGATTGCTGTGTTTTTAAAGAAATTAAGAGAAGATGAAAAAAATATATGTACACAATTTATTTATTCACAGTTTATCATTTCTGGTACCTATCATTTCCTGCTATCTGTAGTCATTTCCTTTCATTCTGAAGACCTCCTTTAGTATATTTGTAAGACAATGTGTTAGCAATGTTTCTTCAGTCTTTTAATGAATCTGTAAATCCAAAATAATCACAATAAAATTACTTTCAGGATTTTCTAGGAACATGTCAAGTTAATTCTAAAATTAATTCAAAAGACCAGTGGGTAAGACTCTGTACTCCCAATGTAGGGGGCCCGGGTTTGATCTGTGGTCAGGGAGCTAGATCCCACATGCATGCTGCAACTAAGAGTTTGCATGCCGCAACAAAGAAGTCCGCATGCCACAACTAAACATGCCACAACGAAGATTCCACATGCCACAACTAAGACCCAGTGCAGCCAAAATAAATAAATAATTTTTTTTTTTAAAGAGAGAAATGCACAAGATTGGCCAAGATAATTTATAAAAGTACAATGCTGTAGCAAATACAAAAATGAAGCCATAATAATTAGAACAACTGGTATAAGAATAGACGAATAGATCAATAACACAGAATAGAAAATCTAGATTAAAACTTATGATTAGATTTTACATGATTTCTGCTTATTTACTAAGTAATAAAGGTGATATTTCAAATCAGTGATGAAAGGGAGGAGATCGAGATGGCAGAGTAGGGGGATGTGGAACTCACCTTCCCCCACGAACACATCAAAAATACAACTACATGTGGAACAATTCTCACTGAAAACTAACTGGAGACTGGCAGAAGGACTGCTGTACAACCAAGCCTGTAAGAAAGCTACACACAGAATCAGGTAGAAAGGGAAGAGAAAGAGTCAGGTTGGGACCTGCGCTCCTGGGAGAGGTCTCAGAGGAAAAAGGAGATTACACAGGTGGAGATTTGCCCTGGGAGTGAGTGGTTCAAGCCACATATTGGGCGCCTTGGCCCTGGGGTCCAACACAGGGAAGACAAGCCGCTTGCCTGGTTGGAGGGCCGGTGGCACTAACAGGAGGGCTGTGGGAAGCCTGGACTCCACTTGTGAGGAGTGCGCAAACACTTGCTTGCTCTTGAAGCAGGGTAGAGACAGTGGATTGAGACAGCATACCACTGCCCCTGCATGTACCCCAGCCTGAGATGAATGATAGCTCCAGACACTCGCATCATGACACAGCTCTACACTAGGGCAAGGTCTGCCAAGGCCCAAGGAGAGAGCTCAGCAGTGAGACAAAAATGTGGCTGATGTGACGTCTGAGCAGGGCAGGGGCAGCCATTACTGGTGCTTACATAGGCAGCACATCAGAAGCAGTCTGGGTCTCTGACCCCAGCCGGACTGCGACAGGCCACACCCTGACTCATGCCAAGTGCCCACACTAGCCCCTCTTGCTCCAGCACTGCTTCCCTCTGGGGTGAGGGTACTGGTGCTGGGAGGGGAGAGAGCACACACTTAAAGGGAACAGAACCGGCTCAGACCCAATCCTCAAGACTTCTGCTCCAGTAACTTGGGACCAACCCCACCCCTGATAGGGTGATGATGGTCACAGAAAAGTCGGGAAGACCTAGCTCACACCTGGCTCCAGCCCTAGCCTCTCCATCTCAAGCCCCACCTCCTACCATGGTGATAGCTACCGGCACACCCTGGGGAAAGATGTGACTTGTGATCACATGAGATTCAGCTCCCCCCACCAAAGCCACTGGGCACACACAGACTGAGTGAGGATGCTCCCGCATAAGGACACTACTTCAAGACCACAATAGGTAACTGTTTCACCCAATTTCAGAGTGACAAAGAAAGTCAAACAAAATGAGAAGACAAAGGAGTTTGTCCCAATTGAAAGAGCAAGAGAAAACCCCTGGGAAAAAACAAGAAATGAAACAGAAATAAACAATTTACCAGACAAAGAATTCAAAGAATTAGTAATAAAAATGCTAACTGAAGTATGGAAAAGGATACATGAACACAATGAGAATTTTAACAAGGAACTAGAAAACATAAAGAAGTATCAGTCAGCGCTGAAAAATACAATAACTGAAATGAAAAACCTACTAAAAGGAATTAACAGCAGACTAGGTGATACAGAAGAACTCATAAGTGATCTGGAAGATAGAATAATGGAAATCACCCAATCAACCACCAAAAGGAAAAACAAATTTAAAAAATGAGAACAGTTTAGGAGGTCCCTGGGACAACGTCAAGTGTACCAACAATTGCATTATAGGGGTCCCAGAAGGAGAAGAGAAAGAGAAGGGAATTGAAAATATATTTGACAAAACCATGGCTGAAAACTTCCCAGACCTGAAGAAGGAAAAAAATATCCAGGTATAGGAAACAGAGGGTCCCAAACCAGATGAACTCAACAGACCCACACCAAGACATATCATAATTAAAATGGCAAAAGTAAAAGAAAAGAGAGAATTCTAAAGGCAGCAAGAGAACAACAAAGAATCACACACAAGGGAAACTCCAAAAGGCTATCAGCTGACTTCTCTGCAGAAACGTTGCAGACCAGAAGGGAGTGGCATGATGTATTCAAAGAACTGAAAGGGAAAAATCTGCAACCTAGGATACTCTACCCAGCAAGATTATTATTTAGAATTGAAGGAGAGATAAAGAACTTCTCAGACAAGCAAAAACTAAAAGAGTTCATCAATGCTAAACCTACTCTAAAAGAAGTCTTAAAGGGTCTTCTATAGGAAAGGCAAATACATAGTAAAGGCTGAAGATCAACCACTTAAATAAGCTAATATGAAAATTAAAAGACAAAAAAATTATAAAATCAACTATAACTATAATAATTATTAAAAAGATAAACATGAAATTGTTAAATATGACATCAAAAACACAAAATGTTGGGGAGGGGAGTAAAAAATTGTAGATCTTTTAGAATGTGTTTGAACCTGAAGGACTACTTGTTTGAAACAAGTAGACAGTTATAGGTCAACATATATGAACCTCATGGTAACCATAAATCAAAAACCTACAACAGATACACAAAAAAAGAGAGAAAGGAACACCAGCATACCACTAAAGAAAATCATCGAAACACAAAAGAAGAAACTAAAAGAAGAAAAAGAGAAGAAATACAGAAACAACCAGAAAACAAGTAACAAAACAGCAATAAGTATGTAGCTATCAATAATTACTTTAAATATCAATGGACTGAATGCTCCAATCAAAAGATATTAGGTGGCTGGTTGGATACAAAACAAGACCCATTTATATGCTGCTTGCAAGAGACTCACTTCAGAGCTAAATACATACACAGACTGAAAGTGAGGGGATGGAAAAAGATATTTCATGCAAATGGAAATGACAAGAAAGCAGGGGTAGCAATACTCATATCAGACTTTAAAACAAAGTTTATAACAAAAGAAAAGGAAGGGCATTAGGGATCAATACAAAAAGAGGATATTACACTTGTTAACATATATGCACCTAGTACAGGAGCACCTAAATATGTAAAGCAAATATTAACAGACATAAAGGGAGAAAGTGACAATAATCCAATAACAGTGGACTATTAACACCCCACTTATATCAATGGTCAGATCATCCAGACAGAAAATCAATAAGGAAACAGTGGTCTTAAATGATACAATAGAACAGTTGGGCTTAAGAGATATCTATCGGACATTCCATCCCCAAATGGCAGAATACACATTCTTTCAAAGTGCATATGGAACATTCTCCGGGATGGATCACATGCTAGGCCACAAAACAAGTCTCAACAAATTTAAGGTGAGAGAAATTATATCAAGCATTTTTTCAGACCACAACAGTCTTAAACTAGAAATCAATTACAGGGAGAAAAATGGGGAAAGCACAAACACTTGGAGACCAAACAACATGCTACTAAAAAAAACAATGGAACAATGAAGAAATCAAAGAGGAAATCCAAAAATGCCCCAAGACAAATGAAAATGGAAACACAATTTTCTAAAATCTATGAGATACAGTAAAAGCAGTTCTAAGAGGGAAGTTTATAGTGATACAGGCCTACCTCAAGAAATACCAAAAATCTCAAATAAACAGCCTAACCTAATTACAAAAAGAAGAACAAAGTCCAAAGTCAGCAGAAGGGAGGAAATAATAAAGATAAGAGAGGAAATAAATAAAATAGAGAACAACAACAACAAAAAAACAATTGAAAAGACCAATGAAATCAAGAACTGGTTTTGTGAAAGATAAACAAAATTAATAAACCTTTAGCCAGGCTCATTAAGAAAAAGAGAGGATGCAGATAAACAAAATAAGAAATGAAAGAGGAGAAATAACAACAGATATCACAGAGATACAAAGAACTATGAGAGAATACTACAAACAGCTGTATGTCCCAAAACTGGAAAACCTAGAAGAAACACATGAAATGAACACATTTCTAGAAACATTCAGTTCCAAGACTGAATCAGAAAGAAAAAGAAATAGACAATCTGAACAGACAGATCACTAGTAGTGAAATTGAATTTGTAATTTTAAAAAAAAATCCCAGCAAACAAAAGCCAGGACCCGACAACTTCATAGGGGAATTCTATCAAACATATAAAGAAGAGCTAATACCTATCCTTCTCAAACTATTCCAAAAAATTAAAGAGGATGGAACACTCCTAAATTCATTCTACAAGGTCACCATTACTCAATACCAAAACCAGACAAAAATGCTACCAAAAAAAAAAAATTTACAAGCCAATATCTCTGATGAATAGAGATGCAATAATTCTCAACAAAATATTAGCAAACCAAATTCAACAATATATAAAAAGGATCATACACCATGATCCCACCAAAAAACTACTAGAGTTCATCAAGAAATTCAGTAAAGCTGCAGGATAAAAAACTGATATACAGAAATCTATTGCTCCTCTATACACTAAAAACGAACTATCAGAAAGAGAAAGCATGAAAAAAATCCCATTTAAAATAGCATCAAGAAGAATAAAATACCTAGGAATAAACTTAACCAAGGAGATGAAAGACCTAAACCCTGAAAACGATAAAACACTGATGAAGGAAATTGAAGATGACACAGAGAAATGGAAAGATATCCCATGTTCCTGGATTGGAAGATTAATGTTGTTAAAATGTCCATACTACCCAAACCAATCTACAGACTTAATGTAATCCCTATCAAAATACCCATGACATTTTTCGTGAAAGAAAAATATCTCTTTCATAGATGCCACTAATCTCATTCTTGAGGTCCTATCTTCTAATACCAAAGGTCCTATCTTTTAATACCATCACACTGGGGGTTAGTATTTCAATACAAGAAGTTTTGAGGGGACACATACATTCAGTCTAAGGCTGAAGATTTTGTCTATTGATTTTGTTTCTGGTCACATTGTTGGGCTCTGTTACTATTTCTAATAGTTTGTTAGTTGATTCTCCTGGAATTAAAAAAAAATTATCTGAATACACATAGGTCATTTTTCTTATTTGTTGCCAATATTTAGAGATTTTTTTTTCTTATTTTGTTATAACTTTCATTATAATGTTGGATAGCAGAAATGATAACAGTCATTCTAGATTTATTTCTGACTTTAATGGAAACCATTCAAATAATTCACCTTTGTACCTGCGGATCTTGTGGGTTGAGGATTTTGGGTTAATAATACCCTTTATTGGGTTAAGAAGGTTTTTTCTATTCCTACTATGCTAAAAAGAATTTTTTTATTAGATATACATGTTGAAATTTATCAAATTCTTTTATGAGGCATCTATTTACATGACTGTATGATTTCTATTTTTAATCTAGTAATAGAGTGAATTACATTAATTTTTTTTTCCAGTGTTGAACCTCTTCTGGGATAAATCCTGCTTGGTTATAATACATAAATCTATTAATACATTACTGAATCTGATGTACCAACATGTTCTTCAGCATTTTTGCTTTAATGTCCACATTTGTCCCAACTGGTCACTTTCTGGTGGCCTAGGATTCTTCCTGTTCCCTGTATCTGCCCTGAGTCAGTAGCACATTTGAAGTCATTTCCATTTTTAGGTAGTAGCTTTTCTCTGTTAACATTATTCCATCTGCTTTGCATACTTCAGGATTCCTTATAATAATTTCTGGCCCGTCCAGTGTATCCATTTCTGTTTTCTAGTACTACTATGAATTTTTTAAAAAAACAAAAAAAGATCTGTCATTTCCACGAATTTGGAATGGGAGGGACAGAGGCCTTTGCATGGCTCTATCTTCCACCTTGTTCAAAATTCAAAATTGATGCCATTTTTAGATTCTTGCTGGAACCTGATTATTTCTAGTACTCTCCAATCAGTTTAAATATCACCAGAAAACTAAGCACATCTACCTAACATTTTCTTCCCTTTCCATAATATGCTTTTTGGTTTAATTCCATAAAATGTTAACTGTTAGGAAGAAAGGCAGTAATACATTAGCCAAAGTTGTCTGTTATGGAGATATGTCACAATATGCCTTTCCTACATGACTTTTCAACACCCATTTGGGACAAATTCTTAAAATTTCTTCTTAGAATGAACCAACTTGGTCAGCTACCAACATTTTTTTTCTCCTCTGCATCAGAATAAGGATTATTTTTTTTCTCCAAATGAAATGCTGGTTACCTCAGCAACATTAAGAAGAGTTTTCTTTTTAAGTCCCCTTTCCCTTGAGGTGAAAAGGATATTGTATTTTCTAGCAGTTTCTTTTCTTTAGAAGTTTATCACAGACGATCTTTGGCCCAAAGAGGGGGGCAAACTGCTTTGGGGTGGTTTGTTTAAGGACAGAGGATCAATTCTTGTCTCAGAGTTTCCCAAATTGCAAAGTTGGAACTGCGTGCGCATATCCTAAATTCGTCCTCGGAGGACACTTATTTCTCTAGCAAGCAAGACTTGGCCCAGGAGGAAGCCTAGGATGGCCAACTCAGGCTATCTTAGGAGACTGCGGTCGCACAAGACTCGCTGCTGAGCGGAGACTGCACTGCCTGCATCCCACCTCCATTCACTGAGTCTTGATATGTATACCAACAACACTCATTCATTCATTAAATATGACTGACCGCCTACTGTGTGCCTGGCAGTGTTCTGGCAGTGCAGATTCAGCAGTGAACAAGATAAACAAGGTTCTTAAAATATAAATGTCCTTTTAATACCATGCTGTGTTTTGAAAGCTTCAATTTTGTATGAGATTTTTTGATGCTGAGGTAATATGATCTTGGTAGGGAGGGCAGAACCTTTTTTTCCTGCAAGGTACACTGTGAAATGATATACCATTTCTTTCCTAGGAAATGAGATATGCAAAGAGATCATTGGTTTGTTTGTCATTAGATATGCTGGAACTATATTGGATAACTAGGTTTCTCTTAACTAAGGTCCTAACCACTAGCCCCACCCCTATCCCCCAACCTGTTCACATTGGGGCATAATTCTTTGGCAGATGACACCTTCTATAGGTACGGGGAAGGGAGGGTTAAGAGAGAAAGCTGCCTCTGATCAATACAGCTGCATCATCATCATAAATAATTTAACCACATACTCCGTTTTTAGTTTCTTTGATCTGCTTCTATCATCATGCCTGGTTGTGTTACTGCCACAGGAGTTTGCTCTTTGCGAGGCTAAAGAATCTCCTTGCAGGACCTCAGTCATCCTCCTGGGGCAAAGGTCCACTTTGTGTTATTCCTCCTGCCTCATAGCTCAGCATCGATGTTTTTTAACCATCCTGAAGGATCTTGAGTGCATTGTTGCTTTGAGATGTTATAAGCCAGGGATAAAGGAAGTTACTTATTAGTGCTGGAAATAAGATAAGTGGGCTGGTTCTAACAACCATCTTCCTCTAATAATTCCTTGTTTATTTTAGAGGGTTGTTTGTTTTGTGAGACTTAGGGGAGTGAAGATATAGGAGGAAGGAGAAAGGATCATTTTCAGGACCTCAGATTCAGATCTGGTATTGGTTTTGGTGGCAGTGAGTGAGGAGATGGGGGTGTATTCTGAGGAAGAAATTAGTGTAAGATTATCACGTAGCAGAGTTCATTGGCTCTGGCAAAAGTGATAAAGTGTGGCTTTGTTTTATTTTGCCACAAAGACATATTTTGAAAATCTCCTTCTTGTGTCACTGGTCCTCAACAAAGAACACAGCTCATATCTCCATTAATTTGGAGTTAAAAATGTTAACAACATCAATACTGGCCACTGACTTACTGCTTAACCTAAGTATTTGCTAGGGCTTCGAGCACTGCTGTTCTATTACAGAGGGGAGAAATATCTGGGAAGGAATTTGCAGAGTAGAATAAAATGCTAAGAAAGGGATTCTATAAGCATCATACTATAAAAATAGTGTTGACCTTGAGCAGTAGGAAGGACAAGCTTTTGGCCAAGAAGCAGGCACATTTTCACCTACAAACTGGCCAGCCAAGGCAGAGGGAAGCTATGGTGTATGCTTAAAAGTTTTAAAAGAGCACCTTTTTCTGAATAAGATTAATGGCACAACGGGAAAGCACATTGAGAATTGTATCTATGAACCTGTCTGCTGCTTTTCTGTAACTACGATATGTACTCCCTTCCCACAGAACATCTCCTTCAGAGTCTGGCTCTTCTTGCTACCTCAGTTCTCCTCACCGACTTGGCTTTACTTCACCTGCTTCTTATTTGAATCCATAATTGAAATGGAGGGATCTGAGTCTTTCGTGATGTGAAACAGATATACTCTCTTTTAAGGGCTCAAACCACTTTTGCGGCCCCTTTCCTAATGCCCACAGGTCTTCAACTACGTCCCGAAGCTCCCAGGAGCTCCAAGGTTCCCCCACAGACACTGCTGCCCATGTACCCTGGCAAAAGAAAGTGGGGAATTCCATAGTTTGACTGGCGTGGCCAGTGTCAGAAGGTAATTACAATCAGTAACAAACTGAGAATAAACCGCAATACCCCAGGCACAGCCTCAGGCTCTGACTCTGAACTCCTATCTCTTCATTTACTGAGACATGCACAATTTTGAATTCTATCAGGGGAAACATTATTATGACATTTCCCATTATAGAGGATTCTACTATGATTTTCTTTCTAACATAATTTCTGGAACACAGTGACACTATTTATAAGGTATTTCCCTAGAGAAGCAGCAATATAGCTACATTAATATAAATGAGAAGAATATTTGCTGCAGGTATATCTATTTTAGAGTTCCGTCAGCTTGCTAGGGGGGAACGCTGTATTTCACACAGGCATTTCATAGTATATTGTTTACTCTTAAAAAGGAAAATTGTTAATATTTATCTTCCAGTATCCTTTCATGTAAACATTCACAATACGTGTTTTACTATGTGTAATGGTACCTAGCTGAAATCTTTCTATCTCATGATTCCAGAAGGAGTTTTAAGTTTCTTTTTTCAATATTCCAAATTTGGTTTACCTGTATGAAAAGAAGTACTTTCTATTTAACTGTAAAAGTACTCACTGAGTAACAAACTCTAAATAATTTGTTACATGTTACCCCATTATTTTGTTAACAATGAGACAAAAATGACTATCATATATAAAGTATCCAACACCTACTAAGCCCACAAATATATATTCAATGAATGAATGAACATATCTACCTTACAAATGGAGAAACTGAGGTCAAAAGAAAGGTTTTAGCCATAATCATGCATAACTCAAGAAATCCCCTGAAAATCTGATTCAAATATTCTTTTCCTTTCTTTCCTTAAAAGACAAGTGAAAGTTCTAATAATGGACATTTACTCTTTGAAAGGGAAATCTGAGAGTAATGTTTTGTAGATAAAAAACCTTCAGATTAAAATTTCATAATAAAAATAAGGAAGCAAATTATTTCATCTAAACACCACTTTTGTCTTTCTTTTACTCTTAATTGTAAAATTCTGAAAAAAACCATTTAAATACTATGAAGTTACAGAGTCTCATCAATTATAACTCGAAATTGTGGATAAGAAAAAGCTGGAAATCTTAGTAAAGTTCTAACTTTTTAAAAATTGCATATTCCACCTTGTATTTTCTAAATGACTACTGCAAGTGGGAAATAAAACCAGAAATACAGCCTTGTCTTCACCTGCTACCAGCACCACAGTTCTAGTCTGAAAAACTATTTTATGGCACTTCAGTCCAAAATTTATTTCCTCCCCCTTCTTTGTTACAAAACCTTGATAAATGTGCCCAACTTAACAAACAAATGAACAAACAAAAAACAAGCAAAAACCCAGCCTTCTTTGCAGCTAGGGGTAGCCAATGAGATGTCACTGGAAGTTGTTAGGTGGGGCTTCTGGGAAAGCCCTCTGCCCCCTCCTTCCTTCTCTTCTAACTGAAACACAGTTCTGAGGCCTGGCATTCCAATCCCCATCTTGGACTCCTGAGGAGAACCTGAGGATAGAAGTCACGCACTAGGACGACTAGAGAAGAGAAAGAGATGAGCCCAAGTCTCTAGGAATCGTGGGGCTTCCATTCTAGCCTTGGACTACCTACTGCCCACCTTCTTTCACTCAAGAGAAAATAAAACTCTAACTTGTTTAAACCATGTTATTTAAGTTTTCTGTTACATGCAACCAAATCTAGTCCCAACTGATAAAGCCACATTATAGCTATTTGACCTTTAGCTATTCATTTAACTTCTCTGTATCTCAGTTTATTCATCTATAGAAATGGGCACAATAATAGTCCTGGCTCAGAGAGTTGTTATAAGGATTAAATGAATTAGTACATGTAAAGTGATTAGAATTGTAACCAGAGCAGACTGACCGCTCAATGAATCCCATCTGTTACTGTTATTCACTTGCACCATCTATAATATCATACCTGGAGTTTAAATGTGAAGGGAGAGGGTGTGTGAAGAAACAAAGTCACTGCATTTGTTTCTTGCCCCATTCTTCAGGGACAGAGACCTGGGCAAAGAGCATAACAGAACCCTGATAATACGATAATGCACACTTCTCAATTAAAATCACTTTACAGATTACCAAGCACCTTCAGATAACTGAGTTCCTCTAAGCCTTACCAGAGCTCTGAGATGAGGGTGAACGTTGACGCTTGTTTGTGTTGGCAGGTCATTAGCTGACTGGCTCAGTGGCCAGAGTCCAAGTTCACCGTTCCAGTGAGGGCCAGTTGGCTGGATTCCATTTCATAGCCCTAGATTGTGCAGCATACTTAGCCGTGGTTAATTGCTCTCTGATCATGATTCCAAGTTTAAATCGTGTGGGAGAAGACATGAGGGAGTATAACTCAGCCGTGCTGGAGAAACTGTCTGCCTTCTCCACCTGCCAGGAGGTACATGTGGGTTGTAAGTGAGGCTTTTTTTTAAAAGAGAGATTTCCTGAATCTTTTTCAGAAATCTGACTTTTTTTCAGCTAGTTTATTTAGAAAGCTTCTGAGCCTTAGGGTTTTGGGTTTTTTTAAAGAATTTATTTATTTATTTATTTATTATTTATTTTTGGCTGTGTTGGGTCTTCGTTGCTACGTGCGGGCTTTCTCTAGTGGCAGCGAGCGGGGGCTACGCTTCATTGCAGTGCACGGGCTTCTCATCGTGGTGGATTCTCTTGTTGCAGAGCACGGGCTCTAGGCACGCGGGCTTCAGTAGTTGTGGCATGCGGGCTCAGCAGTTGTGGCTCGTGGGCTCTAGAGTGCTGGCTCAGTAGTTGTGGCGCAGAGGCTTAGTTGCTCTGTGGCATGTGGGATCTTCCCAGACCAGGGCTCAAACCCGTGTCCCCTGCATTGGCAGGCGGATTCTTAACCACTGCGCCACCAGGGAAGCCCGAGCCTTAGGGTTTTAACTTGAGAATGCCTCTCAGATTAGCTCCACTCTAATCTTAATATAATAATGATAACAGCTGATATGTACTAAGGCACTCACTCTGAGTCAGCACTATAGTAAGCACTTACTCTTACCATCCCATTTGATTCTCACGAAACTCTACAAGGTAGGTACTATTATATCCGCCCTTCAGAGAAGGTCATCCTAAGCCACAAACAGTGGAGTGACTTGCCCAGCATCACCGGGAGAGGCAGTGGCAGAGCCAGGAGAGAGCCCATGCTTTTAGCCAGCACCTTGTATCTGTCTTAGAGTCATAAACTCTCCACTTTCTGCCTTTACTCTCCAAGCTTCAGCCCCTGTGGAGGGAGGGCAGAGGTGTGATTCTTTGACCAAGTGCCTTTGATTGTGGCCATATTTTTATCACTTGTTATTCCGTATTCCACTCTCTCTTTACTCACAAATGATGGTAAAATCTCTCAGGCAGTGCTTCTACCAGATCAAATTCCAGGATTGTACTGTTTTCTGTGCTGGGGGTGCTTACTGCCTTTGGTTGATCCTTCATCTGAGCTCACTATCAAAAGCCCATGAGAACCTCTGGTCTGCGTCTCCAAGTCAGCTTCTCCAGGGAGATTTTTTTTCTGAAGAGTCCATTCCTGCTAGTGATACCCAACTGGGGAGAAAGATTTCCTGTAACACATGCAAGAACAGAGCCTTTTTCCTTGACCCTAACTGGCACTATCAATGTAATAACAGCATTTTGGCAGAGTCAGGGGACGATAGGGAGGAAGTGACACAGAATTTTTAAAAATCAGAAAAGTATAAAAATGTACTTTACTTCTGTGATCTTCCTCCCAAAACCCATAAACCCAGTCTAATAATGAGAAAAACATCAAACAAATCCCAACGGAAGAACATTCTACAAAATACCTGACCAGTACTCCTCAAAACTGTCAACGTTATGAAGAAAAGTCTGAAAAACTGTCACAGCCAAGAGGAGACATGATAACTAAATGTAATGTGGTATCTTGGATGGGATCCTGGAACAGAAAAAGGACACCAGGCAAAACCTAAGGAAATCTGAATAGAGTTAATAATGATAAGAATGCATTAATATTGGTTAAGTAATTGTAGCAAATATACCCTGCTAATGTAAGATGTTAATAATATGGGAAACTGGGTGCAGAGTGTTTGGGAACTCTCTGTATTTATCTTTGCAATTTTTCTGTAAATCTAAAACTTTTAAAATAAAGTTTATTAAAAAAACAAAGCAAACATGGGCAGTGTTGTCAAGTCCTATCGTATATGTAAAATTCTACTGGGCTGGCTGACATACTGTCCTCACATTTATAGAAACCCTGAACCCAACACCCCTCCTCTCCTCTGAAGAGCTTTATAGAAGGCACTTTATAGAGAGAGACACCTCAGTTTTTGTTATTTGTAGCAATCTACATGGCACATTTTATGATCCCCGTGTTATAGAGTAATGAGATCTGGCACATGCAACGGCTTGCTCAAGGTCACCAGGATGGGGGCAGAGCTGGGCGTGGAGCCCTGTTTACCTTTCCTGGTACCACTGCAGGCTGGGCAGGGAAACCAGCTTAGATGAATTCAATTCCATTCAATTCAACCGACGTTAGCTAACACGTACTAGTATTGTGAGCACTGGGAATCTTAAACTGAATGAAATTCAGCTCCCTGCTCAAGGGCCATGTTGTGGTGCAGTGGGGAGAGACAAATACATCAAGAGTTATTTTCAATACAAGAAGCTAAGTGCCAAGGCAGACACGTGGAGAGTGTTGAGGGAGCCGGGAGGAAAGGCTCCCCCAGACAGGAGGTGGCTATTTAGCCCTAGGAAAAATCTCAGCCTGAAGTGCAGGTGAGCCCTGATTAGGGAAAATGTGTTTCTTGGTTCCTTAGGGGCCCTGTTGCATCTGATTTCTTACAGTTCCAAAGGCTCTTCTGAAAGTTCACTTGGTGGCAGGAGTGGGACAGCAGCACTGAAGCCCATTTTCTGGCAGGGCATAAATCTTACATTCAGTGGCCCAGATCTTGTGAGAACATGAAAGGGCTTTGATATACACGAATAGCAAAATAGCAAAAAAAAGAAAAAAGGCAAAAAAAGTTACAGTCCAATTTACTCGGCTTCCTCCTGTGTCTGTGAGGAATAAATGAAGGGAGATCCGTGCAGGATTTCCTTGACTGTGAGGTATGTTGGCATTCCTAAGAGAGTGTGACAGCCTGAATTTTCTGTTTGTGCTTTTAGTGACTGATCAGCTAGTCGGGACAACGTAAATTAATGCTATTTTCTTATACCCTTTGATAGTGGGGCATAGGCATTTCTTCTGTAGGTTGTGAACCACTCCCTGGGCCCATTTCCTCCCTGTGGGAGATTTGAGGAGCCATGGTAACTCGTCAGTCCCCTAGGCCATGATCTGAGGCACTGTACAAAGCCCATTTTGCAAATGCAAGAGATTTTTTTCTTTCTTTTTAATAGTGAGTGTCTGAATTAAAGAAGCAATTTCCCAAACTGGAGGTTCCAAATCAGTTGTTTCTGCTAGTTTTATTCTGTATATTTTTGAAATTATTTGCTCCCTCTCCATGTTTTCTGAAGATGGCAAGCAGCCAGCTGTTGGGTCCTCTTCTGTCTCTGCTTGGAGTCTTCTCTGTCACCACCAGGTCCTCTCTGGTGTCCTAGAAGTTCCTGCTCTCAAAGACGATGCCCACGTCATATCCTGAGAGAGTTAACATCCTTCCCTTCACACTCATTTTCCTAAACTCAGAAGAGAAAAGAAACTCTATATGCTTGGCTTTGTTCAGCGGCTGGTGTGGTCTCACAGGCTGCAATTCCTTGGTAAATTACCCCAATGATTGTTCAGCCATCAGGGGGAAATTCGTCTTTTATAACATCTTCCTTTAATGAGTCTTCCTAACACCATGAAATGACCTTAACACCCAGAAGAGGGTTTTAAAAATGGTGTGTAGAAAAAGCTGGCTGAGGATGTGGGTGGAGGTAAGTTCACAATACTTGGGGAAGAAAAAGGATACAATACAAGAATGTGATTTTTAAAGTGGATGCAGACCAGCTAGGAGTCAGGATTTTTTTTTAGTATTTTTAAGGAAAAAGTGATCAGTCTTTAGTGTTACATTTTTGGAAAATAAGCAATGAACGGTGATTTAGTAGACAGCAGTCATATCAGAAGATGTTTTTCATCTATAACTTATTTGATATGATTTAATTTCTCTTTTCAATAACTTTGTTACTTTTAAAGTATATTAAATGTAACAAAGATAGAACATAATTTTACATCTGGCCTGAGGGATAAGAAATGGGTTTACATGCTATCCTGCATTTCATGAAACTGGCCACAAATCAGAAGAATAAAAACAGAAATATTTTGAAATGATTTATAAATATTATATACACTACTGTTTTAGGAAAATTACTTTCCAGTAAAAATGGCCAAGATTCACTGATTGATTTTTCCAATAAGCATGACTTTCACACCTACCATGTGCTGTGTCACAACCTTGAAATTCAAAAAAGAAAAAGAGATGAATAAACCAAAGCTGCTGACAGCAAGCACTCACGGTCTGCCTGAGACAATGGACAGTAAACAGGTAATTACTGCCCAGCGTGGGAAGTTCTTTAGCAGAAGCACATAAGCAGAACCAGGGAGCAACAGGGTAGGAGAAAGACCATAAGGGGCCAGTGTCTTGCTCTGTCTAATTCAGCTGGGCAGGTGAAATTGGACTTTTAAGTTGACAGTTGAAGGATAAGTAAGAGTTCAGAAGGGCAGGTAGAGGACGTTCTAGGCTGAGAGGCGGTCTGTGCAAAGTCAGGAACAGAGAGAGCAGAGTGCCTTCAGGTATCACGGGTTGGGCAGAGGGGAATGACCAAAGGTGAGGTTGGAAAGGGAGGCAGGGCTTAGGTCTCCAGGGCCTGACACAGCATTATGCTAAGGAGATACATGTTACCCCGCGGACAGCACTTCTCAAACTTTAACGTTCACAAGATTCACTGGGGAGCTCATTAAAATAGATGCTGATTCTATGGGTCCGAGCGTTACCGTTGCTAACAAGTGCCAGGTGATGCTGCTTCTGCAATGAAGTGGTTTTCAGGCCTCACTGAGGCAGCAGATAGTCGCCAATTCCAACAGCTGGAATGGGTCACCTGTGTGCTAAGATATGCCACCTTTAATCCTTTGAGAGGAAGGGTTTGGGGTGGGACCTCGGCCAACAGAGCCTCTAGGATTGTGCCCATAAGCTGCCTCCTGGGCTTACTGTGGGTGCCCTAGCATCTTTCCTGTGTGTTCTATGATGTGAGGAGGGTGGAGAAGCCAAGCCAGTCCAAACAAGCAGCTCTGCACTCTAAGAACCACAATCTGGTTTTCTACGGAGAAAACACAGTGCTGCAACAAATAGCCCGTTACCCAAAGCAGCTGATATTGCTTGTCGGCGTGGCCCAGAGCCTTCCCTCCTCAAGCATTAAGGGTTAGGAGGTTGAAATCTTGGTTCTAGTTCACCTCTGCAGGAGACTCAGTTCATCCAGGCTGTGGTGGTGTCTGCGGCAGCCCAGCTCTACCAGGCTCAAAGTTTCCACTACGCAGGGGCAACAAAGGAGTGGTGGAAATGAGAAATGAAACTCTTGTCCTATGACTTTCCAGATATAATTGTTTAATTATTTTTTATAAGTTATTTTAAGTCACTCCTTAGTCCTTTCTCAAATTATAACAGAGATGATTAAATTGGCCATTTTTCCTAATAACCGGTAATAGAAATCTGGAAAAGGAAAATGCCAGGCTGCGTAAAATAAATGAAAACTTGAATTTCTGCTGAGTTGATTGGTCTTGAGGTCACCATCATATGTAAGCGTGTGAGTATAAACACATTCACACGTATGTGGTTGCATGTGCAGGTCCTTTTATAGAAGCTGGTCACACATGTTGCCTCTGCAGAGGGCTGCAGAATGGGGGTTGGTGTGGGAGGAGAGTTCTTCATCAGCAGTACCCTTTTTGTCCTGTTTAAAGTTTTTCTGATATAATTGCTTACCTTTAAAAAAAAAAAGAGAAGACAGATGTCTCAGTGGTTGAAAAGCATGATGACACTTGCAGCACCCTTTAGTCTGCTAGTTTGGGCAGTAACACTTTCCTCCTGGGTCACCTCGTCTTGAAGCTCTTCTTGTTCTGTGTGTTTAAGGGGAAAAGATGAAAGTCATCAGGTCTCCCGAAGCTAAATTACCCAGAGCCTGAGTAATTTATTAAGGAACTAAACCTTTGAAATAAATTCCTTGTAAGTCAGAATTTTTTTCAATTGTGTCCTCCGTTGACAGTTTCTGTCCTCTCTTCAGAAAACGGTGAAACATAATTGAAATGAGATGTAAGATTACAAAATAAAAATGAACTGGAAGGAAAGACATATCTTTTTAACACAGGCAAACATCTTCATTGATGCCCTTCCTACCACCTCCTCTTCCCCAAACACACTATGACAGATCTCTGGGGAAAAGCATATTCCAGGTAGATGCCATACTGACTATTAACATTTAATGGATAACTTTCATTATGGTATTATATATTTATAAGCAGAGAAGAAGCATCGTGTCTTCCATAAACACTGAGTATTAAACACACAAGTTATAACCCAGTTTGCAACCTGCTCTGACTTAAATAAAATCTCATTTTAGTGAATTGGTGTAAGCTCTCTGAAGTCATTTAGACACTAAAGTAATATTGGTACACGCCTGTTGTAGAAATGAAAGCTGAAATAATTTGGTTTGGAGCTCTACGTTCTGTAATCTGTATTTCCTCTCCTCAGAGGAGGTAGTACAATGTTTGAAAAAAACTTAGAAGTAGTGCTTCCAGAAACTCATTTGTCTACTTACATATTAATAGGCCTTCCACCTAGAAATTCTTCCTGCATTTTTAGGTTTCATCTAGGAGGGATTTAGAGATAAAATCTAAATATTTCAATATAGTAATTAACATCGAGCCAGTCCCCACTTCCTCAATGTTTTCAATAAAAACATCTTCCTTCTCCAGTGTTGGACATAACCTCATCTAGCTAGGTCTGCCAGAGAAAATCCAAGAGCTGCTGGGATCCTTACCTCTTTTGTTCTCTTCCAAATCTTCAGGCTTCTTAGTACTGATGGACTTCTGGGGTTGGGCAGGGCTGGGCGGGGCCGCGCAGGGCCGCGGGGGGAGGGGCAGGGGGAGGTACATATATATACTTTGCCTCCTAAAGACCCTGCTCCCAACTACCATTTAAGAGACATACATTTGTCAGCCTGAAGTCACCTTAAGCTCATCTACTCTCCATGTTAGAATGGACCTTTTGAGTTATTTAATAGTGATTCTTAAACCTGGCTTCTCATCAGAATTACCTGTGGAACTTAAAAAGGTTCCTGTCTCTACCATAACCTTCTGAATGAAAAGCTTTGGAGGTGAGTCTCACCTTTTTAAAGTGCAGCTCTGAATTTGTCAATCCAAATTCTGAATGTATCTCTATAATATGAGAAAAAAATTTTGTATAACACAAACCATTATCACAACTAACAAAATTTAAAATAATTATTTAATATCACTAAATATCTAGTTCATATCAAATTTCCCTAGTCCTCTCAAAAATGTCTTTTGAAAGTTAGTTTGCTTAAATTAGGACCCAAGCCCAAGTCAGGTCCATGTGTTCCTGTGTCTCTTACATTTCTTTTAATCTAGAACAGTCTACCTTATCCCTCTCCTTCCACTTCCTTATGCCATTGGCTTGTTGAAGAAACCAGATTTATCTTTAGGATGTGCTACCTCTGACACAGCTGGATGCCTCCTCGTGGTGCCATTTTACTTTTCCCATTTCACTGGTGAGATCTAGACATTAGCTCTACAGATTGACTAGCTTCAGTCTCTGCTGTTTTTGGCAAGGATACTTTGTAGCTAGTACTGTGTACCTCACTGAGGCATTAATCAGGAGGCTCTTACTGTCTGATTGTTCTCCTTTTAGAGACTGCAGGGTTGATTAGTGGATTCAGGTGCTGGCAGCATGAGCCTTCCATTTTAACATTCTCCATCACCTTTTCTCCCAATGGTTTCAGTATCCACTGATGGTTTTAGCCTAGAATCTATGAGCATTTGCAAAATAGTTCTTTTCTGCCCCCATCATTCCTTTCACATTTAAACTGAGAATTTTTCTGAAAACTGGAACTTTCCCTCATCAACTAGGATGATTTGTTTACTCTGAAAATGCAGGTTGTTCAAGAACAGGCAATAGGAATGCTGACTTTTAGAGAAATGGGGTAATGCTCTAAAATAATGGTGTCTGTTTTCCTGTTTTGACACTTCCTTGTCCAAACTGACTGTCACCTGAAAGTGAGTCTAGCTATGCACTGCCAGCCTGCAGTCCTCTGCTTCCTCCCTGTCTTCCAGCTGAGCTTACCTTCTCCAGGGCAGAGAGCTTACTGGTTCCATTCCAGCTTCACACAGCTCTGACGTTGCAGTCCTTTATCTTTCTCACATACTGATTCATTTATCAACTCCACTATTCGAAAAATATTATTTGTTGTGCATGTTTAAAGTTTTGAGCAGTCCAGCTACTGGTGGAGCCAGAATGTGACTAAGGAGGGGTATACATTAAGATTAACCCCTAATCCTCACATGCTCTAAAGCCAGCTCAAATGATCACACAATAAAGAGTCGGTGATATGCAAATCAACTTCAAGGCAAGTCCCCTAGGCCTCCCCTTCTTACGCTGGCCACCCCCTAAGCCCCCACTAAACAGAAATTCTAGAGTTGGCACTGAATCTAAACCTTATTCCACAGAACGGCTCTTCAGCTATTTGAATATGATAAATATGGCCCATTTCTCCTTGCCCCCCCTAGAAAGCCTGATCTTCCCACTTCTGACCTTTTTAATATGTGGTACCTTGAAACCAACAGTACACAGTGGTGTCATCACCTCCTTCATTTTAGCTGCCCTACTTCTATTAAAATGATACTTTAATAGGCAGGGATAGTAAATTTGAAAAACTGTGATTTTTTTTGCCTTTGCATTTCCTGTTCCACCAGAGGCACTCATTTACCTTGAGAGGTTTAGCATATTACAGCAATGAGGAAGAGAGGGAATAAGCAGCTTTAGAGTTTGCAGCAAAATAAGAATCATTAAAGCTAGCCTTTGTCACTTGAAAAAGGATTTTATAAATTAAACTCCAGTTAAGGACTTCCCTGGCGGCGCAGTGGTTAAGAATCTGCCTGCCAATGCAGGGGACACAGGTTCCAGCCCTGGTCCCGGAAGATCCCACATGCCGACGAGCAACTAAGCCCATGCGCCACAACTACTAAGCCTGCACTCTAGAGGCCGCATGTCACAACTACTGAAGCCTATGCGCCTAGAGCCCGTGCTCCGCAACAAGAGAAGCCACCGCAATGAGAAGCCCGCTCACCGCAACTAGAGAAAGCCCACGCACAGCAACAAGGACCCAATGCAGCCAAAAATAAATAAATTAAAAACAAAAACAAAAAAAGCCCTCCAATTAACATGTCAAGGCAATGGTAGAGAGAACTCAGAAAATGAAGAAAGTCCCCGCCACAAACAAAGGGGAGAAATCTTATTTGCTCCCAGCCCTGGGAAAGTGTGGAAAGGATGAGAGAGATGGGCAGAGGAGAGGAGGTGCGTGGAATGCTAGTAGGTGTGAAGGAAACTAAGGACGTAGCGGCTGGTAGTCTGTCAGTACTGCCCTTAAATCCGGGCAAGAGGGCCCCATTCCACTGCTCCCCATAAGACTGGTGGGCCCCCTTTCTAGAGCATGCCCCCAGCTACCAGAGATCATGGAATTCCCACGTGAGCCCACTTCCAGGGCCTGCATGGGGTTCTCTCCTGGGTCCTTTTTGGACTGTGCTGCCAGGGTGTGTGTACACACTTGGGTCCAAGGTGTGATGATGGAGCAGCTGCCTGGGGGAGTTGGAGATGATATAGAGCTTGTCATAAGCATAAGGGAGCCCCTCAAGGTGTGGGAGGGGGCCTAGGGTGGGGAAAGAGGGCTGGCCATGGGCTGGGAACCCTGAGGAGGCCAAGATTTCTAGATGTGAGCCTCAGTTTCCTTTGAGATGCTCGATAGGGTGATGTTGGTAGGGTAGGAGGCTGGACACGTATGTGGGTGAAGATCACCTGACTCAGACTGTGTGGAGTAAAGAGAACCTTGTGCTCAGATGGAGGAGGTGCAGGGGGTGGAGAGAGATCAAGTGGGTGTCAAAGAGCCACCCCCTACACTCCCTCCAAGAAGAAGAAGTGGATGTGTAATCTGTGGATCTCTCTAATGACTGCAAGGAGCCAGGGCGGGCAAGCCAGCAAATCAGGGAGAAATCTTTCCCCTTTGCCTGCTCTGCTCCAGCCCAGCAGCACCGACTGCCAAATCACGGCCTGGGGTGGAAAGTGAAGTTAATTGTGCATTTATGCTATTCACAATTATTCGGTATGACTTGCTTTTTTTCCCCCCAAATCTGTTATTATATTTGTCAGTCTAGGAGGATAGAACATAATTTTCTGGTGTGATTTGTAACTCTTAAATATTTAGACACGTGGTACGTGAGGTGGCCTTCTGACCTGCTTCTCCAGGCTTCCTAGAAGAGGCTGCAGTCCTAGGAGAAATAGTTTTAGCTTACCTCTACATCCAGGGTGGCTCAGTACCATTGAAGTGGGAGGGGAGGTTACTAGATATATGAAATGAAGACAGTGTTTCAGGAATAAAGACCTAGGAGCTTCTGCATAGGCCCAAGAGATGGGGTAGGGTGTGTGTGTGTGAAGGAGACAGGAGGGTGCATATACAGCGTCACTAAAATCAGGGAGATTGGCGGTGGCCTGGGATTAGAGCAAAAAGGCCACAGTGCTGGGACTGTGCAATTAGTGGCAAATGGCAGCAACCCACCTGCAAAGGCCACACGAGACCGGCGGCAGACACCTTAGTAGACACCAGATCAGAGCAGCAACCTGCAACAGAGGCCCCCACGAACTGCCAGGAGGCACATACACTCAGCCAACAAGGAGCAAGAGAGAAAAAAAAAACACTGATATCAGAAGAGACTGAGATTGTTTGTTAGCTGACAAATATAAATGGCCCCGCTCTTTAGCCTCCGCTACCTCTTGACAGATGAAGATACGGGCAAATGAAGATTGGGTCCATTTGAGAAAATAAATGTCATATTTTCTTTGCATAGCTGAGCATTCATTACATTTCAACCCTATTACCACAGACTAAGATCACATTAGCTTTTTTGGGGTGGGAGCAAAGATCACATTGTTGAATCGCACTCAGCTGTTAACTAAAACTTCTTTTTAAAATTTACATTTGCAAATAATTATGGGGTTCTTACTTGCTTCTCCTACCCAAGCTGCTTTTTCTAAATCAGTGATTGGTTCTCAAATTTCAGCGTGCACCAGAGCCACGTGAGGGCTTTCAAGAGTTTTAAGATTTTCTCATACAGGTTTTGGACGTCAAGTTTACATATACGTTTCTTGTTTTTGTTTCTTTTTTTGCAATCATAAAAGGGATCTTCTCTTCAAGAACATCTTCTAACTAGTTTAGGTTTATATACATAGTCTTTTATTCTTTTTAGTAAACATTTTTATTGAACTGTAATTACACATACAGGAAAGTGCACAAATCATAAGTGTACAGCTTGATAAATATTCATAAAGTGAATGCACCTATGTAACCAGCACCTAAGTTATGAAACAGAACATCGCCAGCACCACAGACTCTGCCTTGTACTCTTCCAGTCCCTGTGGAGCAAAAGAAACCAGCTGAAAACTAATGTTTCGATTATGATTCCACTTACAGAAAGTTCAAAGCCAGACATAACTGATGGTGATTGAAGTCATGATAGTGCTTACCTTTGAGGAGGGAGGTAGTGATTGAATGGGGGCACTGATTTCTGACACCATAGACAATTTTGCCCATTTTGAACTTCATCTAAATGGAATCAGAGTGTGCACTCTCTTGTGTCTGGTGAAGGCTGATAGCTGTAAGTTACTTGTATGCAATTGCTACTTTACTAAGTTCTCTTACAGCTTTTCAACAAATTCCTTTGTTTTCCAGATATAAAATCATATTCAAAAATAGTTTTCCTCTTCCTTTTCAATTCATGTCTTTGTTTTCTTTTGTCTAATCTCATTGACTAAATCCCCCAACACAAAGTTAAATAGTAGAGGAGATAGTGGGCCTTGTTCCTGACTTTAGTATCGACATTAAGATGCTGGCTTTTGGGCAGAGGTACAATGTCAACGAATTACTCATCAATTTCTACTTATTGAGTATATTTAACATAAATGAGGCTCAATTTTGTCAAGTGTCTTTTCTGCAAAGATGGAGATAATCATATGATTTTTCTCCTTAACTCTTTTAATATTATGAATATTAATGGATTGTCTAATAATAGTCTTGCAGATTCCTATAATAAATCCAACTTACTCATGACTTAATATTTTTTGAAAGTGTTGTTGAATTGTTTGCTAATGTACTGTTAACATTTATGTACTGATATATTCATAAGTGAGAACGGTCTATAATTTTCTCTTTGGTACAAACTTTGTCAGGTTTTAGAAACAATGCTTATCATGTTCACTTTACAAAATGAATTTAGAAGCCTTTTTTGTGTTTTTTGCCCTTTGAGGTTCAAGAGTCTCTTTATAGCCCCTGGAATTGTTTAAACAACATTAGGATTATTTAATCATGACAGTTTGGTAGAAATACCCTTGAAACAATCTGGGCCTGATTTTTTTTTTTTGTAAAGAGTCCATTTGTTTTGAATTTCTGTATCTACTTCGGTAATCTTGGCAATTGGCATTTTTCTAAGAAAGGTTATTATTTTCTAATTTATTATATAAAATTACTCAAAGTAGTGTTATAATTTTGAAAATTTTCCTGTTTTATGGTTATTTCTCTCTTGTCATTTAAACTTTTGTGTTTTTGTTTCCTCCCTTTTTTTCTTGAAAAGATTGTCTGGTGGTTTGTCTATCTTGTCTTCCCTCCTTCCCCCTTTTTATTAAACCCTTCCTTCTACTTCCTTTTGGTTTGCTTTTTCCTGCAGTTTTTAAGACTCGATTGTGTAATTCTTAGCTTTTCTCATTTTTATTGATATTGCTCTAAAACTATAAATTTCCTGTCATAATGGCTTTTTTAAAATCAATAAATACTAGGTTTTCATCAGTCTTGTGGTCATGTCCTTCTGGTGTGCTTCCAATGTCTGTGGGGATATTGGGCTGCTTATTCTTTTATTCCTTAAAACAACTTTGAATGGGCTTTGACTGTAATCCTTCTCAGGTTTTGTTTTTGTTTTTGGGTGAAATGAGTTTTCCTGTACTTTAAGGAGGAAGGGGTGCCCTAGGATGACTTTTCTTTGCTCTATGGCCCTAAAGTTCCTGTTTCATTTTCACAAAGTGATTTAAAAAATTATCTATGTCCACATATAATGTCTAGGTATACTGACTTTCCTTCCCAACATTTATCTGGACTCTCTCTTCTCTTTGTCCTATTGTACCTATCCTGCCCAATTTGGATTCTATTTCTAGCTAGGCTTTATCTCATTAGTTTTAAGATGTATACAGGACAGGGCCCAGACTGCTCTAGCACAATCATCAGACCATATCATATTGCTCTAACACTTACCTGCAAATGGGGACCTGTAGAACCCCTCCCAGTTTCAGCTTTTGTTCTCAGACTGGCCCACTGTACTTTCTAGTGAGAAAATGGGGGCAATGTTATAGTTCTATTCTCAAGGCTGTCAGAAACCAGCTGCCTGCCTTTCACTTCCTCCCACACAGATGCTGAAACTATGTTGGTCAGTGGTTTGTCCTTATAAAACTGTATTCTGAAGTTCATGGGGACACCCTGTCATCTAGTTTTGTAGAATAGCTATCCTAGTTACTCTGGATTCGAATGGGGAGATTGAGAAACTACAATGCTGCCATCATCTTCCTCGAGTTTAAACTCTGTGGGATCTCTATTACAAAAAAGAGAGGTTTTAAAAACAATTTTATGATGGTTATGACAGAAATTATAATTAGGAATTTACTTTATTTCAGGAATTTACTTTATTTACTTAGTACTATGTTAAGTACTTTATATGTATTACCTCATTTGATCTTCAAACAATCTTGTGAGTTAGATTTTTCCCCCCTCATTTTATCAAAGGGGAAGTTAGGGTCCAAGATTACACTGGTGAACTGGCAGATCTAGGATTTAAACCCAAGTCATCTGACTCCAGAGCACCTCCTTACTATACTGACTCTCAAAGATTATCAGGCCCGACACAGTTTCAGACTATGTACCACTGTCGGCAAAACTTCTATTTGAATTTGAATATTTATAAATAATTATTTAAAGATCTAATTAAAATGTACACATATTATAGGTCAAATCTAAAAGTACTGTAGATGATAAATAGGTTGATATTCTGTTATATGACCTGATGAACCTTGTTTTCATGCATATGCTCAAAACAAAGGCCTCTCCTACCATAGTCTAAAAAATACCATACTGGAGTTGGCCATAGAGCATAGGGAACAGAGTTATGGAGACTTCATATTCCCCTTCTTATTCTATCACCACTGCTAAAGAACCAAGTATATATATGAAATAGTGCTTATAATTTATTTTATTAATACTTTTCTTGTAGGTAACTATTTAGAAAAAGTTGGTAATAGTTTCTCCACAATTCACAATGGGCTGGTATTTTTTTGGTCAATATGCTGCTTGGAATGTGAACATTCACTGGTCCATAAAGTTTCACAAGGAGGTCTCCCACGAGTATATCAATTAGAATCATATTGTAATATATAATCTTATGCTATTAAATTACACAAGGAGTTAGAAAATATTTAGTAGTTTTTTGAAATACTTTGACCTTGGAATTCTCCTTCATATGAATACGGCTACTATTACTAACTTTTTAAGCTTCCAACCATGAACAGCAATTCAGGAAAAAAAAAAACTGGGGCTTTTTAAATAGTTCTAAAGCCGTTACATATATGCCATTTTAACTCCTGATGTCTACAAAATGAGTTAGTTTGAGATGTAGGTGTCAATTTGTCAGAATTTAAACTGGTACAAACTGGAATAACTCATGGAAGGATGACATCTGTTGTTAGGCTTATTTTATCCCCACCATCTGAAAACTGATTTTATTTCTAATTAAAAAAAAATTTTTTTTTGACTTTGGCAAATTGGGATTTAAAACTAAGCATGCCAATAATAAATGAATCATTTCTCCAAGTATATACTAGGTTTCCTTTGGGAAGGACCATTATTTAAGGGTATTTTTTCTCCACTCTAGGAAAGAAATTAAAACAAAAATTTAAATATTACAATATCTAAACAGTGATACTAGTAACTTAGTTTTTACACTGATACATGTAAAACTAATAATCCAACATTTATTATCACCAAGACTTTAAATGAAACCCAGTCCCTCTGGTGAAGAGATTTCCTTCTCCATTTCAGCACTACTCTCATAACTTTGAACGTCATAGAGCAACAGTGACAGATGTAATTTACTGATAAATTGATTACTAATAAAGATGAGTTTTTATACTAACTCCTTTACAATTAGCTAGGTCACAGAATGAAGAAAACAAAACAAAAAAAAGGAAAACCCCAGTCCTTAACCCCTAAATGGTACATTTCCTTCCCACTTACCTGAAAATACAAAAATATGAATGACCGTGTATGGAGCTACACCATTAACTTTACTTGAGTGGTGCTATTTTTTTTACTTAAATGTTTACTTATTTCATTTGAAAAAATTAGAAAATCATCAGTTTGAAATTAGAGCAGCTAACACACTGGGGCAACAAACTAAAAATAAGAATCCAAATGGCTAAAAATAACTCAGTTATAAAAGTACAAGTATAATTTACAGTATCACATATCTCAGAAAAAGAAACAAAACCATTAAATGGCTTTCCTTCTAGATAAGACTTTTTTCTCTGCAGAAAGGAAAAAAAGCAACTAATGATTTGAGAGTAAAATCAAACATAACTGTTATTTACCCCAGCAACATCTAAAATAAATGGCCCACACAGTACAAAACTTTCCCATTCACAATCACATACAGTTATATTACTTGTCCCTCAGTTACATAACAGTCTTCTTAAAACAATCTCCCTTTAGAAAATTATTGTATTAGTTAAGCCTATTCATTCTTGCTATGAAGTTAATTTCATTTGTATAGGCCACAAAAGTTTAATTGGCACATTTTACGTAAGTCAAAATAAGTCTTCTTTTTAAAAATTATGGGATCATCTGTTTTCAAAGAATAATCCCAGATGCTTGATTCATTAAAGCAATGTTCTACCATCAGCAGTCAAGCTTTTTAAATGATCACTAAGTGTTCACCTGAAGATTATCAATGCTATGTGAACTGTAAACTCCTTTTGAAGATTTGTATTTATGATACAATTTTGTACTGAAGAGCTTTTTAAAAAGATAACCTTCATACATACAGTTAGTTTGCCTCAAAGAACTTAGAAATACAGTATATAAACATTTAAGAACCACAACAGAGTCCACTGTGGTTCAAACTTCAACAAAGATTTCCTTGAAACCTAGTACGAAGGTTACTGGCTCAAGACCATATACCAAAGTGACATCAGCACAAGATTCAATTGTAAGACTCTACCTCTTAAAAAAAAGAGCACACTTGGTTATACATGGCTTTTAACCTTGAGCTACAGTTAGGCTACAAATCCCCCCCACCCTCCCAATCTAAAGTTAGTCATGTGGAGATGTGTACATTCTCTGAGCACTGTTTAGAGTCCTTGGTTTTCCAGCTCTGATGGAGATCTCGAAGGCGCTCAGAAGTCCGTGTGCTTACGTTCAGGGCAGGATGAACTTTACAAATGCCACTTTCCTCCATTAGTGACAGGCCACAAATTCCAAAGTATGCATGCAAAGCATCTGAAAATAAGGCAGTTTTATCACAACAGGCATTCTTATTTGTACAAAATATTTTAGCTACTTATCAGCCCATCACTACATTAAAAAGAAATTTAGAAAAATACTAAATACAGTTTTTGAAATATTTGCTTTCTCAAAGTCTCAAACCCCAAATTTTTAAAAACCAGGTGACCAAAATCAGATGATACATTATCAAGAAAACATCACTAACAAAGAACAGTTCCTAGCTGAAGAAGTGACATTACCAACATCCTCTGTGATTAAAGAACAAAAAGGAAAAGTACCAGTGATATAAAAGACTTCTCACTCTAATGGGTTTTCCCTTTTGCTTACTATAGAATATGGAAACAAGGAGCTTTATATCATAAACAGAAATTTTTTTCTTAAAAGTGAAAATAAACCTCAGAATCTAAGTAGCATTAGCCCTCCCCCTTAAGTTTTACCTCTGACAGTTCCTAAACCATATACGATGACAACACTATGTTAAGTGAAAGGAAGCTTAGGCAAAATAATCCATTCTGGAATGCTGTACCATATTTAATTTCCCTATTTCAGGTAATGTCAGTCATTCTAAAAATATCTGATCTGACAATAAAAACAAACTCACACATTCTATTTGGTCATAATAATGTGAGTGTTCATACCATAACAATTCTTCTACAGTGGCCTCACTACCGTTTCCCATCTTTCAGGGGGCAGCAACTTTTTTCCATTAAATGGCTACTGAACTCACATGGCTGTTGCTTGCCTGAGACTGAAAGAGCTCAGAGAACTGCAGTTATGGGAACACTACAAAAAGCAGATTTTGTAGCAGTCAAAATTTTTTTCTGTTTTTGAGTTTGTCATCATTTATGGTCTCATGAGCTATTAAAGTTCAAAACATCTTTTGTGTCAAAAGAATTAAAGAGAAAGTTTTACTTACAAAAGTATCATTTACTTTTCAAAAAAGGAATGACAGATAGTTGTGCTTACTCAATGTTATTTGTGAAAAAGTTATTTCACCAGTGAAGGTCCATGTTAATCCCCTTTTATGTCTTTTTCAGAGAATACTTAGGTTTCTTCTAGCTCATTTTCCTCTAATTTTCAGACCACAAAAAATAAACTTGATTTTTCCTATACTATTACAGTTTTCTTGCAGTTTTTCTAAAATTAAAAAGCAACATTAAATTTTATTGTGTAGAAATAAGGAAACATTTCTAGGAAAAGAATGCAACAGAAGGGCTTCCCTGGTGGTGCAGTGGTTGGGACTCCGCCTGCCGATACAGGGGACACGGGTTCGAGCCCTGGTCTGGGAGGATCCCACATGCCGCGGAGCAGCTAGGCCCGTGAGCCACAACTACTGAGCCTGCGCGTCTGGAGCCTGTGCTCCGCAACAAGAGAGGCCGCCATAGTGAGAGGCCCGCGCACCGCGATGAAGAGTGGCCCCCGCTTGCCGCAACTAGAGAAAGCCCTCGCACAGAAACGAAGACCCAACACAGCCAAAAATAAATAAATTAATAATAATAAAAAAAAAGAATGCAACAGAAAATACACTTAGAATAAATAAAATAGGATCTTACACTTTCCAGTAATGTAAGAATAATTTTTTTTCTCAAAAGGATTTTTTGTAAAAGCTAATGAAATAGAAGTTAAACGTTTCAATCCTCAAAAACAAATTAAAAAAAACTCTTTGTAGGTAGTGACGTATTCAAGCACTTTAGATGCTGAAATATATATTTTCCTCATAATAAAACTTCATTCTTTTCATAAGTTTTTCCTATAAATGTATATAAAATCTCTGTCAAATCTGCTACTAGATTGATTTATTAGAACCAAGAATAAGCTAATTTTAAAAACTCTTACTAAAATGATTTTTATAACAGCTCTGGGAACAGATCTTTTCCACATAAATTCAATTTATCATACAAAGACTTCCTATGCTCTGTAATGTACAGGATCTGAAGACATTGTAACATATCTATAAAAAATATTACATCCAAGTATTTACTCAAATGTTAAACTTAACAACTGATCTCTCTAGGAAAAAGCTCCAAGAATTTTCTTTTAAAAAAGCTACTGTAAAAAATCAAAATGTATCTCAATACGTTTATATAACAAATGCTTTTCAAGAGACTGTCATTTCCCTATTCCCATTATTTGTTAAAACAGTACATTATTTTTTAAAATAGTACCATGTACTGATTGAAAACAATGGAATCAATACCAAAAGAACTGTTTTCTTGAGGCACTTTTCAAACATATTTATAGCTATGTGTTATAGATACCAAATTTAAAAATATTATTTTGCTTTAGAAATTAAAAGCATTGTACATTTTTTTAAAAAGAAGTATATTTTGCATGAAAATACACATTAATATGGATGTCAGGAAATATTCCTGCTCACTTCAGGTAAAAAAACATGATTCCATGCGCCCCTTATCTGTATCTCGATTCAGGTACATATTCTGACCGTAACCGTTCCATGACAAGAGAGGAGGTGAAGAGGTTCTAGACTCATAATGAAAACCATGACACTACTGCAATGCTGCAAAAACAATCCTTCCTTCAATCCACTGTCATATATTTATAGCTAATACTTAGTCAATTTGCTTATCAAAAGTGTCAGTGTTCTGACTTATTGTTAACAAAGTCTTGAATTGAGTTTTTTGGAAGTTATAAATAGATTCATTTTGCTGGTGGTGAACCCTAAGGGGGAAGGGCAAGTAGCTTGGAGAATGATGCTAGAGGTGGGAGAGGAGCCAAATCTTGGGAGGGCCTTGTGTGCCATGCCACCTGACTCTGAGTGCTAAGAAAGTTTTTGAACAATTTTAACAGACTTAATAGAAGAGTTTAGATTACAGGTTCTCTTTTGCATCAGAGATCCCTTTGGGAGTCTGAAAAGAGCTTCGGCCCCTTTCCTCTCATTTAAGCAAATGTACATACACACACACAAAAGTGTCACTAGGAGGGGCACTGGACTAGAGGAAGACTGGTAAGACATCTGCAGACTCCTAGGCCTGAACTTGGGCCTAGTGCCACCAAAGGTTTGGGGCAGGACATGGAGATGATGAGCTGTGCTGGCAGGCTAGGCCTGAGGGGTCTGTAGATGGCATCCACGTAGTTACTGACTTTATTATATTAGAGCATGCGGCTTAGACTATGGCCTGTCTAGGTTTGGAAAATAGCAGAATTATCCACATATTTTGAAGAAACGTCATTATTTCTGAAGAACTCTTTTAAAAGTACTTATGAAATACAAGAATCCTCTGTTCTTCACATCCATGCCTTTCCTGAGCTGGGAAAGCATGGAATATTGTATTGTCTGAATCTATTTGGTTCCTGAGTTTTAGAGAGTGAATGGTTTGAGAGTTCATATAGCAAAAGTATTCATCTAAAAAAAATAACCTGAATCTGCCAAAATTCAGAGAATAAGAGTATGGACAGTGAGGGACACCTGTATTCAGGATTTGAGATTTCTGATTTAATGACTTATGAAAAGGGTAAGAACTAGCTCCCTTTTGGATTTAAGAGTAATTTATTCTGCAGAGCTCAAGTGATAGCTAGTAATCCTAAAGATCTTGGATGAACCAATTCTATTTTGGACAGGGACCATTCAGACCATCTGCCTTACTGCCCGCAACAAAATGAAACACTGCTAAGTGAAATATATGGAAAAAAGGGCAAACTATACCAATACATCTTGATAATCAAATCCTTCCTTTACACCCCAAAGACCCTAAATCTACCGTAAACTTAAACAATTTACCTTTTTAAAAACATTATTTAAAGTAAGTTTACAACTGTGCCTATATTTTCTATCATATGCCCTTTCTGACAAAGATGCTTGAAGATCTACTCAAAAAATAAAACAAAAGTTGCTCTGGATTTATACAAAAAATAAATTACCTGGATGACTATCTGGCCACTTGGCAAATCCCCCTACGAGGCGATCTTGAGTTGATAAGATATAATTTCTATTTTTCTCGAAGTTGGTATACTGGAAAATTTTCAGAAGCTGAAATGACATGACAAATATAAATTTATTGACATAAAACTTTCATATTGATCTTTGGCTCAATTTTCAGATATATGTAATTTAAATATGCTTTTCTCTAATTAAGTAAGGCTCTCAGAGCAAGCCTAGGGGGCTTAAGCATTTAAAATTCTCAAGCACATTAACTTTCTTTTATCATCTTATCAAATATACTCTCCTTTTCTTGACCCACTCACTATTTCCTTCTTTTGAACCATACCCAACTGACTTCTCTGCATCACATTTAGCTACATTCAAAACACAACTTCCCAGTATGTTCAACTTCATCAGTTATTTTTAAAAGGGCAATTTTATTAACCTATATTCTAACTCTTATGACAGGCTTTTGAACTATTAGTTACAAATTGCTGGTAATGAAAACTAAAAATATTTCAAAAAAGAGCAACAAAAATTATTAACCACGTGCTAGAGACAGTTTTGTTTGAGAATAGTAAAAAATTAAAGCTCTTTAATTAGGAAAGATACAAGGTGAGACAAATACAATTTTAGCATAAAAAACTATGCAGCTTAAAGATTTAGGACATGTATTTGTCCTTTCTCTGAAGATCCCATTCAATAGAAAAAAATAAAGGATTGTCAAACTGTGAAGAGAACAGGGTCGGGGGGTGCTGAGCAGTAGATAGGAAAGTTCAAGAAGTGTCACAAAGCAGCTGAAAGTGTGTCAATAAATCAGAGAGCCACGAAAGGTATTAATGATTAATAAAGAAGCATTATTTCTCAAAAAGAGAAACAAAACCAATAATAAGGTTATGGTACAAATAAGAAACCAACTTATTCATTCATTTGGTTTAATTAACAGAATATAAGCAGAGACTCTTTAGACTCCTGATGCTAGAAACATTTTTCATTAAGTGGCAAATAGGTCATTACATAGAAAGAAGGAACAATAATCTTAACACTGTACTTGGTTTAGCAATAAAAAATATTTATAAGCCCTAATATGTGATTACTGGTTTTCAAATTTTAAAATCAACCTACAGGCAAAGCATAAAATATTTGATCACTGTTACTGAACAAAATATGAATGTTACCTAAGTTGACGTTGTAAAAGTAAAGGTAAACTGAAAGGTTTAGAAGGGAGAGGAAGAGAAATGGTTCAGAACTAAAAAAAATATATACCAGTAACAATTTGCTGGAAAAAGGGGAGGCCAAATCTTCATTTTTCATAGTTGGGAATATGTTTTCATAGCTGGGATAATGTCTAAAGGTGTTAAGTCAAGAAATCAGCATATTTAAAGTTATTATTTAAAGTTATCCATAAGAATTAAAATTTTTAAAAAGGTTTAAAAGTAGTTGCCTTTAGAAAGTTGTCAAAGACCACCAAGGTCATATCAAAAAGACTCAAGAAACAACTTGAAGGGGCTCCTACTGGCTAAAGATGGGACAATTTGAGCATTAAAAAGAACAATGTAATGGACTAAAATGGATAAAATATATTAAAATCTATGAGTTCACAGTGATACTCAAAGGGTAAAAAAGAAAAAACCCTAAAACCCAATTATTTTATTGGAAAACTTTAGAGGATGCTAGGGAACCAACTCACTGACTGAATGAACATTATTAAAATTAAGAGAAGAATCATCTGCCTTTCTCTGTACAACCATACCTTAAAGTGAAATTCTTCTTTATAAAAGAATCCTAGTTAATAAATTTAGAGGGAATGATAGAATATCACCATTTAGCAACCCCCAATGACATAATGGACCTAAGTAATGATCCTCAACGGCTGCTAAAACCATTCCATATGAAGATGATGCTTTTATACATCAGCAACAAACAATCCAAAAGGAAACTAAGAAAGCAATTCCACTCATAATAGCTTCCAAAAGAATTTAAATACTTAGGAATAAACCTATCTAAGCAGGTGAAAGATCTGTATACAAAAAACTATAAAACACTGGTGAAAGATTAAAGATCTAAATAAATGGATAAACATTCCATCATCATGGATAGGAAGACCTGACATTGTTAAGATGTCAACACTACTCAAAGCAATCTACAGATTCAATGTAAACTCTATCAAACTTTCAACAGCCTTTTTCCTAAGAAATGGGAAAGCCAATCCTTAAATTCACATGAAACTGAAAGGGGCCCTGAAGAGCCAAAACAATCTTTAAAAAGAAAAATGTCGAGGACTCATACTTCCTAACGTTGAAACTTACTACAAAGCTACAGTAATTAAAACAGTAAGGACCAATGTAATAGAATGGAGAGCCCAGAAATAAACAGGCAATTTTTGACAAAGGTGCCAAGAACATTTAATGGGTAAAGAACTGTCTTTACAACAAATGGTATTGGGAAAGCTGGATGTCCACATGTAAAAGGATGAAGCTGAAGCTCTTGCTTTATACCATATACAAAAATCACCTCAAAGTGGATCAAAGACCTACGCTCAAGAACTAAAACTATAAAACTGTTGGAATAAAACATTGGGGAAAATCTTCATAACATTGGATTTGGCAATGATTTCATGGAATAACAACCAAAAGCACAGGCAACAAAAGAAAAAATAGATAAATTGGACATTTCTCCGAAGAAGATACACAGGATGGCCAATAAGCACATCAAAAGATGCTCAATATCACTAATCATTAGGGAAATGCAAATCAAAACCACAATGAGATGTCACCGCATAGCCATTAGGATGGTATTATGGAAAAAAAAAACAGAAAAAACAAGTATTGGTGAGAATGTAGAGAAACTGAAACCCTTATACATTGCTAGTGGGAATGTAAAATGGTGCAGCCACTGTGGAAAATAGTTTGGTGGTTTCTCAAAAAATTGAACACATAATTACCATGTAATCCACAGATTCCACTCCTAGGTAATTATCCAGAAACAGATATTTATTTTACACCAGTGCTCATTGCCACCGTATTTACAATAGCCAAAAGGTGAAAACAATCCAAGTGTCCATCAACAGATGAACAGAAAAACAAAATGTGGTATATACATACAACAGGTATATTTACTCAACCATAAGAAGGAACGAAATTTTGATATATGTGACAATATGGATGGAGCTTGAGAAATATAAGCCAGACACAGGACACAGTAGATTATATGATTCTACTTATATGATGTACCTAGAATAAGTAAATTCACAGAGACAAAAAGTAGAATAGAGGTTAGCAGGGCTGGAGGGATGGGAGAATGGGGAGTTATTGTTTAATGAGCACATTTTATGTTTAGGATGATGACAATGTTTGGGGTATGGACAGTGGTAATGGTTACACAACACTGTGATTTGTACACTTATAAATAGTTAAACTTTATTACATTACATATATTTTAACACCATAAAAAAAGTGAACAAAGAAGGCTGATGGGAACTTTATAATGGATTAATCAGTTTTGACAACTCTGGAGCCCTTTGATCAAAAGGAGAGACAGCCAGAGATTTTATTATATGCCTCTTGATGTGACGCAATAGGAAATATATATCATCCTGACTTGATATTTAATGATAAGGAATTATGGCTGATTTCTTAGAAGTGACATTACGGTTCCATTTTTTAAAAAGCTATTTATGTTTAGCGATTATACTGAAAAATTTCCAGATAATATAGAAAATGGTATCTGGGATTTGCTTTAAAATATTAGTCAGTGAGGGTGAGGGAAGTGGGTAGGTATATGGATGAACGAAGGCTGGCTTTGTTTGGGATGAAAACTGTTGAGATTGGTTGATGAACATATTAAGGGTTCATTATACACTATTTTCTCTTCTTTTGAGTATGTTTGAAATTTTTCATAATTAAAAAAATTAAAATGGTGCACCTGAGGAATGGCACTAGAAGTGAGAAGAGAGACAGAGGCTACTGCCTTCACTTTAAATTGTTCTATTTTCCCAATTCATTTCAACCACATGTATGAATTTTGTTTAAGAGAAAAAATTAGGATATTATAGTAAGTCCCCACAAACGAACCTTCAAGTTGTGAACATTCAAAGATGCGAACGTGCATTCACACGTCCAATCCCGTAAGTCAGTTCACATGTCTGGCGTACATTGTCACATGCGTGCATCCTCTACAAGTGGTTGTGCTTTTTGTGTACTCTACTGTACAGTACTGTATAGAGTACAGTAGTACAGTATCTTTATTTCAAGCTAGATCTGCAAGAGGACGACTTCATTGAATTCCTTGCTGTGCAACATGAGAAGTTTACTAATGAAGACCTGATGGAACTGGAGGCCCAGAGAAAGGATAAAGAGAGACAAGAGGAAGAAGTAGTAACTGAAGAACCGAAGAGATTCATGATGCAGGAAATGGCAAGGGGATTTTCTTTATTTGAGGAGGCACTGTTAGTTTTTGAGGCACAGGACCCGAATGTAGAACGGTACACGAAGGTTGCAGCAGCCGTTCAGAATGCAATCCAGTGCTAGCGTGTCATCTGTGATGAGAAAAAAAGAGCTACTACCCAGACATCACTGGATCGTTTTTTCAAGAGGGTAGATAGAATTGAATCCAGCAAGGAACCAGAACCTGTGCCATCCACATCAGGCATGAGTGAAACTGCAGCTTGCCCTCCGTCTCCTATTGCCGACGATCCCTCAGCTCTACCATCTCCCACCTCCTCTCCCTCCTCCAGTCAGTAACTCTTCTTGCCTGTTCACTCGATGCCAGCCCATGTGCCAGCTGTTGTACTGTACTATTGTACTTTTCAAAGTACTATACTGTAGGATTAAAAATGTTTTACTTTTTCTGTTTGTTTTTTACATATTATTTGTGTGAAAAGTATTATAAACCTATTACAGTACAGTACTATAGAGCTGATTGTGTTAGTTGGGTACCTAGGCTAACTCTGTTAGACTTACGAACAAACTGGACTTACGAACGCACTCTCGGAATGCAACTTGTTCATATGCAGGGGACTTACTGTGTATAGATGATGAACATAGACTTTGGTTAGATTCCTGAATATCAGGCCTAGGTGATATGTTTTTAAAGGCAAAAAAGGCAATTTTAAGGTATTGAAAACTTGTGGGTACTCAATGGCTAATAAGCTTATGTATTTAGGTACATCAAAAGGTAGCAGAGATGGGGAAAATGTATGAACATATTCATCAATAATTTCAGAAGGCTTACACAAATAAATTAATACAAAATAGAAAACCTTAGATGGTTTTTAAAGGAATGACCCATGGTTTATCTTTTAAGATTAAATTTTCCCATAAATCCTTTACTGGTATGTTCAGACAGATCTCCCCACTAGATAGACCACTGATCAGTTCCAGGTACAAGTTTTTTATGACATTACACCTACTTTCTTACATAGGTTCTGGGACACTAGAGCTTTATAAGAATAGAAATTTTTAAGTAGCACAACAGATAACTGAATTCTGTGGAAAAACCATACAGAGACTAGCTTTGCCAGAGCAAAAGGAAAAACCTTTTGCCCTAAAGCTAACAATATTTAATGAACATTACAAAGACCAAACCCTTTAAGCACAGTTTTTTTTTATTAACAAAGAGTAAAGGTTTCTCATTTTTATTATTTCTCTTACCTTTAGAGTTGCTCCCACCCAAAAAGAATAACAGGTGTCGACAGGCTTATTAGGTCTTCCATGATAACCGTTTTGTTGTCTCATTATACACCACCTCTTTATCCTGTTCAATTCTTTTTCTGAAAAAACTTCTTCTAGTTTACCCATCAGGCACAGTGATGCAATGCCACAAAAAGTTGATCCTCCTGTTAATTAAAACCACACAATACTTTAAACTTATTAGATGTCTAGGAAAATAATATGAAATGATTGAAGAAAAAAAGGGTTAAATAACTCCAGAAAATAGTGAAATAAAAGTAAAATTAAAAGACAATTAATTTTACTTTTATTTCACTATTTTATTTACCTTAATTTCACTATTTAAAATAACCACTAAGCACTGGAGTCTTCAATATGAACTTGATGAAATAGAAAAAAATTTTAAAATAACTTAAAGCTGTAAGAACAATTTTTTAAATGAAGAGATTTAGAAAGTAGTTCAAAATTATATGGTTAATGGGAGAGTTGAAACTAAAATCTAGAACTCCTACTCCCTACTACTCTATCACCTGAGTCTGATTTTAATTCCCTTAAAGACAGTATATTGCTTATGAATTGAGGTTCCATCTGCCTAAAGCTGCAGACTGATTTTCACATATAACATAAACTAGAAGCTTATATGTCAGCTTAAGAAATTTAAGGAAGAAAAGTTTCAGCAAAAGGAAAGAGTGTGTGTGTGTGTGTGTGTTGGGGATGGGGGTAGTGTGGAGAAGAAAACTGTATCTGGAAGTAGATGCACAATACATGTCCATGCTCACTATGATAGACTGACTAATGCCCCCCAGTGATATCCAGGTCCTAATCCCTGAACATGGGCATGCTACCTTATATGGCAAAAAGGACTCTGCAAATGTGATGGAAGTTAAGGATCTTGAGACAGGGAGATCATCCTGGATGGGGTGTACCCTAAGTGTAACCACAAGTGTCCCTATAAAAGTGGGGCAGAGGGAGATTAAACTACAGTCAAAGAGGAGGCATTGTGACTATGGAAGCAGAGACTAAAGTGATGAGACAAGAAGTCAAAGAATGTCAGCAGCCACCAGAAGCTGAAAGAGACAAAGGAACAGATTATCTCCTGGAGCCTCCAGAAAAAACCTGCCCTGCTGACACCTTGATTTGAAGCCCTGTAAGATGCAGTTCAGACTTCTGGCCTCTGGAACTGTAAGAGAATAAATTTGTGTTGTTTTATACCCCTAAGTTTATTAAAATGTTATAGCATCAATAGAACCAGTATAGTCACAAAGGTAATTACTTTCCTCGGGAAATGAAAAGTCAGTATTTTTCCATAAAGGAAAAAACAACAACAAAAAAACCCCCACCACTTTCCATTGGCGTTATCTGCTGTCAACTCCAAACAGTTTGAAAATACTTATATTTCCAATTTATTACAACTTGACCTAGTGATTTTTATTAATTCCATCTCTTTAAATAGATTGTTCCTAATATGCCTCATCCTGTAACTTTCCTTTTGGTGTTACAAATCTTGGTTGCATTCTCTGGCAAAGGAAAAGTGAGCATTCTCTCTAGAAAATGTAAGGCAGCTATCACATTAAAAGGGTCACTGTCAAAAAAATAAAAATAAATAAATAAAAGGGTCACACTGTAAGAACTATTTAGTCTTCAGAATTTTTCCCAATGGAAAAAAAAAAGGGAGATCTATGTTAGTCATGAGTGAATTAAAACAAAAAACAAATTTATCATAACCTTTTAGAATAATTTCTATTCAGCAACTATCAATCTTATTTCCCCTTCAATGACCTACTAGTTTCAATTTCTCTTTCATGACAAGCTGGCCATGACTTCAGGTATTATTACATCATTAAATATAAAGCCTCTAAGAGAAAGTACATAATCTTTAAAACTATCTACCAAGAAATAAAGACACATTTAATTGTTACTCTCCAAAATAACTGTTTGGATTTTTTAAAGCAAACTGGCACAATTCAAAATAAAAATACTCTTTCCTTTGCCCAAATGACCAGATTTTGAAAATGACAATTTCTGAAGTAAGCTTGGTCTCTGAGTAGCCAAACACAGTCATTACAAAGTCTATTCTTTAAGCTAAAATTCACTTATCAACATTTACCCCCGAGAGGTTCCTGTCTAAACAATTTTTAAAAACCAGTACTTAAAAACCTGGATTAAAAGTAGGATGTTAGAAAAGCGTTAGAGGCAGACATAAAAACAGCAAGAAAAGACAGGTAACATTCTGACAATAAGTACAGTAAGAAAAAGCACGCATAAGAACTCAACTAGAATATCCTTTTGGGGCTAAATAGGATTAGGTCAATGATTCCTACAAGCTTCAAAAAACTTCGAGAATGTTACGTCACTATATAAAGTACAATTTAAGAATTCCTTCTCATAATAATGATCTGAATTCATCAAGAAAAGATTAAATTCTGTTCATCATGCCCTGGTTGAAGGTTATGAAAATAACCTTCTTTATCGAAGGCATGTAAGAGTACGAGAATATTAAGGCACATTCAAATAAGGGAGAGATTTCCACCTGAAATTGCTGAAAGTTTGCCACCTAAAGTGAAATGCTTCAGTTATGTGGATAATTAATGTACACAGAATACCACAGTCATAAAAAAATCACAGCTGGGAGGGACTGGTTCTCTCTTTACAACCTACCCCAGTTCTTCCAGTTGCAGGGTAAAGGAGGTGTTCCTGACTCTGGTTCTGTTTGCTATGCTTTACTTATGCTTTAACTTATTGTTCCCATAAGGTTTTAAAGCTCGTTTTTAAGCATTCTCTTAGTATCTATTTGTATATACCAAATAATTTGAAAGAATCTATGTGCTCTGAAATGTGTAATTTAAGATGGTAAACAAACATACAGCTAAAGTAGAAGGCTAAGTAAACAGGTACACAAATAAGTACACCATTTTACTCTTAAACACCACATGAAAAAGGTAAAGTGAGGTAGATTCAAGGGAGTCGAATGCTTAGACGAAATCAGGCCAAGTAAAGTTTAATACTTCTCTTCTGGATTGAGGAGTAGAGATATTCTAAAAGAATCACGGAATCAAATTAATATATCTGAACTTTTACATTATGAATCTCAAGAGGAAAAGTAGTTTCAATCCTAGCAAAGTAGGAAAATCTAATTCTTCCAAAACACATGAACATTTTCCCCTAGAACTGTAATATCATAAAAGAATCACTAGGATAAACAGAATCATAACATTTGATAATCATGGCCTAGAAGGGTACAATGTGCCTATTTAGTTTTCGTGACAAATGGACTCCAGGCTAAGCAGGTGTTGGAGAACAGCAGTTGAGTTAAAAAGAAAAAGAAAACAGTATATTAAGTAGCATTTAGACCGCAGAATTAGGACAAAAAGCACATGAAGAAACTTGATTAACATCAAAGTGTAGCAGAAGTACACATTCTAAATTCAGCCTTCCCAGCTTTGGGATGCAGAGTGGAATACAGCATAACTAACTCATCGAATATGTACTGAACAACTACAATGTTCAAGGGCATATGGAGTATGACATAAATAAGACACGATCAGCTTACAACCTAGCAGAGAAGGTAAACAGAAGTAAATGGTACGAACCAAGTATTACGGGAATATAGAAAAGGGAGAAATTGCTTAGGGCTAGGGGGGACAAGAAACAATGAAAGATTTTACAAAGAATGTGACAGTGAAACTAGGCATAGAAAGATGGGTAAAATTTGAAGTTTAAGAAAAGGTAAATGAAGAGAAGCGAGTAAAGGGGAAGCATTTCAAGTATAGGAAAAAGAACATTAGCAAAGTCCAGGGGTGAGAAGGCATGTAAGAACATTTGGAGAATACATTTTCTCTGCAACCTAGAGCGCATGGAAGGGATCTCTCACATGTGTATCTACAAAGCTAGGCTGGCACTGGACCACGGAGAACTAAACTAAGGGATTTAAATATGGGCAGAATGGTACTGCTGAACAAGCATAGGGTTTCAAGACACTTACCTGATATGTGAGCCTAGGAGTTAAGTTACTTACCTTCTCTGAGTAAAACGACAATAATCACTGTGGTGGTTTTATGCTGTGTTAACTTGGCTAAGCGAGAACTGTTTCCCAGAATCCCCTTCTTTATGTGGTCTGAAGCTAGAGAAATCTGTGTGAGATCTCTAAGGTGGAAGTGAAGCAGTAGCCATTGCCCTGGTTGTGGGCACAGGAGGTGAGAGACAAGGGTAGAGGTGCTGTGAGAGTCTAGCTTGCCCTTATTCTCCCATATACTTGGAATCCAAGTTCTTTTTACTTCTTGCTCTAGTGAAACCAGGCCCACAAATGGATGTACGAACAAGAGCCTTCCAGTTATATTCTGGCAGCTGGATGCGCCTGGCTCTCCAGATTCCCCTGCAAGGTCTCACTTGTCCACCTGTGCCAGTGCCTCAGGAGAGCTTGTCGGTGACTCTTCCCTGATCCACCTACTACCCCTTTCAGGGCCTTCTCCATCTTCTTCCACAACCATGTAAAATCTTACTCCTATAATAAATTCCTAGTCTTTAATATTCATAGTGATTTTGCTTCTGACTGAATCTAACTAATACAAAGATGTCCACTCTCGGAGGGCTAGTGTGAGGATTAAGTGAGAATAACTGTTAGCTGGCACAGAGCAGCTGCTTAATAAATAAATTCTTTTCCTTTTATGTCTGTAAAAGGTTATAAACTGGTGACTAATGGAGGACTGGTGTGACTGGCAAGTTAAGAACAACAACAACAAAAAACAGAACAGGAGATTAAACACCCCAAATTCTGGATTTCTGGCTCTGAAAAATCAGTAGGTCAGAATAGTTCCACATTCCTGAATAGCAAAAACAGACTTGGAAGGAAGGAAAGAGGAGAATGATGGTTTTTAAAAATGTGCAGCTTGAGAGATACAAAGGTAGCTAGCTATGCCTGGCAGGCACACAGAAAGGCGGTGTGCAGCTCAGAAGCAACAGTATAGATTTGGAAACAAAGTGTGGGTGCCATCACACCAGGGATGATTGATAGAGAACCATCTGTTAGTTCATTTAACTATGTGCCATATGCTACAAGTGTGGGAGATACAACAGTGAATAAAACAGGCCAAAACCTCTGATCTCGTGAGGCACCTATTATGTGGAGACAGACAATAAACAAATAAATAAAATAAAAGTGATATGGAGAAAAATAAAGCCAGAAAGGGAGACAGAGAATGGGGTATGTATCTGTGGTTGGTTTGCAATTCTAAACAGGAGGTATGTTTGTGGGTGGTTTGCAATTTTAGAAAGGGGGCTTATCCAAAAATATCATTTGAGCCAATACCTGAAGGATGTGAAATGAAGCCAGGTGTTTGCTAGGGATGGGAGTGGAGGATTCTATATAGAAGGAATAGCAAGTATAAGAGTCCTGATATTTAGAAAGATGAATGATCCAAAGAAAAGAAGAAAGTTGGACTAAGATAAAGAGGTGAGAGGAAGAAACAAAAATGGTGAAGGAGCCAGAAACAACGTGTCAGGAAGAAGGACAAGAGCAATGTGATACTTCAAGAAAGAAGGGGAAGAGGCTAACAGCTTCATTTGCTTCAATAAATAGAAGATGAGGAATAAGAAAAAGACACTGGATTTGAAATGTAGATCATTCATGACTTTAAAAGAAATATTTCATTTAAGTTGCTGAATCTTACACAGAAAAATTAAAGAACAGCCATTTGTGTAGAAGGGCAAATAGTATACCTGGACCACTATTCTAAAAAGATTAATAAAAGAAGAAAAAGGGAGAACACCATGACTTCAGAGTGCCCAATCTGCAGGACTACTTTTTAGAAAGAGGTTTCTCTTGCCAGTGTAGACAGTGATAAGATAGGGAAGGGAGGCTATACCAAAGCCTTCTAGAGTAGTACTTCGCAGCCTATCTAACCTCACAGCACACAAGAACATTAAAACGTCTGACATTTGTAGGACACACAGCGGTGACCTGAGGAGCGAGCTCCTGGCACCTAAACGGGAGCTCTAGACACCCAGGCCTTGGCTGCTCCAAAGGCTGAGGCAGCAAGAGCTTGACATGCCTATAGCCCATTTGCAGCACACCCGGTACTGTGGCACCCTGAGTAGGAAGCACTCCTCTCGGCCTTTAGACCTTAAACCTACCAAGACAAAAAGAGTGTAAAAGGAAGATGTAAGCTTTTTGGCATGAACCACAGCCCATCAATGATGATCTTGCTGGGTGTGATCCTACTCGAGTCATACTGACTCCAAATCACTGTTTGTGTGACTCAGCAAGACTTTTTTTCCATCAGAGAGTATCATGTTTGAGTGGCCCTCTCTGTTTCATATCCCAGAGAACATAATCCCATTTTCTGGGGAACAATAGTGTCTGTTCCACAGGTCTCCTGCACTGCCAAGTATCTCCTCAGCTTGCCCATTAACATCCTTTACGATAGTGAGCCCAGACCTCGTCTTCTCAGAAATTCTTATAGACGCCAGCTTTCCTCTTTGTGCAACTACAAGTATATCCCTCCTTAACAAGTGATGATGACCAGTGACATAATTGCTACTGCCACCCCCAATCTCATATAGACATACACAAGAATTATGATGTCCTAATTGTAGTACGGCTTCAGAGGAAAATCCAAGACAGTTTTCTATACGCCCCTTAGTGACACATATACTCTACAAATACCACCGAAGGAGGGAGTGAAAATGTCAGAGAGGGAGGAGACACCTGATAGGACAGTTCCTAGGGAAAGCACAAGGAATGTGTTTTAAAAAAATGTTTATACACGGTTTACAGTTTACAAACCAGTTTCCCTCGTATCTCTAACAATAATTTTAAAGAAAGATATAATTATTTCTATTCTGTTGATGAGGAAATCCTCAGAGAGATTAAGTAAGGGGCCTAAGCCACATAGCTAGTGTTAGGGCTGAGAAGACCTGAATGCTCATGTGTTCTTTCTACTCTATCGTGCAAGCAGAGGGATGGACACACAGATGAGTGCAAAAACACTGCTGTGATGAAGAGGAAACAAGGATTTCACTCAGAGAGCCTCCCTGATCTGGGCTCTTTTTTTTTTTTTTAAAAAAAAGGAGCATGGAAGTACATTTACTTCTACATGATATATTCCACTTCAAAGGGTTCAGGCTATTGATGTTTTGACAAACTGAGTGACTATCGCTCACTCTGGTTCTGCCAAAATTGAGGAAAAGTGTGAAAGGAGAGACTGTATTAATGTACGTAGTGAACATATGCTATGTGGCAAAATGTTTTATCACTATGACTTAGGACAATTATATTAAGGAAGGTAAAAAAATTTTTTTCTTCACAAATTCATTGATTCATGTTTAATACTCTGTATCTAGCTTTTTAGTATTATACCAAAGAAGAAAACGTGCTGTTTTCTAACAATATTTTAAATCATCCCAAGATGTTTTCATGCAACTAACAGCTGAAATGATCACCAGAAAGTACTGTATGAACATTCTGGTCTGAATAATCTCTGAATGGTTACTGACCTAGGAGAGGCTCGAGTTGGCACAGCAGTGTCAACAGAGAGAAGTAGGAAAGAAGACAGTCAGGCTGCACCAAGAGTTGAGACAGACTTCTGAGGTCCTACATGTTGAAGATACCATGATGTTATTTGAAGGAACAAAAGAAACTACATGTCCATTTATTTTAAGATGCCTTACCATGAGATTCAAGTCCAGCTCCCTGTGCCAACCCATTGTCATAGGACTGAAAAAGAAAAATATGTTCAGTTTAATAGGGAAATAATAATAAATAAATAAGTTGTCATTATGCTAATTTTTTGTCTCTTGATCTAATTTTAGTTCTCCTTTATATTTTTCAAAATATGCACTCTTTCCCACAATGAAATAGATCTAGGCATTTTCAAGTACCTGCTCTTGTCTTATTCACCAAGCCAAATCAGTAAATGTATGCACTAGGCATATTCCGAGAATAGATTGTTCAAAGATGGCACCTACATATTTAATTTCTACCCAATAAGAAGCCCCAACCTTTATTCCTCTCCCACTTGGAAGAATATATGAATTTAAGGAAAGTGTAAGGATTTTATACTCCTATAACATTATAAGCACAAAACAAATCTATTTTGAGGCTCTTGGGTAGCCGATGATAATGGTGCCTGCCTAAATTTGAATCTCCCCACATATCCCACAAAATCAAAACAGGATAAGAACAATACAACTACATAAAACAGAAACCTTGTCAAAGCTAGAAGACATGCTCAAGCTTCAAATTTCCTGTCTATAGAAAAAGAAGCATCAAATCCCACACTCCTGACATACTTTTGCAGAGAGCAAGGGCAATCTATGAAAACTTGTGAGGAAGAGAGAGGAGGGGTGCTAATGGCAGGTCTGAGATTACCTAAAATCACTAGCTTAAATCACTAGGAAAAGCCTGAGTGTGAAATACAGGCAATCCTTGCTTTGCACAGTTCCAATATACACAAATTCCAGGTACCCTGGCTTAGTTAAGTAACATAGTATGGTTCAAATTTCAGTAATAACAATATATTAACTGTGAGCAACTGCATAAAGTACAAACTTGCTGCTAGCTCCTCAGTCCACAAACCATTACATACATAATAGATGTGTATCACAATCAGTGACCAATCACGTCACCTTTTTCAAAGTCTGTGAGTAACTGGTCATTGCACATGTTATTCAGTTCACACACAGACAGCAATGTATGTGGCTGTGCTGTCTCTTTGTCTTTTAGTAATAAACCCACATGATGTTTCAAAAATATAATCAAAAAAGGAGACTGGCTACCAAAGATGAAAATGCAGTAAAGAAATGAAAAGCAGTAACACTGAAAGTGAAATTGAGATCAAACAGAGTAATAAAAGAAACAGCTATCATGACAGTGCTGGCTGATTGAGACTAGATATGCAGTCAGAAAAATCAAGTGAAGGCGAAATATCTACATAAATGAGGAAAGTGGCTCTGATGAAAAAGATGGAGATGTTCTAGAGAAGAGATGCTGGCAAAAACTTCACATAAAAGGAACTCTCAGATATTTCACAACAATGAAAATGCAAAGGACAGAATGTTGGAAGCTGATACAAATTTAGAAAGGAGTATGATCATTTACCAAGACAGAAAAGTGCCTGCTCCATATTATAAATTATATAATGAGAAGAAGACAAACAGTGCTGTTCAAACTACTATTGATGAATTTTTTTACACAGAAAACACTTTAATTTTCAATATTGCTAATGTTTTAAATTACGATGTACAATAAATAAACATTGGTTTTACCATTAAAACATTCTGTGTCCATTTATAACAGTAATAGTTTTTAATGTTTTGGCAAAAAATTATAAAGGTCACAGAACAAGTGTCATTTTTCCCACTGATGATTAAAATCACTTTGCATCATTTCAGCCTGCAAGAGCATCATTACAGTCTGGCACTACCAGGCGAAGCGAGGATGCCTGTACTGTAGGAGCTCCGGTAACACTGAACAGTGACTACAGAGAAGAGACCGAGGAGAGTGTGCAAGTCAAGGTGGCAGCATTCAATGGGCATAAGTCTGGTGAAGACAGTTAAAAAAGGAAGGGAGAAGGGCCCACTGAAGACCAAATAAATGAAAACTCCAAAGAGCAAAATGCAAAAACCCGGGAAACAAAAGAGAACCTTTCTCCTACCAGAAAATCACAGAACTCACAAACCTTCCCCAATCACTAAACAAACAAACAAAAAGACACTCTAAATTAAAGAAATCATACTTTGTTTCTCTGCGTTGAAAAGAGGGCACTCTTAAACTAGGAATTCTTGTAAGAAAAAAAAAATCCACTAATGACTAAACAGAAACAGGCAAATCTACACAAAGTAACTCTGAGATGAAAACACAACCATCAAAATGAAAACATCCCAGCATAGGAAAATCTGCCTTCACCTCCAACAAATGGTGATAAAGCAAAGGAAAACTGTAATACAGCACCCCAAACTCAATTGCATATCCTCAAATAAGCATTTGGGAATATGAAAAGAGATTTAATGTTAAAAAATGAAAAGGATAAACAGTAGGAAGAAATAAAAATTAAATGATTTCAGGAAAACATAGTAAGGGACATTTAAGAAAGGCTGAAAAGAGCAAAGAGAATAAAAATGAGATAAAGAAGTAAAAAGGGTCAGAGAGAAAGTGGTTGAAATGAAAGCTAAGCAAAGAAAGAAAACACACAAACTTGGAATACCTAAAGAAAAAGGAAAAGTAATGGACTACAAGTAGGGGTCAGCAAACTGGGGACTACAGGTTAAATCTGGCCTGTGGCCTGGTTTTGTACAGTCTAAAGTTAAGAAAATGGTCAAACTCATTCCTAATAAAATAAATGCAAATTAAAAACACTGAGATACCATTTTTCACCCATCACATTGGTAAAAATAAAAACTGTGTGACAACACATTCTACTGGTGAGACTGTGTGGACACAGGCACTCTCATACACTGGTGGGAATATAAATTGGTTCATACCTTTTGTAGAGAAAATGGGCAATATCTGATAAACTTTATGTATGCATTTGTTTTTTTATACAGCAGGTTCTTATTAGTTATCTATTTTATACATATTGGTGTATATATGTCATTCCCAATCTCTCAATTCACCATACCCCCCCCCCCCCGCTTTCCCCCCTTGGTGTCCATACTTTTGTTCTCTACATCTGTGTCCCTATTTCTGCCTTGCAAACTGGTTCATCTGTACCACTTTTCTAGATTCCACATATACGCGTTAATATACGATATTTGTTTTTCTCTTTCTGACTTCACTCTGCATGACAGTCTCTAGGTCCATCCATGTCTCTGCAAATGACCCAATTTCGTTCCTTTTTTATGGCTGAGTAATATTCCATTGTATGCATGTACCACATCTTCTTTATCCATTTGTCTGTCGATGGGCATTTAGGCTGCTTCCATAACCAGGCTATTGTAAACAGTGCTGCAATGAACACTGGGATGCACGTGTCTTTTTGAATTATAGCTATCTCTGGGTATATGCCCAGCAGTGGGATTGCTGGGTCATATGGTAATTCTTTTTTTTTTCCCTTTATGTTTGTTTTATTTTTTCATTTTGAAAAAAGCATAACATATGCTTTTAAAAAATTATTTTACAAAAACCCTAAAAAAGCATATTTTAAAAAATTTATTTTATCAAAGGTATACACATCCACCATTTAGAAAGTTAAATGGTACTGAAAAATTTACAACAAAAATTTATAACAAAACAGTGATTCCCTGCATCATTCCTCACACTCCTCCAGTACCCCTTTCCAGAGGCAACCACTTTTCAGTATTTGGCCATTTCTTCTGGAGTATACATCTTGGTGCTTCCAAATAATATGCCTAGATCATATTGTTTTAAATTGTGACTTTTAGACATATTCTATCATTTATTATGGTAGATAAGCATCCAACTCTCTTACACCCCATTCCCCTCTGTTCCTGTGCCCCATGCTCCAAGGATACTACACTTTGCTTAAATCAATTTCTGTGATTATGTAACTTGTCTACGAAAATACAATTCACAGTTGAGCATCGTGGACTATGGTTGTTTCTTTTCTTCTTATTTTTCCTGAAATTAACTGTTACCTTTTCCCCCATCTGTGTGTTTTACTTTGTATTGACCGTCTAATAGACACACCTTCTGATAGACACAGTCAACCACCATTAGACACCTACCAGTGTCTGTCTTTCTCTTGAATAGAGCCCCCCACTCCTCCACCCTTGTCCTATCTGGGTTGAGTGCTCTCCATACTGTTGCAGAGCTGTCATCTGGGGACTTCCCTTCACTATCAACCTTGGAACTTCCTATGTTTTTCACCTGAGTTGGATTTCTTATCTCTTCCTCTTTCTTGGTTTACTCTTTTGTTTTGGTGGAGAACATCCTCTAGGAGTCAAGGCAAAGAAGGATCTTCCCTTTGTCCCAGTGTTGTGAAATTTTACAATAATGTTCCTGGGTTTGAGCCTATTTTCATCCATTATAATGGGCCCTCAGTGGTCCTTTCAGGATATCTGGAAACTCAGATCTTTCCCTTCTGAGAAATCTTCTTGAACTTTTTTTTAACATCTTTATTGGAGTATAATTGCTTTACAATGTTGTGTTAGTTTCTGCTGTATAACAAAGTGAATCAGGTATATGTATACATATATCCCCATATCCCCTCCCTCTAGAGCCTCCCTCCCACCCTCCCTATCCCACCCCTCTAGGTGGTCACAAAGCACTGAGCTGCTCTCGCTGTGCTATGCAGCTGCTTCCCACTAGCTATTTTGCATTTGGTAGTGTATATATGTCCATGCCACTCTCTCACTTCGCCCCAGCTTACCCTGCCCCCTCCCCGTGTCCTCAACTCCATTCTCTATATCTGCATCTTTATTCCTGTCCTGCCCCTAGGTTCATAAGAAACATTTTTTTTTTTAGATTCCATATATATGTGTTAGCATACGGTATTTGTTTTTCTCTTTCTGACTTACTTCACTCTGGATGACAGACTCTAGGTCCATCCACCTCACTACAAATGACTCAATTTCGTTTCTTTTTATGGCTGAGTAATATTCCATTGTATATATGTGCCACATCTTCTTCATCCATTCATCTGCCGATGGACATTTAGGTTGCTTCCATGTCCTGGCTATTGCAAATAGTGCTGCAATGAACATTGGGGTACATGTCTCTTTTTGAATTATGGTTTTCTCAGGGTATATGCCAAGTAGTGGGATTGCTGGATCATATGGTAGTTCTATTTTTAGTTTTCTAAGGAACCTCCATACTGTTCTCCATAGTGGCTGTATCAATTTACATTCCCACCAACAGTGCAAGAGGGTTCCCTTTTCTCCACACCCTCTCCAGCATTTCTTGTTTGTAGACTTTTTGATGATAGCCATTTTGACCGGTGTGAGGTGATACCTCATTGTAGTTTTGATTTGCATTTCTCTAACGATTAGTGATGTTGAGCAACTTTTCATGTGCCTCTTGGCCATCTGTATGTCTTCTATGGAGAAATGTCTATTTAGGTCTTATGCCCATTTTTTGATTGGGGTGTTTGTTTTTTTTAATATTGAGCTGCATGAGCTGTTTATATACTTTGCAGATTAATCGTTTGTCCATTGCTTCGTTTGCAAATATGTTCTCCCATTCTGAGGGTTGTCTTTTCGTCTTGTTTATAGTTTCCTTTGCTGTGCAAAAGCTTTTAAGTTTCATTAGGTCCCATTTGCTTATTTTTGTTTTTATTTCCATTACTCTAGGAGGTGGATCAAAAAAGATCTTGCTGTGATTTACATCAAAGAGTGTTCTTCCTATGTTTTCCTCTAAGGGTTTGATAGTGCCTGGTCTTACATTTAGGTCTTTAATCCATTTTGAGTTTATTTTTGTGTGTGGTGTTAGGGAGTGTTCTAATTTCATTCTTTTACATGTAGCTGTCCAGTTTCCCCAGCACCACTTACTGAAGAAATTGTCTTTTCTCCATTGTATAGCCTTGCTTCCTTTGTCATAGATTAGTTGACCATAGGTGCATGGGTTAATCTCTGGGCTTTCTATCCTGCTCCATTGATCTATATTTCTGTTTTTGTGCCAGTACCATACTGTCTTGATTACTGTACCTTTGTGGTATAGTCTGAAGTCAGGGAGTCTGATTCCTCCAGCATCATTTATTTTCCTCGAGATTGCTTTGGCTGTTCGGGGTCTTTTGTGTCTCCATACAAGTTTTAAGATTTTTTGTTCTAGTTCTGCAAAAAATGCCATTGGTAGTTTGATAGGGATTGCATTGAATCTGTAGATTGCTTTGGGTAGTATGGTCATTTTCACAATATTGATTCTTCCAATCCAAGAACATGGTATATCTCTCCATCTGTCTGTGTCATCTTTGATTTCTTTCATCACTGTCTTATAGTTTTCTGAGTACAGGTCTTTTATCTCTTTAGGTAGGTTTATTCCTAGGTATTTAATTCTTTTTGTTGCAATGGTGAATGGGATCGCTTCCTTAATTTCTCTTTCTGATCTTTCGTTTTAGTGTCTAGGAATGCAAGAGATTTCTGTGCATTAATTTTGTATCCTGCAACTCCACCAAATTCATTGATTGGCTCTAGTAGTTTTCTGCTGGCATCTTTAGGATTTTCTATGTATAGTATCATGTCATCTGCAAACAGTGACAGTTTTACTTCTTCTTTTCCAATTTGGATTCCTTTTATTTCTTTTTCTTCTCTGATTGCCATGGCTAGGACTTCCAAAATTATGTTGAATAAGAGTGGTGAGAGTGGACATCCTTGTCTTGTTCCTGATCTTAGAGGAAATGCTTTCAGTTTTTCACCATTGAGAATAATATTTGCTGTGGGTTTGTCGTATATGGCTTTTATTATGTTGAGGTACTTTCCCTCTATGCCCACTTTCTGAAGAGTTTTTATCCTAAATGGTGTTGAATTTTGTCAAAAACTTCTTCTGTATCTATTGAGATGATCATATGGTTTTTATTCTTCAATTTGTTAATATGGTGTATCACTTTGATTGATTTGCGTATGCTGAAGAATCCTTGCATGCCTGGGATAAATCCCACTGGATCATGGTGTATGATCCTTGTAATGTGTTGTTGGATTCTGTTTGCTAGTATTTTGTTGAGGAGTTTTGCATCTATATTCCTCAGTGATATTGGTCTGTAATTTTCTTTTTTTGTAGATCTCTGTCTGGTTTTGGTATCAGAGTGATGGTGGCCTAGTAGAATGAGTTTGGGAGTGCTCCTTCCTCTGCAATTTTTTGGAAGACTTTGAGAAGGATGGGTGTTAGCTCTTCTCTAAATGTTTGATAGAATTCACCTGTGAAGCCATCTGGTCCTGGACTTTTGTTTGTTGGAAGATTTTTGTTGTTGTTGTTGTTGGAAGATTTTTAATCACAGTTTCAATTTCATTACTTGTGATTGGTCTGTTCATATTTTCTATTTCTTCCTGGTTCAGTCTTGGAAGGTTATTTCTTTCTAAGAATTTGTTCATTTCTTCCAGGTTGTCCATTTTATCAGCACAGACTTGGTTGTAGCAGTCTTTTATGATGCTTTGTATTTCTGCAGTATCTGTTGTAACTTCTTTTTCATTTCTAATTTTATTGATTTGCATCCTCTCCCTCTGTTTCTTGATGAGTCTGGCTAAAGTTTTATCAATTTTGTTTACCTTCTCAAAGAACCAGCTTTCAGATTTATTGATCTTTGCTACTGTTTTTTTTTTGTTTCAATTTCATGTATTTCTGCTCTGATCTTTATGATTTCTTTCCTTCTACTAACTTCGGGTTTTGTTTGTTCTTCTTTCTCTAGTTCCTTTAGGTGTAAGGTTAGATTGTTTATAGGTTTTGGATCATCGTGTTTTTGTTGTCATTTGTGTCTAAGTATTTTCTGATTTCCTCTTTGATTTCTTCAGTGATCTCTTGGTTATTTAGTAACATATTGTTTAGCCTCCATGTGTTTGTGTTTTTTACGTTTTTTTTTTTTCACTGTAATTTATTTCTAATCTCATAGCATTGTGGTTGGAAAAGATGCTTGATATGATTTCAATTTTCTTAAATTTACCAAGGCTTGATTTGTGACGCAAGATGTGATCTATCCTTGAGAATGTTCCATGTGCACTTGAGAAGAAAGTGTAACCTGCTGTTTTCAGACGGAATGTCCTATAGATATCAATTAAATCTATCTGGTCTATTGTGTCATTTAAAGCTTGCATTTCCCTCTTAATTTTCTGTCTGGATGATCTGTCCATTGGTGTAAGTGAGGTGTTAAAGTCCCCCACTATTATTGTGTTACTGTCGATTTCCTCTTTTATAGCTTTTAGCATCTGCCTTATGTATTGAGGTGCTCCTATGTTGGGTGCATATATATTTATAATTGTTATTATCTTCTTCTTAGATTTTGGTCCCTTGATCATTAGGTAGTGTCCTTTCTTGTCTCTTGTAACATTCATTAATTTAAAGTCTATTTTATCTGATATGAGTGAGTATCGCTACTCCAGCTTTCTATTGATTTCCACTGCACGCAATATCTTTTTCCATCCTCTCACTTTCAGTCTGAATGTGTCCCTAGGTCTGAAGTGGGTCTTTTGTAGACAGCATATATATGGATCTTGTTTTTCTATCCATTCAATGAGCCTGTGTCTTTTGGTTGGAGCATTTAATCCATTCACATTTAAGGTAATTATCAACATGTATATTCCTATTTTCTTAATTGTTTTGGGTTTGTTTTTGTATGTCTTTTCTCTTGTGTTTCCCACTTAGAGAAGTTCCTTTAGCATTTATTGTAGAGCTGGTTTGGTGGTGCTGAATTCTCTTAGCTTTTGCTTGTCTGTAAAGCTTTTGATTTCTCTGTCGAATCTGAATGAGATCCCTGCCAGGTAGAGTAATCTTGATTGTTGGTTTTTCCATTTCATCACTTTAAAATATCATGCCACTCCCTTCTGGCTTGTAGAGTTTCTGCTGAGAAATAAGCTGTTAACCTTATGGGAGTTCCCTTGTATGTTATTTGTCGTTTCTCCCTTGCTGCTTTTAATAGTTTTTGTTTGTCTTTAATTTTTGCCATTGATTACTATTTGTCTCGGCATGTTTCTCTTTGGGTTTATCCTGCCTGGGACTCTCTGCGCTTCCTGGACTTGGGTGGCTATTTCCTTTCCCATGTTAGGGAAGTTTTATACTATAATCTCTCCAAGTATTTTCTCAGGTCCTTTCTCTCGCTTCTCCTTCTGGGACCCCTATAATGTAAATGTTGGTGCATTTAATGTTGTCCCAGAGGTCTCTTAGGCTGTCTTCATTTATTTTCAATCCCTTTTCTTTATTCTGTTCCGTGGCAATGAATTCCACCATTCTATCTTCCAGGTCACTTATCCATTCTTCTGCCTCAGTTATTCTGCTATTGATTCCTTCTAGTGTAGTTTTCATTTCAGTTATTGTATTGCTCATCTCAGTTTGTTTGTTCTTTAATTCTTCTAGGTTGTTGTTAAACATTTCTTGCATCTTCTCGATCTTTGCCGCCATTCTTTTTCCGAGGTCCTGGATCATCTTCACTCTCATTATTCTGAATTCTTTTTCTGGAAGGTTGCCTATCTCCACTTCATTTAATTGTTTTTCTGGGGTTTTATCTTGTTCCTTCATCTGGTACACAGTCCTCTGCCTTTTCATTTTGTCTATCTTTCTGGGTATGTGGTTTTCGTTCCACAGGCTGCAGGACTGTAGTTCTTGCTTCTGCTGTCTGCCCTGTGGTGGATGAGGCTATCTAAGAGACTTGTGCAGGCTCCCTGATGGGAGGGACTGGTGGTGGGTAGAGCTGGGTTTTGCTCTGATGCGCAGAGCTCAGTAAAACTTCAATCCACTTGTTTGCTGATCGGTGGGGCTGAGTTCCCTCCCTGTTGGTTGTTCGGCCTGAGGCGACCCAGCACTGGAGCCTACAGGCTCTTTGGTGGGGCTAATGGTGGACTCCGGGAGGGCTCATGCCAAGGAGTACCTCCCAGAACTTCTGCTACCAGTGTCCTTGTCCCCGCGGTGAGCCACAGCCTCCCCCCACCTCTGCAGGAGACCCTCCAACACTAGCAGGTAGGTCTGGTTCAGTCTCTTATGGGTCACTGCCCCTTCTCCCTGGGTCCTGATGTGCACACTACTTTGTGTGTGCCCTCCAAGAGCGGAGTCTCTGTTACCCCCAGTCCTGTCAAAGTCCTGGAATCAAATCCCGCTAGCCTTTAAAGTCTGATTCTCTGGGAATTCCTCCTCCCATTGCTGGACCCCTAGGTTGGGAAGTCTGACGTGGGGCTCAGAACCTTCACCCCAGCGGGTGGACTTCTGTGGTGTAATTGTTTTCCAGTTTGTGAGTCACCCACCCAGCAGTTATGGGATTTGATTTTACTGTGATTGCGCCCCTCCTAACAACCGTCTCACTGCAGTTTCTCCTTTGTCTTTGGATGTGGGGTATCTTTTTTGGTGAGTTCCAGTGTCTTGCTGTCGATGACTGTTCAGCAGTTAGTTGTGATTCTGGTGCTCTCGCAAGAGGGAGTGAGTGCATGTCCTTCTACTCCGCCACCTTGAACCAATCCCCCCGTATGCATTTACTTTTTGATCAAGCAATTCCACTGCTAGGAATTTATTCTGAAGTTATATCCCCAACAATACATAAGCACAGATGCAGAAGGTATGAATTTTAACATTGTTCACATTTGGAAAATACGTAGCCTATATATAGAGGAGTTGGAAAAAGCTATGACATGTGCACGTGATGGAGTACTACAAAACTGTTTAAAAAAAATGTGGAAAATTTCTATGACCTGATATAGAGTGGTTTTCAAGCTATATTGTTAAATGAAAAAAGCAAACTGCAAAAAAGTACTCTTGAGTAAGAAAGCAGAAATACAAATGTACATATCTGTTCATCAAAAAGAAGTACAGGGAGGCCTAACCAAAAACTAATGAGAACGTTTACCTACAGAGTGAATGGGAACAAGGTGGTAAACATGGGAGTTAGGAAGGGGGTGGAGATAGAAGGAACAGGAAGCCCTGTGAGTTACACATCTCTGAATGTAACTTTTTGTATAGTTATGACTTTCAGAACCGAGTTAATATTTCACATATTAAGGAAATAAAATCAACAAAGTTGGGGGGGAATCCTAAAATAGAATCCAAACAAAAACAAATAAACAACTTTATTTCAAATAAATTAACATAAACAAACTAAAGGTTGGGGGTGGAGGGAATAAAAGAAGTAACTCAAGTGTTTCTTAAATATAACATTTTGACTACATACCTTCAGGCTCTAAACAAAAAGAACCAATGCATTCTGGATAATAGGAGCCAGGTTTGTCACTGTCTGAGAAGGGAGTTACAAATGAAAAGACGAAGGTTAAAATGAACCTAGTGGTACTGGATTAAAATTTGAGGTATTAGTGTGAACACATGGTTTTTGATTGATTGACAGATAGATAGATAAAAAGATATAGATGTGTATAAGTGTGTAAGGGGGATGTCTGTGTATACATATATACATTGCCTACCTCTGAGAGAGGGGCCAGAAGCAGTGATATCCCAGTACCAATAAGCACATTTTGTGCCCAAATCGTGGTTTCTAAACACCACCCTCCAATAAGAACTAGAACTCCTTGAAGAAATGACCAATTTCAGAACTGAGGCTGGGAAATTAAACTATGAACCTGGAATATCTTGCGCCAGAAGACAAGGAGGTGCTCAAAGAATGAAGGAGACATATCAAAAGGGCACAAGGGGCTTTTGCTGGCTGAAGGGGTGAAGGGGTGAAGGGGTTTTTGCTGGCTGAATCTGGGACAGCATCAAAATAAATAATGATAGTTACAGATAATAATCCATTGAGTAAAACAAGAATCTAGAGTGCCTGTTTAAATTAAATAAATAAATAAGTAGATAAAGGTGAAGGGAAAGCTTTTCGTAACTGTAGAATTTTAACTGATAATTACAGAATGAATGATAGAGCTGGAAAATCATCAATGCATACTAATACTAGTGGATAAAAGTTTGATGAGGGACAGGATATTTATAGTCTCCAAGTATCTCACCATGAGATACTACATAATTACAAAGGGAAAAATGCTAACTTTACAGAGGAAAATCTGGCATACACCACCTTAACCAAGTGAGTAAAGTTAACATCACCAATAATAGAGCAAATCAACATGTTGTACCTCCAAATACAATGCACTGAGAAGAACATGGTGTTATTTCTGCAATATTCATGCCAAAATGCATATCTCCCACCTCTGTCTGTAACATAAATCTCCTTTCCTCTTAAAACTCCTTTTATAAAGCAGAAACTAACACACCATTGTAAAGCAATTATACTCCAATAAAGATGTTAAAACTCTTTTAAAAGTTTCCTCTTTCTGCCTCCACAGGCTTTTAAAAACCTGTGCTATTATAGATTCTATAAAATCTGATTCACATTCACACATTCAATTAAAAATAACTCCATTCCTCTAAGAACTTACATTTTTGTTCTGAAATATGGACTAGTGAAAGTTGAATTAACAGCCTAAAATATTCTAATCTATAAAAATTTCATATTTAGGAAGTAAAATAGACCTGGGAAGCAGCACTTCTATTTCTCTGGTTGTATATGAGAGACTAAAAAGTAAAGCAAAGGATAGTTCTGGCTGAGACTAAACTAAGTTTTCCTTACTATTGTTGATAAAAAGACTAAATTGTACTGCGTGAAAGAATAAAATTTCTACTTGATATTCTCCTTAAAATAAACCTTAGATTAAAAAAAAACCCACATAAAAGTATTAAGAAACCAAAAGTGATCCAAAAATCTATTGTCAGCCCAGTCAATCTTGCTAGTCAAAATGGCTTAAGAACTCACACCTCACACCCAATATAGGAATAATCTCACCAAGGGCACTGTAATTCTCCTTTATGCTTGGCTGCGACTTCCCAATGATCCCTACTAAGATAGGTTATCAACATTTACCTTTGAGATTTTACTATTTTTTGCTTCTAAGGCTGACCAACCTCTTTCTCCTAAAGACAGTTTCTTTGGACACAATCAGATTACATTTAAAATTTAATGGCTAAAGAGTCAAACTTTCCTTGAATATTATTCTTAAATGGCTATTCTGATATATGATGTACCCAGAAAGCAATCTTATTATCCTTATTTCCAAATTATTGCTAGAAGAGATGAGGCATGCCCCAGCCCCCATATATCAGCAGTAATAACTTAAAACAAAGAGTCAATTTATCAACATAACTCACCATACTTCTTCTAATATAGTTGATGGCTTTTTTCATATCCATGCCAGACCAGTTGTTGAGCATATAGCAAATACAGGAAGCACAGTATACAAATCGCATGTCATTTTCACTGCCTTCAGGTACTGCACAAAAACTGAAAATAATAACCATATGATTCACTGTACTATAATTTATTTTTTGGTAGGGGGGTTAGAAACACCTACTTCATGTCTTCACTCACAGAAAAAGCTATCACTAAATACAGATTTAAAAACCATATACTACTTGTATTATTCAATAAAGGACTATTAATCTGAATAATATAAAACTATCTCTAAATCAACACTGTACTCCCAAGTTCAATTTCTGGGTAGCTTAACACACTACCACAGTTACTCTTTCCCAGATGCCACCACTCAGAGTAAGTTTCTTTTCTCTCAGCCATGGAAAGCTATGGCACAGTGGCTTCAGAATTAATAGCAGAAAAAGTAGCAGGGACCTACTGGGTAGTAAGAAACTCTCAAGCCCAAGTTCTGCTTATGTGAAATTTCTTCTCAATGTATACATAGATAACCATTAATTAACTGATCATATTGTTTTAATTTTCACATATTTAATTAGTTTTAGAGAAGTACATAATAGTTTGTATTTTATATCTATTCTTTCATTTATAAATAAGGATAAGATAACAGTGACCAAAGACTATAATGAAATATTGAGAAATTAGTCACATGTACTTGCTGAGGTAAATATTTAGTTTTACAGTATTTCCAATTAATGTCAATTTACCTTATATGTTTCCACTAATTTTCCCCTCATCAACAGCAGTGTTTTTAATACTGACAGGAAAATAGAGACAGCAGTAGATGGAGTACAGATATAACAACGTGGCAGGATTTGTTTGCAAAGTCTTTTCTTTAGACAGCATCACTACTGCTTTATCACTTCCCAGACTTAAAAAAAAGTTTCACCTTAAAACTCTTTCGTTAGACACACCACTCAAACCATCAAATATTAATGAACTCACTACTTTTTCTATCCTTTAATAATATCACAGAAACTACCTACACTAGAATATAATAATATTCAATGTTCATTCCTTTTTCCCCCATCACTATGTCTTAAGGCATAAAAGTTTAGATTAAATGTACGTCTGCTTCAAAATGTCCATTGTTTTTACCCAGAAGGTAAATTAAAGTAGATCCTTATCCGGAAACTATTAAACCATTTATTTATGGATCTATTATCGCCTTTAAAAAAAAGAAAAATGAACTAAGAAAGATTGGAATTGTTATTGTGATTACTTTTATTTTCATTCACATAAGAAATATTTCACTGATTAGGCACTTAAACCATATGTATACAGTGAACTTTAGGTGGTTCTAATAAGAGTTTATGATAAACTCTACAATTCTAGTATAGTATTATATCTATTTTTAATTCCAAATGATTTTTCTTAAAAAAAATAAGACAAGTAACAAAAAATGACCCATACCTTCCATCTTCTAGCTGAAGGGCTCTCAAGCCTGCTAAGCAAGCTTCTTTATTTACTCGGCTTAGGTCATCTCCAAGAATAACTAAGCATGAAAGGCCAGTGTAGGTCATTGCTATGTGGCCACTATCATAAGGATGAGCTGTTCCCGGATTCTAGATTCAAAATTAATATAATGTTAATTAGAAAACTGAAATGAGATCTTATTTCATTATGCAATTTGACAAGAGGTTTCAGTAAACAGTAAAATTAAATGTTGTTTATACTGATTTGCATAGACATCTGATAGAGACAAACAAAACTCAATTTCGTGTATGTCTCAACATAAGTATTATTGCATACTTTCCAGGCTACATAATTTTCAATTTTATCCTCAAGTTTATGGAAGTAGATCTGATATTCAAATAAACCAAATTATTTCAACTTCCTATTTGACCAACCATATCACTTATAATTTAAGTCTTATAAAGTTAGAAAAGCATGTAGAAATAATTATTTTTTATGCTGTACAAATTCAAATTAAATACCACAGTAGTGATCACCATTTAAAAATCCTACAAAACAATACAGTTGAAAAACATTATTCTATTCTCATATGGTTTAATTATTTGAGTCTCTAATAATATTAACACTTAGAATAACAAATGACAAAAAAATGCAAAGAAGAGCTCAAGATACTAATATTGAAAAATTCTCTAGAAATAAAACAATCTAACTTTTAAAGTTTAAATTACCAAATGAGTATTGATTGCAAAAAGTCTTTTGTGAAGACTGTTAGACTAGTAATTGCCCAGGCAGAGCTGGGGAGTCAAACTAGGAAACTCATATAACCAGAATATTTATTGGATTAGTTTCACTGATTTGACTGTTTCAACAAAACTATCAACAGTTATCAAAGATCTCTTAAGGTTTATAAAATATGTGACTCCTTGTAGGAAATCCTGTAGACTCTAGTTGGCACTGGCACAGGTAAAATTAATTTAAAAACTTATTAAAGTAAAAGTAAAAATGTAAAACCAAGTAACTTTACATTCTTCAATACACAAAGCATTTAAAGTTTTATAATTATTTTCAAATAGTCAGCCAATCCTGTTCGGTTATTTTAAAAAGATGATTTCACTTAAAAAATGTAAAACTTCACATTGTACTATTTCTCAGTTTAAGAAAGTTTTAATTTTGATAGACTAAGAGTGCATTTTAAATTCATCTTTCTCACAGGATTTCCTTCTGTTTTAGTTTGGGCTCATCAATAACTGCCTCAAATACTAGAATAACTGCCTATAACACTAGAAAGTTAAAATGAAGCTTGTACCAAGATTTTGGTTAAAATAGACTCCTCTGCTTTCTACAATAAATGTTAACTTCTACACTACTGTGAGGCATCAAATCCTGGCTCCACTACTCACTGCTGCATTTTCTCATTCTGGAAAATGGAGATATTAGTACCTATTTCACAGGGTTACTGTGAGGATTAAATAAAATTACTGTCTATACAGATGCTAGTTATCTTACTGATGATGCAAGTGCAAGGCAAATATCAAAAGGGCCACTACTTCTTTGGAGTCACGACTCAAGGGTCTTGAAACCACTAGTGACTTAATCAGAATACTTTGCTGCTCACTGACCTTCTGTAGTTCTTCACAGAATAAGTTTGCAAAGGTGTTCAATATCCTCTATAATCTGAACTCACCCCACCTATCCAGCCTTACATATACAATTCCTTAATATGGTCTCACAAATATGACAAGCAAATTTTCACTGTGGTATTTCTTTCATTCTGAGCTCCTCCTTAGAACTCAAGCTTTAATACTCCTGGATATCCTATTCCACATTTATAATCACCTTCTTAGAAATCCTGTAACATTTCATTTTTTGGTACTCAAACTAAATATCTGCTATGTTAAAAGCACTGTGGGGAATCCGAACAGAAATCAAATGTGGACCTTAACCTTGAAGGGAGAAGAGGGCTACTTGAATTAAGTACAGTACAAAGTAGAATACTGTATGTGTCATGATGGAGATACAATAATACATGGATAAAGGATTTTTTTCTGCAGCAGAAGAGGAGCTTGGTTAGGTACAGATGAAGAGGAGGCTTTACAGGTAGAAGAAAAAGTAAAAGGAAAGCAGAGAAGGCAGATTCCAGGCTATGTAGTATGTGTTAAGGACAGTACATAATTTAATAGAGAATATGGGATTTGTTGAAGGAAAACAGTGAGAAAAGGGGGTTGAGAAGATCCATTAGTGTTTCTCAAAAAGTGTTCTATGGCCACTAAAGGTCCTGGACATTTTTCAGGTAAGTGAATGGCCCATAGGTGGTTTCAGAAGAAAAAGCAATGATACTATTTATATACTGTATTGGAAAATCATATGTGCCTCCTCAGATTCTCTTGGCTTCATCTGTCTCCTGGATTCTCAGCCACCACCCTAAGTGACAACTCCTTGTGGCCCTATATGATTCCACCTAGAGTCTCTAGCTCCCTCTACCACTCAAGATTCAGATTAATGCAACACAGAATGGAGTGGGACCTAGCTTCCCCAGAAAATGCCAGGGTCTCAATGAATTAAGGGCCCAAAATGGGTTTCAGGAGACACTGTGAATCAAAGGCAAAAAATGGTTTCTTCTTACATTTTATCCTTGTTGTTTCGAAAATGCCTTGGGAGGGGGTAAGGGGAGTAAGGGGGCTGTCTCTTAAAAGTAATGTTATCAAAGAACTGTTTTACCCCAACAAGTGTTAAGTATACATCTGTATAGTGTATGGTGCTGTATAATGGTCATTATTATCAGTGTCATGACTTTTAGATATCCTGTCCATTATGACTAAATGGAGAGCTACCTCTATTCAGGACTGGCTTAAGTTGGAAAGTATTATATGTATGGGGAAAAAGGACAATTTTTATGGATCCTTAGTTTCTAGATTCTCTGTTAAAAGCAATTGGCATACATGATTGGAGACACCTTAGCAAGTCATATGACTTTGACACAGGCATTCTGGTCTACAGCTTAAGGCAGAGGAAGATAGTTGAAGTAGTGCCTCTATCAAATCATGTCACCTTTCCAAAATCACTGCTATTTATTCCAAAATTTTGAAGCAGAGTGTGGAAAAATTGGCAACGTGTCATTTACCTTCAGCTTGGAAAGGGATATAAATCTTGATGTACTCAGTGTAGCCAGATATTGGCTTGTAACCGTTATATAAGCAGACTGACCCCCATCAAGGAAAAAGTTTCTATTTTGTGAGGTCTCTTTCCACAAAATGATGAAGTTCTTCTCTGCCTTCTATTGCAGAAAAATATTTTATACACAGATGAAACACCTACAAAAGTTTGTTTGGGGTCTGCTTCTTTGAAGAAGGAAAAAAGCTTCTCGTATGTTAGGATTCACTGCTTTCTATACCTGCATGTGCTGGTACCAAAGCCTCTTCCTATAACCCTGAAGACAGTCTGCCTACCGTCAGGAAGGTCATCATAATTCATCACTACTTGGGTCTCCAATCACTGCTTAGCAAGAGCTTTCTCTTTCATTCCTAAGAAATGTGAACCAAATATAAAGTCCTTCTATAACACATGGTTCATTGGTTTCTTAGAGAACAAGTATCATGTTCTTGAGTGCTTTATTTACATTTTCTCCAATAAATCACCAATAATTTTTACACACACACACACACACACACACACACACACAACGACAGTAAGAAAGACATAATTTTTTAACAACAGGAATTTCTATTCATTTATATACTGTGCATTCTTCCAGGAAGTAAGGTGGGTATAGCTTTCCCTTAAAAAGTTCCAGTTCATAACACACAGTTTATTAGACAGTATTTAGCTACACTGAAACTTGGAGGCCTGGTTCTTTCTGTTACTTTCTTAGTTTTCTTTCTTACTAAAATCTCTCCGCTCCCTCTCCTCCTTCCTCCTAATGCAAAGAGAACTAACCTTTGATGGATTGAATGGAAGACCCAGGTATGAAGAGCCTCGGAAACCACAGCGATTTAGATTTGATCCTGGAAAATAAAAATATGTACTTATTTAAAGTGTACCTTATTTTTGTACAGATTCTAAAGCAGTTCAGTTATACAGTCTCTCCGAAACAGAGTATTTTAGTACCAAAGTTTTGTCACTGTCTCCATTTTCATGCTAGCCAACACTGAATGTCTGCTCTAGGAGCTTTATGGGAATTTCTTCATTTAATTTCCAAACCAGTCCAAACCAAAACAATGACCTCCTACCAGGTACCTTTAATTTAAGCCTAACTCACTGAGTACAAAATGCTTTCATACTTTTCCTAAATGACCATTTTCATGTGATCAACATATTCAATCCCTCATGCTACAGAACAGAAAGCAGAAGCCCAGATGTTAAGTGACATGTTCAAGGTAATAGCTGGTTAGCAACATAAAAGGATCTAGACACCTAATGTCCCATCCAGTGCCTTTTTACTTATCTCACGGATTCTTTATAGGGGAGCAAGGTAAAGGTATAAACTGCTCTACAGTCACAGAAAATATATGTACTTTGTATTTTAGTATTAGACAGACCTTCATTCTAAGTCCAATACTTTGCTTTGAAGTACAAAAGAACACTGTAAGTTAGCACTTAGTCTCTAGTTATTCAAAGTATGTTTACTCACACTGATATTTTTCTTACCTAAAATTTTTCATTTTTCAAGATGTCAATGGAATATAACTGGGAACTTAACAAAGAAAATATCTACATCCATGAAAAGGGAACTCTTGTGACTACTGCTGGGACTGTAAATCGTTGCAGTCACTATGGAAAACAGTATGGAGGTTCCTCAAAATATTAAAAATAGAACCACCATGATCCAGCAATTTCACTTCTGGGTATATATATCCCCCCCAAAATGACATCATTATCTCAAAGAGATATCTGTACTCCCACGTTCATCGCAGCATGATTCACAACAGCCAAGATGTGGAAACAACCTAAGTATCCAACGATGGATGAACGGGTAGAGAAAATGTGAGCTATATACAGATAAGATGTCATATATGTTACACATACACAGACACAAACAGACACACACACATGGGAATATTATTCAGCCATCAAAAAGATGGAAATCCTGCCTTTTACAACATGGATGAGCCTTGAGGGCATTATGCTAAGTGAAATAAACCAGACAGAGAAAGACATATAGTGTATGTTCTTACTTACATGTGTAATCTAAAAAAGCTGAACTCATAGAAATAGAGAGTAGAATAGTAGTTGTCAGGGCTAGCAGTGGAGATGTTGGCCAAAGGGTACAAACTTTTAACTATAAGATGAATAAGTTCTGGGGATTTAATGTTATGTACAGCATGGTGGTTATAGTTAACAATACAGTATTGTATACTTGGAAGTTAAGACCTTAAACAGTAGACCTTAAATTTTATCACCACACACACAAAAAGGCAATTATGTGAAGGGAATGGAGGTGTTAACTAACCTTATTGTGGTAATCATTTCACAGTATATACGTGTATCAAATAATCATGCTGTACACCTTAAATTTATATATATGTCAATAATATCTCCAGAAAGCTGGAAAAAACAGAAATTAAAAAATATAAATGAAAAAAATGGTCATACCCACAATAAGAAAATAATTATGGTTTTGAGAACTATTATAAAATCAGCATGATAAAAACAGAAGGTAGGAATGTAGTACCAACAGACTGTACATGCATTGCTAATAAAAAAATCAAGTTGACTTAAAAACAGGTTCCAAGGTGAGGAACTAGCTTCATATCTCTTATGACTGGTACATGACTAATCATAATAACTGGTTTTCAGGTACTATAAACTATTCAGCTTTATACCCCCTGAAATACTTAGAATAGTAGCTTATACATTAATTCTTTGAGTAATTTAGGAAACTATCCCTAAACTTAAAACTCTCCACCAAGCATCTTCCCCCATTAACGAAAAAAATTATTTAAAAAAGAATGCTATCTAATGGTGATAACGATTTTGATGAACATGGTTCTCTTATCTTTGCTTAAGAATTTTAAATTGGTAAGCCATTTAAGACTTGCCAATATATAATGAGTTATAAAAAGGCTCATACCTTCTGACTGGTAATGATGCACCTGAAAATCCACTTCAGTAACTTCAAATATGAGATGGTCATATGCACAGAAACACTCACTATAGTATTATGATGGTAAAAATTTTGAAGTGACACAAAAATCCAACAGGTTAAATATAACATACTATACTCAAAGGAACATAATACTGCTATTAAAAGTAATGATTAGGGAAAACTACATAGTAACATGGAGAAATATATATGCTCAAGTTAAGAGAAAAAGCAGGGGGGGCTTCCCTGGTGGCGCAGTGGTTGAGAATCCGCCTGCTAATGCAGGGGACACGGGTTCGAGCCCTGGTCTGGGAGGATCCCACATGCCGCGGAGCAACTGGGCCCGTGAGCCACAACTGCTCAGTCTGTGCGTCTGGAGCCTGTGCTCCGCAACAAGAGAGGCTGCGACAGTGAGAGGCCCGCGCACCACGATGAAGAGTGGTCCCCGCTCGCTGCAACTGGAGAAAGCCCTTGCACAGAAACGAAGACCCAACACAGCCAAAAATAAATAAATTAATTAATTAAAAAAAAAAGAGAGAAAAAGCAGGATACAAAAATATATGTGTATTATGTTTATAATTAGGCGAAGTGGGCTTATCATCAAAGCCTGGAAGAGAATAAATAAAATAATACTGTGTGGGAGGATATGAATAAAGGTGAATTTTGTTCTCTTTATTAGTCATTGTTGTCATCACAAATTACCACAAACTTAGCGACTTAAAACAACACCCATTTATCATCTCACAGTTCTATAAGGTCAGAAGTCCAAGGCAGGTCTTGCCAGGCTAAAAATCAAAGTGTTGGTAGGGCTACATTCCTTATTAGAGACTCTGGGGAACAATCTGCCTCCAAGTTCATTCAAGTTATTTGGCAGAATCAAGTTCCTTACAGTTTTAAGACTAAGGTCTCCATTCCTTTGCTAGCTGTCAGCTGGGGAACCCCCTTAGCTCCTAAAGGGCACTCTTGCTATTTCTTGCATCTGGGCCCCTGTATCTCAGAATCAGCAATGGTGCTCAAATCCGTCTCATGCTTAGACTCTCTCTGGCGGCCCCTTCTGCAGCATCTCTCTTTTGCCCTCTTTCATCTGCATTTCTCTGACTGACTCTTCTGCCTTCTTCTCTACTAAGGGTTTATGTGATTATACTGTGCCTGTACGTATAACACTCATTGACAATCTCCACATTTTAAGGTCAGCTAATTAGTAACCTTAACTTCACCTGCAAAATCTGTAGAACTCAGTGTTTGATTAAATAACCAGGGAACAGGAATTTTGGTGGGAGAGGGGGCAACATCTTTAGAATTCTGCCTAATACTCCTTCCATACTCCAAATTGGATGTTAACACTGTACTTTTAAAATCTAAAATTAAATTATCCCTTCCTTACCAAGCCATGGGTGCCTTTATCCTTTTAGCGTCACTTGTTTTAATCCACCTTTAATTGGGTGAGGGGTAGTGTCAAAAGGTATATTTTCCTAGGCCCTATATTTGATCTGATGCCTAAAATGTTTTCCTATTATGACTTAAATTATTGCAATCAGTTTTATTTCCTTCAGACTGCCTTTTTAAAAATTATCCTTTCAAGCTACTGATTTGCTGATAGTTTTCTATGAAAATAAAATCCTATTTCTACTTTTGATGGAAGAAAGCTCTGATTCCATGTTTCAGGTCTGAGTTTATACTTCCCTTAGGAAGCCTTTCTGGAGCCCCCACTAAGTTAGTTAGGTTAACTAAGTAACTCAGTTAGCCTCTGTCAGCCTTACAGAGGCTGACATATAGTAGGGGCTTAATAAATATCTGTTTCTCAATGAAATTATTTCCTTAGAAATAAATGAATGGCATTTCTATTTGCTCATTTCTATGTTTTTATGTTACTTAAATTATGAACTTTTCTGAAAAGTAGCAGAAATATTGATGCTCAAAAATACCACATAAGGTTAGGAGCTGTGGCATGGACACTTGGAATCAAACTCAATATCCTATTCTTGCTAGCACTGTGTTCTATAGGCAAGTAACAACCTCTCTGAGCTGGTTCCCTCCATTTTTGAACTAGGAACAGTAATACACTACAATCAATATTTAGCAGGGTTCTTCTAAAGGTTCAAGGGCATGTTTAGATGGTGTTCAGCACAGTGACTAAGGCTCAATAAATAGTAACCATTTAACATCAGCTAATTAGATGTTATCAAAAGTGAAATAGGAGGAAATTAACAGCTTCTGTTACAATTTATCAAGGAAAGTTTCTTTAAAATAAAAATACCTTTTCTTCCATTTTCAAAATGGAGTACATATCATCATCTTAAAAAATTCATTAGGCCATTCTTTCTGGTTCCTGTCAAGATTTGTCTGCTATTGTGCGTTCTTTTATAATTCTAGTAAGCTTACCTGTTCATGATAACTATCAAAGTATAAACATGCAATTTATTCCAAATTTACAACTGCATGCATATTCAGGATACAGTTTAAACCTCTTTGGAGGTTTTTAGATAGCACCATCTCGTGTTCCTATTCAGTAGTAACGAAGCGAACAAAGTGTGATCTGGCTGACCAACAGAATCAAGTACAGTTTGAAAAAATATAGATGCTCTTGGGTCCTAACCTCAGCCCACATCAAAACTCTCACAGTACGGCCTGAACAATCATATATAAGAAAGAAAAATAATCCCTGTCTGATACACAGTCAGAATTGAGAACCACTGATTTGGTGAATGCATCCATAAAGTCAAACTAGTTTCCTTGTTTTATGGACGCAGTCTAGATAGCTATGTATCAAAAAAACCCAGATTACTTTAAAAAATGAAACTGGGTCGATGGAAAGAAAAGGAAAATAGCAAAAATGGGCATATGCAGATGGATATAATACATATATGTGCATTTATGTGTGAGCACGTAGAGGGATGTGTTATTAGAGAATATAACATGTTTAGCTATCAACCATAAGGAAAACAATCCTTTTATCTGCATGCTTGCACATGAAAGACAATTATTAAGCTACAAGGCTGACTCCTGCTTGATGACTGGGTCATATCTCATTTACAACCTAGGATTTTACTACTAAGCTCATATAAACACCAATTATATGTCAAGCATCACAAAGACAATGCATTTAGATATTCTCTAAAAAGCAAAGAAAATGATTATAAACCCGTAGAATGTAAAACTTTAATGAGTTTAAAAAGATTTATTTTAATCAGCAGAGTTATTTTGCTTTTCATAAGAAAATGCGTTTCCCCTCTTTTAGGAGAAAATTTTATTGTGAATGATAAAATAAAAATACATTAAAAAATTATATTTAGGTGTTTCTAATAAAGGACAACTCTTGGGCTAAAATATCACATTACTAATGGTGGTCATGCTGCTTAAATATAGTTCAAAACTTGTTTTGGTCATGTTCTTAACTTTCTAATTCTCATTTTGAATGTTAGGTTTTTGCACTAAGCAAAGAGAATTCAAGTGAGGAATGTGGTGATTTTTTAATGTTAAAATGGACGTTTATATTTTATGGCTATAGAAGTAATTCCTCACAGGTCTCAAGAAACACAAGGTTTCCTAGTAAAAGGACACACCTTACACAACTGTTTCAGGATGTCAAGAGAGACCCAGACAAGGTACATAAAATATTATATAATTTTAAAAGTGTTTTTTTTTAATCTATTTTCTAAATTTCACAGATTAGTTTTAGAACAGGGCAATTAAACAGAAGGCAGGTGGGAGATTTTCTCTCATAGAGATTAGAAATTTAATAGTGTTTCATCCAACCAAATGGTAAACTGATTATTTGGAATTGCAGGTGGACTGTGAAAAGACCTGTAGTATAGCGTACCAGACATGTGACTAGGGGCAACTGGGGACATCAACCAACCAACCACTGTGAGACTATCTTTGCAAAAAGTTCTTGATCTACAATGCTTCCCAAACAGGTGCTCTGTAATTTCTAAAATCTGCAACATGCTCAATTTAGCCACATGAAACTATACTTACATTTTCAGCATGTTGTTAAAAAAAAAAAAAGGCACAAGCTGACTGTTAAGTCTACTAAAAAACTAAAATCATTAAACAGTTTACCTTTTAATATTAAACCACCTTATCTACAATTCCAAACACTTAATTCTAATGTTTTATGAGCTCTGTTACGGAAGAGATACCAAATTTATTTTCCTTTATCACCATAAGACAGCCTCAGAGTTCTCATGAAAAAAATCCATATCTTACAGAAAAACATACATGATAAACAGAGAACCTATTCATGGGACTAGTATTAGAAAAACTGAAAATTAGAAACGGAAAACTGTACTCTAATTTTGCCCCTAGCATTAACTAGCTATATGATAATATCCTCATTTGTAAAATGATGGACTATAATATTCCTTGTTTGGTTCTAGTTCCAAAATTCTCTGGTTGTGTCCCTGATCAGAGAGGGTAACACAAAATTCCCAGCCTGATCCCTTGTGTTTCCTAAATACTTCCCGATATTGATGAGAAGGGCCCCAACTCTCCAATGGTCTGACCACACACTTATTACTAGGATACCACAGGGTCTTTACAACCCTGGAATTAAGTGGAAGGCCAGGGTTAATTGTGATTAAATATTCACAATGTACTTAAGTTCCATTCATGATAGTCTCCACTAGGGACCTATATACTTCACCAGTAAAGCAGCACTGGGACCTGGAGTCAGAAGCCAGGGATTTCAGTCTGACTCTATTACTTTCCATCTGTGTGTGGCCTCGGGCAGGTCTCTTAATCACTCTGCCTCTCATTTTTTTCTCCACTTCTGGGGAAGGCAGATTAGGGGAAGAACAAATTTGATGATGTCTTTGAAAATTACAAAATATTAAATAATGTACAGCATTGCTTCTGCCATTAGCAAAATATGGATATTTGTGTATAATCATATAAATGGGTTTAGTTTTTGTTTATTTTTGTTGTGTTTTGAAGAGCGGTTAAGCTAAAGTTTTTTATGTTGAATTTTAATACAGAAACATATTTATTGTTAAGCATTCAAACAATGCAGATATATAGAATAAAACTAAAGTACCTTATCCTGCCATCCCATACCTCTGTTTTCATCTACTTCCCCCTCCACAAAGACTGTCTATGCACGCTTTCAGAGTTTTTCCTATACATTGATGTTAATAGATCAGCAAAACAAAACACCCCTGTACACGTTGGCATTTATCATTTAACTATATTTGATGAACAGTTTCATGTCGGTACATATATAGATCTACCTCAGTCACTTTACTACTGGGCTGTACTCTTTACTGGACCATAGTTTATTTAACTGTTTCACTTTTGGTGGATATTTATTTTGTTTCTAATTTGTTACCGTAACAAACAATGCCAAAACATTCTTCTATACAGATTTTTGTGCACATGTATTAGTTTCCTGAGGTTAGTAACAACTTACCATAAATCTGGTGGCTTTAAACAACAGAAATTTATTCTCTCATAGTTCTGGAGCCCAGAAGTCCAAAATCAAGTTGTTAGCAGGGTTGGTTCCTTCTGGAGGCTCTAAGGGAAAATCCATTTTATGCCCCCTCTTAGTTTCTGGTGGCTGTGGGGAGTCCTGATGTTCCTTACCATGTGGACCCATCGCTCTAATCTCTGCATCTGTCTTCATATGGCCTTCCCCTCTGTGTCTCAAATCTCCCTCTCCTTTCTCTTGGAAGGACACTGATCTTGAGATCCTTACCTTAATTATACCTTATTCCAAATATGGTCATATTCTGAGGTTCTGGATGGGCATATATTTTGGGGGCCATTATTTAACTAACTACAACACACACGAGAATATGTGAGGATAAAAAGTTACACTGCTAAAATGCTCTTCCAAAGGCTGCAATAATTTTTACTTCCACCAAAAGAACTGATTCACTTTGTTATAAAGCAGAAACTAACACACCATTGTAAAGCAATTATACTCCAATAAAGATGTTAAAAAACAAACAAACAAACAAAAAAGAATATTAAAGTGCTCCTTTCCTCACATTCTTATCAACTTTTAAAAACTTTTTGCTAAATTGATTTGTTACATAAAAAATAATGTTAACATCCTTGTTTCTATTGCATCTCCCTAATTTCTAGTATCGATTAATCCTCTTTTCATGTATTTAATGACTATCTGTACTTCTTTTGCGAACTACCTATTCATAAATTCTGTCATTTTCTAAATGGCAATGTGTCATTTTTTTTTATCTTTAACAATTCCTTATAGTTTGGATATTAATATTTTGTCTGGTATATATATTGGCACAATTTCCTCCAAGTCCGTCAGTTATCCAACTTTATCTTTCCCTACATAACATTTAAAAATATTTATTTAGTCAAATCTACCATATTTTTCCTTTATGGTCTCTGGGTTTTGTTTAACACTTTTAAGCTTTTTAAATTCCCTAAGATTTTATGTGATATCACAAAGTAGGACAAATACAGAGCTAAGAGTTACAGAAAGCATGTTCTATTCAGTCTGCAAATGCCTTATGAATGAGAAAATATTTGAGGAGCCAGAGGACGCTCTAGGCTAAACGTGAAAATACAGAAAAGAAGAAAAGTAGGAAAAGGTGTAGGTAATTTAGCAGTCCAACAACTGTTGATAACACAACAATGCTCTAGGCACCAAAAGGGAAAAGAAATGTAAGACTGACGCATTCACTGCCCTCCAGAAGTTTACAATTCAGATGTAAGCAAAAATATTTTAAGCAACAGTTAAGCAACAATGACTAAAAAAATTAAAAAATTAGCAATGGGCTTCAATCCAATGAAGTCCATGTAGTTGAAAGTACAATGGGAAAGAGAATTCTGATGGATCTTAAGAGATGGTGAGTACACCCTAATTCAAAAAAATTTTTAACTTTCATCAAAGTATAATAAACAGCTTAAGGTACTTCTGCAAAGTAAACTCACCTGTATAACTAGCACTCAGCTCAAGAAAAAGCACATGACCAGCAGCCTAGAAGCCCCATCCTACTTCCTTCTTGTCACTCCCCAAAAGCTCAGATTCGTTTTACCTACATTTTCACTTTGTATTAATAGAATAATACACTATATACTTCTTTATCTCAAAACATGTTTGTGACATTCATCCACATTTCTGCATGTAGGTCTAAATTGTTCTTTCCCATTACTGTATACTATTCCATTGTGTGAATTGTAATATATCATTTATCTATTATACCAATGATGGGTAGTTTGTATATTCCTACTCTGGAGTCCTGTGAAAAATACTGCTATCAACATTCTAGTACATATCTTTTGGTGAATACATTTTTTCATTTCTGTTGGATACCTACTAGGGAGTAGAACTGCTGGTTCATAGACTGTACATATGTTCAGTTGTAGTAAATATTGCTAAATAGCAGTTGTAAAATAGTAGTTACAGTTGTGCAACATTCTCATCAACATTTGTTATTTTCCATTTTGGCCGTTCTAGTGAGTATGTAGCAAACACAATTATTAGGGATAATATGAAAGTCCAGATAACAGCAAAGTTCTCACAACAAAAGATCAAATAATGAGAAAAGTAAGAAGGCTTCAAAAAGAATATGGATGTTAATTAGCTGGAGCCGGCAAACAGTCCTTAAAGGTAGATAAAAATGTAAGAAAAAACAGAAAGTAGGAAGCATAGTGAATAAGTGACTAGTGTTCTGGTAATTGTAACCTACAGCATGAGTCTCTCACTAAAATGCTATGGTCCTTACATTTCTAGAGAGACAATAGCTATTTTATTCCAAGGAAATGAATATCATAAATAATTTTTTTAAATAATATATATTTTAACAAAAACTTATACAATAGCTTTCCTATGTACCACAGTGTATAATTTCGTATCTGTATCAGTGAAATATATTTAAGAAAATACAATGTATAATTTGATTAGGACATGTATTTTTAGTAAACAAACAAAAATTATACATAATCTATAACAAAGCTACCTTACATCTGTCTAATATCTAACTTTTTAAAAAATTCCAGACTTTCACTTAAACTAGTGAAAAAAAAATCCTGATTAAAAAAGGAAAACACAAATTATTCCCATATTGTAGGTCACTAGAACTGTGACCTCACCTCAGCCAGAAGCTCCCAGGGAATGAGAACCATATCTTATAATTTATCACAGCCCTTCTCCACAGGTTTAGCAGAGTACTCTTAGCAAAACATTCAATAAATCCTGCTCACCAACATGTTAGAATCTATAACTACTCACCAATATATCATATATGCTGCTTCATGTAGTTGGTGAAAAGTGATTAGATATTTATGTAATAAAATTCTGATAGATTTAAAAATGCTTAATCATTTTTTAACAAGAATTCATCAACAGGCACAGATTTTTTAAATTATGTATTAAAAAATACTACAAACTTCAAGAACACTAAAGTAGAAAGCCACAAACCATGTCCAACAGCATCTGCTAATAGATCAAAGCACTTTATTTCTAAATAAAGCTTTAGCTTATTATTTCCCCAAAGTTCACCTGAGATTTATACATGATTACTCCAACCAATGAACCACACAGTTAATTTATAAATGCTGACTCTTAAATGAAAGGTAAGTAGTGACCACAGACAAAAATTGCATGATTTTCTGTGAGTTTATCTGCTTGCTCTAATTCAATTCAATGTTAGAATTTCCAACATTTATAAGTTAAATAGATATTAGGTATCTTACACTTAATGGAGTGAACAACAGAGTTTATAAAACTTGTGTGTATTTAGTTGATCAATAATTTATGAATTTTGAGAATTTATTTAATTGATCAAAATGTATAAAGTCTGAAGAAGCATAAAAATGACTGAAGTATAAATAAGAGCTCTAAGAAACCATTAAAGAAATACTAATGGAACATTAGAGGGAAAATGGCCAAGAGACTGGAATGAAACTTTCTGACAGCAAAGAGTTTTTCACTGAAGAGACAAAAAGAATGGTTGGGAATGAAAAATAAAAATAGAGTGAATGCTACAGAACTAATCAAACATAAATATGGAATACAAGTAGTCAACAAGCAGTCGTGAGCGTGGAAATACGCAACACAGCATGGTGTACAACTGTGAATCTCCATCCAACCTTAGACATCGCTAAATTGTTCTCTCTAGAGATTAATGACTGGACTTGGTCAGCACTGTGTTTGAACAGAAAGGAGTTTTACGAGGAAAACACAGATGAATAAAATATGTTAATAGTTTAGGAACAAATACTAAGATGTCCAAGTGCAACACATGTTATGCCAGGTACAACTAGTCACACTAAAAACAAAATGCTAAAAACTCACTCACTGTCTTCTGTGGGAAGGACCTGCAGGGAGTAAATCCACTCGATTATATCATCCTTGTTCACCACATCTAAGGAGTCCAACATATCCAGCCCGGAGAGTGCAAAAAATGCAATAGTCAACCTAAATGAAAAAAATATAAAATTCCATCTTAACTATCAAACCAATGAAGTCTTTCTGGTTCAGGAAAATAATAAACTCATTCCAACTTTACAATAATTTAAACAATATTCCCAACTTGCAAAAGCCGAAAAAACCAATTTATTCTTATAATTCAATAGTATCAATCAAACCTTTGTTTTAATTTTTAATAAAGGGACATTTAAGGGTTAAGAAATCAACCCTACTCATCTGAAGTATACATGAATTCACTGAAGCCAGTTTATGAGCAACCTGAAGGCTAAAAGTAGATTTGAAAAAGAGAATTCCCTGCACCTAATCAGTATATATAAGGCCAAAAAGGTGGAAAATATATAAAAATCTCGATTTTCACTGATTTGCCAAGAGCAATTATGCTTGCAGCTGGTGCTTAATTCTTAAGGATGGTAGAATAAATCTATCATTATTCAAATTTGTTTATAAATAATGTGACCCCTTGGAAAAAACTTATAATGAATTTTGGGGAATAAGGAACACTTTAAAAAATGCAAATGCATTTCAATTTCCATGTTCCTAGAGAGGAACATTTTTGATGAAATGGAACACTATAAAGCAATATCCTTCCCCTCCAAGATTGTGCACTAAATCAGAAATCTAAGCCTTGTGCTTTCGTATAAAAACTAGTCCCCTTAGTGGTTGCTTTTTACTTAAAGAGTTTGTTTCATATAATTCCTTTCCTGTTGAGATACATTCTACAATGTTGTTTGATTGAGCATGGTTATCTCGTTTCCATATTCTAATAATTCCTATGACTAATACTGATAAACTAATACTTCAAATTATCTGGTCTAAAATGTTCTAGCAGAGCCACTTGATGCATTCTATAACCTTCTAAACAGAGATTCCAAGAGAAAATTAAGCCTTAATGCCCTAAGGCAACCATTGTATATAATTAACTTCTCTCCTCTGCATCTAGAATGGTATTACCAACTTTAGGAGAAATGAGAAAATAGTCACTCATTTTTTTAAAGGGTATAATTCTCTCTCTGATCCCTGGTTGAAAAGGCTGGCATCCATTAGATAACAGGAGGAGAAATCAGAGAGCAATTTAATTCCAACCAAAGCTTAAAGGCAAAAACTAAAACTAATGAGATACTGGTACACTCAAGAACAACACATTTTAGGAAACTCACATTATCGAGAGATTATTACTATGTATTAGGCACTGGGCTAGGAAATTTCTCATATATTATCTCAATTTAATTCTAACAACTCACTGAAATCCACTTGAATTAGGGGGGTGATTTATCTGGATAAGATCAGGAATAAATTAAGGGCAGTGGAACACCTTTATGTGGGAAGCAGTAGTTCAGAGCCCAAATCTGCAATAAAATGAGCTAGCCTCAAATCCTAGGTTGGTCAATTTCTAGCCATATGTAATCTGGTTAGGTTACCTAACCTTTTCTAAGTCTTTTCTAAGTCAGCTTCTTTATCTGTAAATCATTAAACTTCACACAGTTATTGTGCTTACCTGCTCAAAAGCAAGCACTAAATAAGTGGAAGCTATTATTATTGGTATTTCCCTGATTTGAAGGGACAGGACTAACTTACACTATATAGGCCTTTTCATTAGTTGGCAACTTCCACCATCCCCCCAACTGCTCTTCTCCAAAACAAAATATTTTAGACATGGGGAATATTTCTACCTAACAGTACCCACATGTGAAAATCACTGCTCTTGGTGCTAATTATGTTTCATGAGGTAAGGTCTGCCTTGTGCATGATATGCACTCAAATAATTTATTGAATTACCTAACAAATAAAAGACCTGCAATACTACATCTAGCCCTCCTGGAGAGCTATCATAGGGTTCAGTTTGGCTGTAATCTATAAAGTGAATGATGACAGTCTGGTAAAATTAAGCATCTAATACTTTAGTTTATTAAATCATTATTACAGAGAAAAGCAAAAGGAAGAGAGATAAAAGTGAGGAACAACATGAGGTGTTGATAAAACAATCATCTTCCTGTTACTAAAAAATATTGTAAGAAAACATATCCAAAGGGCTATAAAAATAAGTAGGTATTATTTCCTAAGTTAAAAGCAGAAATTATCTAGTCCATCTCTTTAATTTTCTAGTTCAAGATAATGAAGTCCAAAGAATTCAAGTAACTTGAGATTTCAATGCTAGATAACCAATGAAAACTACTCAAGGAATTCTGAGTCAAAGGGGTGTTTCTCAAATGTGGTGCAATTAGAATCAGCTTAAAAACAAACAACTTAATACACCACCAACAAAACCAGGAGAGGCCTAGGCCTTACTCCACGACAAAGGTATCATAAATTCTAGATGGAAGGTAGGGTCTGGTACCTGGTGTTTGGGTAAGTGGGGACGGGGTGGAGGATGGGGAGCTTCCCAGATGATTCTAAAGGGCGGCCAGGCTTTAGAAGCACAGCGATTCTCCACTAGGGCAATACTGTTCCCCAGCGGACATTCTGAAGACAATTTTGGTTTTCACCACTAGGGAAGGGTGCTATTTGGCATCTAGTTGGTAAAAGCCAGGGATGCTGCTAAATGTACTATGATGCACAGGACAGCCCCAGTCAACAAAGAAGTGTCTGGTCCAAAATGTCAACAGCGCTGATGTCTAGAAACTCTCCTCTAAAGTCATACTGTTATCTGTATATAAGAGATAACTGAATGATCTGTTTTTTTGTTTTACTTGCTCCACGGTATGGATGCAAACACCAGAAATCAGTCATTTTAAAGTCCTGCATACTTAACTATTAAAAGCTTCTCAAAGTCCAGCATTTTCAACTCACAGCAGTTTAGACTAAGGTTTATAGGATTAACAACGTTATAGTGAAAAGCCTGTTTATCAAGTTAAGCACCCAGCAGTGGCTGGCAGACAGAACCAAGAAGTCAGTTTGGAGCAAACATCCAGACTTCCTCTAAGGATAATAAAGTATTCCTTTTCCGACCACACTAGAGTTCTCAAGTAGTCCTAAAACACTGAGAGGGAGAGAATTAAATAAGTCACAAGGAATAAAAAGGAATTCTGGGCTGTGGGCCTCTGGGAGAAATAATGTAGGGTTTTATGGTGCCCAGTTGACTGCTGCTTGGGGTAGAGACTGCTAGGCAACCTGCCTTGGTTCAGGCATCTAGAGGGGTAATCTTGCCAATGCATGCACCTAAAATCAGGCCAGAGAAGTGATTTTTACTTTATTACTTCTTTGGAGAGCATCTGTTTTCTTCCTTTCTTCTTTTCCCTAGAATTGAACTCTGAAAAACTGAACTAAGCCATGTCTTCCTGCCCCTTCTCCTCCTCTGAACAGTACATATAAAAAGTTTATCTTACTTGGATGAACAAGTAACATCCCGCCACCGCCCTGCCCACACCCCCATCGCCCCCAACCCCCACCACAATCAAGTTGCTTCATCAGCAGATCAGTTTGCAGGTAAACTAAATGATGTTTCTAAGCGCTACTACAGATAACATCCTCTTCCTTTCTAAATCTGCTCCTTTGGCCTCTTGTTCTCTAGACCAGTTGCTAGTTCCAACCCTAGAATTCTGGGACTCCTCCTTCTTTCTTCATCCCCTCCTTTCTATCCCTAATTTTGCTGTTCCAGCACTTGACTCCTGGACTATTGCAACAGCTTCCTAATTGGTGTCCCTGGTTCTGGTTTTGCCCCACTTGGTACAATAACCAATCTCAAATCCAATGATCACTCTAAAATGCATATCTAACCAGGAAGATCCACTGCTTGGCAACTGCCCGTCACTTAAATGATATCAAATTCCCAGGTTCTTGACATGGCAAACAAAGTCTATGTCTAACTCTCCATACTAAATTCCTACCACACCTGCCTTACATTTTGAACCACTATCAGAGAACTGAGTGGTGTTTCCCTGCTCAACACTCACTTATCTATCTTTATTGTCTTTATTTATTGTCCTTTTGCCTATAATCCACCCACCCACACAAAAACTCAACACATTCTTTAATATTTAGCTCCAGGGTTACTTCTTCCAGGAAGCCTCAGACTCTTCCACGAGTGTCTCTTCAGGTTGATCACTAGGTGCTTCCGGAACGCCCTGTGAATATCACAATCACGGTGCAAACAAAATCAAAGTGGGCCCGGGGATCAGCAGCATCAGCCTCACCTGGGAGCCTGTCACAGCTGCAGCATCTCAGACCCCACCCAGACCTACACAACAAGAACCTGCATTTTAACAAGATCCCCAGGTGATTCATATGCACATTAGAGCTGGGAAGCACTGTTGTATTAAATAATCTGTTTGTACTTTTGTTTCTCCTATTAGGCAAACTGTCTCAAACTTTAGTGTGCATCAGAACTACCTGGGATGCTTATTATGAAGCTAGACTCCCAGGCCCATACAGAAAGTCCAATGCAGTAGATCTGGGGAGGGGCTCAGGTATGCGTATTTTTATAAGTACTCTGTTATCACTGATTAAAAGCCTCCCTCACCAACACACTTTGAGAGACACACTGCCAGACTGTGATATACTTCAGATAAGGGAGGGAACAAAAGGACAGAGAAGTTGCTGGCTGGTAGGCAGCTAAGTGGTTACGACACAGGATACAGAGGGGATATGGAGGAAACCAGAATAGAAAGATTGTGAATGTCTTGGGGGGGGGGGGGAAATCATCGAAACCCTTCCTCTAGAAGAGTTGGGTCTGTAAAAATAACATAAAAGAAAATGGTCAATATTTTGCTCCTCAATTTAAAAAGGCCTACTCTAATGCCTACTGCCCAAACACAAATGACAACAATATCACATAACCAAAAAGCTCTCTAAACCACTCATGAAAAGAAACCTGTTAACTGACAAAGCTCACAATCCAAGGTCTATATTCACTTGAGTTAACTAGTAACCATCACTTTTCCTAAGTTAATATAAGAGAAAAACCTCGAGTGAATCAACAAACAGTATACCTTTTAATTTTCATAAAGCCACTGCTATTAGGAAAATTAAAATTATTCTATTGATCTGGCTAAAAGAAACAGGGAAATAGAATAATTTTTTCAAAATGGTGGGTCAGAAAATAAGGGTCTAAATGTCTAGTTCAATATTAGCCTTCCTAGGAGTCAGCTGTTTCACATCTATCAGTAAAAAGAAATGAACATGGGAAAACCTGAATCATTGTTTTATACCTATCCCCATACCCAGATACATGTTAGTCCCTCAATAAATGCTTGCGGAATTGAACTATAATACTAGCTAAGAATTATGACTTAGTTAATACATTGTTTTATCTTAAAACTCTGCTATTAGTAAAAATTTCGTGACCAGTCACCTTTGCTTAAAAAGTTGGAGCTTCTTCACAAGCATCTTAAAGTCAATTATGAATCACATACACCACAAAAGGACTTAATGCTGAACTAAGGAAAGTAAAGAATGTGAATCAGGAAAGAGAAAAATTGAAAAACTTTTTAAAAAATCACCACAAAAACCAGTATGTGCATATTATCTTAAATGTGGTTATGAATTGAGCCATTAAAAAAAAAACAAAATGATAAAACATACTTAAGTGACAAACATGAGGCATAAAAAGGACATAATTAATATCTCTTAACTAGTGCACTGTGATATTACATATCTATTACCTAATATACAATGCCTGGTGTAAATCCTAAAATCATACTAAGTTATTAAATCTATTGTTAAGTTAGTTGTTTAATCAGACAATTTTTGCTGTTTTACTTATGCTGTGAGCAGGATTACAGTTTACTGCCAACATGCGTTAGTCTGTATGATTCTGTCCTTGCTGAATTTTATATAGACCAAACACACTAGCATTTTGAAAATGCAACCACAGACCTGTGACAGCTACAAGCAAAGTTCAACTGTTTAACAGTCAAAATAGGATGGATTTTTTTTTATCCAAATGCTTTAAATTCACATAAAATTAATCCTCATAAAATATAAATGTGATTTATCAATATATTTCTAAACATCCCACATCATTACAATCAATGACTGAGTCTTGGAAATGTTAATTTAGATCGAGGTATGGGCTCTGCTAGTCAATCAATATACATGGATGGAGAAAGGAATATAAATGATGCTTCACTCTTTCTTTAGCAAAAATCTGTTCATCTTTCAGGGCTCAGCTCGGAATAGTTATTCAACAAATATGTACTTATTGCCTTCTCTTATGCCAGATATCAGTCAAGGTTCTAGTGCAATGTTGTCCAGTAGGACTTGTTGAGATGACGTAAATGTTGAGATAGAAACAAAAGCCACAGGCCAATGTGGTGACCGAGCACTTGAAAAGTGGTATCTACTGAAATCAGAGGAAGTGAATTTTTAATCTGATTTAATTTTAATTAATTCAAATTTAAATATCCAAATGTGGCTACCAAATTGGACAGGGCAGCCCTGGTATTACGGAGGTAAACAAGAAAGACAAAAATCCTGCCTTCATGAAGTCTACAATCCTGTGTGAAAGAAGGGTATCATCAATATATAATTTCAGGTGGTGACTGGAAGTAGTCTCCTTTGGAAAGGGTGATTAGGGAAGGTCTCTCTAAGGAAATCCGGGTTAGGAACCTGCCCTACTGAAACTGCCTGTACGTCTTGTTTAGCTGTCCTCCAGCACCTACCATAATAAATATTTCTTGACCATGTATGCGAAAGTAATCTATAAAACTTCCAAAACTGAAGTGTTCAAAATACACCACAGACTCAGTTACGAAAATACGGAAAAGATCTGAGCAAAACCAATTGGCTCTCTCTTCCAAGCCAGTCCCGTGAAGCTTTGGAGTCTCACTTCTAAACACAGCAGTGCAAAGTAAAGATCGCCGCCTCCTTTCGTTATTCTCATCCCCAGACGTTTACTCTGAATGACTAATTCACAGTTTCTTAGCCTCTGCCAGACCACAGTCCTCAGACCACCCCAACTCACAATGCTATTGCAAATAAACTTTAACAGGCTGCTTCCAGCAACACTGTACCTCTTCCGCCAATCCTATCATTAGATTTACGATTCCTGGAAAGTTCTTATCTACGCAAACCGTAGAGGCTCCCTACCGCTCCTATACACTGAACACCGTACAGGCATTCAATTAAGAATTAATGACTTTATGGACGAAAAGGGAAGCACTGGAGAGGCCATTTAGGTAAAATACGATGCCAAACCCTTTGTCTTTTTCTATTTATACTCGGAAGCGAGGCCAAGGGACTCACAGGTTCGGAGCAGGGGTAAAAAGGAAGCTCAGAGTTGAGACGAAAAAATGGTTGAGAAGTGAAAAGGGCGGAACCTGTAGATTCCAAAAGCCCTCGACTTACAGCTCGCCCCAGCCCTCTCGCCGTAGCTCGCGGGAGCGAGGGTGACTGCAGCCCGGCCCGGGAGGGGAAGCAGTGCCGGGTGGGCGGTGGCGCAGCCCTCAGCGGGCGCCCACTTAGCCATCAGGCTCCGCAGCGCCTTTCCGGGGGGCCGGGCCCTGTGTCGGCCTCGCTGACTGTGGCCACCAGTTACCTGCTTGTCTCGAGCGAAGAGTAGCGCTCCGGCAAGACCTGGAGGCAACGCTGGAAGAACCGCACGTGCCGGTCCCGTAGGAAATCCAGCCGCTCTCCCTCTCCACTCCCCGCCGGCCGCTCATCCTCCGTGGCCGCCATGCTGCTACGGAAACGACGTCCGCCGCGACCCGGAAGCAGTTGGCTCGCGGCGCGAAGAAAACCCAAGGGGCGACACCTGGGGGTCGGGTGGGGAGGGGGCGTGCGCTCTCCGCTTCCCACTTCGGTGATTGAAGCTACACGCTGTCAACGGAAGGCCTTACGCGGCGCTTTCTCCCTCCTATTTTTCCGTAGGTAGCGCACGACCCCGCCTTTTCTACTCTAAGCTCCAAAGGTTTGGAAACACCTCGCAAGCCTTGTAAAAATCAGCCCACAAATCCACAAATCCTTCCAGAACTTTTACCTTCGATATTTGGGAGGAAGTGCAAGGTCAGTAGCTTCAAGTTCGCTTTGAGAAAAGTAATGCCCTAAAGAACATGAAGATGGTACATATGAAAACAGAGATGGGCCAGTATAAATTTGCCAACAGACTCATTTTTGGAAGGCCACAGTTTTAAGCTGAATGGATGGAGAAACTCAATCTACAAATCAAATTATTTGGTTATGGGGATAACCAAATGCTTATTAAATAATTATCGATGTTACAAAAGTTCAGAGACGTTCCTAGTCCTATAGAATACCAGGAATTGCGCGCGCGTGCGCACACACACACACACACACACACACCCTGTTCACTCGCGTGCGAGGGTTTGTATCATTTGCTTTCACGGGACAAAGATTTTACTCCTTGAGTCAATGTGTCATCCAGCATCAATGTTGGATCAATTTGCAACGGAAAATAAGCGCAACGTGTTCTCTACGCATATGCTAAAAAATGAAATAACATAGGCTTCTAGCTTTTTTTTTCTTCTTCAAAAAGAGGTATTTAAGTTGCTTCAACCATATATTCTTCCCTTTAAAAGTTTACGATTCAGTCTTGGGGGAAAAAATTCCACGCAAGGATCAGGCCTGAACTTGGTTCTTACAATCAACTAATAGAAGTTTGGGCATAATTTCAATTGTTAGCTTTCTTAGAAAATGTATTTCTTAAAAAACATACCATGTGGGCTGGAGTTATCCTAATTCACCAATCCAAAGCACCTTGCATAATGTTAGGTACTAGTAACTAATTATTCACAGGTACTTCTGCATGTCTTTAACAAATATTGCATTAACAACTGCCAGGTAGGGGCAGAGGGCTGTCCTTGGTGCTTCCCTACAAACACAGAGGCCAACAGTCCTTGCCCTTTAGGTGTGCCCAGTTCAGAGAAGTTTTCACTCCATTATTACAATGAAGATCTTTCTCTCTCACTTACACATATACACCACAAAATGTCTGAAGATGTTCAAAGTGAAATTACATCACACACATATAACTTAACTAGAATCAATTATGCACATTCTATATAAGCTCAGAAAGACAATCCTATTCAACCTGGCCCTTAAAGGGAAGCCAATATTTCATCTGATTCTCAGCCCAAGAACCACTAATCTGATCCAAATCTGGAGGAAATACTTCTATGGTGGACTCATTGAGAGATAATATACCTCCTAGGTAAGTAATCACCCACCTTTTCATGGGTGATTCTGACCATACAAGATTTTTGACATACATGTGACAGAATCTAACCCCCTACATAAAATGTCACTCTACATTATTAGTTAAGAAGTGTAAATAGCACGTCTTCAAAGTATTGGAATGATAGAGTATCTATAAAATTGAATACTATTTATCCATTAAATGATAATGTTTGAACTATACAGAAACATAGAAAAATATGTGATGTAATGTTAAGCGATTACAGTGTAATATCTAAAATGTATTCTAAGACTACCTATTTAAAATATGTAGGTGTATTTTTGGAAGAAATTACCTTAGGGTAGTGGAATTATGGGTGCTTTATAACATTTTTCCTTTAGTGTTTTTTTCTAAATTTCTTATTAATATATTTTTTAATCTGGCATAAGAAATGTTTATTTGACATATCTTCTGTGAGCCTGTAACTGAAGACATTATTAATTATGTTTATTCTACGTCCTTTATACAAAGGATCCATATGATAAATTCCTCATTTATCAACAGATTCAGTTGGAAGGACTAGTTTCTTCAAAATACTTCCATACTTACTTTTATTTAAAAAACAAAAAATAAAACAAAAAGCTATAAGAACCATATCACCCAGTAAGCTTACCTTAGATGCAGGAAACTAAAAGCTGTATTTGTGTACAACAAAAAGGAACACGTTAGAAAGTAATATATAAGAAACCTTTACTTTTCTGTATCTTGTCACTGTTCAATTCTGTTTTTAAATTCCCTTGTCCTGTTCTTTTATTTCTAAACTGCCTCAAATCATTTTTAAAAGTTAAGGAGAACAAGTACAATAAATAAAATGGGCATTCCTGATTAAGGATGTTTTATATTCTCTCACTTTGCACCAATAATTGTATAATCAGAATTCAGTTTCCAAAATTTGGAGGCCATCTACTTTGAATATTAACTTTGAAATAAGAAAAGGCTTTGACTACTACTCATAGTAAATTTCTGAGTCATTTGACCTAAATGTATCAAATTACAATTAAAGATACTCTAATATAAAAGTTATAAGAAATGAGTTTCTATATTTATTATGTATATGATGCCTTTCCTATAAGATGGGAACTAATTAAAGTTAGGAACTAAGATTTTTTTAATATGAAAAGTTGAGTCAAATTAAGTTAAATTGTGTTTTCATTTACAAAAGTTTGGAAATTTTAAAATTAACTCTTTTGACCAAATATATTAGTCTAGCAATTTTAAAACATTTTAAATACCACTAAGAGAAATCATAGTATTCTAAAGCCAGCTTATTTCAGATGATGTTTCAAAACAGAAGATTTTCATATTTTGAGGCAAACAAAGCAGAAAAGAAAACTGCATCAGCCAAGAAGATGTGAAAGACACAAGATTTTATAAATGTGTGGAGTCCAGAAAGGCTGAAAGGAGATTTGGAATAGCTAAAAGAAACCAAAAAGATTAAATATCAATAATACAAATAATAGGGTATATATGAGATGAGAGGCATATTTTTAAAATAAATATTCTCTATATAAAACAAAGCATGCTTCAAACAAATACAAAATATTTGGTACACAAAAATGTAGTAACTGACAAATTACCAATTTGTTAAACTTAGAAAAAGTAGCAACTTATTTCATAACTCAAAAAAAAAAAAAAACTTTACATTTTTGTTACTCAAGCTAATTTAGCTCCAAGTTATAAATCTTACAATTTTGGTTTAAAAATGTTACTCTATGATTGCCTCTATTTTGCTATGCCATGACAAAAACAAAGTATCTTTCAAATGTTCTAAGTATTTAAATGAAATACTGTTTCTAACATAGACTTATTCAAGGAACTTTTACATCAATAATAGGCCAACTTACACATTAATTACCCTCTTAGTATAAACAGGAAATACTAATGACAATGCCTCATGGAACTTACTACCTGCCAATTCACATGCAACACAATAATCAATCTGACTAGGCTAGTGATATTTCAAGAACACAGTCACTCTCTCCTGTAACGGAATATGCTAACGTTCTCATCAACTGAATGCCAATTTCATAATCCCATATTCTTCTCTAAACTCCTTGTCTCCAGGTTGGAATAGCCCTAAGGAGAAGAAGAAAAGAGCAATTACAAATATATAGGATATTTTTTTAAAGTCCTGATTAAATGTTAACTTTAAAAAAGTATATAGATTTGTTTTATCAACTTTTTATTATAAAATACAATATACATACATAAACTGCATAAAATATATACAATTTATATGCAGTTTATTAAATTATTATAGAGTGAACACCCATTCTAACTCCTTTTTACCTATGTGGGATATGTAGAAGTGGCCCAGAGCCTGTTGGTCCTATCTTTTTGGTCCGTTCTTCCCAACCTTTAGTAGGTTTGTAAAGTCTAGAGGGATCTCTACTAATGTTGTTTTCAACCTGTAATCAGAAGTAAAATGAGTGCCAGTTAATTTATATGAACTATTAAGTTTGTACTTGTAAGATACTTAGTTTTAAGGAAAGAAAGCAGTTTTAAGGAAAATACTTGATATTCGCTAGACAGAAATAAAACCGTTTCAGTAAACTTATAATTGTGCTCATATAGCTAAAATAAAATTTGGATTATATCAATCTATTAATAAAGTGTTAATTTAGGTTTTTTTCTAGTTCAATTATTTTATTCTACTTCCACTGTTATTGTATTTTTTTCTATTTCTATCATGAGGGAAATGTAATGCAGCAAAGTATGATAGTGATATAGCCAGACAATAAATTTAAGATAAATAAACACCAGTAAGTCCTTTGTTTTATCCATGAGAGTCACCAGTATCTTTATCACCAATGAAATTAAACAATGCTCATAGCTGCTATAGGTCTAAAATATAGGCTCACATAGGAAGAATGAAGAAAAGAATGAAGAGTAGGAAGAGAGAAGGAATTTAGGGTAAAAGAAAATGAGGTGCTTATAATGTGAAATGGTAGAATTCAAACAACAGCTGCTTAAGTTGTACCAAGTTATTTTTTGTAATATGTAAATAAATAAGTATGAAATAAAGGAGATGGATAAAAAGAAAATGGATTTTATGTTTGTATCCTTACAAATCAATGAATTAGGATAATAACAATGAAAATAAATTAACCTCAGTACTGAGTACCTTTTCTTTTAATTTTGCCAGTTTTCTTTGTTTTTCTGCCTTTTCATCTTCCTTTGATTGTCTATCTAGAATTTTCAATTCAAGTTTATGTAAATCCTAAAAGACATATACCAACAAAAAAGATAACATTAAGAAATTAAAATTAGTTAGAATTTGTTTCAAAGTTTATTAAAGTAAACTTTAATAAAGTTTAAATTAAAATTAAATTACCTTAAGTAGCAATACTCCTTTAATATCAACTTTATCCAAAAAAAGCTAAGAGCTTTATTTTCTGAATATAAATATAATACATTCACATCCTTTCTGAATCACCTTCTTTTAGGTGTTTCTTGTTTTATTTTATGGCTCAGTCTAAAACTTCCTTTCTTTTAATGGGTGAGTTAGCCTATTTTCACTTATCAATACAGATATGTCTGGTTTTAGACCTCTCATATATTTTCTGTATAACAGGTTTTCTTTTTTTTCTAAGCCTTTAATTATGTGACCTGCTTGCCTTTTTGGGGAGTGGATCTTTTGTTATTTAGGGAGATTTTTATATATGAACCAAAAGAAATCCCACTAGTAATGTGTTTTTTTCTATTATTTTTCTTTGTATTTCCCTTATTTTTTGCTTTGTGAGGGTTGTTCCTATGTATTCTGATGCATATAACAATTCATAACACTTACCTCTCATTTGTACTCTTTTTCATTTTAAAGTACCCTTCCTTGTCTTTTTTAATACATTTGGACTGAATTCCACCCTGTCTGATAATAAGATTGCAACTTCTTTCTTTGATTAGGATTTTTCTTATATACATTTGTTTAAAATCACCTATAATCCTCCCTCTCAGCCATAACCTTGATTCCTTTAAGTATATGTTGAGTATCTATAATGTGCTAGACCCTAGGGTAAAGGATGAACAAAAAGGGCAAAACCTCTGCCTTCATGGAGCTTACATTATGGTAGGGAGATGGACAGTGAACTAGTAAGCAAATCACCTATGGGGAAAAGCCAGCCAGTTTGGCAGAGAAAACAAGACATTCATGGCCTGGCCTGTGGCTACCTTTCCAGACTTGTCTCCTGCTGGTTCCCATCTCCCAGATGATGCCCTAAAAATACTGAAGTGTTTACAGTTTCCCCCACAAACTACTCTGTTACACTCCTCCAAGCTGCCCATTCATGTTCACTCTACTAAGAAAGATCTCCCCTTTCCTTCCCCTTTCTTCTCTTCCAAGACTCAACTCAAGTATCACCTTCTGTCTCACACTCACAGTTATGGTAAGCTTTCCTCCTTGCACATTCACCTCCGAAAGTTCTCTGTCCACACCTCAGTCACCACACTGTTTACCATATTATACTGAAGTCCTCTATTTGCACACCAGTCTTTCCCAGTAGACTATAATCTACTAGAAAGCAGGGAGCGTGGCCCACTCATTTTGGTGTACTAATGCTAGGTCCAGGCCAGATATATAAGAAGGACTCAATTAATTTTTGCTGAACTGAACCTGGAAGTAATACCTCCATGTGTATCACTGAAAAATTATTTAGGAAATGTATTTACTCACTCTTTCTTGAAACCTGGAAATTTCATCAGCAGCGGTTTTTCTTTTTTCTACCTTTTCTGTCTTTTCCCTAATCTCCTTTTCAAGTCTCAAAAATTCTTCCTGTTCTTTCTTCTGCTGGGTATAAGTTTCTAGCAGCAATTTTAGTTTACATTGGCGTTGACGTTCTTTCTGCTGCTTTTTCTCCTTCTCTTCCTCTTCTTTTAACTGGGAAGCATATTTCATTGACATTTCTACACTTTTCTGTTTTTTCCAAGCTTCAACTGCCAATTTCTGCTTCTTTCTTTGTTCTTCTTTTTGCTTTTGATTATCTTCCTGTTTATTATGAAAAAGCATTGGTATGTTCTCTGCTTTTTCCTTTAACTTGAAAATTTCCTCCTTTTTTTGCTGCTTTTTGGTTTTCCAATTCTGAATAGACTAAATGGTTAAAACATAGTAAGAAAAAATATTTTTAATAGCCAAAAGCATTTTATTTTTTATTTTATTTTTTTATTTGGCCACACTGCGCAGCATACGGTATCTTAGTTCCCCAACCAGTGATCGAACCTGGGCCCCGGCAGTGAAAGAGCTGAGTCCTAACCACTGGACTGCCAGAAAATTCCCGCCAAAAATATTTTAAAATACAACCTCAAATCCATCTTTCTTTCTACAATAGTGATGCAGGATGCTAGTTGCTTAGGTTTTAAAAGTGTTTTTTTAAACCAACGCAGGTTTTTTCTACTTCTGTTTGTAAAAAATTTAATGTATCTTTTAAAACACTGAATAATGGCTATTCCATCGGCCTTTCTCTTCCTCTTTTAATCCCCAGGTGCACAAGGACAACACCTCATGAAGTATCCTCCTCCCCTTTACCTCCTTCATTTGTGTTCAGGGGAAACATCCCTTGCCTCTGATCATTTCACTTCTGCTTCCAAATCCTCTTTCTAGGATTAGAATCCTTTCTGAGTGACCTATCTCTGGTCAAATATCAGAAGAGGAATTAAAAGTGGGGTAGTTGAGAGTTATGTGCTCTGAAGCCAGGTATCTGGGACCAAATCCTGGTTGTGCCATTTACTAGGTGTAACCTTGGACGAGTCACTAAATGTCTCTGTCCTCATTTTGTTCATCTGTAAGTGGTAGGCAGCACTTCTCAAATAGGGTTGTTGTGAAGTTTAAATGAGTAAATGCCTGGCACATAGTGCTTCATAAGTGTAAAAAAAAAAAAAAAGTAAAAGGTAAAATAGCTTCAGATCTTTATATATGGTATGTAAAGATTATTTAAAATTCTAGCAGCCTTCTCTATGCCATAAAGGAAACATCCACTGAATTACTTTCCCCTCAAGTTGGGAAATCATTTCCTCATCTTTCCTTATGGTATATCATTCATTTTCATTAAATAAATCCTTATGCTATGTGTACTATATGCAAGACAATGTGACGGGAACCATAGATGATTAAAACAATACCAAATGCCATCTAGTATAGTGCTACTCAAAGTACTGGTCCACAACAATATCAGGAATTCATGCCAGAATGTAAATCAGTGTACTGCTTCCTCAATGAGAAAGTTTTCTATGAAAAAGCAGTCACCTGAACTAAATAGTGTGCTTACTGGGTAGCTGATTCTCATGCAATCATGATAACTCATTGAAGACCAGAATAGTTTGCAAACTAACATCCAGTCCATGCACCACGTTTGAGCAGCATTGCTCGAGGTGAGATATGTACATAAATACTAGAATACAGAATGTGCCATCGCACATCACACAAGACGTATAAACAAGTACTAGTGAAATTCTGAGTGGACTATTTATGTTTGAGTGGGCAGAAAGGAAGCAGCATCTGATCTGGGCAGATTTGGGTAGGTTGATAGTGGAAGGGGGAAGAAAGAAGGAAGTTCCAAAAAGTGAGAACAAGATAAGCAAGGGTAGTTGGGCCAGAAAGTTCATGGAATGTCTGAAAATAAGTGTGTTCATTTAGGCAAAACACAGGATATATTAAAGGAAGTGGGAGATAAAAATGGTAAATTTCCTACTCAACATTTTAAACTCAACAGATTTGAAACTGCATTCCTGATGCTGTACCCCCAAACTTCCCTCTTCTCTTCCACCATGTCCTACTTCAGTAAATGACACCTCCACCTTCACACCCCCCCTTACCTCACCCCTACATCCAATCAATCATCAGATATCAGGAAACAGAGTGGCTGGGAATAAGAAGAGAAAGCTGGAATCCAGGTGGTTTACCTTCATTACAAGAAGCAGTGTGTCTGTTCCTTTTCCCTAGAGAGGTGGTTCTCAAACTTTAGCTTGTTAACAGAATAACCTAGAGTACTTGTTTAAACACAGATTTTGGGGCCCTGCCCCCAGAGCTGAGATTAGGTCTGGGGTTGGGGCCTGCTAAATTCTAACAAGTTCCCAGGTGATGCTGACTTCGCTGGTCCACAGACCACTCTGCTGGCCTGTGGACCTCAAGTTTTCAGTATCCTGGAGAAAAAAAAATCCCAAATAATTCTTAATTGCTTGTTATTTTGAGTTTTTAAAAATGACTTATGTTTCAAAGTTTTTCTTAAAGTTTCAAGTCTCAACCTTACGAACATTCAACTTATTTTGGACAGAAACAACTGCAACAACAAATGCCAGCTACTTCTTCTAAAACTTTAGACTACACGTGGAATCAAATATTTCTTTAACGCTCCTTAGGTATGTTGTTTGTTGAATTGTCATACCTTTCTTGTTAAACCAATCGAGTTAAAGTTTATCTAGCTGAAGTCTACAAAAAAGTGACTCAGACTTAGACTATCTAAACCCATGGTTCTTGACCAGGGGCAATTTTTACCCTCCAGGGGACATCTGGTAATGTCTGGAAATACTTTTGATAATCACAATTCAGGGGGTGCTACCAGCATCTAATGGGTGGAGGTCAAGGATGCTGCTAGCCATCCTACAATGCACAGGACAGCCTCCAGAGCAAAGAATTATCCAGCCCAAATGGTCAACAATGCCAATGTTGAGAAATCCTGATCTAAACCAGAGCCAGAATAATATTTTTGTGAAAATGGAACTTTTTAGGTATTTGCTGCAATTAAGAGTTACCCCTTTACTCTGGAGTTGCCAAAATTTTGAGTCTTTTAAAATAAACAATGAGGCTGAAGTGCCAAAACTAAAAGAAACTTTTGAGTCAAAGAGTTTTCTTTCTACTGCCTCTTTATTTTCTGTTGAAAATAATGTGGCCTTTGCTGGTAAGATGACTTTTATCAAAAGCCCGGGTAAATCTGCATTTCCCACACTTCTAGTGGACACAGAGGGTGTTGCCCACTGTCAGACGTTTTCTGACCCACTGTATTATTTACTGGAGTAGATATGCTGGATGTTGAGGATGTCCAACTATAGTTCCACTAAAATGACTTCACTTCTCAATGCCTCAGTTTCACCCTCTATAAGATGGCGGGAAAAACTGTAACATACCTCATGGGGTTGTTGTAAAGTTAATAATACATGTTAAAGAGTTTAGCACAGTCCTAGAACACAAAAATATACAACAAATAATAGCTATTATAATTGTTATTACCTCTTTTTTCCTTTCTTCTAGGGCCAGAAATTTTTGATACCATTTCTCATGCTGTCGAACTTCATCCTGTGTTCTTCCAGGAAGGTGTTCAAGAACTTCTCCCATAAATGCTAGCTTCCCTTTATGCTTGTTTCTCACCTTTACAAAGTTCTGGTGATCATAATCATCCCAGCCCCCTCGTCGCCCTCCTGCTTGCTGAAGGAATTTTTCAAACTCTACCACTTCTTCTGGAAGAGTACTTGGTGTTACTTTGTCCACAGGAACTTTGCTCGACATTGCTCTGAAAGTTTTCTCTGTTTCTGAATTATCCAAAGCCCATGTGTCAATTTTTCTTGATATGGCACACAACTCATTATTAGTTGTTTTCTCTTCTTTAATAAGCTCTTCATAGCTAAAATTTTAAAAATAAAGTTTGAAAAATAAGATACAAACCAATCCATATTAACCCTTCATTTTTCTTCAAATTTTATTATGCCCAACTCTTTTGATGTCATCTTCTCCACCTTACATTATTAACGTTTATAAATCTAAGCCTTAAAAGAGTTTCCTCAGAGAAAAAACAATCTTTCAAATTCTTATTTGAGATTTTATAGTGTCCAAATATAAATGAAAATTCACTTCAAACATGAAAAGCAGTCTAAAACCTAAAGCAAAAGAAGTTTTATATTGCCTTTGTGTAAGACTAGTATTAAATACATAACAATAAAATAGTTTACATACAACAACCTAGTAAAGAGTTATTGAAAAAAAGGTAAATAATTGTATATTAAAATGTATTTAAAACATACATCAACCTCCGCTCTTCCTTAAAAGTGTTAATTGCATTTTCAATTTCTTCCATCATTTCTCTGAGCTTTTCAACAACTGTAAAAAAAAAAAGGAAAAATTATGTTATGTCATATTTTATTATGACTAAGAATTAAAAATTAGTTAGAAAATTAGAATGTTCCCTTAATTTAAAAACATTTCTTAGCCTAAAGGATAAGAAAAAAATGTGCTTTTAATGTGTACAGTAATCAAGGCAATATGGTACTGGCACAAAAACAGAAACATAGATCAATGGAACAAGATAGAAAGCCCAGAGATAAACCCACATACCTATGGTCAACTAATCTATGACAAAGGAGGCAAAGATATACAATGGAGAAAAGACAGTCTCTTCAATAAGTGGTGCTGGGAAAACTGGACAGCTACATGTAAAAGAATGAAATTAGAATATTCCCTAACACCATACACAAAAATAAACTCAAAATGGATTCGAGACCTAAATGTAAGACCGGACACTATAAAACTCTTAGAGGAAAACATAGGAAGAACACTCTCTGATGTAAATCACAGCAAAATCTTTTTTGATCCCCCTCCTAGAGTAATGGAAATAAAAACAAAAATAAACAAATGGGACCTAATGAAACTTAAAAGCTTTTGCACAGCAAAGGAAACCATAAACAAGACGAAAAGACAACCCTCAGAATGGGAGAGAATATTTGCAAACGAATCAACGGACAAAGGATTAATCTCCAAAATATATAAACAGCTCATGCAGCTCAATATTAAAGAAACAAACAACCCAATCCAAAAATGGGCAGAAGACCTAAATAGACATTTCTCCAAAGAAGACATACAGATGGCCAAGAAGCACATGAAAAGATGCTCAACATCACTAATTATTAGAGAAATGCAAATCAAAACTACAATGAGGTATCACCTCACACCAGTTAGAACGGGCATCATCAGAAAATCTACAAACAACAAATGCTGGAGAGGGTGTGGAGAAAAGGGAACCCTCTTGCACTGTTGGTGGGAATGTAAATTGATACAACCACTATGGAGAACAATATGGAGGTTCCTTAAAAAACTAAAAATAGAATTACCATATGATCCAGCAATCCCACTACTCGGCACATACCCAGAGAAAACCGTAATTCAAAACGACACATGCACCCCAATGTTCATTGCAGCACTATTTACAATAGCCAGGTCATGGAAGCAACCTAAATGCCCATCGACAGACGAATGGATAAAGAAGATGTGGTACATATATACAATGGAATATTACTCAGCCATAAAAAGGAATGAAATTGGGTCATTTGTTGAGACGTGGATGGATCTAGAGACTGTCATACAGAGTGAGGTAAGTCAGAAAGAGAAAAACAAATATCGTATATTAACGCATGTATGTGGAACCTAGAAAAATGGTACAGATGAACCGGTTTGCAGGGCAGAAGTTGAGACACAGATGTAGAGAACAAACGTATGGACACCAAGGGGGGAAAACCGCGGTGGGGTGGGGATGGTGGTGTGCTGAATTGGGAGATTGGGATTGACATGTATACAATGATGTGTATAAAATTGATGACTGATTAAAAAAAAATTTTTTTTTAAATTTAAAAAAAAGAATTTTTATGATTGCAGTTTTTTGATTACAGATTTTTTCCTATGCACATATCTTAAATATTATGTTTTCCAAAAAAATGTTTTATACCACATATATTTTTTTGTGACATGCACTTTTTCTTTAACAAAATGTTGTAGTTAATTTTCCATATCAATATACATATGGCTACTTCATTCTTTTTATGGCTACATGGTATTTCATTGTCTAATGCTACCCTAATTCATTTAATTAATTCTCCAACTGATGAACCTTTAAATAGATGCAATGCTGTAGTAACTATCTTTGCATACATATTTTTGCATGCTCAAATAAATATTTTTATTTTATTTTTAATTTTTATTTTATATCAGAGTATAGTTGATTAACAATGTTGTGCTAGTTTCAGGTATACAGCAAGGTGATTCAGTTATACATATACATGTATCTATTCTTTCTCAAATTCTTTTCCCATTTAGGTTATTATAGAATATCGAGCAGAGTTCCCTGTGCTATACAGTAGGTCCTTGTTGGCTATCTATTTTAAACATAGCAGTGTGTACATGTCAATCCCAAACTCTCAGTCTATCCCTGCCCCCTCAAATAAATACTTTTAGGGGATAATTGATAACCTTAAATGCTAAATCAAAAAGGTATGCCCACTTTACAGTATGCTAAATACTGTCACACTGTCCTTCAAAGAGGCTCTATCTCTTTACAGTTCTTGGGAGTGCTCCTTCCCACGTAATTCTAGCCAGTTCAAAAATAAACAAAACTTTATTGTCATTGATTTAATTGATATTTTTATAATAATTAATAAGCCTGAGCACTTTTTCACATGTGTTTTATGTTTCTTTTGCTATAATATGCAACTTACAATCTTTGCCCATTTTTCTGTTGCTCTAATTTGTAGGCACTCTTTACACATTATGGATATTAGCTTTTTAAGTTACATATATACTGCTAATATTTTCCTAATTTGTATTTCAACTTTGCTTATGGGTTTGAGGTATTTTTTAATTTATTTATTTATTTTATTTTTGGCTGTGTTGGGTCTTCGTTTCTGTGCGAGGGCTTTCTCTAGTTGTGGCAAGCGGGGGCCACTCTTCATCGCAGTGCGCGGGCCTCTCACTATTGCAGCCTCTCTTGTTGCGGAGCACAGGCTCCAGTCGTGCAGGCTCAGTAGTTGTGGCTCACGGGCCCAGCTGCTCCGCGGCATGTGGGATCCTCCCAGACCAGGGCTCGAACCCGTGTCCCCTGCATTGGCAGGCAGATTCTCAACCACTGCGCCACCAGGGAAGCCCCCAAGGTATTTTTTAATAGTCAATTATGTCCACTTTTTTCTTTATGGTTTCTGATCTTTGTCATTCTTATAAATTATAATACAATTACAAAAATATTAACCCATGTTCCTTTCTAATATTTTAATGGTTTCATGTATTAATTTAATAAATAATAATTATATTTACTATTTTTTATTGCTTACTATGTTATAAGCAGTGCATAAATGCTTTATGTGCATTGTCTCACTTCATTCCTGCAACAACTCTATGAGTTAGGTTGTATGATTATCTCCATTTTAGAGCTAAGTAAATGAAAGCTCAGAGATCAGGTAACTTGCCTAAAATCACTTAACTGATAGTTCAAGGATTTGACCCAACATGTGTCTGATTCTTAAGTCCATACAACTTGAGCACTTTACTGTATTGCTTTGATCTCTCAGGAATGAATGTTGGCTTAAGCAAGGAGATAAGGATACAATTTTGTTTTTCACAAATGACTAGAATTTGCCCCAATACTACTTAGCCATTCCCTTAGGTATCTGAAATGCCTCTGCAAGGCAATAATTTCAAAAAGCAAATGATGGGAAAACACTAGGCTAAGAATCAAGAAATCAGTCTTTTTTTCCTCTTCATCAGCTGACTCTGAATCTTTGCATACCACAGATTCTTCATCCTGTATGTGACACTATTATCTGTTCTGTCTACTTCATAATTTGTAAGGGTTTGATAGCATCTTAAAGATAAAAAAAATACATAAACACCAGATATTACAGTTTTCTGATGTATCCTTATTAATCCCTAACCAAAAAGTAGGGCTTAGCTCCTCCATTAATGCCAAATAGAAAAACTCGTACTAGAAAAGTATAAACTTTTCTAATGAACAAAAGAAAAAACTAATACATAAGAAAAAATATAAAATCTAAATTTACTTACAGTCAGGTGTAGGCTTCACATCTTTTAACTGATGCTGAAGTTTCTTTACATTGTTGTGAATTTTGGCCAATTGTTGCTGGATTTTTACTCCTGTAAGGCAGAAGTATGTACTTTAAAATAACTCTATGACAAATGTGGTTCAGGATTCTTCACACAAGACTGATCACCACCATTTAGTAAATGATAGTGAAGAGCAATTAAATAATGAACAAAAGATGGTTATTTATAAGTGTCAAAACAGCCTGAACAAACTCTTGCTCTAACTAAAGCATCTCTCAATTTCCTCTAATGTTTTAAAGCACAATAGGCTAAATCTTACTATAACCTGTGCCAAGGAAATGTCCTTGGAAATATTTTTTTGAACTCTAGAGACTGAGTTATTGGACACTCAAATACACGGATCAGTAGCATAGGTTTAGTCATGTTTTGTTCTTTAACAGTTTTTCTCTTTCTCTTTTAATTTGTTATAATTTATGGACATAGATTTTGACCTCAACTATTGTTGGAATATTAAAACTGTCTAACCAATATTAATTCTATGAATACTGACAAACTTCCTAGTGAGAATTAACTTCATCTAACCACATCCTCTAAGATGGGGCTGGTGATACCCACTGGTGTCACAGTCATGGCCTTGAGGAGATGTCTCAGGTGCCATTTACTGGTATGTATGCTACATGTTGCCAAGCTCAGCCAAAGGACCAGTCTGAAGTAAAGTGTTAGGCCCACAATAAGAGCCTGAAGAACAGAAGAGGGTCTCAAAGCCATTTTCAGATGTTCCATATCAGCAGCAGGAAGACTGGATTCTTCTTTCGTATTTTCTTTCTGAAGTTGTAATCTTACTTTAATATTTACTTAAATTATTAGGCTAAAGTCAAATATTCACATTCATATACATATTCATATAATAATAATATTTTATCATCTTTGGGTATTTTACTTATGCACCCCCCTTATTTTTTTGCAACTTTTCCACAAATGAACATGAAGCACCAAAAGGCTCTGTTCAAAAGTCCTTAAAAGCAATTATTTTTTAAAAAGTTTACCTTTAGGCCTGAAGCCAGTGCTAATATTCAAAACAAACCTCAAATATGTGTATGTGACTTTGGCTTGTTCTATTTTTTATTAAAATTCAAGCGTTCCATAAAAGTAGAAACTTTATCCAACGTATTTTATAGTCTTACTGTTGAAACTTTAGGTCAAGAAACTTCCCTAGTAAAGTAATCAGGAAAGTGTTTTTTGTTGTTTTATTTTTGCCATAGTTTGATCAGCTATAGTGATACTGCTACAGGGCAAATGATCTTTTTATTTTTTTAATTAATTAATTAATTTATTATTTTTTTTGGCTGTGTTGGGTCTTCTTTTCTGTGCGCGGGCTTCGGTAGTTGTGGCTTGCAGGCTCTAGAGCACAGGCTCAGTAGTTGCAGCACACGGGCTCAGTTGCTCTGTGGCATGCGGGATCTTCCCGGACCAGGGCTCAAACCCGTGTGTGTCCCCTGCATTGGCAGGTGGATTCTTTTTTTTTTTTTTTTTAATTTTTATTTTATTTATTTATTTATTTATTTATTTATTTATTTATTTATTTATTTATATGGCTGTGCCGGGTCTTCGTTTCTGTGCAAGGGCTTTCTCTAGTTGTGGCAAGCAGGGGCCACTCTTCATCGCGGTGCGCGGGACTCTCACTATCGCGGCCTCTCTTGTTGTGGAGCACAGGCTCCAGACGCGCAGGCTCAGTAGTTGTGGCTCACGGGCCCAGATGCTCCGCGGCATGTGGGATCTTCCCAGACCAGGGCTCGAACCCGTGTCCCCTGCATTGGCAGGCAGATTCTCAACCACTGTGCTACCAGGGAAGCCCAGCAGGTGGATTCTTAACCACCGCGCCACCAGGGAAGTCCGGGCAAATGATCTTTTATTAATTCATTTGGAACTGACATTCTGCACTGTAGGCAAACCATTCAAGTACAATATTACACAAATTCAGGCTAAAATTGTGGCATGATATTTGATGTAAGGAATATGTATTTAGTACTCCTGAGCTGTAATATGTGAAGGGGAAATTTCTATATCCTTATACTAACACAGTGCATTCATTTTTCTCCTAGATAAGATAAACACAAAGTGTGAATAAAGAAGAGGCAAAATTGTAGAAGGGAAATAAAATGATAAAAATAAAGTTGCCTTAAAAGGGGGAAAATCAAATAACTTAAAATGCACAGAATGGAGACACTCTATTTAATGGCATGACTGAGAGACAGAAAGATCAGCCTTGCTGTTGTCTGCAAAAGAACTGAGGGACATTAAGAAATATTAAACAAGGGATATTTAGATTCCTTTATGAATCAAAGAGGAGAAATGGAAATTTGGCATCTATGTTAGGTCTTATCATTCCAACACAAGAGGGAGAATGATTCTTGCCACTATCTCACAAAAGATGACTTTTTAAAATAGCACAATCTTACATTCTGAAAAGAAAAACTTATTAAAATATTCTTTTAATTGACTATAAGGGAGTCCCATGAGCAGTATAATCTCTATATAATAAGTCTTAATATTTTATAAAGCTTAGTGGGTTGATAACCATTATTTTTCCTTTAATCAAAGCTAAGATGTTTTTATTATAACATAAGGACTTTGCAGCATATAAAATCTACTCTACAAGGAAACAAAGTATTCTTGTAGAATTCTTTTTTAAGGCCAACATTTAGTACACTGTTAACAATGTTAATATTCATAACAAACAACAGAACATATTCACTGTACAACCTCTAAGGCACTTTCTTATATATTATTTCATCAGATGCACAGACAGCTCTACTACGGTAGAAATGGTAGGTTTTATATCACAGACAAGTAAACTCCAGTTTAAGCAATTATGTGACTTGACCACTTCATACCACTAAGTACAGGTTCTGAATCTGTTGATGCTTACTTAGTCCAGGGCTCAGTCAGTAAGATCATGGTGATGAGCTAAGTAAGATCAGATAGCCCAGGAATCAATTTCCCTTTACTTTAAAAAAATTTAATAGCATTAATTGATTTGACAACCAGAAAACAAAACCCTCTTTTTCCTATTAAAATTAAAGAAATATACACAGAAAACAATCCAGTCAGAATAACTAAATAGTGACCCGAAAAAATAAATACATATCCTTAAAAGACAAACTCATTACCAGCTAGAAAGTATCTTTAAAGAGAAAATAACACAGTCAATGAACAAAGACAAAGCACAGGGCAAAACTATAACTTTATATCTCAGGTTTTGTTCATCAAGAACTCAACTTACTGTCTGTTTTCCGGCTGTTAATCAATTTATTTTCCAATTCTTCCAGCATACTATGTTCAATTCTGAAGTCACTTTTTTGGTTGTAGAAATGATTGTGTTTATCTTTTTCTATGTTAATAACTCTTTAGGGAAAGAAACAAATAGTGTAAATATGATTTAAGTATATTTTTAATTGTTTAAAATATGAAGATACAATCTGTACTTTATATTTGGATTAACTCATCTAAGGATTCAAAATATAATTACTTGGATCAATAAGGCTAAGGAGTCAAAATAGTAGTTAGAAACCTGTTAAGTTCAACTAAAATCAAGAGTAACTTGAGTTGTTACTTAAGTTACAAAATGTTAATTTAAGAAAATTTAATCCTAGACTTGCTTTGAAAATACATAAACTTTTGGCTATTGATTCCAACTCAGTCTCACCGTGGGCTGAAAACTGTCACCACTGCGGATGGCTGCTTTCAATAGGAGATACTGTTAACTTTGCAGCCAAGACATCTAACCTCTCCAGGCATGAACATCCTCACCACTAAAAAGTGAGTAATAACAACTCACGACTAGCCAACAGGGCTGTGATTAATACTGTATGAGATGACATATGTGAGGGATCTTTATATAGTAAAATGCACTATGGAAATGCAAGTCATTAATATTAGTAAAACTAAAACTTCAAAAGGCAAACAATCTAGGAATTTTCGTATATTTAAGGGATACTGTCTACATTTACTTCAAAGCTTCCTTCGTCTCATCCTTGCTCCTTGGCTTTAGTCCATCCACCTATTGGTAGGTAGGACTTTTAATGTGAGCTTGAACCCTGGGGTAAAACAAAACAATTACCATCAAGAAACTTTTTTTAGTTGGACAAAGAAATTTACTTCCTCAACACCTGTTTTCTTTCTCCCACAAGGTGGAAATTAATATGACTACTTCTCCACTAATCCTGAATTTAATGAGTGGTGGAGTATCTCTGGCCACTGACTTAATTTCATATAACCCCAGGGGCAACTATCTAAGGTAGAGTTTCCCAATCTTTTTCACTTGCCACACATAGAGAAAAATTTAATATTCATAAGGCATACTGGGGTAAACAGATGAGAATGTCACAGGCCCTACCTGGCTGCCCCAAAGGCTGAGGAGGTCATAACTTGCACGTATGTTGGGAAAGGAAGGAAGGGGTAGAACAGAGACGTCAAATAGATGTCAGTCTGCAGGTCAACTCTAACAGATTGAGGGTGGCTACTGGAGTCCTGCGCTGAGGACTCCAGCCCATCTAGTCTCTGGTTGGGGTGGGGGAAGTTACTGTGATCAAATAGAAATGTCTGTCATGGACACAGGATATGCAACGACAGTAAGTAAGTTATGTTTTGATATTCCTGGATTAGAAATATTAACCTATAAAGACATTCAAAACGTAATAATGGAGACAACTTGCCAAACATATGAAAAGGTGTTCAACCTCACTCATAGCATGAGAAATGAATATTAAAACTATACCATGGTAACACTGTATACCTATCAGACTAGAGAAAAAAATCACAACTTTAAATAATATATTCTGATCATAAAACTGTGATGAAATGGGTCCTCTCATATATTGTTGGTGAAATCATAAATTGCCTATGGAAGACAATTTAGCAATATTCATCACATTTGCAAATTCATATACCTTTGACCCAGCATTTCTACTTCTAGGAATTGTTCCTAAAGATACACTCACACATGTGCAAAATAATGTGAACCTTTGAAACTGCAATTAATTCAGCATTATTTGTTATCACATAAGATTTGCTATAACCTAAATGTCTATCACTAAGGTGCAGGTTAAATAAATGATGGTACACTCCTACAGTGGAATACAATGCAGTAGTACCATGTTCTATGTACTGATAAGGAAAGAACTCCAAGATACACTCTTTTTTAACAAAGGTTTTATATGAAAATGTTAGATATACCCAAAAGTAGAGAATGGTAAACTGACTCCCCTCAGATAGCTTCATATGATATATACCTCATATCACTCTGATTCACTCAACAATTTTACCTTTTTCCTCTCTTGGTTCAGCTACCTTTTCTTATCTTTTCTCTTCCTTTTTTGCTTAAGTATTCCAAAGTAAATCTACTACATTATGTAGTTTCACCCCAACATACTTCAGTGTGCATTTCTAGAGATTATGGATATTTGACGTATATAATTATAATGCCATTATCATGCCTGACAAAATCAATAATTCCTTGGTATCTAGGATATATTCTTAAGTTAAAAAAACAAAACAAAACAAGATGCAGAACAGTGTATACAGTATGCTACCATTTATATAAAAAAGGAACCATCTGAATATGTCTTTTTATTTCCTTATAAGTACATAAAATATCTGTGGAAGGATACACAAGAAACTAAAAATACTGGCTATCTGAGGGGAAGGGGAGTGTTTGAAACAAAGACCTTCCACTGTGGACTCTTTGATATGAACTGATTTTTGAATTATGTGAATGTATAACCTATTCTGAAAATAAAACAATTATATTACAAATGGTGTTCTTTCCTTTGTATCCAATGAGAATTGTTGGATTCAATTTCAACGGATTTTTCTAATACTCTTTCAATGAGTTTTTCTAAAACCTTACAACAGATGAAGGAAGGTTAATCAGTTACAAAACCTACACATACTGATAGACAAGGTATCTATCTATACTGGCGTAATCTACTGGTTTGCTATATATATGGACATTAACCGCCTGGTGGATTACCCTATCTAGAGAGAAACATGACCAGAATTCTTAACCAATTCTATCTAAGGTAATGCATTTTGGAAATTTAAAAAAATTTGTATTTTATCAAATTCTGAGTATTAAAAATACAAGAATTATACAAATACAGTGAGAATTCAATCTCACAAGACTACAGTATGGTATAACTTTTCAAAATTCAAACAGTACACTTTTTATTGGTAGAATTTCTAAACAGACCCAACTGCCACTAATTCTGGTCCAGAGACTCTTTCTTACAAATGACTCCTTTTCTCTTGGTTCCTTAGCAAACTGATTTTGTATAAATTCAAAGCAGTGTTTTTACAAAGCCTCCAACTATAGGATAGGGTTGGGTGTTCTGAATACTAATTATTTTATCTTTACTCATGATATTCATCATATCATATGGTGCTACTGATAATGTTAAACATTCAGTAACTATCACTGGTTATTTTAAAAATACATATACGCTAAAACTTAAAATAAATGCCAACTTCTCAATTATTCTAGTCATAATGTGCAGGATGGATCTGAAAGGGCAGAGACCAAGGAAGGGAAACCAATGAAAAGGCCAATAAAAAAAACTCAAGGGTACAGCACAGACTTTTCATTAAAATTATTCACTCACTCAGAAAGATTTACTAAGTGCTCACCTTGGTTAGTAAAAATGTATTTAATCTGTTACTTGATATATGTGATCTAAAGAAATAACTTTTGTTTTTGTTGATATACACTGTCTCAAAATGGTAAAAATAAATAAATAAAATTTAAATAACTCTACTTAAAATTAACTTTATACTAAATAGTTTATTATCATTTGTCTATTTCACACTTCTCACCTTTCTCTTGTTTTACATCTGAAAGACTAGTGACTAGAATTTCGTAACTTAGTGTGGGATTGAATAGGGTGGAGTAGAATTTTTATACTGTTCACCATAAAATAGCTAGTAATGTTATTTGAAGATAATGTTTTTATACTTACTGATTTTTAAATTTTTCTGCTGTACGTATGAATTCTGCTTTCTTAGTCCGACTAACTTTCTGCTTCCAGTTTTGAAGCTGAAAAGGACGAATTCCACCTGAAGTACCAAAACAGCCATCATTCTGAATAGAAAACAAAAATAAGTTTATCCTCAATAATAAAAGTGGTAGGAGATGAAGGTGGAATTTTTTTCAGAGAAAAACCATCAATGATGGAGTTTCTCAGGGGATAATTTGGGGGCCAATCTTATTTAATTTTTAAAAATGCATTTTGTGGAAGAAGGAATATCTATCTTAAAATGCTAAATTAGTAAGTAAGATATGTAAAGTCTTCAGGGATTTTCAGAAAAAGATCTAATTCTTTCATTCAATCAGTCATTTACCAATATGTATTGAACATTTATGATGTGACAGGTGCTGCACTGGACACTAGAGAAACAATGATAGCCCATGATAATATGGCCCTTGACTTAAAGTCTAGTGAGGGGAACAGACTTAAAAAGAAAAGAGTAAATAAGCAATAAATTTAAAAAAAAAACAAACAACATGGTAAGTGCTATTAAGGAAATAAACAATGTTGAGATGAAGATAATGGGGCAAAGCGTCTTTTTTTTTTCAGTTAGAATGGCCACATAAGGTCTATTTGAGGGGATGATGTTTAAGGAAGAATGGAGCCAGCCATGCCAAAAACTATAGGGAAAGGTGTGCCAGGCAGAGGGACTAGCATGTGCAAAAGCCCTAGAGCAGGAAAAACCTTGGCTAGTTCAAGCAGAGAAAAGGCAACTGTGACACGAGATTAGTAAAGTGCAGAGTAAAGTAGGAGATGAGGATACAGAGGTAGGCAAGTGGCACATCACACCAGCATTTTAAGTCACTAGGGGAGTCTGGATTTTACTGAAGGGTTTAGAGTAGGAGAATGCCACAATACACTTAATTTTTAAAGGAAATCCTTTTGGCTATTTTTTTGAAGAATAAATTGATGGAAGGTGGAGGAGGAGGTGAGGCAAGACTGGAAGCAGGAGAATCAATGAGGCAGGTGACGCAGCAACACAGACAAGGAAGAATGGTGTTCAGGGCTACCAGGGTGATGGTGAAGATTAAAAGTAAGAAGACTAAATATATCTGGGAGGTATAACCAAGAGGAATTGCTGACAGCCTGGATGTGGGAAATAAAGAAAAAAGGAAACAAGCCTTTAAATTTCGAGAAGCAAGCAAGAATAAAGTAATGAATTTAGGGAATACTTCTAAAATTGAGATATAATCCACATACCATAAAATGTATACATAAAGTTTGCAATTCAGTGGTTTTTAGTATATTCACAAAGTCGTGCAACTATCAACACTATCTAGTACCAGAATATTTCCATCATACCAAAAAGAAACCCCATACTCATTAAGCAGTCACTCCCCATACCCCTAGGCAGCCATTAATCTATTTTCCAACTCTATGGATTTGCCTATTCTGGACAATTAATATAAACAGGATCATACAATATGCAAACTTTCTGTCTGGTTTCTTTCACTCAGTATAATTTTTTTAAAATTTATTTAATGTATTTATTTATTTTTGGCTGCGTTGGATTGTTGTTGTTGCGCGGGCTTTCTCTAGTTGCGGGGAGCGGGGGCTACTCTTTGTTGTGGTGCGCGGGCTTCTCATTGCGGTGGCTTCTCTTGTTGCGGAGCACGGGCTCTAGGCGCGTGGGCTTCAGTAGTTGTGGCTCGCGGGGTCTAGGGTGCAGGCTCAGTAGTTGCAGCGCACGGGCTTAGCTGCTCCGTGGCATGTGGGATCTTCCTGGACCAGGGATTGAACCCGTGTCCCCTGCATTGGCAGGCGGACTCTCAACCACTGAGCCACCAGGGAAGTCCCTAGTATAATGTTTTTTAAGATTCATCCACGTTGTACCATGAATCTGTACTTCATTCCTTTTTATGGCTAAGTCATATTCCATACGGATCTAGCATATTTTGTTTATCTACTCATCAGTTAATGGACAATGGGGTTACTTTCACTATTTGGTCAATACGAATAATGCTACTAAGAACATTTGTGTACAAGTTTAAGTATGAATATATGTTTTCAATTTTCTTGGGTATATACCTAGCAGTGGAATTTCTGGATCATAGGTAACTCTTTTTTACTTTCCCATTTAAAATTTTCGTGTTTTTTTTTTTTTTTAAGCTCTAAGCATTCTTATAAGTCCCTTATCAGATAAATGATCTGCAAATATTTTCACCAATTCTGAGTTGCCTTTTCACTTCCCTGATAATGTCTTTTGAAGCACAAAATTTTGAAAAAGTGCCAAACTGTTTTCCACACTGGCTGCACCATTTTACATTCCCAACAGCACTATATGGGGGTTCCAGTTTCTTCACATCCTCACCGACACTTGTTATTGTCTATCTTTTTTACTACAGTCATCCTAATAGATGTGAAATGGTATCTCACAGTGGTTTTTCATTAGTCCATAATGACTAATGATACTGAGCATCTTTCCATGTACTTATTGGCTATTTCTTTGGAGGAATATCTACTTATATCCTTCCCTATTTTTAAAATTGGGTTGTGTTTTTATTTTTGAGTTGTAAGAGTTATTTACATATTTTAGATATGTCCTTATCAAAATATGATTTGTAAATATTTTCTCCCATTCTCTGAGCTGTCTTTTCACCTTCTTGATAATGTCCTTTGAAGCACAGAGTTTTAAATTTTGATGAAGTCCAATTTATTTTATCTTCAGTTGCTTGTGCATTAGATGTCATATAGAAGACACCATTACCTAATTAAAGGTCATGAGGACTTACATCTAAGTTTTCTTCTAAGAGTTTTACAGTTTTATCTCTCACATTTAGGTTTCTAATCCATTTTGAGTTAATTTTTATATGTGGTGTGTGGGAGAAGTCCAACTTCACTCTTTTGTATGTGAATACACCATCTGTTGAAAAGACCATTCTTTCCTTATTGAATTATATTAGCACCCTTGTTGAAAATCAATTGCCCACAAATGTAACGGTTTACTCTTAACTCTCACTGGTATGTCTATCCTTGTGCCAGTACCATACTGTTTGATTACTGTCGCTTCATATTCAATTCTGAAATTAAGAAGTGGGAGTTCTCCAACTTTGTTCTTTTTCAAGATTGTTTTGACTATTTTGGGTCCCTTGAATTTCCCATATGAATTTTAGGATCAGATTGACAGTTTCTGCAAAAAAAACAAAAAAAAGGCAGCTGAGATTCTGATAGGGATTGCATTGAATCAATTTGGGGAGTACTACCATCTCACGAATATTAAGTCTTCATATTCATGAACACAAAACGTTCGTTTAGGTAGGTTTTCTTTAATTTCTCTCAATGATGTTTCTGAGTTTTCGAAACATATGTTTCAAAAACTTAAACGTGTTGCACTTCTTTTGCTAAATTCATTCCTATGTATTTTATTCTTCGTTATACTATGGAATATTAAATTTTTTTAATTGAAGTATAGTTGATTTACAGTATTGTGTTAGTTTAGATGTACAGCAAAATGATTCTTACATTTTTTTCACATTCTTTTCAATTATAGGTTATTACAAGATATTGAATATAATTCCCTGTGCTATACAGTAAATCTCTGTTGTTTATCCATTTTATATATAGTGGTACGTATCTATTAATTCCATACTCCTAATTTATCCCTGCTCCCCCTCTTTCCCCTTTGGTAACCATACTTTTTTTGTTGTTTTTGTTTTTTCTGTGAGTCTGTTTCTGTCTTGTAAAAATTCATCTGTATTATTTTCTAGATTCTGCATATAAGCGATATCATATACTATTTGTCTTTCTCTGTCTTACTTCACTCAGTATGATAATCTCTAGGTCCATCTGTGTTGCTGCAAATGGCAATATTTCATTCTTTTTTATTGCTGAGTAATACTCCAAAATGGCATTATTTTCTTAATTTCATTTTTGAATGGTCCATTACTACTGTATAGAAGTACAACTGATTTTTGTACATTGCTCTTGTTTCCTGCAAGTTCCTGCAAACAGCTGAACTTGTTTATTAGCTCTAATAGTTTTTTTGGAGGATTAGTTAGGATTTTTTATATACAAGATCATGTCATCTGCAAATAAGGATAGTTTTATTTCTTCTTTTCCAATCTGAATGCTTTTTGTTTTTCTTGCCTAGTTGCCTGGCTAGAATCTCCAGTGAATAAAGTGGTGAGAGTGGATATTCTTGTCTTATTCCTGATCTTATGGGGAAGTCTTCAATCTTTCGTCATTAAGTATTATGTTAAAGGTTGGTGTTTCATAGATGCCTTTATCAGGCAGAGGAGTTTCCTTCTATCGCTAACTTGTCGAATATTTTTATCATGAAAGAGTGCTGGATTTTTTCAGTTGCTGTTTCTGCATCTATTGAGATGATCATATGGTTTTTGTCCTTTATTCTATTAATAAATTCCATTATGTTGATTGATTTTCATATGCCTGGAATAAATCCCAACTAATCATGGTGTAAAATCCTCCCCTATGTTGTTAGGTTTGGCTTGATAGTGTTTTGTTGAGAATCTTTGCATTTGTATGCATAAGAGATACTGATCTGTTATTTTCTTTCTTGTGATGTCTAATTTTGGTATCAAGGTAACAATGGCCTTATAGAATGAGTTGAGAAGTGTTCCCTTCTCTATTTTACGAAAGAAATTTGTTATGAACAAAAAAACCCTGACATTTATATTTACCTCTACATTTGTCTTTACTATTATATATTATAAATGTTTATATATACCTTTATTATAATATTACCTTATATTATCATACATTACCTTTATTATTATATACCTTTACATTATACTGACTTTTATATTTACCTCTATATTTACCTTTACCAGTACTCTTTATTGATATTATTCTTCATTTGGATTTGAATTATTACCTAGTATCTTTTTACTTTTGCTCGAAGGACTTCCTTTAGTATTCCTTGTAGGGCAGATATGCTGGCAATGAATCCTCTCAGTTTTTTAAAATCTGGGATTGTCTAAATTTCTCCATTTTTTTCACTAAAGATTTTTACATTTTACTTGAGAAATGTGTGCAGAGAATACAATTTTTAAAAATTTGTTCATTAGTTTATAAGTATAATATAATCTTGATCATATGGGGAAATTATGTTTAGCTGAGGAAAATACGCTCCAATTCTGAGAAATACTATACAGCTGACCCTTGAACAATACAGATTTGAAGCAGGTGCACTTATACACAGATTTTTTCCAATAAATATACTGGAAAAAATTTTGGAGATTTGTGACAATTTGAAAAAACAGACGAATCACACAGCCTAGAAATATCAAAAAAATTAAGAAAAAGTTAGGTATGTCATGAATGCATGAAATATATGTAGATACTAGTCTATCCCTACATAGGCATAAGGTGAGTGATAGTCATATAAAATTAATAACGTGTTAGTTTTCTTACTGTTTTATAACTTTGCTTTCAAAGAATTACATTACCGTACAGTATGCTTTTCTCTCTCTTAATTGGAGAAAGTGCCTAGCAGCCTATCATCACAGGTAAGTGGTTTTTGAAAAAAATGGAACAATGTTCCCAGTGTTACATTATGAATATGATGATAATATTGTATGTCATAAAAATTTTATAATGATTCATTCGTGTACAGGCTAGGCTATTGTGAAGCAAACATATCGACTATATTAGGCTACCATAAAGCAATCATATTGCTGCTTCTTCATTATCAGTGCATGGACCATTATATTTGTAAATAAATATGAATTTCTTCTTCACATTATGTTTTCATTTTTGATGTCTAGTGTTAGTAATATGTACAACATCTATAGTGTTTTTTTTTTTAATTTTATTTTTATTTAATTTTATTTTTATTTATGGCTGTGTTGGGTCTTCGTTTCTGTGCAAGGGCTTTCTCTAGTTGCGGCAAGTGGGGGCCACTCTTCATCGCGGTGCGCGGGCCTCTCACTATCGCGGCCTCTCTTATTGCGGAGCACAGGCTCCAGACGCGCAGGCTCAGTAATTGTGGCTCACGGGCCCAGCCGCTCCGCGGCATGTGGGATCCTCCCAGACCAGGGCTCGAACCCGTGTCCCCTGCATTGGCAGGCAGATTCTCAACCACTGAGCCACCAGGGAAGCCCTATAGTGTTTTGTATATGACAATACTGATGTAGATACTGACTGGCAATTCATCTTATAAACAAATCATGTAAACTTACAGTATCGATAAGTACAGTACAGTACTGTTAATGTATTTTTGCCTCCTTATGATTTTCTTAGTAACATTTTACTTTCTCTAGCCTATTTAATTGTAACAATACAGTATAATGACTTACAAAATATGTGTTAATTGACCAAAAGATCAACAGTAGGCTATTAGTAGTTAGGTTTTTGAGGAGTCAAAAGCTATATATAGATTTCTGACTATGCAGGGGTTGGTGCCTCTAACCCTCGTGTTGTTTAAGGGTCAAGTGCACTTACTTGTTCTAGTTATGTGAATTCCAGGGATGTGGACTTCTAGGAGAATTTACATGGGAGCCAATAGAGGACCTGTGCATATGTATTCAATTTTCCATAGTCTACCATTATCCATTATATTTTACTGCCATTATATTTTGGGGACAATAGAGTGAAGATGTCCTTATAATTAGTGGCAGCAAATTTTGTAACCTAGGTTTCCATTTTATATGTTTTTTATGAAAAGTAACTTGGCAAACAATAAAGTCTTTGGGTTTTACTATGCTGTAAGAGATAATACTATCTATATTTTTAACAAATCAACTCACTTAGAGCTTGAGTTAGCATGTTGCATTGGCAGAAACACTATGCTGGAAACAGAGCATCTATTGAGATGTATATCTGATAACAGAAATCAAGGCAAATTATTTAATATCTTTAAGTCTCAACTTTATTTTTAAAGTTATTTTTATGAAAATATTTTATTAGATAAACTCTAAGCTCCCTTTGAATTCCAATCTCCTTTGATATTTAAATTGAGATATAATTGACATATAACATTATATTAGTTTCAGATGTACAATATAATTCAATATTTGTATATATTGCAAAATGCTCACCACAAGTCTAGTTAGCATCCATTACCAGAGTTACAAAATGTTTTTCTTGTGATGAGAACTTTTTAGATCTACTCTCTTAGCAACTACTGTTAACTAGTCACCATGCTGTACATTACATCCCCAGGACTTATTTATTTTATAACTAAGTTTGTACCTTTTGACTACCTTTATCCATTTTGCCCAGCCCCTATCCCCTGCCTCTGGCAACCACCAACCTGTTCTTTGTACCTATGAGTTTAATTTTTTTTTTAGATTCCACATTTAAGTGAGATCATATGGTATTTGTCTTTCTCTGTCTGACTTATTTCACTTGACATAATGTCCTCAAGGTCCATCCACATTTTTGTAAATGGCAAGATTTCCTTCTTTTTATGGCCGAATAGTATTCCAGTGGTGTGTGTGTGTATCATATTTTCTTTATCCATTCATCATTAGTGGTCACAGGTTGCTTCCATTTCTTGGCTATTGTATATAATGCTACAGTGAACACTGGGGTGCATGTATCTTTCAAGTTAGTGTTTTCATTTCCTTCAGATAAATACCCAGAATCGGAATTGCTGGATCATATCGTAGTTCTATTTTTAATTTTTTGAGGAACCCCCATACTGTTTTCCAGAGCGTCTAAACCAATTTATATCCCTACCAACAGTGCACAAGGGTTCACTTTTCTCCACATCCTCACCAACACTTGTTATTTCTCGTCCCTTTGATAACAGCTATTCTAAAAAGTGCAGTTTTGATTTGCATTTCCCTGATGATTAATGATGCTGAGCATCTTTTCAAGTACCTGTTGGTCATCTGTATGTCTTCTTGAGGAAAATGTTTATTCAGTTCCTTTGCCCATTTTCCAATCTGATTTTTTTTCTGCTATTGAGTTGTACGAGTATATACTTTGGATATTAACTCCTTATATGATTTGCAAATGTTTTCTCTCATTCAGTAGGCTGTCTTTTCATTTTGTTGATGTTCCCTTTGCTGTGCAGAATCTTTTTAGTTTGATGTAGTCTCCTTCATTTTTAGACAATTATTTTTCTGGACACAGAATTCTTGGTTGAGAGTCCTTTTCTTTCAGCATTTTGACTATGTCTATCATTCCATGCCTTTGGAGTCCAAGGTGTCTGTTGAGAAACCAGTATTTACTGAGGATCCCTTGTATATGTTGAGTTGCTTCTCTGTTGGTGCTTTCAAGATTTTCTTTTTGTCTTTGTCTTTTCTACAGTTTGATTATGACATGTCTAGGTATGGATCTCTTTGAGTTTATTCTACTTGGAGTTCACTGAGTTCCAACGATGTGTAGATTCATATTTCACCCATCATTTCTTCAAATATTCTTTTCCCCCCTTTTCTCTTTCCTCTCCTTCTGGGACTCTCATTAGCTGTGACACTTGATGGTATCTCACAGGTCTCTAAGGCTCTGTTCATTTTTCTTCATTCTTTTTTTCTTTCTGTTCCTCAGTCTGGATAATCTGAATTGACCTATCTTCTGGCAGCTCAAATCTAGTGTTGAGTCCCTCTAGTGAATTGAGTTCTTGTATTTTTTAACTCCAAAATTTCTATTTGATTCTTTTATTATAATTTTTCTCTTTATAGATATTTTCTATTTGGTGAGACACCATTCTCATAGTTTGTTTTATTTCTTTAGAAATGGTTTCCTTTAGATTTTTGAACATATTGAAAGTAGATGATTTTAAGTCTTTGTCTATTATGTCCAACATTTGGTCATCTTAAGGGACAATTTCTTTTTACTGTTCTTTTTTCTTTTTAATTCTTCTGTGTGTGGACCATACTTTCTTGTTTCTTTGCATATCTCATAATTTGTCTGTCAAATACTCAACACTTTAAATAATATAATGTGGCAACTCTGAAAATGAGATTCTTTCCCCTCTCCAAGGTTTGTTGTTGTCACTGTTTGTTTAGTCATTTTTCTGAACCAATTCCGTAAAGTCTGTATTCTTTGTTTGTGTGGCACTGAAATCCCTGTTTCGTTAGCTTAGTTGTCAGTGAACAACTGGTTGGTCAAAGATTTTCTTAGATGTCTTGAACCAATTAAGTCCCCAGTCTTTGCTGAGGTGGTCTGAGTACATGCTGGAGCGTGCCATCAGTACTTGGGCAAGCAGTTTAAAACTCTACTTTAGCCTTCACTACCTGTTGCACAGAGTTTCAAGACCAGCCAAAGGTGAGAGCTCAGGCCTCTGGTTGCATTCATTTCCTATCACTACTATAACAAACTTACCAAAAATTAGTTTACCACAAACTTAGAGGCTTAAACAACACAAATTTATTCTCTTACAATTCTGGAGGTCAAGTCTAAGATTAAGGTGTTGGTAGGATTGTGTTCTTTCTGGAGATTCAGAGGAGAATTTATTACTTCCTTACCTTTTTTTCAGCTTTTAGAGGCCACCTTCATTCCTTGGCTCATGGCCCCTTCCTCACATAACTTCACCCTCTTGCTTCCACTGTTACCTCTCCTACTGGTTCTGATCCTCCTGCTTCCCTCTTACAAGGACCTTTGTGAATATATTGGCCCACCCAGATAAACTCCCCATCTCAAGATCCTCAACTTAATCATATCTGCAAAGTTCCTTCAATCATGTAAGGTCACATAGTCACAGGTGCTGGGGATTAGGATGTGACTATCCTTGAGGGGGGAGGTGGATTCTGCACTCTACCACATACACACAGCCCTATTCATGTGTGTGATCTTCTAGAGGAAATCCATTTTGAGTAATCATTTAAAGTCAGAAAAGTAATGTGCTTATTACTGAAGGACCACTCCAGGCAGCCAAATGCCATAAAATACAAGTCATCACAGGAAGGGCACTAGAAACAAAACAAACAGAAGACACAGCTCTATCTTGGTACAACCAGAACATACACTAGTGTGATACTGCTAGAGATACTTCAAAAAAGTTATAATTCAGCTGCTGAAAAGATAAAAAGGGAAAAGGCATCTGAGAGGACAATCAAGAGATTCATAGTCTTCGGCCTTGAAAGGCAATGGCTGAGGAGAATTATGAACAAATAATATACAAGTATTAAAATGCATAGATAGGGTACATTATTTCTTTTCAAAATGAATGAGAAATTTATGGGATTCCACACTCTATGGAGGTTGTAAAATAAAACACAATATAAAATAGTTCTAAAACTTCAAAGATAATTATTCCAAAATAATTTAAGGGAACAGTTATGGACTGAATTATCACCCCCCAAATTCACAGGTTGAGGCCTTAGATTTGGAGGAAGTCATTAAGGTTAAATGGGATCATAAGGATAGAGTCCTAATCCATTAGGACTGGTGTCCTTATAAAAAGAGGAAGAGACACCAGAAAACTCTCTCTCTCTGCGTGTGCACATGTGAGGACACAGCAAGAAGGTGACTGTCTACAAGCCAGAAACCAACCCTGACAGCACCTTGATCTTGGACTTCCCAGCCTGCAAAATGGTAAAAAAGTAAATTTCTGTCATTTAAGCCATTCAGTCTGTGGTATTTTGTTATGGAAGCCCTAGCAGGCTAATATAGGAACTCCAGATATTTTGGAGGACATCTCTAATATCATGAGGAAAATTATCTCTTCTCAGGAAAACATTAGTTGGTTTCACTGTTAGAATCAATAGGAATACTCATTCATGAAATCCTATGACAAATATCCAAGTTCAGTGCGAGGCTGTAGAATTTGAGTGTACAGTGCGTATGTGTGTGTGTCTGTGTGTATGTGTATGTGGTACGTTGGGGGGAATACACAGAGGGATAACACATAGTTAAACTCCTCAAAAAGCAGTATGGTACAGTAGAGATTCTAATTGTTTTCTTTTTTTTTTAAACCCAAACACCCTTGAGAAATTCTACCTCGCTACTGCTGTGACTGTCAACCATGAGGCTCTGCCCTCCCTAAACTAGTGAGAGGGTATAAAGTGGGGTGTCTCAACCTCAGCACTACGGATATTTTTGACCAGGTAATTTTTTTGCGGGGGGAGCTGTCCTTTGGCCTGTACCCACTAGATGCTAGGAGCACACACAAACACCCCACAGTCCACCTGCAGCTGTGACAACCAAAACTGTCTCCAGACATTGCTGAATGTGAGAAACCGATGTCACAGTTGAAACAGCTCCACAGGTGATTCTGATCCAACACCAAGGAAGGCAAACCTCTGAGAATCACTGTAGTAGGCAAGAGTGTGCATCAATAACAGTATTAGGCAACTTGTGAGAAATGCAAACCAGGAGGTAAAACATGGTTATAAGAATTTAGAGAACAAATCATTTTCAACTAAAGTAAGCCAGAAAGGTTTCATGGAGAGAGCCACCAAGAGGGCTAAAACACTAGGGCCATACATTTAAAAAAATATTTTTAAAGTATTTAAAATATATCTGAAAAAAATATATATCTATTATGTATTTTTCTGTATTTTATATTTTTTTCCTGAGACATCTGGGCCAGAGTTAGAATAATAAAAAGAAATACAGAGGATGTGTGAGAAAATTTGTCTGAGGTGGAATTTCCTGAATTTCTTGAAACAGGTAAAGACACTGTATTTCCTTAGAGGAAGAAAATGATAGAAGCTGTCCTCAGCTCCCAACAGCCTGCTTTAAGGTTTGGACTAAGCCACAATTATTTAATGAGCATCTACTATGTTCCTGGACTAAAGAGGCACAGCTTTTGGTGCTGGGAATACAAGAGTGAATAAACTTCCAAAAGTTTCTTCCCTCATAGAGGGCAGGGTTTACGTTCCCAGGCAGGGTGGAGAAAAATTAAAAAGTAAGCATAAAATATGTAATATATTATATGGTAATAAGTGCTATGGAGAAAAACAAAACCAGAAAAGACAACAGGGCGTGCTGGGAAGGGGGATTCAGTAAGGGGAGGTCAAGGAAAGAATCACTGAGCTGATGGCATTTGAACAAAGATATCTGAAGGTGGTGATGGTGCTGGCCATGAGACCATGAGGAAAGAGATTCCAAGCAGAGGGAACAGCAACTGCAAAAATCCTGAGGGAGAAGTGTGCTCCACCTGTCTGAAGGACCACCAGGAAGCCAGTATGGCTGCAGGAGACTCAGGGCAGGGGACTGGGGATGAGGTGACAGGGAGGTGGTAGGGGCAGCTCAGAGGCCCTGTGGACCACGGTAAAAACGTTTGCTTTTACTCTGAGGGATCTGAGCAGACAAGTGTCATTATTGGACTCAATCATCTGACTGTTGAGAATATTTCAGGAAGGCAAGAGTGGAAGAAGAGAAACCAACTAGGAAAGTATTTCTGCTGGGGGAGAAATGATGGTGTGGACCACCATGTGAGGTGGTGAGAAGAGTGGGATTCTGCACTTATTCCTTAGGTAGAGCAGACGGGAACTGCCCATGCTCTGGGGTGTGGGCTGTGAGAGAAGGAGAGGAGTCAAGATCTTTGACCTGAGCAGCTGGATCCAACAATTCTCCTTGGGGGATCCTCTGGTCCTCACTGCAGAGAAACGGGTCCTGAGAAGATCTCTGGCAGCCTCAGACCATCCCATGTTTGACTCCTCCTTGTATTCCCAGCGCTGATACAATAATACAGCAGCCACCAGTCACTGGGCACCGAATCTCTCTCCAACCAAGCATTGTACCAGGGGCTTCCCAGACAATGTGCACGGCTCGGGAAGGTGCATATTATCAGTTCCAACGTTTCGAGAAGAAACTGAGTCACCGAGAGGTTAAATATGTTCCTATCACACGCTAGGAAGAGGCAGAGCCAGCGTTTCCACCCAGATCTTCCTCCACTCCAAAACCACAAGAGAGGCGGCTCCGTAAAAGCAGTTAAACGCACAAGCGAACAAAGCGAAACGCTGGCGTGTGCCAGGCCCCGAGCAAAGGGAGGCTAACACCGCGCCTCCCGCCTCCCGGGGCCGCGCTACAGAGCACACCTGTTCAGCCTGGGGCCCCGTCCAGCCTCCGGCGCCTGCAGCTCCCCGGCCCACGTCTGCCTCCTCCATTTACCTGTTGCGGCACAGGCGTTGCTCCCACGCGGGTCCCGGTGGCCGCGCCCGCCCCCGCCACACTCCCCGCTACAGCTGTGGCCGCCGCCGCCACCACGACCGTCGTCAGGGCGGCCATTTTTCCACGCCGAGCCGCTCGGTGCGCTGCGGCCCCCCCAGGCCTGGGGTGGAGGGGTTCGGGCGTGGAGAGAGCCTGGCTCCGCCGGGGCGGCAGGGCTCCCCCGGGCGGGAGAGCGCCGCCGAGATGTGGGACGGGGCCGGAGCGCAGGGCGGGGCGGGAGTGCAGGGCGGAGGTGGGCCGCGGTGCAAGGCGGGGCGGGGTCGGGATCAGGGCGGGGCCCGAGCGCGGGCGGGAGCGCGGGCCGGTGGCGGGCTCGGCTTCGCTGTGCTCTGCGGCGCGGTTGTATTACAGTGCACGTTATCTACTCTTTATTTGGCAAAAAATCTTTCTCCCCGGCCCCTGTCCCTTAACCGCCGGGAAAATTCATTGTTTTTCACTGTCCTACTTAAATTTATTAGTGTTATATATAGATATATGATATACATAGATATCTATACATCCATAGAGAGATATACTTTACATAATAGAACTTCTTTCTAGGTTTCTGCTAAGTTCTGGTGAAACTGAGTCTAAATGAAAAAACATTATTGATGAGCCTGAACGACAGACCATATTTCACATTTTCAAACAAAACAGAGCATGCCCGGGCTTCCCTGGTGGCGCAGTGGTTGGGAGTCCGCCTGCCAATGCAGGGGACACGGGTTCGAGCCCTGGTCTGGGAGGATCCCACGTGCCGCGGAGCAGCTAGGCCCGTGAGCCACAACTACTGAGCCTGCGCTCTGGAGCCCGCGAGCCACAGCTACGGAAGCCCGTGCGTCTGGAGCCTGTGCTCTGCAGCAGAGAGAGGTCACTGCAATGAGAGGCCCGCGCACCGCAACGAAGAGTGGCCCCCGCTCGCCGCAACTGGGGAAAGCCCACGCACAGCAACAGGGACCCAACACAGCCAAAAATAAATAAATTAAATAAATAAATTTATTAAAAAAAAAAAAAAACAGAGCATGCCCTACACTATCAGGTATCAGATGTCACAGGGATGTCACACTCCTAGGACTTGGCCATTGAGAAGAGAGACTCCAAAGATACAGTGTTGGGAAGGTGGCAAAGAGCCAGAGATGACTCCTGCAGTCAAGGCATTGGAAACCAGTGGCAATTCAGCTGATTTGTGGATGCATTGCGTTTTCCTCCTTTAAACGAATGTATTCATCCATTCATCGATTCATTAATTCAATCAATATCCAGCTGCTACTATATGCCAGACCTTGAAAATTAACTGTTGAATTAGACACACACACGAAGTTCCTTCTCTCCAAACTTCTACCAGGGAATTCAAACAAGTAAACAAACAGGGTATTTATCGAGCACTTACTTTGTGCCAGCACTGTTCTAAACAATCTAGTGAAGTAGGTACTATTATCATTTTCATTTCATGGATAATGTTAAGTAACACAAGACCATATACAAGTAGGAACTGGGATACAAGCCTAGCTGGCCTAACTCCAGAGACCATCCTGGTAGAGACGTTGAACAGGCAGATGGAGCCCAGGAAAGAGACTAGAGCTAAATAATGAATTTGATCTTCATCTCCATGTAGAAAACATCTTAAAAGACTGAATGAGATCACTCAGGGAGAGTATAAATTGAAGTCTGGGAACTGAGGCCTAGAGCCCTCCAACACAGATGACACAGACAGGAGGAGTTGATAGGAGAGGTCTGTGAGAAGGGAGGAAAGCCGGAATCCTATGGAAGAAAGTGTTTCAAGAATGATCAACTGTGTGGTCTGCTGCCCAGAGGTTGAGTGACATGAAAACAGACAGCTGATGGTTGGATTTGACAATGAGGAGGCCACTGGCCACCCTGACAAGAGCACTGTCAGTGGGGTGGTGAGGGCCAAAGCCTGGCTGAGACAGTTGAGGAGATGATGAAGGTGAGGAGTAGAAATGATGTCTTTAGACAACTATTTTGATGATTCTGTGATGCAGGTGACCAGTGAAATGAGGTGGTAGCTTGAAGATGTGTGATCAAAGAAGATACATGTGGGGTGCGTGTGTGTGTGTGTGTGTGTGTGTGTGTATGTTTCAAGCTGGGGACTAGTGGAGGGCATCTGTACCTTGGAGTCTAGGTCACAAATGGAAAGTTTGGTCTCTGAGAGGGGCACCTGCTCTTCCTTACTGGAGGGTTGCAGCACAAGGTGGCTGGTAGATTTGGAGACAAAAGATGGGCTGCTCTCCTTTCCCCATGCACTAGAAGGAAGAGGGAAGCTTCAGGGTATTGAGAAGGTAAGATCTCTTTAATTTATGTACTTATCTTTCACCCAAAATGAGGTCTGTTGTCACAGCACTGAGTTCCTGTAACTGTTAGTCTAGAATAATCTGGTAGCCTCAAGGGAAAACAGTCAACCAATTACTTGAATTGAGTGGTCTCTGCCGGGGACAACACTGGACTGGATACTATAAGGGAATATATTAATAGTAACAACACGCAAGATGGCCGCTTTAAGATTTTTACTGTTTTATTAGGATGAAAAATTCCAAAAAACGATTAAGAATCTCGTAAACAGAAAACCAGAGCAGGCCTTTGCAACATGAAGATTAGGCAGCTGCCTGGGCCCTCACTTTGGGGCCCTTTCAGTGGCCAGAGCTACAGAATATATTTTCATTGTATAGTTTCATTTCTTACATTTTGTACTAATTCTAACGTTACATCAGAAGTTTGTCATTCCTTAATTTCTTTTATATTTGTATTTCTTTTCTCTTAAACACTAAAAATCTTAGAATTTCCTTAGAATATCAACATATTTACTTATTTGCTTTTTCTTGCAACAATTATGTAGTTTCAAATTACAATTCTGATATTACCACTAACAGTAAACCTACTGAATGAAGTTTAAGATCATTTTGTAGTTCTTTTTGCCCTTAGAATATGTCCTGCACAGGATATTCAGTCAGAGTGTTGTGTTCAAGAGTTTTCTGAAATTTCTCTTTTCTGGGTGGTAAAAGAATCAATTTTTATGAGTCAGATTCTTTTGATTGTATTTGTCTTCACTTTTAGTGTTTCCTCTATTTTTTTCTTTTTGGTATCCTTTTTAAAAAATATGTAAAACATATGTAATATATGTAAAGTCAAAATGATATGACATATTTAAGGAAGTCTTGCCCCCAAACACATCCTCTCCATGGCCTTTTCAACTGATCCTCTATATGTGACCATTTTTTATTAATTTCTGGCTTGCTCTTTTACTTTTTTTTTGCAAAAATGAGTATATATATGTGTTCTTATTTTTCCTTTTCTCTTACAAAAACATGTAGCATATTGTATTATTTTCCTAGTGCTGCCATAACAAAGTATCACAAACTGGGTGGTTTAAAACAACAGAAATGTATTATTCTCTCACAGTTCAGGAGGCCAGAAGTCCAAAATCAAGGTGGCGGCAGAGTTGGTTCCTAAGGAGTTGGTTCCTGAGTTCCTTCCTCTCAGAGTGAGTTATCTGTTCCATGCCTCTCTCCCAGCATCTGTGGTCACTAGCACCCTGTAGTATTCCTTGGCTTGTGGAAGCATTACTCTAGTCATTGCCTGTATGGTTGGATGGCCTTCTCTCCTATGTGTCTGTGTCTCTGTGTCGAAATTTCCCTCTTCTTATAAGGACACCTGTCATTGGATTAGGGTTCTCCCTAATCCCGTATGACCTTATCTTTACTTTATTATATCTGTAAAGACCCTGTTTCCACATAAGGTCACATTCACAGGTACTGGGCATTAGGCCTTCAGCATATCTCTTTAGAGGACACAATTCAACTCATAACACATATATAATACTCTACACCTTACATTTTTTCACTTAACAATATATCTTATAACTCGCTTGATGTAAGTTCACAGAAACCTTCCTCATTTTTTTAATGGATGCATAATACTCTATTTTACTCAACCAGGCATCTATTGACAGATGTTGGGGTTATTTCCAATCTTTTGCTGTTACAAGTATTGGGGAAGAAAAACTTTTCCTCTACCTTTCTAGGTTCTTCTGAGAGTCTAATAATTAAATTGACATGACACAGATTTAACAGGAGACAAATTTTAATTTCATACATGTGGGAGTTCACAGAAACATGAGACTCAAAGAAATGACCAAAGCAGGCAGCTTTTATACTTTTTAGACAAAGAAACAATAAATTTGTGAAGAACTGACAAAGACACTTAGGCTTGGGTATTAATTAGTGAAGAAACTAAGCAGAATTAGTTTACATAGCCTTTTCCACCCTGAATTTTCTATCCCTGGAGGTAAAAATGTCCCTACGTCTTGGTGCTCAGAGGTTGCCTTTCAGATGGGAGATTTATTTCCTGCTTTCAGGCGGAAAGAGGGCAGGGTCAGGGTGTCCATCTTGCACTGGCTGTTTCTCAAGTAACTTGAATTCAAAGCAATCAATATGCCAAAGTAGCATATTTTGGGGTGGCCCGCCCTGAACCCCATGACAAGTAATGATTAGTATTTCATATTTGGGGAAGTGTATCTTCAGTGGAATTGCTGAGTCAAGTGATAAATGCAAAGGCAATGTAGTTAGATATTGTTAAATTCCTTTCCATAGAAGTTGTACCATTTTGTACTCCAACTAGCAATGCCTGAGGGTGCCTGTTTCCTTATTATTTGCCATCACAGTATTTCTTCAAGTTTTTGTATTTTGGGCAATCTGAATAGGTGAAAAATGGTATCTCTCAGTAATTTTAATATACCTTTCTTTTGTTATGAATGAAGCCTTTTTTCGTAAGTTGAAGAATGTCAGCTTTTTCTTTAAACTCTGTTCACATCTTTCCCCAATGGTATTTAGTCTTCCTCTTCCCAGTTTCTTTTTTTTTTAAATAAATCTTTATTGGAGTATAATTGCTTCACAATACTATGTTAGTTCCTGTTGCACAACAAAGTGAATCAGCCATATGCATACACATGTCCCCATATCCCCTCCCTCTTGAGCCTCCCTCCCATCCTCCCTATCCCACCCCTCTAGGTCATCACAAAGCACCAAGCGGATCTCCCTGTGCTATGCTGCTGCTTCCCACCAGCCAACTATTTTACATTCGGTAGTCTATATATGTCGATGCTACTCTCACTTTGCCCTCCCACCCCATGTCCTCAAGTCCATTTTCTATGTCTACCTCTTTATTCCTGCCCTGTAACTAGGTCCATCAGTACCATATTTTTTTTTTAGATTCCATATATATGCATTAGCATATGGTATTTGCTTTTCTCTTTCTGACTTACTTCACTCTGTATGACAGACTCCAGGTCCATCCACCTCACCACAAATAATTCAATTTCATTTGTTTATGGCTGAGTAATATTCCACTGTATATATATGCCACATCTTCTTTATCCATTCATCTGTCGATGGACATTTAGGTTGATTCCCTGTCCTGGCTATTGTAAATAGTGCTGCAATGAACATTGGGGTACATGTCTCTTTTTGCATTATGGTTTTCTCAGGGTATATGCCCAGTAGTGGGATTGCTGGGTCATATAGTAGTCCTATTTTTAGTTTTTTAAGGAACCTCCATACTTTTTCCATAGTGGTTGTATCAATTTACATTCCCACCAACAGTGCAGGAGGGTTCCCTTTTCACCACACCCTCTCCAGCATTTATTGTTTCTAGATTTTTTGATAATGGCCATTCTGACCGGCGTGAGGCGAGATACCTCATTGTAGTTTTGATTTGCATTTCTCTAATAATTAGCGATGTTGAGCATCTTTTCATGTGCCTCTTGGCCATCTGTATGTCTTCCTTGGTGAAATGTCTATTTAGGACTTCCACCCATTTTTTAACTGGATTGTTTGTTTTTCTGATATTGAGCTCCATGAGCTGTTTGTATATTTTGGAGATTAATCCTTTGTCTGTTGTTTCATTTGCAAATATTTTCTCCCATTCTGAGGGTTGTCTTTTTGTCTTGTTTTTGGTTTCCTTTGCTGTGCAAAAGCTTTTAAGTTTAATTAAGTCCCATTTGTTTATTTTTGTTTTTATTTCCATTACTCTAGGAGGTGGGTCAAAAAAGATCTTGCTGTAGTTTATGTCAAAAAGTGTTTTTCCTATGTTTTCCTCTAAGAGTTTTATAGTGTCTGGTCTTACATTTAAGTCTTTAAGCCATTTGGAGTTTATTTTTGTGTATGGTCTTCCCAGTTTTTAAGAGCTCTTTATCAATTAGGTGATTGTGATATAATTTTTTCATATAAATTGAAAATATTTTCTTCTAGGTTTTTAATTTGTTTAGTGACTTTTGCTTTTTTTTTTGCTTTGAAAAAGTTCTTTCTACTTTTATGTAGTCAAGTTTGTCAATGTTTTAGTATTTTCTTTGATGCTTCTGGATTTGTAATCATAGTTGGAAAGGCTTTTCTCACTCCCAGTTTATAAAGAAATGAATCCTTGTGTTCTTGTGCAGTTTTACTTTTTACATTTAGATATCTGGATAATTTGGATTTCATTCTGATATCCAGGATGAGATATGGATTCAATTTTACTTTTTCCCAAAAGGCTATCTAGTTATGCCAAAACTATTTATTTAAAAAAGTATATTTCCCCAGTGATTTGAGGTGTCACTTAACTTTTCACATATAATTGTTCTATTTTGAATTTTTTGTCTATTCTATCATTCTGTATATCTAGTTATGTATCAGTGAACATGCTTTTTTTATTTATAGGGAAATTATACAGTGTTTTAATATCTTACAGGGCTAGTTCCTCTCATTGTTCTTGTTTTTGGGTTTCCCTTCCTTTTCCTGCTTACTCATTTCCCAAAAGAACTTTAGAATCAATAGTCTACTTTAAGAGAAAAATCTCAATATTTTTAATGGAATCACATTAAATTTCTTTATTAACTTGGGAAGAATTAACATAAGTATGATGTAGAGTTGCCCTACCCATAAACAAGGGATGCCTTTACATTTGTTCAAGTCTACTTTTGCATCTTTGAAGAGTAAACATTTTAAGCTTATTCCTAAGTTTAAAAAAAATAATCTCTTGCAACTACAAGTGTGATTTCCCCTCCCTTGATATCATCTAGCTAGTTAATCTTTGGATATATGAAACTATTGATTTTTCTTTATTATTTATACTGCTACTTTAATCAATTCTCTTAATTTTGGTTTTATTTTTAGAATGATTATCTTAGGGTTTCCTTTTATTCTGTTACATTATCTGCAAACAGAGATCATGTTATCGCTTTCTTTCCAATTCTCACACTTCTTCCAGAGAGGAAGATGGAAGAAGGCTGTCAAACCTAAATGTCCATCAACAGAGGAATGGATAAAGAAGATGTTGTACACATATACAATGGAATATTACTCAGCCATAAAAAGGATTGAAATTGGGTCATTTGTAGATATGTGGATGGACCTAGAGACTGTCATACAGAGTGAGGTAAGTCAGAAAGAGAAAAACAAATATCGTATATTAACGCATATCTGTGGAATCTAGAAAAATGGTATAGATGATTTTATTTGCAAAGCAGAAATAGAGACACAGACGTAGAGAACAAATGTATTCATACCAAGGGGGAAGGGGGGGTGGTAGGAATTGGAAGATTGGTGATTGATATATATACACTATTGATACTATGTATAAAATAGATAACTAATAAGAACCTACTGTATAGCACAGGGAACTCTACTCAATGCTCTGTGGTGACCTAAATGGGAAGGAAATCCAAAAAAGAGGGGATATATGTATATGTATAGCTGATTCACTTTGCTGTACAGTAGAAACTAACACAACATTGTAAAGCAACTATGCTCCAATAAAAATTAACTTAAAAAGAAAGGCTGTCAATTTGGGTTTCCTTGAAGTCAGATCATGAAACTAGGACTTAGAAGAGGCAAATGTGGGCTTCCCTGGTGGCGCAGTGGTTGAGAATCCGCCTGCCAATGCAAGGGACACGGGTTCGAGCCCTGGTCTGGGAAGATCCCACATGCCGCGGAGCAACTGGGCCCGTGAGCCACAATTACTGAGCCTGCGCGTCTGGAGCCTGTGCTCTGCAACAAGAGAGACCGCGATAGTGAGAGGCCCGCGCACCGCGATGAAGAGTGGCCCTCGCTTGCCACAACTAGAGAAAGCCCTCGCACAGAAATGAAGACACAACACAGCCATAAATAAATTAATTAATAAATTAATTAATAATAAAAAAAAAAAAAGAAGAGGCAAATGTTTTGTTTTAATAATTATGTAGAGATCACTATTGCAAACTGAACAATGGTGAAGCAGTTATGATCCATCCCAAAGCTACAGAATAATATGCTGAAAATGTGTGGAATTGCTCCAGACAGTTAGGCACAATCAAATATACTCTTATGCCTGGGCACCAGATTTATTCTTTTATATAGGCTTAATTATTAAAAAAATATTTGTATTACTGTCTTAAATACACTAACAAATGGATAATTTTATGGTGAGCTATAGAATTCACCAGTATAAACTGACAGGGCTGGAATAAGGTTGCTTCATATTGACTTCTGAAATCAGAATAAAAGCTAATCAATATGGGAACCCTCTTGCACTGTTGGTGGGAATGTAAATTGATACAGCCACTATGGAGAACAGTATGGAGGTTCCTTAAAAAACTAAAAATAGAATTACCATACGACCCAGCAATTCCACTACTGGGCATATACCCTGAGAAAACCATAATTCAAAAAGAGTCATGTACCACAATGTTCATTGCAGCTCTATTTACAATAGCCAGGACATGGAAGCAACCTAAGTGTCCATCGACAGATGAATGGGTAAAGAAGATGTGGCACATATATACAATGGAACATTACTCAGCCATAAAACGAAACGAAATTGAGTTATTTGTAGTGAGGTAGATGGATCTAGAGTCTATCATCCAGAGTGAAGTAAGTCAGAAAGAGAAAAACAAATACCGTATGCTAACACATATATATGGAATCTAAAAAAAAAAAAATGGTTATGAAGAACCTAGGGGCAGGATGGGAATAAAGATGCAGACCTACTAGAGAATGGACTTGAGGACATGGGGAGAGGGAAGGGTAAGCTGGGACAAAGTGAGAGAGTGGCATGGACATATATACACTACCAAGTGTAAAATCAATAGCTAGTGGGAAGCAGCCGCATAGCACAGGGAGATCAGCTCGGTGCTTTGTGACCACCTAGAGGGGTGGGATAGGGAGGGTGGGAGGGAGGGAGACGCAAGAGGGAAGAGATATGGGGATGTATGTATATGTATAGCTGACTCACTTTGTTATAAAGCAGAAACTAACACACCATTGTAAAGCAATTATACTCCAATAAAGATGTTAAAAAAAAAAAAGGATACCTCTTGATACCCCCAACGGAAAAAAAAAAAAAAGCTAATCAATATTACTTATGTAAGGGGTGATAACTTCCTCCACAATTTTTATTCTCAAATAAAAACAGTTGAACTCCTTCCACTGACCTTTAAATGACTATCCCCATACAAAATGTTCAATTGTTTAAACTGAACTATATTTCTAGAAACAGAAAAGAGAAAGTGGTGTAAAGACTTCCCAGTCTTTCAGCTCTTTTTTTATAGTTCCTCAGTAATATCAGAGTTCCCTAACCAGATACTCTCCAACAGATTGTCAGTTCCCTGATGGGGCAAAAATATTTATTGTTGAACAATAACAACAACAACAGCCAAAGCAACAACAGTGAATCTTTACACCAAACGTAGCTGTTAAAACAATTTAAAGGTAGGTCTAGATAAAAGGAAAAAATGTGAATATTTACTTTAAAAATAATAATCCTTACTTTTGATGGCCTATCGTGTGCCAAACACTCTTAACAACACACATAGCTACTCTTTGCTGTAAATAAATAAAGTTTGAGAATCTTAGTCAACAAACTTTCTAAGATAATACAGCTAGAATATGGCAGAGCCAAGCATCAAGCCTGGATCTGACTTAATAGTTAAAACTTATTTTCCTAAAGCAAAAAAACCTCCAAGTCTATTTTTCTTCTTTTGAAAAATAATTTTTTCCTGGATGCCAGTAGAAAATAAAGAAGATAATCACTTGTGTTTGAATGGATGTTGATTATTCTTTTGCAGGTAGTCCCAGGTTTACATCCTTCAGATCAGACTCAGGGAAATGAAAAATCTTCAGTATGGTTGACAGTTTTATGACTACACCACTTAGTCCCAATAGAGCACTTTTCCCTGAAAATTCAAACCCATTTGATGAACATGAACCTATCGTTAAAAAGTTAATTTCAGAAGTTATCACAGGGTCATTCTTCTACAATTAGATAGAAAATGAAACTTGTATATCATCTATATATTCCCTTGGATTTATGGGAAAATTTTCAGGAACTCCTAGCTCACAGGAACAAAATAACTTTTCAATTAAGTATTTATACTCTTGCTTGAGAATTTTAAATCAGAAACAGATCTCTGTATATAAATGTGGAAGTTAAGGAACTGTACATCATGAAAATGATAAAGAAAATATTACTGAATGGTTGGGACTTCTGTAATGTTTGAGATTTTTTTACAATTATCATGTATTAATTTGAGCAGCTGTACTGGCTGCCTCCGGGCTTCCTTTTATGTAAGAAAAAGAACTATTTTTAAAACCAGTGCTTTTTGAATTTTTGTTACACATAGACTGAGATAAACTTAGCACTTTAACACTAGCCGGTGCTTATAACACCAGTAAATGTCTAGTGATGGGCATAATCTGGAGCACAGAGACACTGCATGGCTTGCTCACGTTGGAAGGAAAATCAACAAGCGTTGGGCCATTATCAAGGAAAGACTGTAGACACCAAACCAGGTTTCCAAGGACAGGGAAATACAAGGAAGTGCCATCCTGACTTGGGCATGGAAGTAGGCAGCACTGAAAGACTGCTCAGAGTGTGTTACACATCTGTCTGCAGGAAGTACTTGGTGGAAACCTCAGTGGAATCAAAAGAGAAAGAAAGAAAGAAAAAAGGAAAGGTTTTGGTTTTGTACAAATATGTAAAGCCAAGTGTGTGCCTGACTTGGCTATTGGTCAGTGTAAATGAATAAGACATAATGACTAGTTCTTGCAGATTTCTTTCCCCTGCCTATCAATATTTCTGCAAGGACTAGTTCTTAGCTGGGGAGGCAGGGATGTTCACTTTCTTGGCAGAGCTTGGGACTGTAGCTGTCAGACACCTATATCAGAATTGCTCTCCTTCTTTAAGGCTGCCAAGCCACGGGGAGACTACCTGGAGAAGGTCACAGACAAGGGGCTTTCAATAAAGAGTAGACTAGATGATAGATTTATAAGGTAATTCTACTTGACATATCCTGAACTCTATTCACTGAAAACAGGGACTATACTTTCTTTTTTAACACTCATGAACTATTCACAAAGATGACCATATATTTAGGCCACAAAAACCTCAATAAATGTCAAAAAGCAGAAATAATGCAGATATAATTCTCTGGTCACGAAAGAAATCAACTGAGAAGACAGAAAGACCCTATTACATAAAATTTTTAAAATCCTGAGTCAAAGAGGATATCAAAACTAAAACTGCAATTTAATTAGAAAACATTGGTAATATTACAAACCAATATCCATGTAATACAGCTAAAGCCATCCTCAGCAGAAAATTAGCAGTTTCAGTAGTTACCTTAATAAATAAGAAAGAATAAAAATAAATGAACTAATCACCTAGCTCAAGAAGATAGGGGAAAAAATAATCAATAATCAAAAATGGAAAAAAGGAGAAATGAATTAAGAAATGTGAAAGAAAAAAATAATAAAATAAAAAACAGAGAAATGATAATCCTAATGAATAAATTTAACCAGTTAAGACAGATTAACCACTAGCTAACCTGATCAAGAATTAAAATTAAGAAAGCACAAATATACATAATAAAAATACAAAAAAAAGAATCACAGGAGACTATTTTTTTCGATTATCTGCAAATAAATTTGAAGATCCAGATGAAATGAATCATTTTTCTAAGAAAACACAGTTTACTAAAGTTGGCAAATTAAAATTCTAAACATTAAATATTAAAAACCTAAGAAAAAGGAAGAAATTGTTAAAATGGTAGGCTCCCAAAGAGCACCAGGCCCTGAGGGCTTCATAGGCTGATTTTAGGAAATCTTACAGAATAAACAGACTCTAATGCTTTTTAAACTGTTCCAGAGCAGAGACAAAAAGAGGAAGACTTCCAAATTCTAATAACAGTAGCATATGTTTGTTACCAAAAACTGACAGCAATAATACGAAAAAGCAAGCTACTGACAAAAATCAGTTATGAATATCGATGCAGAAAATGTTTACCAAGTTTTAGCAAACTGAATCCAGCAGCGTATTAGAAGAATTAAAAGAAAACTAGTTCCCCCCACTCCCAGTATCATAAGAATGATTCAGTTTCATTTCCTATGTTAGGAAGTGGTTGGGTACAGTTGGTTGGCTCACTCAGCATCTATTTCAGCCTCTTTTTAGTGTGCCATGTATACTGCAGAGGCTGGAAAGCTCAGAACCCTCATTTCCCAGGCTCCCTTGCAGCTAGGGTCCTCAATGTAAATTATGTTTTGCCAATCAGATACACTTGTGTGAAGTTCGATTTCAGAACTCATTTAAATAGGGGAAGACATAGTAGCAAGGCACACATTTTACTGGGACGCATTATAGCAGACATAGTGAAACTCTGGAGCTGACAGTTCTAGCATTAGTTTTCTGATTCAGAGGTGACAAATAAGAAGGTGTATTCCGGCAGCTAAGAATTCTGGTGGCAACTTCTCATTCCCAGATCACATTAAGATGGTGTGTTCCTGGAGCTAACAGTGGGAGCATGACTTTCTACTGTGGCAGAGGGAGCAGGTCTCTTGGTGGGCCAGTTCTATAGTGTGGATTTGGGAGTTATTTCTAGAGAGCTTGAACCTCTAGCTCTCCACTGATTTATAAGCAGTTCATTCCCTGTATTAAATCCCTTTCTGTTTTCTGCCAAGTGAACTCTGATTGATAAAACAGATTAAGAGAAAGAAAAAATGTACAATTTTCTTCAAATATGTGGGAAAGGCATTTGATAAATTTCAGTATCCATAATTAATTTTTAAAAATCTTCATAAAATAGGAAAGATCTTAAAAGCCAGCATTATGTTTAATGAGGAAACACTAGAAGTATTCCCATTAAAATCAACAGCAATACAATTATGTCTACAGTCACCACTATTTTTTAGCATAACTCTAGAGGTTTAACCAATGCAATAAGACAAGAGAAAGATATGAGGTATAAACATTGGAAGAGAGGTACATTTTTTACTATTTATAGATAACTGTATACCTGGAAAACCCAATAAACTCAATTAAAAATCTGTTGCAAACAGTATGAGGACTTATGAGATGGATGGGTATCAAATTAGTGTGCAAAAATCAGTTGCTTTCATCTATACAAACAACCAGTAGAAAACATCATGGATATGTCAATTACATCTCAAAGTAAAAAAAGAAAACATAATGGAAATAAAGACCAAAATTGCAATAGCAAAAAAGAAAATATCTAAAAATAAACTGAAACATAGTGCTTAACAAAGACAACATTTTAAATTAGTAACTCTTTCAGAGAGGACTTACGCAAAAGGATAACTTTCATACCCACGCATGTCTGAAAATGCTTTTATTTTGCTCATACCTGAAGGAGAACCTGATTCAGTAGTGAACTCTAGATAGAAAGAAATTTTCCCTCAGAACGTTGAAGATATTGTTCTCTTGTCTCTTTTATCCAGTATTGCCACTGAGAAGTCCAATAGCAATCTGATTTTTGTCCCTCTGTAGCTAATCTCTTGTTTTAATTTGGAAGCTCTTTAAAAAAGCAAAAACAAAAGCAAATCACTTTGCTATTTACTGTCAGAGGTTTGAGCAAAACTCAAAGCCTGCCAAATCCAGCAGAGCACTGGAGTGTTCTCTCCATTACATCTGATACCACAATGCCGAAAATATTATGCCAAAAGTGTAAGCAAAATTAATCTTCAACCAATTCAGCTCATATTCTTTAATGATTTCCTCCCAAAGACATTTGAGAACCTCACCTTTCCGAAACTACAGAGAACTGCATTTCAGTTTTTATCCACCAGATGTCACCTGAGAAACAATAAACAACAGTGGGGAGTCTATATTTGATTCTTTGCAAAAGAATAATATTTTCATCTTTCATGCATAAAAATTAGAATGTTCTTGTTAGGATATATCAGCAGTAGGGATATGAAGGCACATACCAGTTAAAACCCAGACAGAAAATAAAAAGATTTACTCTCATATTCAGATTCTCAAATATAGTCAACTGACATTCAAGTCTTTTAAACAGATTGAGTTTCCCAAATTTTATACTAAATTTAAGAGTTCTTTTTAGTGAAAATTGTTAGAACAGCTTTTAATACTAATTTCTACATGATGCAAACAGTTAAAAAGCTCAACTACTCATACTAGAATGTAAGCCAAAAGAATAGAGACTAGTAACTCTGAAGTTCACAAACTCCTTTTTACCAACAATCTCATTCAGTCTTCGATAATCTATTATCCCCTGGTGTGTGTGACGAGACTCCTTAAATGATCTACAAACCCTGTGTGATCTGGCCCTGACCACCATTCTTGTTTCCACTCTTTCTCTCCTGGTTCTCCAGCTACCCTGGGCCTCATTCAGATCCCCAAATGTGCCAAGTATCCCTTTGCCTATGTTAGCAGTGCAATGTAGAGTGAACCTCTAACCCTCCCTTTATCTTATTAGTCATGATCCTTCTGCACACGGTTTGAATGTCAGGTCCCAAGGAAGCCTTCTTTGGCCACCTCCACCCCTACCGAAATTTGGATCCCTTCTCATCTGTTTTTCCTTCGTTAACAGTTGTCAGCATTTGATTTGATCTAGAGAGTAGCCTCCACGGGGCACCCTTATACCTTTACCATCTAGTCGTCAGTAGTGCTTAATAAATATAAATAAATTTATATTTACTTATTTTTATTTATTTATAAATAAATAATGTTTAAAAATTATTTATTTAAAGAAAGAATTATTGAATATGGATTACAATGTTTGTACACCTCCCCTATTAGAATGCAAGTTCCATGAGGAATGAGCTTTGTTCTGCTCACTGTTGCATCCTTAGCCCAACACAAGCCCATTGCAGGCATCAATAAATATTTGTTAAATGGATCCATGAATAAATGAATGAGTAGATATCTTCTACACAAAAAATTAGAACACATTTGGACACATATATGAAATGAGGATTAACTTTAGACAGGGCTGCCAAACATGGGAACAATTAAATGTCTTTTTTTAACACCTATTTTTGTCCACTGACCAAGTGGTATGTGGATGACAAAAACACTGGTCACCTATGAGGCAAGTTCTAGGTGAAATTACACTTTACTTATTTTTTTTAGTAGAAATTTTGTTTCTTATTACCCTCACTCACTCACTTAGGAGCCAAGAAAAAATACGACACTAAACCCTTTCATAGGGTTTTCTTCTTTTCTGGGGAAATTACTGGGATTTGTCAAGTAGAACAGTGCAGTGCAATTATTGACTATCTCTTAGGTGGGTGCAAGGGTGGAACAACTCTTCCACCCAGCCAAGGGCTTAGATGGGGGATTTTTCCAGGCACTGCCACAACATGGCACAGGGATCCTGAATGGAATTATTCAACCAGTTATTCCACATATATTAATCACATATTCAACAGCTTTTTTAAAATTGAGTAATCATTATGTGCCAGTTATATTGATTTAAGCCAGGGCTACAAAGCCAAATGAGACATGGTCCTTGTCCCCAAGAAACTTACCATCTTTTAGGGAAGACAGGCTTTTAGGGAAGACCAATAGCTGAAGTCCAGCATGGCCCACATAAATACGATGTACAGGGTACCATAGGAATACACAGCTCAATGTAAATTAGATTTGGGTCGGGGGTCAAGACAGTTTCCTTAAAGAGGAGACACCCAAGATTAGTCTTCAAGGACAAGAAATATTTAACTGTAAAAATAAAGAAAGGGCAAACAGTTTTTTTTAAAAAATAAATTTATTTATTTAATTTATTTATTTTTGGCTGCGTTGGGTCTTCGTTGCTGCGCGGGCTTTCTCTAGCTGTGGTGAGCGGGGATTACTCTTCATTGCGGAGCACGGGCTCTAGGCACATGGGCTCAGTAGTTGTGGCACGTGGGCTCTAGAGCGCAGGCTCAGTAGTTGTGGGGCACGGGCTTGTTGCTCCGCGGCAGGTGGGATCTTCCCAGCCCAGGGCTCGAATCCATGTCCCCTGCATTGGCAGGCGGATTCTTAACCACTGCGCCACCAGGAAGCCCCAAATAGCTTTTTAGAAGAGAAAATAATCTGAGGGAGGGCGCAGAGAAATGAGACACAATGGCTTGTTTAGGGAATTAGAAGAGCGTCAACTAGAAGCTAGGAGACTCTCAATGACAAGCTAATTCCTCCACCCCCACTCTCACAACCCAACCTCCCAGTGAATTTTTCTTCCTTCCTTTCTTTCTTTTTTGTTTGTGCATAAGGAAAAAATAGAGACAGTAGAAAAGTTTTCCACATGAGTGACAGTTATGGCAAACGCAGGTTTTCAAATCAGCACGAGCTACTATTACTAGCTTTCTAGAGAAAATAATTGAAGCTGGTCTTAGAGACCAGGCAAAGACTCTAGTGAGAATACACTGCAACTGCAAGAGATGCTCTTGTAGCCTGGGTTGCAAGAATCCAGAGCCTAAGGGAAAAGCTGATGAGCTGCCACTTTCTAGGGAGGTATAATCTCAGGGAAACAAGAGTGAGGGGAAAAGGAGTGAGGCAGAGGCAACGTGAGGGAGGCTTCAGTCAGCCTGTGGTTGGTAACGAGTATAGTTAACGCTCCATCTCATGCGATGTGTTCAGTAAGACCAGATAAGCTACTGCATCTCAAGGCAGCCCATCAGGAGAAGGGAAGGGAAAGGAATTTATCTGTCAGCTCTTTCCCACTCCTCACTTCCCATTGGTCATAAGTCTGCCCTGTGGGGCATTAACTACCCTGGAAAGCCATGACTCAGTGTCTCCAGGCACCGAGGAGAAGCTGAGGTTATACTGCTTTACTGAAGTGGGCATTTGTCATGTTTTTTGGCTACTCATTATCTTTGGGCTTATTTTATATTTGGAGAATGTCCAACTATAGGGTCCAGGTTCTGTCAATCAGACCCACTTGACTGAGAACTCCATGGGGAAGTGAGCAAGGTTCCTCACGGAATCCATCATGGCAGGTGGAGGGAGAAGCAGCACCTTCGAGAGACCATGACCAGAGGTCCTAGCAGTAGCCTCTAGGGTCCACCACTGGGGGCGAGAGATGAGCTGTCTAGGCCTAGGGACAGTGAGGTGTCCCCTAGGGCCATCCCCCTATGTAACCTGCATGTAGCTCCTGATCTCAGAGCATCCATAGTTGATTCTCTGGCCCTCACCAGGATTCTGAGAACTACTTAAAACCTTTAATAAAAAAAATTATTTTTTCCTTAAACCAGCTAGAATGTGTTTTGTTTTTTGTTTTTGTTTTTTAAATCAAGGACCCTGAAGGATTCATGCAGCCTAAAAATAAATTTGGGGTTGTCTTTAAATTATGACATACTCCTAATCTTAGATTTGCTCATTTATGTGAAACATGACTCATTAATTTCTATTTCATATCCTATAATCAAAGAATTCTAGAATCATAGAAGGATCCTTTTAGAGACTATTATGTTTTATCACTCACCTTTGGCTTTAAGCAAATCTTCCTATCACTCTCACATCCATCTGAGGGAACCGAGTTTCTTCTGAAATAAGCAAACAAACAAAAGGTAGTTTAGACTAGCTGAAATGTCTTTGTGTCAGCCATGCAGTGAGTAGGGCTGAGAGGGCACTCTTGGGAAATTTTATTTATGTGAGAGACAGGTGAAGGGCCTGCAGGCTGTAACCTAATTTAGTCAAACACTTCTGGTAGAAAAAAACCAGTGACCTATAAATCAGTAATTTTCCTGTAATATCTAGTGAAATCAGGTCACTATTTCCAGGGCTAAGTTTGTCCCCTGGTCTCTTAGCATTTAACTATGTCACGAATTTCCTTTTGATAGGGTTTATTAATAAATTTGTAGGAAAAACAAAAATTTAAGGCAAAACCCACAGTGAAGATCCACAGTGAAAACTATGTACTGGGACCAAATATCTTTGTCAGGCATCGTCAAAATGAGCCTGTCAAATGCCTGGAGTTTGTCCAGGGGATCTGAGCAGTTCACTTTAGGGAAACAGTCAAACAGCCCATAATGCTTTCTCGATTCAAATTCAAGTTCACCACACATTTCTCAACTGAGAGAGGTCCCAGTGAAGTGGTTGAGGGCTTACGGACTCTTGAGTCCGACCTAAATTTGAATCTAGATCCTCCCACTAACCTACTAGCTGTGCAAACCTTGGGCAAATTACTTCTCTGTTTCCGTCCATTTCCTTTACCTGCCTTGGTGGGCTGTGTGTGAGGTTTAAATGAGGTGATGGCTATAAAGCCCTCTGCACATGGCAGAGCCCCAGCAGTCAGCAAGTAAGGCCCTGAGTTTTCCTACACACGTGTGCTCCCCTTCAGAGACCCATCTCAGAGGAGCGCTCCGTGGAGAACAGCAAAATGTATCGCTCCATGAAAGACTGGTCTTTCTAATCCACCAAATAGATGAAAAGCTTTTTTTTATTTTATAAACTCCATTTACAAAATGCATTTAGTTACATAATTAGAGCAAATGTCCAATATTTAATTTGTTTCAGTAAAATCTGGGCCCAATCCTCTTTCAATTCAATAAAAATAAAATCCTACTGGAAGACACATTTCTCATCTGTCCCACTTTGAAATTCTCACTCAAATCTGTGTCTATATGAAATTCTGAATTCTTGCTAGAATTAATGTTCCCTAAGCCTGCCCAGATCGATGTCCAATAATTTACATGAAGAATATTAAAGCTTGGTCAAGACTATAACTCTTTCAGACAGTTTGCTTGACATTTAAAACTTCCAGTGTTAAATCTGAAATTAAATTTCTTTCTTGATAATTGTTTGTCTCCCTTTGCTAGTATATAAGTCCTGTGAGAATCTAGAATTTCACCTGGTACATAATAGAAACTTAATAGGTAACTGTTGAATGAATGAATGAATGCATGAACGGTGAATGAACCAGCAAGCTTTTTACCACACAACTAAAAAAATAATATCTGGGCTAGAAAATAAGATCTGTACTAGGCTAAGCTTTTTTCATCTAAATGCACTGAGTTTTACCAGTAGTTTTAATTATTTTTAACTCTCCTCTCTTTTTCATTTCTAAAGTTAATCTACAACCTTTCACATGTATGAACTGTGTACATTTTACCTTGTATGAAAATTTAAATACATTTTCAATGATAATACCCATGTGCTATTGACAAACGAACTAGACATGTTTGGTCCTAAGAGAGATTCCTGAAGAACGGATGCCTGCTTTCACAGCAGCCTTATTTTGCCAGTATAGATAATTTAAGGGGCTGTTTAGATCTCTCATTCTGGGTGGAATGTTTGTCTAATTTTGGTAGTAGTACAAAAGAACTTCTGTTAGAGGTCTTTCCAAGGGTTAATGACATCATTTCTTCCATATGACAATCCAGTTTTACTTTTTGTGAAAATATTAGAGAACTACTCTCAGATACAAAATTGTTTTCCTTAATGGGCTTTTATGTGTTACTAACTTTCCACATTTTTTTAAAAACTGGAAATGGAACGATTAACAAAAAGTTCAAAAAGTGTTTATAAGTGATTTTTGTTCTGTACTGAAAGAGGGACATGACCTTTTGACCACGATGCCAGAGGAAAAATTACCTGAAAGGAAAAATTACCTGCAGGCATTTAGGTGAACTCAACACTCAGGGACATTCCATTTGTCTGCTGGCTTTAAAGGCAGCTTGATGAAGATTAACAAGGAGGAATGGAATTGCTAGGTAAAGCACACTTCCACAGACTTTGTAAACAGGAAAGTCCTGCCTAAATGGGAGGAGACAGGATGCATGCATCAGTAGATCACGTTTCGAAATCACATCCCAAAGAGCTCTGCTTGACACAGTCTCTGCTACCTTACTGCACTCCAACTACACCCTACTCTTTGACCTAAATTAATTTTCCCTAGAGAGTTATTTTTTTTTACCTCAGAGTTTTTTGGTAAGTTGTGAGGTAAAAACCTTGCTGGAGCATTCATTCTTCATTGAACAACTATTCATTAAGCACCGGTTATGTACAAGGGAAATTCCAGGCTATCACAGAGCCTGTATACTAATGGTGGAGGACAGTTATCAAGTAAGCAAATACATAAGATCATTTCAGTTAGTGAGGAGGGCTACCAACAGAATGGAACAGGAAGATGTAATGGAGAATGTGAGCGGGTGATCTTGAGAGAAAATTGGTTGGGGAAGTGCCATTTGAGCTGAGACCCAAAACATGAGCAGGAACCAGCCCTGTGGAGATGTGGAACACAGGGTTCCAGGCAGAGAGAAGAGAGAGGAAAGCAAGTGCAAACAGCTCAGGCAGGAGCCTCTGGACATGCTGGGAAGGAAAGAAGGCTTATGTGATGCGTCCAAGGGAGCAAGGGGGAGACTGGTGGCAGACTGAGGTCAGAGAAGTAGCAGTGTAAGATCATAGAATTCTGACTTTATGCTAAAAGGAGAAGTTGGTGGAAGATTTTAGTCAAGGGAGGGATGTAATCTGCTCTGTGTTGTCAAAGATGGAGCTGAATGCTATGTGACAAGTGGATCTATTTTAGCTTTATAATTTGGGCTGATCCCAATTCATCCAGGAGTTCTACTGGGGTCAGTGTTACTTTTATTTCCTATTTTTTGCAAATCCAGATTAGCTTCTGATGTTTCTCCTTATTATCTTTAGACTTGACCTCCAGAAACAGCAGGGCCTTCTAGGTGATGACCTTTCCTAGCACCAGGGAACATGACCATCATGACCTAGTATAGGAGAAAATCAGTCCATTGCCTCATGCTTTCCTAGCAAACACATTTGTTTGTCTGACCTGGAAAAGCTATGCTGCAACTCTGCCAAAAACCAAGAATTTTTGACAGGTCAGCTGTACTTGATTAATTAGAGTGACTGTAGTTTTCTCTGAAAGTATAAACCAGTTCTACCAGGTTACTGCCCTCAGGACACAGGCCTAAAACATGGCTAGCTGTATACGTTTTCTAAGTGAGAGACTTCAGAATTATGACTGAAGGATAAACTACTTGAAGTATGAACTGTGCCAGCCCTCAATGGATGGTGCAAGCCTGTTCTCCAAGACTTCAGGGTCAACTTTAACAATAACAGTGACAACAATGGCCACCACTTCCTGAGCACTTAGTTTTCGCCAAGCATTCATCCAACTCAGGTGTTTGCAAACTTTTGTAAAGGAACAGACAGGAAGTGTTTTCAGTCTGTGGGCCATCTGGTCTTGTTGCTAGCAGAGCTCAACTTTGCTGCTGTAGTAAGTCGGCAGCCACAGGTAATACGGAAGGAACGAGTCTGGCTGTGTTCCAGCGAAACTTAATTTTTCTGAACAGGGGTGGGGCCAGATGTGGCCCACAGGACACAGCTTGACAGCTCCTGATCTAAGTGACTTACTGATGACCCGTGGTCTAAGTGACTTACATGTACTAACTTATTTGATCTTCAAAACACTCTATAGCCTTTAATTCACAAATGAACCGTGGCACAGAGGGGCCATGTAACTGGCTTGGATGGCACAGCTCATACCTTGCAGAGCTGAAGTTCATACCCACACAGAGTGACTCCAGGCACTGAGCACAGAGGCACCTCAAGTGTGCCACGGCCAGGACTAGCCCTGCGCTCAGTTGTCTACAGACTTCATCGAAGTTTACGAGCTACCTGGATTCTTTATAAGATGCCTACCTCATAGGACTGTGAAAGAACAAACTGCTGGGGAACGGAATGAACCAAACAGTACAATGTTTGCATCAGCACAGTACTTCGGAGGAGTGGTCAAGTCACTCCACATTTTTGTGTCCTTGCCCTTCTGATGTAATATTTGAGGGATACCAGGGGTCTCTGGGTTACTGAGGACACCTGTGCCTGGGTATGTGTGATCATCTTGGCAGTTCACAGAAGAACAGTAATATTAGCAGCCTAAGATGTTTCTACTTCTGTTTTTTCCCCTACATATTTCATGTGATTATTGTGAAGATCAAATAAAAGGGAAAGAAATATAGAGAACTGTGGAGAATAAAGAATTTCTGGCATAACAGAAATTCGGTAGCATAAACTATACATCCAGTGAGACATTTTATGCTTCATTTTATTTCTCTAAAAATATGGATAAGTATGTGTGCTCTTTAATAGCCATGCTGGGGAACGCTCCTGGATTTTTAAGAGATTAATAGACATATCTGGAGTTAGATACACGGGGAGGTCTTAAATACCCTTTACCCAGTTTACTCCAACTGTATCATCTGCACAGCTATAGTTCAATACCAAAGCCAGGAGACTGACATTGGTAGAATACACAGAGCTTATTCAGTTTCACCAGCTTCACATGCCCTTATGTGTGTGCCTGTATGTGTGTGTGCACAGCTCTATGCAATTTTATCATACGTGTAGATGAATGTAACCACCACCACAATCAAGACACAGAACTGTTTCATCAACACAAGGCTGCCTCATGCTACTCTTTTATAGCTATGCCCTCCCTCCTTAACCCCTGGCAACCACTAATCTGTTCTCCATCATTCTAATTTTGTTATTTCAAGAACGTTACACAAATGGAGTCATATAGTATGTAATATCATATATTTTGAGATTGGCTTTTTTACTCAGCATAATTCCTGTTGTGTATAACAATAGTTGGGTTTTTTATTGCTGAGTATGGATGGACGACAGTTTGTTTAACCATTTAGCGACTGAAGGACACTTGGGTTGTTACCAGTTTGGGGTTATTATGGATAAAGCTGCAGTGAATATTCACGTACAAATTTTTGTGTAAACGTAAGTTTTCATTTCTCTGGGATAAATGCCCCAAAGTACAATTGCTGGGTCATGTGATAAGTGCATGTTTAGTATTAAAGAAACTACCCAACTGTATTCTGGAGTAACTATACCATTTTGTTCCTATTTGTTTTTAAAGCGTACATTAAATAAGAAAACTCCTTTGTTATTCAATATTAGCTACAATATTTATTATTCATATTTTAAAAACTTAAATCATTTACTTTGCCACCTCATAAATTACAAAGTTAACCTTATATCAGATCTATTTTTAACTTAAAATCCACCCAATGATGGAAGAGAATGTAATCCTCTTCATGTCCCTACTACTGAATACACTTTATGCAGTTGATCTTTATTGATGTTTACCTCTCTAATCTTATAAAAACAAGACAGTCTCCGCAGCACTCAAGAACATGTTTTTCTCCTCTTTTTACAAGAGGAGAGTATAAAGCAAAGTGAAACCAAAAGATTCTTCCAATATCCTGCAGTTTAAGAGCAGAAAATATAAGCTCTTATTGAGTTGACTTAAAAGTACATTTAAAAAAACACAGAAGTTGATTTTTATCCCTTTTTTTCCTTTACATTTTCATGTAGGTAGACCAAAAGATCAAACAGGAGAAACTTCTTTTTCTAAAAAAAAATCAAAAGTAAAGGTAGAAGTAAAGGTAGCATTCTATATATAAAGAACAAACAGAAATGAGGGCAGCCGAGGTGACACAATTTCATGGACTGCAGAAGAAAAAAGAGTCGATGATCTCAGCTGCAATATTAATGACTCAACTGACAGGTTTTTGTTGAGAATCCATGATATGCCAGACACTGCGCTAGGTGTTGTAGGGAAATGGAAGTTTAAAAATATAGGATAAGAAGTATAATGCCATCCAAACACTTCCTGTCCAGCTGGGAGACACATGGTCCCACATGAAGAGACTGGAGAGTGAAATAGAACAGCATATACTTAATGGTAATAGCTGGCACTTACACTGATTGTGGGCCAAACACTGGGCAGAGAGCTTTGCATATTACTCGTTACTCAATCCTCACAACAACCCTATGAGGTTGCTGCCATCACTCCCATCTTACAGATGAGGAAACTGAGGCTTGGAGAGTTAGTGAAAATATCACATGTCATTTACCACAGTCTGGTTTTCCATGTTTACTGAAAATGTCCCTCTCATGTATATTATCTTTCCTGCCCCAAGGATGGAGTGAAGAGATCCCCTCTCTACAAATGTGCATCCTGAGCTGGGATGTGGCTGTAGGGCACAATCTCCTTTGGCCAGATGTGGCACTGAGACTCATTCATATCAGCCACTGCATATTGAACTCACCTGAGCTTCAGGAAGCAGGAATTAGAGCCCAGATCTTTCCCATTCCAGAGAACTTTTTCTCCTTCACTGTTGTTTTCCTTCTTTTGGCCACAGAACCCCATTTTCAAACATTTTACACTGAAGAAAAGGAAAAAATAATTGCTTTGCTTGAAGAACAGGGCTGGGGAGGGGCCAGAGCCCCACCTGCTCTCACCAATTCCCTCCCCTGGAGGCCTCTGAGGGGTTCATACTGAAGCAGTTACTATATGAAGCCCTGCTGACTTTTGACTCTCCTTTGAACAGAAGAGGCATAAAAGTATTACCCTGTTGGCCACAATGGGGTGAGAGTCCTGGTGAGAAGAGAAATGGCACCCAGGCAGATGAAAGAGCCTCCCCCTCACCTATGTGGGATTTGGAAGGCCCTGGTGCCCACAGAGTCCTGCTTCACCTGCCCCTCACCTGCTTGCTGACACCAGGATGCCACAGTTACAGCACCAATGATCAAATGCAGGTACTTTTAAAGGGGTAAAAGTTTAAGTTATTGTCAGTTATTTGCACCTAAATCTAACAAAGAACCAAAGTTTTTTTAACAGGTAGGAGACGGAAGAAAATGCAGAGAAAGAAGAAAAAGATTGTTCAAACTGGGAAGCCAGGGGCTAAAAAAAAAATCTCTTCACTTCACAACATTGCTGAGATCCAGCCCTGAGTGTGGAGTTTATGGCCAGAAACCTTCCTGCCAACTGACGCAGGTGAAATCCTGTCACAGCAGACGCAGCTCAGGGAACAAAGCAGCTGAACAAAGCATTTGCTTGGACTCCTGTACAGGACTTTTAAGCAGACAGAATACAAACGTTCAGATTTGAGAATCTGATATGAAACATGAGGTCATTTAAGCTGCTCTTCAAAAGAAGCAAATCTTTTAAAGTAGATTTTATTGCTTCCAAAATTATTGTGTTCTTTGCAGGCTTTCTTTCCTACTTTGGCACCATGTGGTTTTCTTTTGATTTCTTAGATTAAAAGAAAATGATAAATATATTCAACGTTTAAAACACAAGTCCCAAATTATACATTTTCAAGAGAGGGAACTTTCACCCTTGCATTTCTGATGTGAGTCTTTGATACTCTGCCAGGATTTGACTTCGAGCCATTAATCCATTAGGATGATATAAAAATCTATGTCCTCTGCCCCCATGACCCACAGCTAGAGGCATTCAACCCAAAAAAAACTAGCATGACAGATGATGTTTCACAGAGCCCACTGGCAGATTTCAGAGTCAGAGATTTCCAAAAGAGGAAAATTTCCTAGAGAGTTTCTATGTAAAGATTCTTAACAAGTCATTCTCTTGTGACAATTCTGAACCACTCATCTTCCTTTATGCAGAGCTGAAAGATCAGAACAAGATGTCAGACTGAGCACACACACCTACCTCTCTAAATCTTTTCAATTAACAGGATACATATTTTAAAAATAAATAATAAAGTCATGCTAAAAAACAAGGACTGCCACTAATAGACTAGACATTTTGAAAATTCCCTGAAAGACAGCGAGAAGACAGGGCTGGCTGATAGAGGACGTTGCTGGAGAGGGCAAGTGCTCCCGGATCACAGACGCTGGGTCCCAGATACGGGGACACGAGGGTCCCACAACACAGGGAGTACACAGTGGTACAGGCGTTACTGATGGCAACGTGGCGGCATGGGTCAAACATTTTAAATGTGTGTGATTTTCAAACCAGAAATTGAACTTCTAGCTAGTTTCCTTAGAAAAATACATATATGTGCCCAAAGAATACAAAGATATTCATTATGGTAATGATGGAGTTATGATATACACATGTGATATATTCACAACAGTGGAGAAAAAAACTGTACTGACATGTAACTATCATGTACTAGTATGTAAAGGTCTCCATGATATTGTGCTAAGGTTTTAAAAGGTAGTAAAACAACCCATAAAACCTAATTCCACTTACATTAAAATTTCCAATGGACATTTTTCTATCCGTAGATCTATAAATATATACATGTGTATTTATATAAATGGATATAAAATCATCTGGAAGGATATATATCAAACTGCTAGCCATGATTGTCTTCTTCTTCTATATACCTCTATATACTTTGAACTTTTAAAACAAATTAGAATATATTCTTGTTTTATGTAAATTTTTTAAATATTCAAGTTTTGAGAACAAAGAGGAAACCAGATATTTCAAACATCCAAGGCACCAGATTTAATGAAGTGCTGATTAGTAGTTCTTTAGTCAAGTAAACATGCAACTTCTCACTGTGCTTATTCTGAGTCGCACAGCTTTTAAAAATTGGTGTGATAGAAGCTACAGCTAGGCAGGGATGGCGTTCTGGCTCTCACTAGGCCTCCGTGGGTACCTCCCTGGCTGGGAGGGGTGGGAAGTCCCTTGCTCCACTGGCACTGACTGGGGAGGGAGGGAGTCTCAGTGCCACTGGGTGGCGGTGACTGACTCCCTGACGCCACCCCGGTGGGAAGCAGGAGGAGTGCCTCGTTACTGACCCTGCCAGGCCCCCCCACGCTCTCACCTGACACCGCCAAGGGAAGGGCCTGTTACTGTCTGACAGGGATGGCTTCCGACCTGGCCTGTTCTGACACCATCTCCTTCCAGCCTGCTGAGGGTGGAAGTCTAGGCTTCCCACTTAACTTTCGCTGGGTGTCTGGCTGGAGGAGAGTGGTTATTATCTAAAGGCTTTCTGTCTTACTAGGCTGCCCTTTTCCAGGTCCTTTGGTTAGAGAGCGCTGGCTTTTGTTGGGCTTTTTTTGTGTCTGCAACCACTGGCTTTTCTGGGTGGCTGGCTTCTTTAGCTCCAGGTCAGGGATAAAGGAGGTGGAAGGACAACCCAGAGAATTAAACACCAAGTTGTTCTGTGGGTTCCTCTGTCCGTGGACGGTCTGCCTTCTCTCTCCACCTTTCAGAGTATTTTAATTTTTGTTTTATATATAATGTCTAGGGTTCTTAGTTGCACTCAGTGGGAGGAATAGAGAAAAGTATGTCTACTCCATCTTTCTAGAAGTGGAAGTCCACTTTTTCCTCTTAAAATGTTCTCTATTTTAATTTACAAAAAAAACCATGTTTACTCTGACAAGTGAAACAATAAAAATATGTATAAGGAAAACAGTAATATAAACTCTGCCTCCATTACCTCCCTATTACTACCCCCTTTCCAAGGTAACCAATGCTCATGACCTGGGGTGTATTCTTTTCACATATTTTTTCCATGTTATTGCAAACATATGTAAACATAAGTATGCACTTTTGTTTCTCTAAAAGTGGTTTTCTACTTGTCAAAGATAAGCAAGCTTCGCATTACGTTGAAGTTTAGAAATTACTGGAAGCACTATTATGAAAACACAGTGGAGGGGATATAAGCCAAGTGAACTGCTGTCGAAAATCGCAGAAGATACTCTGTGCTTTCATCGTGTGGGAGAAAAACAGAGGAGAAGAGAAAGGAAAAAGAGAAAGGAAGACAATATCTAGCGATTTTTCTGAGAGTTTATATATATATCTGAAGTGGTTAAAACAGGTATAATTTACATACTCTTCTGCACCTGGAATCTGATCCTGGGATACACTAAAGAAGGGGCTGCCCAGTGAGTGGACTACAGGAAAGATGCCCGTGAGTGTCGCTCGCTGTGTGAGTGCCCAGGGGCCACGCTGGACCAGGCCCTAACAGAAGCGTGTCTTCCTTCTCTCAGGTGAGCACCTCCCACTGCCACCCCCGGGGCCTTGAGGGTCCTGTTTGCTCACGGGAGGAAACCCCTCCATGTGCACCAAATCCTCACAGTGCAGGACCTCTGTCCAACCAGAGGGGCGGTGGAGGGGAGCTCTGGCACCTCTGCTTTAGAGAATGAAGCTGAGCAGGCTCAAGACCACAGAGCCAGGGCAGAAGACAGTGGCCTCCCTCGCCACCGACACGTGTGATGGGGGTCTTGACGCCTAAAGGGGAAATGAAACTTTTCCCTTTTCTCAGAGACAGTCTGCTCGGCACAATGTCAACTGATCTTTAAAGTCCTGTGGCTTCAGGAAAGAGGGAGGCCTATTTTCCAGAGCCCACGTCTGAGGGGGCTCACGTAACATTACCGTCAGCTCCCTCTGAGGGTTCTCCAGCTGGGGGTGAGGCTGGTCCTCCTGACTCTGAGGGACAGCAGCAGTGCCTCCTCTTCCCCACTTTTATTCAAGTCACATGGTCCACTGAAGGTCTGGCCAGGAGAATGGGGGTTGCCGGCACACTGTTGGTTAATCTTCTTGTTTAGACAGTGGCTAGTGGCAGAGATTCTACAGCCATACTGCCTGCATTCCAATCCTGGCTCCAAGCCTTGTGAACTGTGACCTTGGGCCAAGTCATTTATCCTTTCTCCTCCTTGATTTACTTCTTCGTAAAATGGATATAATAAACATAGGCCTGACATGAGGATGAAGTATTTAAATTAGAACAAGACCAGGCACATGATAAGCGCTCCTGAAGTATCAGCTGGTTATTGTTATCTGGTTTTCTCAAACCCAGTGCTTTTCACAAACGCACAGAGAAATTGTGATGCATCTTAAAGATGCAGTTACTGCTTTCTGTGTTTCATCAATCTCCTTTGATAATTTCTGTACAGAGGGAATAAGAAGTGAGACAAGTCAGTGACCACGGTGGAAAGGGTTGGGGAAGTGATCTCTGAACAGTGAGTCTGAGAGTGGGAGGGAAGAGATGGACGTATAGCTGGACAGTTATATCTAAGTAAGGGCAAGGGAAAAGAGGTATGTACAGTAAGTCACAGTTGTCTTATAGATTGAAAATAATTGGTAAACGGTGTTCTGTTTCATTTAAAAATACTGTAGGAAAGCTTTTGGATCAGCATCTCTCATAGCATCTATCACGTCCTTTGTGATAGAATTTGGGAAGGTGGTGGAGGAAGGCTTTTCTTTCCTAGGAAGGTGTTGGGGTGTGATGTTGCCTATGTCAGAGACAGAGAAGAAAGGTTCTTCTCCCTTCTCTGGGCTGTAGATCAGCTTCCTCCTCCTGGTGAAGAAAGTCAACCATTCCATTTCACTGTGTCCATGTTCACCTCCAAATTTAGGGTGGCCTGGAGATTTCAGGCCTCCAGGTCACACAACTCCTCTCAAAAAATGACTCGATAAAGAGTAACACTGTCTTCAGTTTTGTATCTCTGAGTGTTGCCTTTTTATTTGATTTGATGATTTTTCCTCCTCCTTTAAACACAGCCAGGTTAACTGGGTGTACTGTTTGAAGCCAGGCTCAAAATAGGAGCAATTAAATTCATTAGACCTTTGAGAGATAAATTAAAATATACTTTTTTTCAAGAAATGGTACAACAGCTTGAAACCTGATTCACAGTTACCTTCCAATGTTCTCAATATTATGAGATGACCTAGGCATTCAATCTTACAAAACTATTTATACCTCACCGTCCTGAAGCAAAGGAGCTTCTGCTGCTGAACCTGTTCCAGGGATTTGTATGGATTTGAATAATGAATAGGGAAGTTCCTGCAGGAACACAGAGTCTCTGTCACAGAAATCCTTCATTTCTTAGAAATAGCCAGCTGGGAACAGGCCACAATACCCCACTTGTCCCCAGGCCTGCGTTATAGGGAAAAACTGACAGCCACCCCCCATCAGGTATTTCCATGTGCAACATGATACCATGGAAGAGTGCAGAGTATTTATTATCAATTTTATCCTATGATTTTTCTCTTCTCAAGTTCAGCAGATATCAATTAACATAATTAGAACGTGAGGGTCTGTTTTCGTTACTGAAAACATATAAACCACTTCTGTATTTAGCTGTATAATAACCTGAATCCTCACTGACCAACCACATTAATGGATGGTGTTCTTTTTACTTAATAAAAACCCTTTTCATTATTCTTTGATAACCTTTTTCTTTCATGTGTTTCTGTACCCTTAAAGTTAGAAAATTTCTCCATTTCTCTTCTCTCAAACCAAGACAGAGTCTCCTAATCAGTGGAAAATTCACTTTTTATTTGTAGTGTCAACTCTAGGTTTGACAAATAAGTGCTCTGGGGTGGAAATAGAAGAGTTGCCCTCCCTCACCCTACTTGATCTTCTCTACCACTGTTCTATATACCTCATTCCAAAAAGCAAATTTTTATGGTTTAATATGGTAAGAGAGAAATAGAAATACATAATATTACATAGATAATTGAGCCCAAAACAGTTTGGTACATTTGAGGAAATATTTCTCAAAGTGTGGTCCACGCATCCCTGACACCAGAAGAATCCCCTGGAGAGTCTGTTAAAAATGCAGATTACTGGGCACCACCTCAGATTTATTCATTCAAAAATTTTGTGGATGGGGCCTGGGAATTCTGCATTTTTGACAATCTCCCTGAGTGATTCTGATGCTCACTAAAATTTAAGGACTTTAAGATTTGCTGAACGAGTTGCTCTTTCTAGACCCCAAAAGTGTCAGTTGACAACCACTTGGAGAAAATACTTGGTCCACCTTAATACAACAGAGAGAAAAAGAAAGAATAAATAATTATTGAATGTGTAAAATGTGCCAGAAACGGTGCTAGTTAGAAATTTATAAACATAATTTATTTAAATATTACAACTTTTTGTTGAGGTGTTTATCAGTTTACAGTCAAAATGTGGAACCATTCCACTCCTGGGTACATATCCCCCCAAAAACCCCAAGACACTAATTCAAGATACATGCACCCCCATGTTCATAGCAGCAATATTTACAATTGCCAAGATATGGAAGCAACCTAAGTGTCCATCAACAGATGAATGGATGAAGAAAATGTGGTGTGTATATGTATGTATAAAAAAGAATAAAAATTTGCACCAACATGGGTGGACTTGGAGGGTATTATGCTTAGTGAAATAGGTCAAAGACAATAAGGTGTGATATCACTTACATGTGGAATCTAAAAAATAAAACAAACTAGTGAATATAAGAAAATAAAGAGAGACAGATATAGAGACGGAAGGGGGGAGGGGAAAGACAGGGGTAGGGGATTAAGAGGTACAAACTACTATGCATAAAATAAATGAGCTACAAGGATATATTGTGCAGCATAGGGAATACAGCCAACATTTTATAACAACTATAAATGGAATATAACCTTGAAAACTGTGAGTCACTATGTTGTACGCCTGAAACTTATACAACATGGTATATCAACTATAATTCAATAAAAAAAGAAGTGGAACCAGAATGCATAAAGAACATTCTGAAATTTAACTACTGCATCTTACACCCATCTTCTGGAGCTGGGAACAGGCTCTATGACTGCACAGAGTACAGGAAATGGACAGATGAACATTACCCAGAGACACCTCATGGTGGCCTGGAGGTGGCACTGAGTCTCTGGGATGCCTTATCATTTAGATGACCAGTCTACACTCATCATGTGTAGTTGGTTTATAAAATGGTTTTTGTCCCACATGTATGAGGGATATGGATGGAGGACAGGACATATTTTTTTTCATATATCATTAAGACTATCATCACTAAAATTTTTTCAACATGTATATCAGCTACCATTTACTGACAATGTATACTGGACTCTATGCTAAAGAGTAAATTTTCAGAATTTACTCTTCATAATGGCCTTATGAGGTAGGTGCTATTATCATATCTACTTTCCAGTTAAGAAGCAAAAATGTGAAACTTGTGGACACTCACAAAGTTAGTCAGCAGCAGAGGCTGGAACATCTTGTTTGATTCCAAAGTCCACTAGAGTCCTACACACTGGAATTGATGAAGCAAAGGTCAGCTTATGTCGTGATACTTGAGGGGAGAGCTAGTGCTGTTATTCATTTAGAGAAAATTTTATATCTCTTTGTGTTTGGTTAAATAATACAATTGAGTAGCTATGGATCTCTTCCTGTTGTACATTCTTAGCCTTTCTCTCTTTTCCCAGACAACCCCAATCCCCCTTTCTCCATATTCTTCCAAGACCTTAAATGTCCACTTAATATATTAATTTATTTATTTTTCCTTCTTTTTTTCTTTTGAATTTTATTTTATTTACTTTTTTATACAGCAGGTTCTTATTAGTTATCCATTTTATACATATTGGTATATATATATGTCAATCCCAATCTCCCAATTCATCACACCACCACCACCGACCCCTGCCACTTTCCCGCCTTGGTGTCCATACGTTTGTTCTCTACATCTCTGTCTCTATTTCTGCCCTGCAAACCGGTTCATCTGTACCATTTTTCTAGGTTCCACATATATGCATTAATATACGATATTTGTTTTTCTCTTTCTGACTTACTTCATTCTGCATAACAGTCTCTAGATCCATCCACGTCTCTACAAATGCCTCAATTCCGTTCCTTTTTATGGCTGAGTATATTCCACTGTATATATGTACCACATCTTCTTTATCCATTCATCTGTCGATGGGCATTTAGGTTGCTTCCATGACCTGGCTATTGTAAATAGTGCTGCAATGAACATTGGGGTGCATGTGTCGTTTTGAATTATGGTTTCCTCTGGGTATATGCCCAGTAGTGGGATTGCTGGGTCACATGGTAATTCAGTTTTTAGTTTCTTAAGGAACCTCCATACTGTCCTCCATAGGGGCTGCATCAATTTACATTCCCACCAACAGTGCAAGAGGGTTCCCTTTTCTCCACACCCTCTCCAGCATTTGTTGTTTGTAGATTTTCTGATGATGCCCGTTCTAACTGGTGTGAGGTGATACCTCATTGTAGTTTTGATTTGCATTTCTCTAATAATTAGTGATGTTGAGCAGCTTTTCATATGCTTCTTGGCCATCTGTATGTCTTCTTTGGAGAAATGTCTATTTAGGTCTTCTGCCCATATTTGGATTAGGTTGTTTGTTTTCTTAATATTGAGCTGCATGAGCTGTTTATATATTTTGGAGATTAATCCTTTGTCAGTTGATTCGTTTGCAAATATTTTCTCCCATTCTGAGGGTTGTCTTTTCATCCTGTTTATAGTTTCCTTTGTTGTGCAAAAGCTTTTAAGTTTCATTAGGTCCCATTTGTTTATTTTTGTTTTTATTTCCATTACTCTAGGAGGTGGATCAAAAAAGATCTTGCTGTGATTTATGTCAAAGAGTGTTCTTCCTATGTTTTCCTCTAAGAGTTTTATAGTATCTGGTCTTACATTTAGGTCTCTAATCCATTTTGAGTTTATTTTTGTGTGTGGGGTTAGGGAGTGTTCTAATTTCATTCTTTTACATGTAGCTGTCCAGTTTTCCCAGCACCACTTACTGAAGAGACTGTCTTTTCTCCGTTGTATATCCTTGCCTCCTTTGTCATAGGTTAGTTGACCATAGGTGCGTGGGTTTATCTCTCGGCTTTCTATCCTGTTCCATTGATCTATATTTCTATTTTTGTGCCAGTACCATATTGTCTTGATTACTGTAGCTTTGTAGTATAGTCTGAAGTCAGGGAGTCTGATTCCTCCAGCTCCGTTTTTTTCCCTCAAGACTGCTTTGGCTATTCGGCATCTCTTGTGTCTCCATACAAATTTTAAGATTTTTTGTTTTAGTTCTGTTAAAAATGCCATTGGTAATTTGATAGGGATTGCCTTGAATCTGTAGATTGCTTTGGGTAGTATAGTCATTTTCACAATATTGATTCTTCCAATCCAAGAACACAGTATATCTCTCCATCTGTTTGTATCATCTTTAATTTTTTTCATCAGTGTCTTATAGTTTTCTGCATAGAGGTCTTCTGTCTCCCTAGGTAGGTTTATTCCTAGGAATTTTATTCTTTTTATTACAGTGGTAAATGGGAGTGTTTCCTTAATTTCTCTTTCAGAATTTTCATCATTAGTGTATAAGAATGCAAGAGATTTCCATGCATTAATTTTGTATCCTGCAACTTTATCAAATTCATTGATTGGCTCTAGTAGTTTTCTGGTGGCATCTTTAGGATTCTCTATGTATAGTATCATGTCATCTGCAAACAGTGACAGTTTTACTTCTTCTTTTCCAATTTGTATTCCTTTTCTTTCTTTTTTTCTCTGATTGCTGTGGTTAGGACTTCCAAAACTATGTTGAATAACAGTGGTGAGAGTGGACATCCTTGTCTTGTTCCTGATCTTAGAGGAAATGCTTTCAGTTTTTCACCATTGAGAATGATGTTTGCTGTGGGTTTGTCATATATGGCCTTTATTAAGTTGAGGTAGGTTCCCTCTATGCCCACTTTCTGGAGAGTTTTTATCATAAACGGGTGTTGAATTTTGTCAAAAGCTTTTTCTGCATCTATTGAGATGATCATATGATTTTTCTTCTTCAATTTGTTAATATGGTGTATCACATTGATTGATTTGCATATACTGAAGAATCCTTGCATCCCTGGGATAAATCCCTCTTGATCATGGTGTATGATCCTTTTAATGTGTTGTTGGATTCTGTTTGCTAGTATTTTGTTGAGGATTTTTGGATCTATATACATCAGTGATATTGGTCTGTAATTTTCTTTTTTTGTAGTATCTTTGTCTGGTTTTGGTATCAGGGTGATGGTGGCCTCATAGAATGAGTTTGGGAGTGTTCCTTCCTCTGCAATTTTTTGGAAGAGTTTGAGAAGGATGGGTGTTAGCTCTTCTCTAAATGTTTGATAGAATTCACCTGTGAAGCCATCTGGTCCTGGACTTTTGTTTGCTGGAAGATTTTCGATCACTTTCTCAATTTTAATCACTTTTCGATTTTTCAATTTCATTACTTGTGATTGGTCTGTTTATATTTTCTATTTCTTCCTAGTTCAGTCTTGGAAGGTTATACCTTTCTAAGAATTTGTCAATTTCTTCCAGGTTGTCCATTTTATTGGCATAGAGTTGCTTGTAGTAGTCTCTTAGGATGCTTTGTATTTCTGCGGTGTCTGTTGTAACGTCTCCTTTTTCATTTCTAATTTTATTGATTTGAGTCCTCTCCCTCTTTTTCCTGAAGAGTCTGGCTAATGGTTTATCAATTTTGTTTATCTTCTCAAAGAACCAGCTTTTAGTTTTAATGATCTTTGCTCTATTGTTTTCTTTCTTACTATTTCATTTATTTCTGCTCTGATCTTTATGATTTCTTTCTTTCTACTCACTTTGGGTTCTGTTTGTTCTTCTTTCTCTAGTTCCTTTAGAGAAGGTGTAAGGTTAGATGGTTTATTTGAGATGTTTGTTGTTTCTTGAGGTAGGATTGTATTGCTATAAACTTCCCTCTTAAAACTGCTTTTGCTGCAGCCCACAGGTTTTGGATCGCCGTGTTTTCATTGTCATTTGTCTCTAGGTATTTTTTGATTTCCTCTTTGATTTCTTCAGTGATGTCTTGATTATTTTAGTAACGTATTGTTTAGCCTCCATGTGTTTGTGTTTTTTATGTTTTTTTCCTGTAATTGATTCCTAATTCCATAGCACTGTGGTCAGAAAAGATGCTTGATATGATTTCAATTTTCTTGAATTTACTGAGGCTTGATTTGTGACCCAAGACATGATTATGTCATTTAAAGTCTGTGCTTCCTTATTAATTTTCTGTTTGGATGATCTGTCCATTGGTGTAAGTGAGGTGTTAACGTCCCCCACTATTATTGTATTACTGTAGATTTCCTCTTATATAGCTGTTAGCAGTTGCCTTATGTATTGAGGTGCTCCTATGTTGGGTGCATATATATTTATAATTGTTATATCTTCTTCTTGGATTGATCCCTTGATCATTATGTAGTGTCCTTCCTTGTCTCTTGTAACAATCTTTATTTTAAAGTCTATTTTATCTGATACGAGTATTGCTACTCCAGCTTTCTTTTGATTTCCATTTGCATGGAATATCTTTTTCCATCCCCTCACTTTCAGTCTGTATGTGTCCCTAGGTCTGAAGTGGGTCTCTTGTAGACAGCATATATATGGGTCTTGTTTTTGTATCCACTCAGCGAGCCTGTGTCTTTTGCTTGGAGCATTTAATCCATTCATGTTTAAGGTAATTATCAATATGTATGTTCCTATTACCATTTTCTTAATTGTTATGGGTTTGTTTTTGTAGGTCTTTTTCTTCTCTTGTGTTTCCCACTTAGAAAAGTTCCTTTAGCATTTGTTGTAGAGCTGGTTTGGTGCTGCTGAATTCTCTTAGCTTTTACTTGTCTGAAAAGCTTTTGATTTCTCCATTGAATCTGAATGAGATCCTTGCCCGGTAGAGTAATCTTGGTTGTAGGTCTTCCCTTTCATCACTTTAAATATGTCATGCCACTCCCTTCTGGCTTGAAGAGTTTCTGCTTAGAAATCAGCTGTTAACCTTATGGGAGTTCCCTTGTATGTCCGTTGTTCCCTTGCTGCTTTCAATAATTTTTCTTTGTCTTTAATTTTTGCCAGTTTGGTTACTATGTGTCTCGGCATGTTTCTCCTTGGGTTTATCCTGTATGGGACTGTCTGCGCTTCCTGGACTTGGGTGGCTCTTTCCTTTCCCATGTTAGGGAAGTTTTTGACTATAATCTCTTCACATATTTTCTCTGGTCCTTTCTCTCTCTCTTCTCCTTCTGGGACCCCTATAATGCAAATGTTGGTGCGTTTAATGTTGTCCCAGAGGTCTCTTAGGCTGTCTTCATTTCTTTTCATCCTTTTTTTTAATTCTGTTCCACAGCAGTAAATTCCACCATTCTGTCTTCCAGGTCACTTACCTGTTCTTCTGCCTCAGTTATTCTGCTATTGATTCCTTCTAGTGTATTCTTCATTTCAGTTACTGTATTGTTCATCTCTGTTTGTTCTTTAATTCTTCTAGGTCTTTAACATTTCTTGCATCTTCTCGATCTTTGCCTCCATTCTTTTTCTGAGGTCCTGGATCATCTTCCCTATCATTATTCTGAATTCTTTTTCTGGAAGGTTGCCTATCTCCTCTTCATTTACTTGTTTTTCTGGGGTTTTATCTTGTTCTTTCATCTGGTACATAGCCCTCTGCCTTTTCATCTTGTCTGTCTTTCTGTGAATGTGGTTTTTGTTCCACAGGCTGCAGGATTGTAGTTCTTCTTGCTTCTGCTCTCTGCCCTCTGGTGGGCAGAGCTATCTAAGAGGGTTGTGCAAGTTTCCTGATGGGAGGGACTGGTGGTGGGTAGAGGTGGCTGTTGCTCTGGTGGGCTGAGCTCAGTAAAACTTTAATCTGCTTGTCTGCTGATGGGTGGGGCTGGGTTCCCTCCCTGTTGGTTGTTTGGCCTGAGGTGACCCAACACTGGAGCATACCTGGGCTCTTTGGTGGAGCTAATGGTGGACTATGGGAGGGCTCACACCAAGGAGTATTTCCCAGAACTTCTGCTGCCAGTGTCCTTGTCCTCACGGTGAGACACAGCCACCCCCCCGCCCCCCGTGCAGGAGACCCTCCAACACTAGCAGGTAGGTCTGGTTCAGTCTCCTATGGGGTCACTGCTCCTTCCCCTGGGTCCCATTGCGCACACTACTTTGTGTGTGCCCTCCAAGAGTGGAGTCTCTGTTTCCCCCAGTCCTGTCGAAGTCCTGCAGTCAAATCCTGCTAGCCGGGCTTCCCTGGTGGCGCAGTGGTTGAGAGTCTGCCTGCCGATGCAGGGGACACGGGTTCGAGCTCTGGTCCGGGAAGATCCCACATGCCACGGAGCAAGTAGGCCCGTGAGCCACAACTACTGAGCCTGCGCGTCTGGAGGCCGCGACAGTGAGAGGCCCGCGCACCGCGATGAAGAGTGGCCCCCGCTCCCCGCAACTAGAGGAAGCCCTCGCATAGAAACGAAGACCCAACACAGCCATAAATAAATAAATAAATAAATAAATTTATTAAAAAAAAAAAAAATCCTGCTAGCCTTCAAAGTCTGATTCTCTGGGAATTCCTCCTCCTGTTGCCGGACCCCCAGGTTGGGAAGCCTGACGTGGGGCTCAGAACCTTCACTCCAGTGGGTGGACTTCTGTGGTATAAGTGTTCTCCAGTTTGTGAGTCACCCACCCAGCAGTTATGGGATTTGATTTTATTGTGTTTGCGTCCCTCTTACCGTCTCATTGTGTCTTCTGCTTTGTCTTTGGATGTGGGGTATCATTTTGGTGAGTTCCAGTGTCTTCCTGTCGATGATAGTTCAGCAGTTAGTTGTGATCCCGGTGCTCTCATAAGACGGAGTGAGAGCACCTCCTTCTAGTCTGCCATCTTGAACCAGTGCCTGTCCACTTAATTTAAAGTGAGGAGACATTATCTTGTTGCAGATGAGAGTTGTGCTGGGTTTTACAGGGATATGGTAGAATTTATACTAACCTGTGTTATTTTTAAGGCATTCCAGTTAGAGCTGCCCAGTTATCAGTGTACACTAAACTGTGAGTGGACATGGATAATGATTATACATAATAAGTTTCACTTCATCTATTAAGACTTCTCATATAAAGGCCCAGGAACAGTTGGTCCCCCACCAACATATTATACACATGGCAAATCTTACATTAAAAGAATATTAGTCAACTGCTTCAAGTAAGAAAAATTAAACTTGCTTGCTAAGGAAAAATATTTAAACTTTTTTACCCATTTACCAGCAAACAACTGTTGGAAGATAATTCTCCACGGGGACTCTTGAATTTCTGCAGGTCTTGTGAATAGTGGCGCAGGCTGCTTTTGTTCTGAGATATCTTTTCAAGAATGTTTATACAGAGAACAGCCTTGGAAGACAGAGATCATGTCTCCCTCTGGAGCAAAGAACAGGCATGCTTACTGCCTTTATAAAATATTTGGCTTCCCTAAGCTCAGAGTTTCTCCCTTATAATGTCACTCACTGCATTTCGAGGTGTCACCTGGGCTTCTTAGAATCACCACGTGGGAACTGGGGCTCAAGGAACTGGCACAGTAAATGCTGATACTCTGGCTACTGTTAATGCCAGGAGTGAAAAAGTTCTTTATTTCTGACCTAGAGATGTTGTATCTTCGGCCAAGATCCATTAAACTATGGCAGGCTAACTCGTTAAGCTTGCAAATGGTGTGAAATCTCAGACCCTTCAGAGTCCTTGACAACAGCAAATCATTATTATTGTTTGTACTGTTGGTAACTATTTGTTGAGCACCTAATGTGAATCAATGAACCAAACTCTGTTCTAAGTAATGTACTATATGGCCTCACTTAATCTCTACTACATTGTTGTGAAGTAGATAACATTAACACCATTTTATAGCTGATGATACTGAGACTAAAAGAGCAGGCACTGATGGCTGCCTTTCTATTAGCCATTTCCCCCTTCTCAATTATATTCTGACTTTTATTCTGATATCCACCCCTTTTGCACCCAGCAAGGAAGTCATCACTTCCTCTAACTTTAAGGGTGAGCCTATCCCATTTTTCCATTTCTGAACTTTATTCTAAGCTAATAAGGGCATGACATTCCCCTAGCCATAGAAACTGGTCAGAAAATGAACACATTATCCAGTATGGGCAAAGGGAAATGGGGGACAGTGAACTAGGGAACTTCTGAGAAAGAAGTTTTCTTGCTCTTACACAAAGCCATAGGGAAAGATAGACTCTCTTCCTCCAAATGTTGATATGTGCCAGCAGGGTAATCAGAATGAATGCTGGACATAATACTGAAGCAGGGTCTGGAGTTCCCTGTTGTGCCCTATATCACCCCCTTAGGTACTGGACTGTGGGAAAGTCCTGGGGCGTGATGCTGCAGCAGCTGGATGTTGGGGGCACTTAGCAGGTACTTATCAACTGGTACCAAAGTACTTTAATACATTACTAACTAGTAAGGCTATACTAGGATGTTCAAGTGTGATGCCTGAAACTGCTACATCCATCCCCTACCAGTCAGAGGAAGAAGCTCACACAGAGGAGGGAGGAGCCAAAACAGTCACAGAGGGACGGCGAGAGAGCCCCTGACAGCTGCCCTCTCTAGACTTTTTCAATTAAAAGACTACAGACGCCTTTTTCATTTAAGCTAGTTTCGATCTGGATTTCAGTTACCTGCAGTCAAAAGCATGCACAGAAACATTAAGTAAGTACTGGGTTGGCCAAAAGGTTTGTTCGGTTTTTTCCGTAAGATGGCTCTAGTAGGGCTTAGCTGTCTTTAACTTCATTTGAAACAATTTTGTTCGATTGTATTGTGACAGCTGTCATATCAGTGTGCATTTTAAAAACAAACTTATCAAAACTGGTGAATTTTTGTGTAGCCATTTTAATTTTGAAGATGGAAGAAAAAAAGCAACATTTTCAACATATTATGCTTTATTATTTCAAGAAAGGTAAAAACACAACAGAAATGCAAAAAAAGATTTGTGTAGCGTATGGAGAAGGTGCTGTGACTGATCGAACATGTTAAAAGTGGTTTGCGAAGTTTCGTGCTGGAGGTTTCTCACTGGATGATGCTCCATGGTCGGGTAGACCAGCTGAAGTTGATAGCGATCCAATTGAGACATTAACTGAGAACAATCAAAGTTATACCACGCGGGAGATAGCCGACATACTCAAAATATCCGAATCAAGTGTTGAAAATGCTTTTGCACCAGCTTCGTTATGTTCATTGCTTTGATGTTTGGATTCCACATAAGTTAAGCGAAAAAACCCTTCTTGACCGTATTTCCACATGCGATTTTCTACTTAAATGTAATGAAAACGTCCCATTTTTAAAATAAATTGTGACGGGCAATGAAAAGTGGATACTGTACAATAATGTGGAATGGAAGAGATCGTGGGGCAAGTGAAATGAACCACCACCAACCACACCAAGGCCGGTCTTCATACAAAGAAGGTGATGTTGTGTATATGGTGGGATGGGAAGGGAGTCCTCTATTATGAGCTCCTTCCAGAAAACCAAACGATTCATTCCAAGTACTGCTCCCAATTAGACCAACTGAAAGCAGCACTTGACGAAAAGCATCCGGAATAAGTCAACAGAAAATGCATAATCTTCCATCAGGATAATGCAAGACCGCATCTTTCTTTGATGACCAGGAAAGAACTGTTACAGCTTGGCTGGGAAGTTCTGATTCATCCACTGTATTCACCAGACATTGCACCTTCGGATTTCCATTTATTTCAGTCTTTACAAAATTCTCTTAATGGAAAAAATTTCAATTCCCTGGAAGACTATAAAAGGCATCTGGAACAGTTCTTTGCTCAAAAAGATAAAAAGTTTTGGGAAGATGGAATTATGAAGTTGCCTCAAAAATGGCAGAAGGTAGTGGAAAAAAAAGGATAAATACATTGTTCAATAAAGTTCTTGGTGAAAATTAAAAATGTGTCTTTTATTTTTACTTAAAAACCGAAGGCACTTTTTTGGCCAAACCAATACTTGGAAGGCTCAGAGTAAGGAAATAGCCACACCAGAACTGAAAAGTGTGGCTTTTGTCTGTCTGGCTTAAATGTCCCTGCTTTTTCTGATGCATCATGATGCTCCCAAGTATCAAATAAATATGAAGAAGTTATGTGCACACTGCAAAGGCTGCATTCAAATTTTAGTTACTAAGAACTCCAAGGAAAATGCAAAGGTAATATCAGTGTTAACCCTTCTGTATATCATTGAGAGTTCTCCCCACTCCTCCTAGGAAACATACCGATATAGCCTAATAATAATAATATTAACATAGAGAAAAAATATATAATAAAATATATCTGATGTTCAAATTATTTACTGGTGGTAGATCTGACAGCTCAAGTCAGACTAGATGACCAGAAACCTGTTCCAGGAAAGGCCTTTCACATTAACATCATCTTGAGAGCATACATGAGCACGTTCAAGATTAATCCCAGGATATTTTAATCACTGTCATTAGTATGCCACATCATCATTAACACCTCCTAGATTTACTTCTTTTTTATCTCACAGTCACCCCAAAGTCCAAAAATTAACCACTGTTCTGGAAAAAAAATGACTTGGACTGTTCATATTTCTTTGCTCAATCAAGAATCCATGTAGGGCTTCCCTGGTGGCGCAGCGGTTGGGAATCTGCCTGCCAATGCAGAGGACACGGGTTCGAGCCCTGGTCTGGGAAGATCCCACATGCCACGGAGCAACTAAGCCCATGAGCCACAACTACTGAGCCTGCGCGTCTGGAGCCTGTGCTCCGCAACGGGAGAGGCCGCGACAGTGAGAGGCCTGCGCACTGCGATGAAGAGTGGCCCCCGCTCGCCACAACCGGAGAAAGCCCTCGCACAGAAATGAAGACCCAACACAGCCAAAAATAAAAATAAATAAATATATTTATTAAAAAAAAAAAAAAAAAAAGAATCCATGTAAATGGGGACTTTCCTGGTGGCACAGTGGTTAAGAATCCGTCTGACAATGCAGGGGACATGCGTTCGAGCCCAGGTCCGGGAAGATCCCACATGCTGCAGAGCAACTAAGCCTGTGCACCACAACTACAGAGTCTGCACTCTACAGCCTGTGTGCCACAACTACTGAGGCTGCATGCCACAACTACTAAAGCCCGCACGCCTAGAGCCCATGCTCCTCAACAAGAGAAGCCACCACAATGAGAAGCCCGCACACCGCAACGAAGAGAAGCCCCCACTCACCACAACTAGAAAAAGCCTGCACGCAGCAACGAAGACTCAATACAGCCAAAAATAAATAAAATAAATAAATTTGTAAGAAAGAAAAAAAAAGAAACCATGTAAATGAAGACTATACTATACTATATTTGCATCTAGCTTAATTAATGGTCTTTGACAGTGTTTTCTGGTAATCTAATATATATACTTCTTAAAATAAAATACTTGTACATATTTAGAGCTCACTTACTCATAAAATGTTAAGAGTTAGAAAGCTCTTAAAGACTTCCAATTCAAACTTTCTTATTTTATATGTGAGAAAACTGTGGCATGGAGAGGTTAAGTGGTGAAGGCAGGCCACTTTAAAAATACCCTAATCTTAGCGAGCCATTGTCCTTTAAATGCATATTTGATTTTTTTTTTTTGAAATATGCAAAGTCACTCAGTGTGACATGTGAAACATGTGAATAAAAGACAGGGAGTAGGACATAGATCAAGTTGAATTAACATGTAACCTTGTAAAATATGAGTAATGAGCCTGTGATTTTGATATGGTAGATCCAAGTATAACTTAAAGGCAATGTTTTTTTTTTTTTTTTTTTTTTTTTTTTTAATGAAAGTGAAGGATCTTTTTTTTTTTAACTTATTTATTCACTTATTTATTTATTTTTGCTGTGTTGGGTCTTCGTTTCTGTGTGAGGGCTTTCTCTAGTTGTGGCAAGCGGGGGCCACTCCTCATCGCGGTGCGCGGGCCTCTCACTATCGCGGCCTCTCTTGTTGCAGAGCACGGCCTCCAGACGCGCAGGCTCAGTAATTGTGGCTCAAGGGCCCGGTTGCTCCGCGGCATGTGGGATCCTCCCAGACCAGGGCTTGAACCCGTGTCCCCTGCATTGGCAGGCAGACTCTCAACCACTGCGCCACCAGGGAAGCCCCAAAGGCAATGTTTTTAAACTACATTAAACAAAGAGAACATTATTTAGAATGGGTCCAAAACCTCACAAGATTATACCTAATTTGGAACTATATTGCTGATTTTCAAAATATTTGGAAATTTTTTCTTTTCATGATCTATTTCTCACTCAATTCCACTGTGGTAGGAGAACATACTCTAAATGACTTCAATACCTTAATACGTGTTGAGGTGTCCTTTATGAGCTGGCATACAGTCAATTTTGGTAAATGTTCCATGTGCCCTTTAAAAGAGTCTGTATTCTGTTGTCTTTAAGTGGAGTACTCTGGATATCAATTAGATCAAGTGCGTTAGTTGTATTGTTTGGATCTTCTATATCTAGTGAAGCTACCTCTGCTTTTTCTATCAATTACTGAGAGATATTAAATTTCTCACTATAATTATATATTAATTCATTTTTCTTTTTAGTTATGTCCATTTTTGCTTTGTATAATTTGAAGTTATATTATTAGCTGAATTCAAATTTAGAATTTGTTCTATCTCTTTGGTGGAATGACCCTTTATCATTTTGACATAGTCCTTTGTATTAATCTGAATCCAATCAGTGGGTTAAACAGTAGAAGTTTAATAAAGTTAATAGGCTTAATAAACAATTATTACACCCTGATAAGAGTGACTATAAAGTATAAGGAAAATCTACATGGTATCCTACATCTGAGAGAGTACTCAAGAAAGGACAAACATGGAAGGAGTTCAGACCTTGCTGGAGAAGGTGTAGCTTAGACTACTGGATAGTAGAGGAGTCCACTGGTTTGCCCAGGCTGGAGCTGGTCTGCAGTCACTGGGTAAGCAGGAAGCAACTCTCTGGAATGCAGGTGGGGGCAGGGGATCAGCAACTGGAGATGAGGATGTGCAGAGGGAGCAGGGCCTTGATGGGAGCCCCAAGGCAAGGTGTGGGTGGCCTGCAGAGGAAATCAGAGTGCCAGTGTGGGCAGGAGTCCTTGGAGGAGCTGGTTTCCATGTTGAGAGGATCACAGAGAGGTTATCAATTACATTTCTGTACATCTGTCTGAAATAATCTTCCCTTTGTCTGAAAAACTTTTAATATTTCTTTCAGTGCAGGTCTGTTGATGACAGATTCTCTCAGATTTTATTTGTCTGGAAATTACTGTTTTGCCTTCATCTTTGGAGAATATATCTGCTGGCAGAAACTTCTAGGTTGACAATTGTTTTCTTTTAGCACTTTAAAGATGCCATTACATTGCCTTCTGACTTCCACCATCTCTTCTGCCATATCTTCCAATGTGACCTAATTTGTCAGTCTTGTTGTTATTCTTTTGAAGGCAGTGCCTTATTTTTCCAGATTCCTTTTCTTCTCCTCCTTCTCCCCCTTCCCCTCCTCCTCCTCCTTCTTCTTCAAGGTGTTCTCTCTGTCACTTTTAGCAGTGTTACAATGATGTGTCTCATTGTGGTTTTCTTTGTATTTATCCCTTTAGGGGCTTGGAAAGCTGACTGAGTTTGTGGATGGATTTTTTTTTTATATCACTTTTGAAAAATTCTTGGCTATTATCTTTTCAAGTATTTTTTCTACCTTATTTCTTCTCTTTTTCCCTAGGAGTCCAACTGCACTCATGTTAGATCTTTTTACCATATTGCATCTGTATCTTCATCATGTCTCATATGTTTAATCTGGGTTTTTAAAAACATATTAATTTAGTTTGTGCCTGATAATTTCAATAGCTGGGTCATCTGCAGGTCTCTTTCTATTGCCTATTTCTTTTCTTTTGGTCCTGTTTCCTGGTATGCCTGGAATTTTTTAAAAGTAAATGCTGGACACTGGGTTTGAAAAATTGTGGAGGCTTTGGAGAATGCCATATACCTCCAGAGAAGGATTTACACTATTCTCTAAGGCAGGTACTTTGCTAGGCTTTGGGAAAACAGAAGTGAATAAAACAGATAAAATCTCTGCCTTCATGGAGTTTACATGCAGTGGGGACAATAGACAATAACATGAAAAAATAAAAATAAAGTAAGCAGTGATAAAGAATATAAAGAAAATTAAGTAAAGGGATAGAGGTTAAAGGGTGGACATTTAGACAGGGTGATCAGAAGGTGACATATGAGCTAAGGTTGTATAAAGTGATGGGGAGAGACGTGAAAATATTTATGGAAAGGGTGATCCAAGCAGAGGGAAAAACAAATGCAAAGGCCCTAAGGCAGTGGAGTGCTTGTCTGGTTAAAGGAATAGCAAGGAAGCCAGTGTGGCTACAGGGGAGTGATCAGTGGGAAGAGTGGCAGAAGATGTTGCCCGAGAAGTAAGTAGAGTCTATATACTACAACCTTGGAGCCCAGAGGAAGAACTTTGGATTTTATTCTGTGTATGATAGATAGCCACTGAAGGATTTTGAGGAAAGAGATGATGTGATCTGATTTAGATTTTAAAAGGATCATTCTGCCTGATGTGTCTGGAGTAGATTGCAGCAGGGCAAGAGTGTCACTAGGGAGGCCAGTTAGGGGGCCAGAATTATAGGGATCTATGCCAGAGCTGATGGAGGCTTGGTCTGGAGAAGTAGCGGTGGATGTCAGGAGAAGCAGTTGGATTTGGAATGTACTTCTGAAGGTAGAGGCAGCAGATTCCAATGATGGCTTTGATGTAAGTTCTGCAGAAGTGGGTTTCCTGCCACTTGCACAGGCCATGCAAAATAAATACTCATGTTTGCACCTAGTTTTACAGCCTTTTCCTTAAAGAGAACCCTCCACCAATTTGTGAGATTCATTTACACAAAACCTGACTCTGTCCCTGGGGTCTGAGAGAAAAAGAAAGTAAAATATGGTAGCTCTTAGGTTTTGGCCAGAGTGACAGGTGGAATGGTAGCAACATTTCTGAGCCGCGGTACCCTGGGAAAAGAATAGTTTGGAGGGGATGTAGAATTCTATTCTGGACACACTAAATAAAGTTTAAACACCTCACACTGGCACTCAAGACCTCATTCTACTCACAAAAGCTCTTCTCCCACTGCCACCTAGGCTTGTGTTTGTGAAACTTTTCAGGTTTGAATGTCCCTTCCTGCTCTTTCTCTATTTTTTCTTGAAATTTTACACATTCTGCTAGGTTTAATATAAATGAAAGCTTTTCTGCAAGAGTTGACTTCCTCCTCCATGTTCCAGGGATGGAAAACTGGAAGTCCACAGCAGGCCCTTAGTAGTCTTTAAATTCAATGTGAATGTTTTAGACTGAACAAGCATTCTCCTGTTGGCTTGGTCACCCCTACTGCCTTGGTTGCAATCACTCATTTCTGTTTCTTGCTTAGATCCTTTGCCGTTTGAGTTTATGAACCATGACCTTCTCAAATCATTTTGCTTGCATCCCTTCTATAGCAGTTACACTCTGGGTCCTTTATTAACAGCAGCAGCAGTTTGGTCACAGAAAGTTTTACACATTTTCATAGTATTCTGTTTTTCTTATTATTTTCCTCTTTTATTCTTTTTCTCTGTTGTTACATTTTTTTTCCCTTATGGAAAATTTAAGGCTGCAGAAATAGAATGCAAGGGTAGAGGAAAAGACTACCATCCAAACTGACTGCTGATTTTATTTGACCTGATTTCAAATTGCTCTCTCAGTTTGTTTTGTGATGAAGCAAATATTTCACACTAATGCCACCTGAATAAAAGGTAAACTTTACCTTTTACTAGGCTAAGGCTATGTGAAACAGGTCAGTTTAATTTTAATTAAAAGTGAAGGATTAAATAAATATTTAAATCATGAAATGTTTGAACAGTTTTTATTAAGAAAATCTACTCCTAAGTCCAACCCTTAGGTCAGACCTTAGGGAACAAGAATAAAGTGAATCCACCCTTTATCAGAATAATGTTTTAAAACCTATTTGCAGTTTACAAATACAGAAAGGCAGCAAAGTCCACAAGCACGGCAGCTTTCACAGAGAAGGGCTGTGGTGAAACCAGATGACTCACTACTTGTCTCATTTAGCAGTTGCAATACATATCCTTGCCAGTTTGTTTTGTTCCCACTTAATTCCCAACGTCCCATCTTCTTCCTAATGGAAAATCAGCTTTGAAAAACTGCTCACCAAATTGCCTTCAGTGAGTCAAAATTTCATAATGTAGCCCTGACTGATGAAGTCCTTTGCTAGATTTTGCTAAGTTACCCCTGGGAAGCAGTCAGTGGAGAGAGAAGGAAAAAATGCAGAGGAATATTAACTGACGTGACAGACCGTTCCTGCTCAGTGTGTTATAAAATCAGAGTAAGGCTGTAACAATCAAGCTTTGATTTTCTTCCCATTTCTCTGACTCTTCAGAAATTCTCTCCAAGGAAGTGTTTTGAAGTATCTAGATGAAAAGCATTATGCAAACTCAAGGTGTCCAACTCATATGTGGTCTGTGCATAGGGAAGAAGGAGGGTTATTCTGTGTGCTTCATGGAAGAGAGAGGAGTATCCTTCTAACCCTACCTACCCCACTTGCATATCTGACTTGGGTTATGGCTGCTCCTTTACATAGTCTCTGGGCTGTATGCTGCGTGGAGCCATGGCCAAATGCACATAAGGCACCAGCTGTCTCTGCCCCATAGTTCTGACACCTCCTCAGAAGACTCATGGTTCTATACCCTTCTCCAGAGCTCTCATTCCAGGCAATGAAATTGAAGATACATACGTAGAAGGAATCTTTTCAGTTACTTCATGGCCAAAGGGCAAGAGAGTGACAAAGCTTAGCCTCATGCAGAATGGAGGGAGCCTCTTCCCACTAGAAGGGCTGCCATCTTGGGCAGAATGGAGGCAACACGTAAGGTTCTTCTCCATGAGATTCACCCGGCTCTCCTCCCTAAGTGCGGGGAACCCACCACAGCCACCAAAGCACAGGGTGCCCACACAGTGTTGTCAAGGGGAAAGACATCTGCCTTTCTCAGAGCAGACCTACAGAGTCCAATGATGAGGGCAGGGCCCAAGGACGGAGTTGACTACACTGCCATTTTCTGCTCACACTGGGCTTCTGGGATGCGCCTCAGCAGCAATTTCTGCATCTCCAAGGGGGGAGCCACGGGTACTGAGGAAGGGTTTGCTCTCCTTCACACTCAGGAGGCCATACTGCTCCTTCCTTCCTGAAGTTAAAAAAGAATTTCATGTGGTGTGTGTGTATAAGTGTGTATACACACATACATACATAAATATACAAACACATATTGAAATATATATATTGGACGTTGAATATATATTATATACATAATATATCGAACACAATATGTATTGTACAAATATATGTTATATATGTACATATACATGCATGTGTGTGTATGCATGTGTGTATATGTGCGTACTTGATGGATCCTGATTTGCATTCCTGTCCATCGCCAGAGACAAAATTAACCTTCTTTTCTTCAACAGACAATAGGGTACTCAAATAAAACAAGATGATGATATACCAAGATCTAACTCAGCCTTTCTCAAGCAGAGTTCTATGAGAGGATTATTCCCTACTGCCCTAAAACATGCATATATATATAATGAACTAATTCTGCTCTATGCTTATACAATGGTGCTAGTAATGAATTATCTTGTCTCTATGCATACAGAATTGTACTGGTTATATGTCATTCTTAGTACCACGCTTGGGAGAATTTAGAAATAGTTACATAATTTTCTGTGTCTTCTCCTCTACCAAAAGTCTTGGTCCTGCCTTTCCCTGCTTAGAGGGTAGAAAAAGTAAGCAGTAGGAGTGGAAAGATGCAAAAGAAAAAACACATCCCTCTGCACTGCTGAAGCTGACTTGGCAGTTTCCTCCTCTCCCCTCTCGCCTCCGCCCTCCCTCGCCCAGGGGGTGGGAAGGCATTTGCTTAGACAGCGAGGCACCAGAATGGAGGTGCATTTGCAACATCTGAAAGCACATTTTGGAAGCATTCCAATTCGGCTGAAAGTGAAGTGTGTCAGATTCACTCACTTAGGGAGAGACTTAAAACCATCAATTTATACAGCAATATAAAATGTATTTCATTTTATAATATGTGCAAAAACTGCCTACGTAATCAAAATAATTTAATAACAAAGATCTGAAGAACAGCTTTAAAATCTGATATATTATTTATGCTTCAAGGGAATAATGTTTTCTTCATTTTATGCACCTGACTTTCAGCAGCCCTGTCTGACTGGCGGTTGAGAGACCGAACTCATGTTTATCATTACTAAACAGCTCATTCCTTCAACATGTATTATGGGCTTCCCTGGTGGCACAGTGGTTAAGAATCCTCCTTCCAATGCAGGGGAAACAGGTTTGAGCCCAGGTCTGCGAAGATCCCACATGCCGCGGAGCAGCTAAGCCCGTGCGCCACAACTACTGAGCCTGCGCTCTAGAGCCCGTGAGCCACAACTACTGAGCCCACGTGCCACAACTACTGAAACCTGCGTGCCTAGAGCCTGTGCTCCACAACAGGAGAAGCCACTGCAATGAGAAGCCCACACACCACAATGAAGAGTGGCCCCCACTCGTCGCCACTAGAGAAAGCCCGTGAGCAGCAACAAAGACCCAACACCGCCAAAATAAATAAATAAAAATAATAAAGTTCCCTTTAAAAAAACACATGTATTATGCAGCTCCTGTGCCAGGTACTACAGACTAAATGGAACTGTATATATAATGGTAGCCTAAAGATAATTATGATAGTAATAGAACACTAATAGTTGTTGTTTGCCTCCCTAGAATTCATTTTCCCTCCTCCAACAACAGCTCCTGACTCCCACTGCAGATGTGGCCCTTGTCCCGTGAGGTTCCTTCCCTCGGTTCTAAGGACAGAACACATGACTCAGGCATAAGCCACTGAATGTACTGCATATTCCTCTATCCACAATGGTTGGTTCAGAAATGAGCACATGACCTAAACTAGTCCAATCAGAATAAATTTCATGACTTGTTCAAAAGCTACCATAAAAGACCTCTTTTGAGCTGGACTTGAACCTGAGAAAATGTAAGGCTAGAGCTGCCCCAGCAATCTTGTCACTACTTAGCCTGGAGCTAAATGGAGACTAAGAATGAAGTCAGAACACTAGGCAGCAAAGTAAAGAAATAGAGGGAAACTGAGTCCTAATGGCATGGTTGAAGCACTAAATCCAGCCTTGTCTGAAGCTGGCCCAGACTCTGGGCCTTTTACCTTCCTGTAAGAATAAATGAAGGTTGTACAAAGCAATACTTGTAACACTGTGCTGGTAGGTTTATAACGTATATAGATGTAACATATAGTATTTAATGACAGTAAAAGACAAAGGAGGACAGAAGGAATGGAACTATAATGGAGCAAAATTTCTGCATTTCACTGGAATTAATCTGAAGTAGACTGTGATAAATTAAGAAGCATACTATAATCTTGACAGCAACCACTAAAAAAAAAATAGTAAAGGAAAATTAATAGAGGAACTAAAAAAAAAAAAAGAATAAATGTACTTTTTGTTGTAAGCCAACTATAGTTTGGTTCTCTATCACTTGAAACTAAGAAACAACTAACTCATACAAATGATAATGCTGATAATAATGATAAGACCAGGATAATGGGGAGAAACCCATGAAAACTTTATGTGACGGGGAAGATAATATTAGACAATAGGACTCTATAGATCTTATAGGAACCTTGCCTTGACAGAAGCAAAGCAGAAATTAGTGAACTAAGATCCAGGGAAACATCATTTAGAACTTTTGGCTCATTCTGTTTATCAAATGGAATTAACCTTAGCCCCAGTGAGGTACATGAAACAAAAACTATACACCAGACCCTAGACCCCTCATGCTCCAGAACAGCAGGATGCTTTCCTAGTCAAGCTTGGAGAAGCCCCAGGATAAACAGATTATTTTTTTTAAAGCTAGGTTCAGAAGCTTCATGCAACCAATAGAGGTATTTCTGTCAGGTACTGGCTACTAAGAGTGCAAGTTGCCCTAAGCAATAATGTCAAATGATAAATAAGAAAAATAATCTTTAAGAGTCAGAGGTATTAGAGACCAGCGACAAAGCACACTTTCTTGCATCCCTGAAGCATAACCACACGGAAGGATTATTTAGTGTGAAAGTAAACAGACTATTATTTGGGCAGCCACTATGTTAAATCAAGTTGTGTTTAGACATATTCCCAGTTTCTAACCACTGTAATGAAATTCAGAAGTGCTGTCCCTCTTCCTTAATGGCACACTCATGTATCATGTACCTCAGGGAAAGGCCTGGAGCTCAGCAGTTTATCTACTGTCTTTTTCATTTACTTTTTTTTTAACACTTAATTCCAAAGCTTTGCTAGCTAGGAGACTGTTGATCAGTTTCTTCACCTGAAAGATTTTCCCAAGTAATGAAAGAAGGCAAAAACTGGAAGAGAACTTTTCTCTTGAATTCTAAAACTCTAAAAGGGCTTCAAATTGCACTGCATTATTTGCCACAAAATAGAGATTAGGACCTTGTGTGAAGTGGGTGGGGGACCCTCTCCACTGAGAAGTTAATACTTTTCTTTAAAGACCATACTCTTGTATATTTTGTGTATTATTCCATGGACAGCCAATCTTACTCCTGAAGAATGGGCACTTTTCCTTTTAAAATCCATATTGCCAATACAAACAACTCATGCAGCTCAATAAAAAAAAAAAAACCCAATCAAAAAATGGGCAGAAGACCTACATAGATATTTCTCCAAAGAAGACATACAGATGGCCAACAAGCACATGAAAAGATGCTCAATATCGCTAATTATTAGAGAAATGCAAATCAAAACTACAGTGAGATATCACCTCACACCGATCAGAATGGCCATCATCAAAAAGTCTACAAATAAAAAATGCTGGAGAGGGTGTGGAGAAAAAATAACCCTCCTACACTGTTGGTGGGAATGTAAATTGATACAGCCACTATGGAAAACAGTATGGAGGTTCTTCAAAAAACTAAAAACAGAGTTACCGTATGATCCAGCAATCCCACTCCTGGGCATATATCTGGAGAAAACTCTAATTCAAAAAGATACATGCACTGCAATATTCACTGCAGCACTATTCACAACAGCCAAGACACTGAAGTAACCTAAATATCCATCAACAGATGAACAGATAAAGAAGACGTAGTGTACTTATACAGTGGAATATTACTCAGCCATAAGAAAGGATGAAATGTTGCCATTTGCAGCAATATGGATGGACATAGAGATGATCATATGAAGTGAAGTCAGACAGAGAAAGACCAATATCATATGATATCACTTATATGTGGAATCTAAAAAAATTATACAAATGAGCTTGTTTACAAAACAGAAATAGACTAACACACATAGAAAACAAACTTATAGTTACCAAAGGGGAAGGGAGGGAGAGATAAATTGAGAGTTTGGGATTAACAGGTACATACTACTATATATAAAATAGGTAAACAAGAAGGACCTACTGTATAGCACAGGGAACTGTATTCAACATCTTGCAATAACCTATAATGGAAACGCATCTGAAAAAGAATACATATATTTACATACATATGTATAACTGAATCACTTTGCTGTACACCTGAAACACTGTAAATCAACTATACTTCAATAAAAAATAAAAAACATATTGCTGAATGTTTTCTACATTATTCTCTGACAGTACCTATCCCCTCAAGGGTAGCCTGACAGATTGTATTTTCCATAGGTGGCCACAAAAATATCTCTGGCAGTAGCAGCCTGACCTTGCCACTCTCACTTTAAGAACTAGAGTTCATTTCTCCATTTCTCCACCCCACCCCTTGGACCTAGGCAGGCCCTGTGACTACTTCGACCAATGACCAACAGAACACGAAGTTACAGGTCAATTCCAGGTGTAGCCCTAAAGTGTTAATTTCCTGCCTCTTGGAATCCAGCTACCATGTATAACTGCTCTGAGATTAGTATGCTGTGAAAAGCCCGAAGCCACAAGGAGAGACCCTGGAGGATGAGACACCATGTAAAAAGAGAGGACAAGGAGCCAGACATGCAAATGAAGAAACCGTCTTGGGCAACCAACTCAGTCCAGCCTTCAGATAATTCCAGTGCCAGCCATTACCTAACTACAACTACAAAAGAGAGTCCAAGATGGAATCACCCACCTGAGTCCACTCAACCCCCAGAACCATGTAAGAGAGTAATTGTTTTAAGCTACTAAGATTTGGGGGTGGTTTGTTAAATGCAGCAATAGATATCTGGAAGAGACAGGTAATTTGCTGATCTGGGTATCCCTTAAAGTGTAGTAGATAAGGCAAATGTTTAAAAAAATAATAACATTTTTATAATAATAACTACCATATCAGCTAGAGTGTTTCATAGCGAGCAACACAAGCTAATTCTGGCTGAGTTAAGCAGACAAGTTTTTCTTTTCTTTCTTTTTTAATTTTTGGCTGTGTTGGGTCTTCATTGCTGTGCGCGGGCTTTCTCTAGTTGTGGCGAGCGGGGGCTACTCTTCGTTGCGGTGCACGGGTTTCTCATTGCGGTGGCTTCTCTTGTTGTGGAGCACAGGCTCTAGGCGCGCGGGCTTCAGTAGTTGTGGCACGTGAGCTCAGCAGTTGTGGCTCGCGGACTCTACAACACAGGCTTAGTAGTTGTGGTGCATGAGTTTAGTTGCTCTGCGTCATATGGGGTCTTCCCAGACCAGGGCTTGAACCCGTGTCCCCTGCATTGGCAGGCAGATTCCCAACCACTGCGCCACCAGGGAAGCCCAACAGACAAGTTTTTTGAAAACACAGTGGGTAAGTCATGAATCATAGGAAGGCCTGAAGATCTAGCTCCAGGCTAAGCAGGAAATAAGAACACCAAAGCTACGGCCCAAAACCATTCTGGGGAGGAAATCATTGACATCATTACCACAAAAATGATGGTAAACCTGGCCCCTCGGTTTCAGTGTCACTCTCTCTCACGTCAGTATTTTCATGCGTGGCTACGACTGGCAGAGCCTGAGGCACAGGCCTCTGCCCTTGCTGCAAGGGGGCGAGCAAATGAGTGAGTATTCAGCATTTTCAGACTCTATACTGAGAGGTAGTCTTTGTCGCCATCAAAGTCATAAGGGTAAGGGTGACTTCTCCAAAAACAGAAGTTTAAATTAAAATGAGTGACAAGAGCTCTCCACTGCTACCAGGAATCAAAACATGTGTGTATATATTTATATGTGTGTGTGTACTTACATTATGCAATTTCTGCTTTATTACAATATTTGTCTTCCTGATAAACCTAGCATTCTATAAAATTAATATTAAAATTAGCTTTCATATCAAAACTAACAGGGCTTACAGGAAAAATAGTATTAGGAGCATACCTCTTAAAATCTATACAAATTTGTAACCAGAGCATCAACATAAATAATAACAATCCTAATAAAAATATTTGTACAGCAAAAAAAGTTAAATTCCTGATAAAGAAGTACTACAATAAATCTAAAATTTTTACTTAAAATAATTAAAAAGTGAATGTACCTTGAGTGAAGGGGTACAAGGGAGTGTGAGGCTGCTGAGTTATGGCAGCAAGGGCAACATGCCCAAAGATTGGGGGAAACTATGCAACAAACACTTTCTGGACAGAGCAGTGGATTGAACTGAGCCAAAAAAATAAGGGGTGCCTAGACATTGTGGACAATACTGTATTCCTCACACTTGCCATGTTCAGCTGTGTAGATACACCCTGTGACGAGCTGCTGGTATCCATGGAGGAAAACATTAGCATGCTGGTGAAATTCATCAGGACTTCCATGTTAGACTGCCACTGTCCCACTCTGTACCAATCATGTATGAGCTCATTCATGTTTGCAGAAGACTGGCTGTAGCAGAACAGAATGTTCTCTGTGTATGTGTGTGTGCGTGCGCACGCACGCCATGTGTGAGAGAGAGAGAGAGAGAGAGAATTTACACAGCCTTTGCAAGCCAGGTGTTATTGTTATTCTCATTTCATAAATGAGAAAGTGGAGGCTCAGAGTAACAAATTTGACCTAGTTCAAACAGATGTAAGTGTTAAGCTGAGATCTGAAGCTTTTACTTTCAGGTTTTAAGATCTACTCTCTTTCCACCTTGTCTTGTCATTTACTAGGAAACCAGCTTCCACATTTAGAAATTCAGACCTACATCTCCAAGTTGGTAAGCAGTCATGACCCTGTTGAGACTGGACTTGCACAGTCAGTATTGTCTTTGAAACTAAAGATTGGTGCCAGTTGATTTTTCTACAAGGTGAAGACTTGGTTCCTTGGACCCTCCAGCAACTCGGCCTCAGCCTGTTCAGGTGACTTTCCATTGTCCCGCTTTCACTCGACAGCATTCAGATGATCATTTTAGAAGTACAACTAAATTTTCCAAGAAGAGTTTCTAATCTCTTTGAACAATATGATATTTTTTTTGCAGAACAAAGACTTCTCACTTCTCACTGAGATTAAGCGAGAGAAAACGTTTCTGGTGTAAGCACAGATTTCTGCTCCTTTCTCTACCTCTGTTTCAAACTTTTGCATAAACCAACTAGCTGAAGAAATATAAATGCCTGAGTGGGAACCTTTCAAGGAGAGGATACAGTCAGTCTCCTGAGGCTGAAGGACTCTGCCAAATATTCTGAAGCTGACAACACTTCAAGGATGAGGTTTATCAAATCAGGGGCTGAGATGTGCACAAGGAATGAGATGTTAAATGGACACAAACTGGCAACCAGATTCAAAATCCTTTGAGAATGTTAACCTCCTGGCCAGGTCTGGATTCAAAGAGAACTGTTAACCCACACTTCCTGACGCCAGCGATACAGCTGAGTTAGGTTCCTAAGAGGGGATGTGGGATATTACGGCTGGATAAACCCCCACCATTTAGCAAATAAGAGCCACGAATCATTTAGTGCATTACTTCTGCATTGCAGTAAACATCCTCTCAGCGGCTCCCAGAATTGATGGACCTTCTTAACATTTAATCTGCTGCTCTTAGAGCACTGAGTCTCATCATTAGTGTGCAGAGAATCACCCAGAGGGCTTGTTCAAACAACATTTCAGCCCCATCTCCAAACGTTTCAGATTCTGTAGGTCTGGGGTAAACCCGGAGAAACTGCATTTCTGAAAGTTCCCAGGTGATGCTGTGAAGACTACCGTCCTGGAGAAAGCCTGGGCACCAGACCGAATCCAGCCCCGTTTTGTCCCAAGGGGCAAATCTGAGGTTAACTTTCCTTAAGCTTCTTAGAAATCAGTGGGTTTTCAAAGAAATCATATTTTTTAAAAGTCATCCATATTTCTTTGTATGTGAGCCATCCATCTCTGTCCTAAAGAAGTTCTTTTGGTTTTGATTATTTTGAAAGATGGAGAAAGAACAGATCTATTTCCAGTGACTCAGAAAAACACTTATCCTGCTTAAGTGAGTAATAACAGGCGTAACATGTTTTTCACTGTGCATGTGTGTTTCACAGAGAAAATGTGTTTTACTGGTGCACATTGTATATTCATGTATATAAAATCATTAATAAAAGCACCTCATAAGAATTCTAAACAGTACTCTTGCCTTACCTATCCTTTTTTTTCTGAAGTATTTTAAAGCAAATATCATATACCTTATCATTTCACCCCTACAAACTTTAAAAGCTGTAGCTTTTAAAACTATGGACGTTTTCTCACATAACTGCAACACCAATATCATAATCAACAAAATTAATGATAATTCCTTGTTACTTAATGGCAGTCTATATTCAAGTTTCCATGATTATCTCAAATATTCTCTCCACAGTTTGTTATAATCAGGATCCAAATAAGATCCATATGTTACATTTGGTTATTTTGTCCCTCAAGTATCTTTTAATACAGAGCAGATCCTTCTCCTTCTCCATCTTCTCCTTTTCCTTCTTTTTCTTACCTGTTAATCCCAATGATGTGTTGAAAAAAACAAGGCCAACTGCCTTGTAGAATGTTCCACGATCTGCCTTTGACTGTTTGGTTCCTGATAGGATCAATTAACTTTGTTCCTACAGGTTAGACTTACAGGATTGATTGAATTTAGGTTTAACTTTTTTGGCAAGAATATGTGATAGGTGATGCTATGTATTTCCTAGTGCACAATACCAGGGGACACATGTACGGTTGTCCTACCCTTACAGATGTCAAGTTTCATCAGGTAGGGCCTGATGGGTTCTAGTGGGTGTATCTTGATTACTCCTTTGTAAAATTTCCCATCAACATTTTGTCTAATGGTTTCATCCACTGATGGTCACACAGGGAGGGCTTCTGCATCCTGGGATAGATACCAAAAGGCTGAAATCAGACCATCTTTCATTGCTGCTGCCACCCCCTTTCCTCTCCCTTGCCTCTGCAGAGTGTAGTGTAGGGGAGCTGACGTCACTCAGCTCAGGGCAGTGGGAGTGCTCTGGAGCTGGAGTGCTCCCCTTTTGGCAGGGAATTTTCCAGCTCATTCTGACTTCCCATAGGCACTGCTTTAAATGTTCCAAGATGGTGGGCAGTGTCATGGAAGGGAGAATGTTTAAGCTACAAGTGTTTTCTCATAGTATTTACTAGAACAGTGTAAAGTGGGTGAGGTCTCCACGGCTGTCTGTTTACTTCATATGCTTCGCATGTCAAGAAAGTACTTCTGTGCAGAGAATCTTACAGCCACATTCTTACATGCTCAGGCACAGTATTTCATGGTTCTCAGCATGCACTTGGAGACTCTGCACTTCCCTCTTCAAGGCACAGTGGCCTCTCCCTTTCCATTTCTTTCATTTCCTTAACAACAAAAGGGCTAATGTTTCTGTTATTTTTCATTTCACAAAATCCCAGGCTATTTTATGTCAATTTGTCAATTTTATATCATGGTGCTAAGTCTCTTCATTTCAAAAAAAAAGTTTTCTCTATAGATTGCTCTGACTGTAACTGATCTGCAAAGACAACTTTAAACTCATCAAAGGGTTAAAGAAGCACCCCATTTGCTTTTAGTGTTTTTTATTTGGGGTCACCCCAACTATTTCTGGAGGACCGAACCGGGTGTATAGAAAGACGGCCAGACCTAGACCAAATACTGAGTAGAGGAAACATATCTTGGCCATGACCTTTGGCCCTCTACCCTTCCTCCCTCACCTCTTCCCTCACCACTAAATGTTTGTTAGCTGCAAGTAATGCTGCTTTGATTCTCCACTCTCATCACCAAGGCAGAGAACTGGATTTTTTTGTTTTCCTTTCCATCTGCACTGCACACACTGAAGCACAGTAGTTTCCAACAAGCAAATTGGGCACAAAAATAACCTCCCCCAAATGAGTGGGTTGGTTGCCTGGAAGGGAGTGATACGTAGGAGGCCTGTCACAAGAAGGAAAATACTATCTCACAGGGCAGAAGTCAATCTACATGCAAAGAGAATGAAGAAGGAAAGCTTCTGTCATGTTTAGATGGACTGAAGGAGAATGCCTCTGGGGCCCAGAGCGTTAGCTCCTTGATTCCTTTTCTGCTCAGTGTCTCCTTCCCACCCCCCAGGAAAGAATCTTAACTTTCCAACTCACCCAGGCATAACCTCAGGCAAGGACGATGGTAGGAAAGAAGATGGCGGGGTCAAGTGGAGGAGGAGGCCTTACTCTCAGGATCTTGGGTCCTTCTCCCTAACCTCCTTCCTGGGGCTCTTCTTGAACGTCTGACCTCCAACTTGAACTGGACTGTTACTCTCCAGGCCTTGGCAGGATCAGGCTGGGCCCAAATAATGCTGAAGGCCTACCCCTTCTTCACGCCTGGGCTGAGGGCCACCCCTTTTCTTCCCTGAGTCCTTGGAGATTTCTGGTTGCTCTTTCTCCTCAGTAACAGCAGTCATCTTTTTATTTAAGACCTGAGGGGCTGCATTACCTCTGGGAGAGGCTGGAGAGCTCTAGAGAAGGCAGTGGCAGTCTGGGGTCAGGCTTGGGCAGTGAGAGTTGTTTCCTTGCCCTCAGCCCATTCTGCAGGGTGCTGGGTGCAGGGGGTCAGGCTCGGGCAGTTAGAGTTGTTTCCTAGCCCTCAGCCCATTCTGCAGGGTGCTGGGTGCAGGGGGTCATGCTCTGGAGAAGCAGAGAGACTGGCTCCCATGCAAGGCCCTAGACGCTCTGATCTTCTTCTCTTCTACTCACTCTGGACTCCTCTCTTTCCTGCTTTAGATTATTTTTGCCCTTGCCTGCTCCATGAAAAGACAAACCTCCTCCAAGGAGCACGGCTGAATCCAGGCTGTTGCAGCCTCCCCATACATCCCCCAAACCGAGCATCACCCTTGAGGGGGACGAGGAGAAGCACCACCTACTCAGTGACTTCCTTGGGGTAGGACTGAGCCTTGGGACCATCTGACAAGCCTGGAATCCAAATGACACTTCAGGAGCTCATTGGGCCTGAATTTGGAATTGCATAGGGCACCTCACACAGAACCTGCAGCCCAGAGGCCAAGTGTATGCTGAGCTATGAGGGCAGCTAATAACCTTGCCAGGGCCTACCTCACTGGAGGAAATGGATTTGTTGCTATGGCAAAGTTGAACGGTCTTTTTGACTATGAATTGTTACGTGAGTCTATCAAGAAACGCCAAGCTACTTCCAGTTGATTGTTTTCTTTTGTCCGCCCTGAAACCTCCAGGAGATAAAATAAAAGACCTCAGCATCCTCTACAGCTTGATTGATATAAATTGTCATGCACAACCTGCTTTCAAGCAGCTGCTGCAGCTGCATGATGCTGTGTAGGCACAGGACTGGAGAGCAGGCTCTAAACAAAAAGAGAGCCGTGCCTGCTCCACCTCCTCCCTCCTGGCCAGGTCTGTGGGTCCGTCCGGAGGTCAGGCTGTCTTTGCAGACCCTGCCCCATAACTAGGAGGGACCTGGCAAGCCTGGCGGGGGTACGGACGAGGATGTGGCGGGGCAGCTGCCCGCTGACATCCTCTGCACTGCCCTCCACCCACCACCCGGTGTAGGAAGTAAAGATCAAACTGAAAGGGAGGGAGGCGTGGAGGCAGGAGCTGGTGGAGTGGTGGGAAGCGCATGAATCAGGGCTGAAAGGGCCGTGTGGCTGACAGGGTCTTGGTGCTCCAGCCAGGTGTCAGGCCTGAGCCTCTGAGGTAGGAGAGCCGAGTTCAAGAAATTGGTCCACCAGAGACCTCCCGGCCGCTTGTAATATCAATCTGCGAGAGCTCTCCCAGAGATCTCCATCTGAATGCTAGGACCCAGCTCCACTCAACGACCAGCAAGCTCCAGTGCTGGACACCCCATGCCAAACAACTAGCAAGACAGGAACACAAGTACACCCAAGAGCAGAGAGGCTCTCTAAAATCGTAATAAGGTCACAGATACCCCAAAACACACCACCGGATGCAGTACTGCCCACTAGGAAGACAAGATCCAGCCTCATCCACCAGAACACAGGCACCAGGCCCCTCCACCAGGAAGCCTACACAACCCACTGAACCAACCTTAGCCACTGGGGCATCACCAAAAACAACGGGAACTACGAACCTGCAGCCTGCGAAAAGGAGACCCCGAACACAGTAAGTTAAGCAAAATGAGAAAACAGAGAAATACGCAGCAGATGAAGGAGCAAGGTAAAAACCCACCAGACCAAACAAATGAAGAGGAAAAAGGCAGTCTACCTGAAAAAGAATTCATAGTAATGATAGTAAAGATGATCCAAAATCTTGGAAATAGAATGGAGAAAATACATGAAACGTTTAACAAGGAACTAGAAGAAATAAAGAGCAAACAAACAATGATGAACAACACAATAAATGAAATTAAAAATTCTCTAGAAGGAAGCAATAACAGAATAACTGAGGCAGAAGAACAGAGAAGACCTGGAAGATAAAATAGCGGAAATAACTACCACAGAGCAGAATAAAGAAGAAAGAATGAAAAGAATTGACGACAGTCTCAGAGACCTCTGGGACAACATTAAACACACCAACATTCGAATTATAGGGTCCCAGAAGAAGAAGAGAAAAAGAAAGGGACTGAGAAAATACATGAAGAGATTATAGTTGAAAACTTCCCTAATATGGGAAAGGAAATAGCCACCCAAGTCCAGGAAGCACAGAGAGTCCCATACAGGTTAATCCCAAGGAGAAACACACCAAGACACATATTAATCAAACTATCAAAAATTAAATACAAAGAAAAAATATTCAAAGCAGCAAGGGAAAAGCAACAAATAACATACAAGGGAATCCCCATAAGGTTAACAGCTAATCTTTCAACAGAAACTCTGCAAGCCAGAAGGGTGTGGCAGGACATATTTAAAGTGATGAAAGGGAAAAACCTACAACCAAGATTACTCTACCCAGCAAGGGTCTCATTCAGATTTGACGGAGAAACTAAAACCTTTACAGACAAGCAAAAGCTAAGAGAATTCAGCACCACCAAACCAGCTTTACAACAAATGCTAAAGGAACTTCTATAGGCAGGAAACACAAGAGAAGGAAAAGACCTACAATAACAAACCCAAAACAATTAAGAAAATGGTAATAGGAACATACATATCGATAATTACCTTAAATGTAAATGGATTAAATGCTCCAACCAAAAGACATAGACTGACTAAATGGATACAAAATAAGACCCGTATATATGCTGTCTACAAGGGACCCACTTCAGACCTAGGAACACATACAGACTGAAAATGAAGGGACAGAAAAAGATATTCCATGCAAATGGAAATCAAAAGAAAGTTGGAGTAGCAATTCTCTATCAGACAAAATAGACTTTAAAATAAAGACTATTACAAGAGACAAAGAAGGACACTACATAATGATCAAGGGATCAACCCAAGAAGAAGATATAACAATTGAAAATATTTATGCACCCAACATAGGAGTACCTCAATACATAAGGCAAATGCTAACAGCCAAAAAAGGGGAAATCGACAGTAACACAATAATAGTAAGGGACTTTAACACCCCACTTTCACCAATGGACAGATCATCCAAAATGAAAATAAATAAGGAAACACAAGCTTTAAATGACACATTAAACAAGATGGACTTAATTGATATTTATAGGACATTCCATCCAAAAACAAAAGAATATACTTTCTTCTCAAGTGCTTATGGAACATTCTCCAGGATAGATCATATCTTGGGACACAAACCAAGCCTTGGTAAATTTAAGAAAATCAAAATCATATCAAGTATCTTTTCTGACCTCAACACTACAAGACTAGATATCAATTACAGGAAAAAAACTATAAAAAATACAAACACATGGAGCCTAAACAATACACTACTAAATAACCAAGAGATCACTGAAGAAATCAAAGAGGAAATCAGAAAGTACCTAGCAACAAATGACAATGAAAACATGATGACCAAAAACCTATGGGATGCAGCAAAAGCAGTTCTAAGAGTCAAGTTTATAGCAATAAAATCCTACCTCAAGAAACAAGAAACATCTCAAATAAACAACCTAACCTTACACCTAAAGCAATTAGAGAAAGAAGAACAAAAAACCCCCAAAGTTAGCAGAAGGAAAGAAATCATAAAGATCAGAACAGCAATAAATGAAACAGAAATGAAGGAAACAATAGCAAAGATCAATAAAACTAAAAGCTGGTTCTTTGAGAAGATAAACAAAATTGATAAACCATTAGCCAGATTCATGAAGAAAAACAGGGAAAAGACTAAAATCAATAGAATTAGAAATGAAAAAGGAGAAGTAACAACTGACACTGCAGAAATACAAAGGATCATGAGACATTACTACAAGCAACTATATGCCAATAAAATGGAAAACCTGGAAGAAATGGACAAATTCTTAGAAAAGCACAACCTTCCTATACTGAAACAGGAAGGAATAGAAAATATAAACAGACCAATCACAAGCACTGAAATTGAAACTGTGATTAAAAATCTTCCAACAAACAAAAGCCCAGGACCAGATGGATTCACATGCGAATTCTATCAAACATTTAGAGAAGAGCTAATACCTATCCATCTCAAACTCTTCCAAAATATAGCACAGGGAGGAACACTCCCAAACTCATTCTACGAGGCCACCATCACCCTGATACCAAAACCAGAAAAAGATGTCACAAAAAAAGAAAACTACAGGCCAGTAACACTGATGAACACAGATGCAGAAATCCTCAACAAAATACTAGCAAACAGAATCCAACAGAACATTAAAAGGATCATACACCATGATCAAGTGGGGTTTATTCCAGGAATGCAAGGATTCTTCAGTATACGCAAATCAATGTGAAACACCATATTAACAAACTGAAGGATAAAAACCATATGATCATCTCAATAGATGCAGAAAAAGCTTTCGACAAAATTCAACACCGATTTATGACAAAAACCCTCCAGAAAGTAGGCATAGAGGGAACTTAACATAATAAAGGTCATATACGACAAACTGACAGCCAACATCATTCTCAATGGTGAAAAACTGAAACCATTTCCACTAAGATCAAGAACAAGACAAGGTTGCCCACTCTCATCACTATTATTCAGTGAAAAAAGTGAAAAGAAATAAAAGGAATCCAAATCGGAAAAGAAGAAGTAAAACTTTCACTGTTTGCAGATGACATAATACCATACATAGAGAATCCTAAAGATGCTACCAGAAAACTACTAGCGCTAATCAATGAATTTGGTAAAGCAGCAGGATACAAAATTAATGCACAGAAATCTCTTGCCTTCCTATACACTAATGAAGAAAAATCTGAAAGAGAAATTAAGGAAACATTCTCATTTACCACTGCAACAAAAAGAATAAAATACCTAGGAATAAACCTACCTAAGGAGACAAAAGACCTGCATGCAGAAAACTATAAGACACTGATGAAAGAAATTAAAGATGATACAAACACATATATACACTACCAAATGTAAAACCGATAGCTAGTGGGAAGCAGCCACATAGCACAGGGAGATCAACTCGGTGCTTTGTGACCACCTAGAGGGGTGGGATAGGGAGGGTGGGAGGGAGGGAGATGCAAAAGGGAAGAGATATGGGGATATATGTATATGTATAGCTGATTCACTTTGTTATAAAGCAGAAACTAACACACCATTGTAAAGCAATTATACTCCAATAAAGATGTTAAAAAATAGATAAATAAATAAAAATAAAGTAAAAAAAAAAAAAAGATGATACAAACAGATGGAGAGATATACCATGTTCTTGGATTGGAAGAATCAACACTGTGAAAATGACTATACTACCCAAAGCAATCTACAGTTTCAGTGCAATCCCTATCAAACTACCAATGGCATTTTTCACAGAACTAGAACAAAAAATTTCACAGTTTGTATGGAAACACAAAAGACCCCGAAAGGCCAAAGCAATCTGGAGAAAGAAAAACGGAGCTGGAGGAATCAGGCTCCCTGACTTCAGACTATACTACAAAGCTACAGTAATCAAGACAGTATGGTACTGACACAAAAACAGAAATATAGATTAATGGAACAGGATAGAAAGCCCAGAGATAAACCCACGCACCTATGGTCAACTTATCTTTGATAAAGGAGGCACAAATATACAATGGAGAAAAGACAGCCTCTTCAATAAGTGATGCTGGGAAAACTGGACAGCTACATGTAAAAGAATGAAATTAGAACATTCCCTAACACCATACAGAAAAATAAACTCAAAATGGATTAAAGACCTAAATGTAAGGCCAAACACTGTAGAACTCTTAGAGGAAAACACAGACACTCTCTGACATAAATCACAGCAAGACCCTTTTTGACCCACCTCCTAGAGAAATGGAAATAAAAACAAAAATAAACAAATGGGACCTAATGAAAGTTAAGAGCTTTTGCACAGCAAAGGAAACCTGAAACAAGACGAAAAGACAACCCTCAGAATGGGAGAAAGTATTTGCAAACAAAGCAACTAACAAAGGATTAATCTCCAAAATATACAAGCAGCTCAATATCAAAAAAACAAACAACCAAATCCAAAAATGGGCAGAAGACCTAAATAGACATTTCTCCAAAGAAGATATACAGATTGACAACAAACACATGAAAGGATACTCAACATCACTAATCATTAAAGAAATGCAAATCAAAACTACAATGAGGTATCACCTCACACCGGTCAGAATGGCCATCATCAAAAAGTCTACAAACAAGAAATGCTGGAGAGGGTGTGGAGAAAAGGGAACCCTCTTGCACTGTTGGTGGGAATGTAAACTGATACAGCCACTATGGAGAACAGTATGGAGGTTCCTTAAAAAACTAAAAATAGAACTACCATATGACCCAGCAATCCCACTACTGGGCATATACCCAGAGAAAACCATAATTCAAAAAGAGTCATGTACCCCAATGTTCATTGCAGCTCTATTTACAATAGCCAGGACATGGAAGCAACCTAAGCGTCCATCATCGGATGAATGGATAAAGAAGATGTGGCACATATATACAATGGAATATTACTCAGCCATAAAAAGAAACAAAATTGAGTTATTTGTAGTGAGGTGGATGGACCTAGAGTCTGTCATCCAGAGTGAAGTAAGTCAGAAAGAGAAAAACAAATACCGTATGCTAACACATATATATGGAAACTAAAAAAAAAAAAAAAAAAGGTTCTGAAGAACCTAGAGGCAGGACAGGAATAAAGACACCGATGTAGAGAATGGAGTTAAGGACATTGGGAGGGGGAAGGGTAAGATGTGACAAAGTGAGAGAGTGGCATGGACATACATACACAACCAAATGTAAAATAGATAGCTAGTGGGAAGCAGCCGCATAGCACAGGGAGATCAGCTCTGTGCTTTGTGACCACCTAGAGGGGTGGGATAGGGAGGGAGGGAGGGAGGCTCAAGAGGGAGGGGACATGGGGATATATGTGTACATATAGCTGACTCACTTTGTTATAAAGCAGAAACTAACATACCATTGTAAAGCAATTATACCCCAATAAAGATGTTAAAAAAACAAAAACAAACAAACAGAAACAAAAAACCAAGAAGAGAAGGAGAGCTCTGGGCAAGTGGCACAGATGTTGTCCCCTGTCTGAAATGAGTGGACTCCTGTGCTACAGGGATGTTTAGTTTTAATTTTCTCAAAAAAAATATCCTAAGGTTGTCCTAGACTGTTAAAATACCCAATTAATAAGAAGTAAAACTTCCACTCGACTCTATACTGTTCCCACCATGGCTGGGGAGATGGAGGACAGGCAAGGGCAGAGTATGTATAGGCTGGAAACTAGTTGAAAGGATACTGTATGGAAATTCTATAATTTTCTTGAGAGTAGTATTTCTAAGCAGTGGGGAAAAGATGGATCATTCAATATTCAATAGGCCAACAATGGGAACAAAAAGGACAATGAATATCTACCTTACTCCTAATAAGTAGCAGATGTCAAATGTTTAAATATTTTAAAATGAAACCATGAAAGCACTTGAAGAAAATATGAAATATTTTAAATTTCAATATTGGAATAAAGAAGGTCTTTTTACATACAGATGGCCAATAGGCACATGAAAAGATGCTCAACATCGCTAATTATTAGAGAAATGCATATGAAAATCACAATGAGGTTCCACCTCACACTGATCAGAATGGCCATCATTAAAAAGTCTACAAATAACAAATGCTGGAGAGGGTGTGGAGAAAAAATAACCCTCCTACACTGTTGGTGGGAATGTAAGTTGGTGCAGCCACTGTGGAAAACAGTATGGAGAGTCCTCAGAAAACTAAAAATAGAATTACCATATGATCCAGCAATCCCACTCCTGGGCACATATCTGGACAAAACTCTAATTCAAAAAGATACATGCACCCCTATGTTCACAGCAGCACTACTGACAACAGCCAAGACACGGACACAACCTAAATGTCCATTGACAGATGAATGGATAAAGAAGATGTGGTACATATATACAACTACTCAGCTATAAAAAAGAATGAAATAATGCCATTTGCAGCAACATGGATGGACCTAGAGATTATCATACTAAGTGAAGTAAGTCAGAAAGAGAAAGACAAATACCATACGGTATCACTTATATGTGGAATCTAAAATAGGACACAAATGAACCTATCTATGAAACAGAAACAGAATCATGGACACAGAGAACAGACTCGTGGTTGCCAAGGTGGGGGAGGTTGGGGGAGGGATGGAGTGGGAGTTTGGGGTTAGCAGATGTAAGCTTTTATATATATAATGGATAAACAACAAGGTCCTACTATATAGCATAGAGAACTATATTTGATATCCTATGATAAACCGTAATGAAAAAGAATATAAAAAAAGAATGTATATATATATATATATATGTATAACTGAATCACTTTGCTGTACAGCAGTAATCAACACAACATTGTAAATCAACTATACTTCAATAAAAAAATTTTTTAAAAAGGTCTTCTAAGGAAGACACAAAACCTAGAGACAAACTATTTATAATTTGTCTACATAAAAGTAAAAAAAAAAAATTCCTCATGGTCAAGAATACGTCAAAGGAAGACAAAAGACAAACTACAAATGTGAACTAATATTAACAAAACAGATGACTGAGGCTAATTCACTCAATACATAAATAACTTGACAAACCAAAAAGAAATAGCAGTTACCAAAAACCCGACAGAAAAATGGGCAAAGGACATAAAAAGAGAGTTCATAGAAAAAGACACACAAAAAAACATACAAATAAATGCCTGTTAGACATACTAAAATGTTTGTCATTTGTCATCCTTAAGACAAGTGTACATTAAAATTAAACTGAGATATCATGTGTTTCACTTTCTAGATTGGCAATGTTCCAAAAGGCTAACACCACACTATTCTGCAAAGGCTGTGGGTAAACAGGCAATTTCATGCACTGCTGGGGGAGCTGCAAATGGTGCACTCTCCTTAGAGGCCATTTCAGCAATATTGGTCAAAATATTAAATGCACAGACCTTTCCACCCAGAAATTTTACTTCTAGGAATCTAGTCAAAAGACATATTCACACATGTTTTCAAAGATGTAGATAAAAGATGTTAATTGCAGCATTTTTCTGAAGTAGAAGTATGGAACAACCTAAGAGACCATTAATAAAACACTGAATAAATACTGGAACAGTTATATTATAGTCATCTATAACTACATATTGTAACAGCTCTTAAAAATTAGATGTATTTGTGCTGATGTGAAATTTTCTGTAAGATCATTAAAGGGGAAAAAAGCAAGATGGAGAACAGTTTGTATAGTATATGCCCTTTTATGTTAAAAGAAGACGTGTGTGTGTGTGTACATTTTATACTTGTGTATCAGCAAAATGTTGTGGAAAATATACAAGAAACTATGAATAGTCACTATCTCTAGGTACTGGAGTAGGATACTCTTCTCAATCCTTCAAATAATTAAGAAAATTTTTAAGTGTTAATCTTCAAGGTTGATGAGGGCATAAAAATTAAGATATTCTAAGACTGTTGTTGGTGATTGCGTAACATGGTCCAGCCTTTCTAGAGACCAATTTGACAATGCCTATGAAATTTTTAAATGCGTGTCTCCTGTTACCCAAGAATTCCAAGTCCTTGGAATCCATCCCACAGAAATACTTAAAATCACAAAATTATAGGTACCCAGTGATAATCTGGGGGCCAATTAAGAAATTAATCAATATGAATAATGGAAAGAGCATGATATAAGGTCTGGTGGTCCATTAAGAGGTGGGATTAAGACTAAGTGACTGTGGGAATTATGATCTCTAGCACATCGTAAATACTATAAATCTGGATCATGTAAAAATAATGACATGACAAACAAAATCCAGAAGATAGAGGGAAGAGATGTGGGAAGATAGTGATAATTCAAATTACCAAGTTTCTCATAGCAGAATGAGCTCACTGTCTGTCAAATTTGAAGCATATAGTTCAAAAATAAATTTGCCAGTCTCTTAATGGTTTACATAATCTCTTTCCCTCTCCTGCTTTTCTTTTTCTATAATCAACTTTCCTAACTTTATAGGGATCATTCAGGAACTAATATTGCTCATGGTAAAGAAATAGTTACCCAAAGTTCATCAATCCTTCAGGCACTCAGGGTCATGGCACGTGCCTGTGTACGCTCTGCACTGCACAGCACTAACAGGTGCCCTTCACAGGGGCTGTAACATGGATGGGCCCCTGCAGCTGTGCAGCACTCACTTGCACAACTGTACATGGCCACCCAAGTTTACTACCGTTTTCTTTTCTTCTAATATTCAAGTATAGTTAAGGTTAATACTTTTCTATTAAACGTAGTATATATAAAATGATCCCACTGAACACAAGTATTTTTCTTTAATCTGGTACTTAGAATGCAGGTTTGGGAGTCATGCTGCCTAGGTTTGACCACTGGCTCGCTTTGTGATTCTGGGCAAATGACTTAGCCTCTCTGTGTCCCAGCTTCTTCATCCATAAAATAGAATAACTACAACTCAAGTGGTAGTTGTGAAGATTTAATGAAGTAATCCACGTAAATTGCTTAATCTGTGAAACTAAGAAGATGAGTTGGCAGCCAAACATGTTCAACTTGACTGTAAGGAGAGAAACAAAATGAAGCGCTCTGGTCCTGCTTTGTGATCCCAGAAGGGGTGGCTCATTTGATTTTAGCTCAGCAGAGAATTCTGCCCACCTCAGGGATTTGCCTTTGTTCCAATTTCCCATGGTTTAGAGTTGCAATAAGACTACTTGGGTATGAACCTTTTTAATGTCCATCAAACGTGACCCAAAGAATAAATCTTGTGCATGTTTTGCTTTTCTAAAAAAAAAAGCCCAGGTTTTAAAGACTGTGCATAGAAGCTATTACAGTACAGCTTTCAGTATCCTTAATAAGTAAATTCTAATTTTTAACATTTGTAAATTGCTTTGAAGAGTTTTAGTGCTGGTGCCCTGTTGTCATTGATTTACAAATTTGATAACCAAACTGGGTGTTTGGTGAATTGTGACTTCCCTTCTGTGGGCTGCACAGGACTCTGTTGTAGCTTCTTCACTGTATTAAGCTCATTTGCCATCAAGAAAAAGTGATGGGAATGTAAACAGCAGATTGTAGACAAAGCCTTGGCCAATATCGTAAGGCACTTTCTGTGAACATTATTTATTGTTTATACCAGGGAACACAAATTTATTTTGTTTTGAGGAGAACAGACATTCATTAAGGAAGATACTGTGCAGGATATCATCAAAACCCAATATCTTCCTGCCTAAAATTCAAACGAGCCTCACAAAATTAAACACTTTGTGAGTTTTCAAATCCCTAATTGGTGCTGGGCCCTCACAGAAACCCACACTTGCGCTTATGCAGAATTAATGCAGCTGGCAATCTCTGCTGGATAAACCACTCAGATTCAATACCGCTTTCTAGATGCTTCCCTCTAGCATCTTACTTTGGCCTGTCATCGGCCCTTCCCAGCCATGCACCAAGGGGGCCCAGCACATGCACATTCATGAGAGGTATCTTAATATATTTTTCAGAAAAAACAACAATAACAACCACACCTAATCCTGTAAAGCTGAGTTCTGCTTCCTTCTTCTGATTTCCTATGGATTCACATTCTGTATCTACACTTGTGTACCTCTCTCATCAGTTTGCTCAAGATTCCAGGTTATAGCACAGGACTGCAGGCTCCCCATATTCTAACACTCTCCCACCTCCTCTTTGAGGACTTAACATTTAAAAATAGATTTTACTTGTTTCTTTTTAAAAAATAGCCACAATATTCACATGGTTTAAAATTCAGAAGTTACAAAAGCACAAAGAGTGAACTTTCCCTTCTTCACCTGACTCCCCAGATGCCCAGTTCCCTTCCTCAGAGGCATTCTATGCTATCATTTTCTTGCATGTTCTTCCAGAGCTACTATATATTTAGTTTCTCCCTTGCTTTTTCAACTGACATAAATATACTCTACACAAAATTCCTGTTTCTGCACTTGACAATGTGTATGCACTTTATGAAGAATGGTCTATCCGGGAACAATGTCTCTCTTCTGACAGCTTCAGGAGATGCCCATGTGGACTAGGAGGGAAAATGGTCTATCTCAACCACGGAGGTAAGTGTAGTCAACTCCTCTAAGTGTGGGGAGACAGACTTCACAGCCAGATGGCCCTTACATCCTCTTCAAGACTGAAGGTAACAAGCCAACTTCTCAATGCCGAGCCAGCAATGGATACTGAGTAGGTCTCAACAGATATTTGCCAACTTATCAATAACCAAAAATGTTGAACCTATAGAATTAAGGAATAAACATATTGCAGAACTGGTAAAAGCTGTTTAGAACCCATTAAAAGGTGTTTGTGGTAAAACAAGTTTGTTAGTACCTTTTTCTTGAGGCAAGAGTACACGCACACACACATATGCACTAGCCACGGGGCAAGGGCCCAGGGTCCAGCAGGACTGGAGGAAGGTGTGACCAAGAGCAGCAGGGAGGAGAGGTAACCCTAGGCGTGAGTGCAAACCAGAGCACATGGAAGGTGACAAGGGCAGGTCACCAAGCACCAGGGCTGAAGGGCAAGAGTGAGGCCAGAAACTACAGGTGAGGCAAAAGCTACGATGCCAAGAAGGTCAAGAACTAGAGAGGAATAGCAGATAGGGTAAGAGAAGTGCTCAGGAGATAGGATGGGAACCAAGGAAGGATGCTGAGGAGTTTGCTCCCGTGGCTGTCTAGCTGGGGAAGAGCCTGGCCAGCTCACCTGAGAGCGCCAGGCCAAGTGATGGGTGGTATAGCCTGTGTCTGGGCAAACCACACTTTTTTTGTTTGTTTGTTTTTGTCGTTGTTGTTGTTTTTTAATTAACTAATTTGTTTACTTTTGGTTGCATTGGGTCTTCATTGCTGTGCGCAGGGTTTCTCTAGTTGCATGGAGCGGGGGCTACTCTTCATTGCAGTGCGCAGGCTTCTCATTGCAGTGGCTTCTCTTGTTGCGGAGCACGCGCTCTAGGCGTGCGGTCTTCAGCAGTTGTGGCACGTGGGCTCAGCAGTTGTGACTCGCAGGCTTAGTTGTTCTGCGGCATGTAGGATCTTCCCGGACTAGGGATCGAACCCATGTCCCCTGCATTGGCAGGCAGATTCTTAACCACTGCGCCACCAGGGAAGTCCCAAACCACACGTTTTAAAAGGAACAGCTGCACACTTGGTGTGCTCTTCAAAGCCCCCCCGGACTCCCACTTGAATTCAATCCATTTAACGTTATCCAAGAACAGTCTCCTTGTTTTAAACTGTACACACGGTAGGATCAAGAATTCAGTGAGAGCTTTTCCCTCCTTTTAAAGACGACTAAAACAACTGGAACAAAAACACCAAAAAGACTTTGATATAAGGCCCTTAGAGGTTATAGATCATGTCTGATTATGGCCATGAACTAATTAGCTGAACAGGGATTTACATTTTCTTTGATGACTTAAGAAGTCCTTCAGGCTACTTTCATTAAGGGGCTATCAAAATCAGACCAAAACATCAGGCAGCCCATATTCAAGCCTGTCACCAGGCTGGAGAGAGCAAAGTGTCTGGAATTCCCAGGCAAAGTATTTCCCATCAACATTTTCCCTCCAGAGGAGTTCTGCCTGTAGCTCCATTTTAGCATGTCTCGGGGATGGCAGATATTTGAGAGCTTCTCCAACAGGACAACCCCATTGACTCAGAACCCAGACAAGCAGAAGACTCAAACAACCGGAAGTAGTTCCCTAAGCACGTCCTTTTGCAAAAAAGTAGCAGCAGTCCAGAATCAGATACTGAGGACACAGTCACGAGACAGGTTCAGGGCATATGTTGGGCCCAACAGTTTACATCTTCTAACCTGTAGGACTGCACAGTGATAATGACAGCAATGAGGTCCTCGAAGATCCTAAAGCTCTTGTAAATTGCCAAAGAAAGGGTAAACTCATTTTACTTGCTTCAGTGTCAATGCATTTCGCTGAATTCTAGTTCTTGGAAAGTTGGTAACTTGAGTATAACCATGATAAATAACTCAGTAAGGCAGAGTGATTAATTACAACACACCAGATCCTTATCAGGCCAACTAAATAGCAGTTTACCAAATCTAGAAGTACACTACTAAATCACTACTGCCAGAGACAGAGATCTTCTTTTCCACTGTCGAATGTTAAGCTCATAGCTAACCCACACTTTAAAAACAAGTATCTTTATATTTCTGGTTTATAAATTCAGCAATGTCCCTCTCTGCAACAAACTGTTGTGACTTGAGGCCAAGGAAGAGGAAACCACCCTCTTGTGAAATCTTGCTCCAGTGGACAAAGCTTATTACAGAAGAGCTGAGGTTTCATTGACTACATCAAAAGTCCTTCTAAAAAAAAAAAAAAAAAAAAAAAAGTCCTTCTATTTAGAAACCTTGCTCAATTTACCTTGTGCACTGTCAGCCCCCTCATCAGTCACTGCTGGCTAGACACTGGTGGATCCGACAAGTGAGAAGCCTGTGGCTTTGTGTGCTTCCCACATGCCCACAAACCACGGGCCCTAGGCTCTGCTTGCTGATCCCACTCCCCACCCCCTGGTCCTAAACCCAAGCAATTCACTCCCGGTGTTGCCACCACCCCATAAATACATACCTCCCTCTATTGTCTTGGGTATCTGCTCTCAGGCATCACTGAGGTAGCCATAGCGGTTTATTTCTAGGTAATTCTCCTAGACTTAATTCATGTTAAGCTACCTTATTATTTTGAATGCCAATCTGTATTTCAGATATTTTTCAAAAATACATTTCTTTCCTCTTCATTCTTTCACATCTACCCACTACCTATTGCTTCAAAGAATTAGCAGATTAATTAGACCATAAAGAGTGAGGATTCGTGGGGATGTGACAAAGGGCGATGTGACAGAGGGCAAAGACCAAATGCCTCACCATCATCACCCCCACCATTATCATTATCTTCCCCCTCCTAAAGAAGAAAAGCTAACACTTTTGGTGCCAGGGCCTATGCCAGGCTCTTCAAGGGCATCACCTTACTAAATTCTTATAGTTGTTCCTGGAGGGAACATCTGTTATAGTCTCCACTGTGTAGATGAGGAAACTGAGGCTTTGATAGATTGACTTGTCCAAGAACACACATCTAGAAAGCATCAGAGTCAGAACAGTCAGACTCCAGCACCTGGGCTCTTAGCTACTAGGCAATACTGCCTCCCATTGTGGCTGGTCAAACTCTTACAAAGACCACTCTAAGGCCCTTAAAAGGGCAGTCCCATATTCAGACAGGAAGCACAGCTACGGCTTTCTTAATCCAGCTGTAGTGCAGCAGATGATTGAATGGCCGTATGCAAATTCAATTTTTAAAAATCAAATCCTATTCTAAATTCACCAGGGAAGCTTGCTTTATTCCTTCACAAAGAGAAGAAAAATGTGATTATTGCAATACAATTAGTTCCAAATGATCTATCTGGTGAGCTTTAATTTTTATGGATACGACTACCTTAGAGTTAGGTTCAACTGCTGGTCCCTGACCCCCCTCAGCCCCAATTCACTCCCTGCTGACAATGTGGGTAACTTGTAATCTAGACAGAAGACAGAGAAAACCCACATCCCCAATGGCCAAGAATTGCTGGCCAGAGGGTAGAGTGGCAGGAATCAGTGTTCCTTTGGGGGGAGAAGGGGGAGGAGGAGAAGGAGGTAGCCTGAAACATGCATGAAAGCAACCTTGCACGACGGCTAATTAATTCCTCAGTTAGCCCACTACATATTGTTCAGCTCCAGCAGCAAAATGAACTCAGCGGTGCCGTGAGTCAGAGAGACTCTTCATGAAGCTATTTGAAATCCTCTGAGGAAAACAAGAGAGTCAATAAATATCATCATGTGTGTGTCCATGCTGCTTCTCCTGCAGATGAAATCAGCGGTGTGTAGCTTGGATCTTACCATAATTCCATCAGCATTGTGCCGGATCTGCAAGGCAGGGCCTTCAGCTGCAGAACTGCTGTCAGCAGACACTCCTCATCCACTGGCACCATCAGAGATGCCTCAGCTGCAGAAAGCCACTTTGCCCAAGGTCATGTCCTTCCCAGAGGAAGCCCACATCCAGTCACTGATGGAGGAAGGGTTGTTTACAAAGGCCCAGCCACACTGGCCCAAACTGGGACAACTCTGATAGGCTGTTTCAGATCCAGAGCTCTCCATGGGGTTGACGGAGGCTGTGGACCTGCATGGCCACTCAACTTCTCCCTCTGATCCACCTTCCCTCTCCCACAGGTGTTGATCCCAGGGATGGGATCTAATAAACATCCTTCACACTACACTCCACCTCAGAGCCTACCTACCAAAGAACCCAGCTTGTAACAACATCTACACAAACTGTTATAAAACAGAAGTTATTATATTAAGTGGAAGGGCCTTACGTTTATTGTCTATAAAATCTGGGAAGCTAGACTAGAGTTAACTGAGAATTTGTGTTTCCTCTTTTGATGGTGTCAATACTAGCAAGAATGACTGCTTACTATTTTAAATAAGGTACAACTTATCAGCCCATTTTTCTTCTATGGGAAGTTCATCTATGGATAAAACTATTTGGATCTATTTTACTTTTACTTGGTAGGTGTAAAAGATTGCAAAAATGACTACAATTCTTCCCCTCCCTGTACCTGAGCCTTTAGCAACGTGACTGCAACCTTTCCCATCAACAGGCAGGCTAGCCCTTGAAGCCGGAGTACCCCCTGTGACTTGCTTTGACTAATAGAATGTGGTGGAAATGATGCTGTGCAGTTCCAAGGCAGTCCCTTGAAGAGGCCTGGAACAATTCTGCTCTCTCTCAGATCCCTATCCAGACACCATGTGAAAAAGCCTAAGTTAGCCAGCTGGAAGGTAGGAGACCATGTAAAGCAGTGACAAGCTGACCAATCTGGAACCACCCTACAGTTCCCAGCCAACCCAGCAGACTCACGACTGAGCCTTCCCAGACCGGAAGAACTGCCCAGCAAAGCTCAGTCCAAATTGCTGATCCACAAAATTGTTAGCAACACAAATTGCTATTGTTTTAACCCACAGCTTTGGAGGCAGTTTATTATGTGGCAAAAGCTATCTGATAAAATAGAGTAGCTAGTGGTTATCTCCAAGATTGATTCTGGAAAATGAACTTTTATGCATAATGGTCCATTTCCAAAACACCTGGCAACCAACATCACTGTTTTTCTCTCCCATCTCCCTTTGTCCTTCTTCCAAGACAGGGATCCGAGTCAATGATATTGAGTAGATTGGACGAAATACAGGAAAAATTCTATATAGGTGAAGTTAAGATTTCACTTTACAAATCGCTCAAGAAAAGACTGCATAGTCTAAGAAATGAACTTTCAACCAATTATATAGAAACAGATTTGTGGTTAGGTTGGATGTTTGAGAACCATGATTCTGTAAGTCCCTATGTAGTCTGCTGTCTAATGTTTCTCTGTCCTATAGACACAAAAGTGGGGAACTGTAACAGACTCCCTTAGAGAACCTTTAGGAACCCTGCAGCTTCCCTTGCCTGCTATGGATTACAGCAACTATAGAAAGAAAGAATATCTCTACTTTTCCAGTAATAAAACTGACACCAGAAAACTGCTAGAGCTAATTAATGAATATGGTAAAGTTGCAGGATACAAAATTAATGCACAGAAATCTCTTGCATTCCTATACACTAATGATGAAAAATCTGAAAGAGAAATTATGGAAACACTCCCATTTACCATTGCAACAAAAAGAATAAAATACCTAGGAATAAACCTACCTAGGGAGACAAAAGACCTGTATGCAGAAAACTATAAGACACTGATGAAAGAAATTAAAGATGATACCAACAGATGGAGAGATATACCATGTTCTTGGATTGGAAGAATCAACATTGTGAAAATGAGTATACTACCCAAAGCAATCTACAGATTCAATGCAATCCCTATCAATTTACCAATGGCATTTTTTATGGAGCTAGAACAAATCATCTTAAAATTTGTATGGAGACACAAAAGACCCCGAATAGCCAAAGCAGTCTTGAGGGAAAAAAACGGAGCTGGAGGAATCAGACTCCCTGACTTCAGACTATACTACAAAGCTACAGTCATCAAGACAATATGGTACTGGCACAAAAACAGAAACATAGATCAACGGAACAAGATAGAAAGCCCAGAGATTAACCCATGCACCTATGGTCAACTAATCTATGACAAAGGAGGCAAAGATATACAATGGAGAAAAGACAGTCTCTTCAATAAGTGGTGCTGGGAAAACTGGACAGCTACATGTAAAGGAATGAAATTAGAATACTCCCTAACACCATACACAAAAATAAACTCAAAATGGATTCGAGACCTAAATGTAAGACTGGACACTATAAAACTCTTAGAGGAAAACATAGGAAGAACACTCTTTGACATAAATCACAGCAAGATCTTTTTTGATCCACCTCCTAGAGTAATGGAAATAAAAACAAAAATAAACAAATGGGACCTACTGAAACTTCAAAGCTTTTGCACAGCAAAGGAAACCATAAACAAGACGAAAAGACAACCCTCAGAATGGGAGAAAATATTTGCAAACAAATCAACGGACAAAGGATTAATCTCTAAAATATATAAACAGCTCATTCAGCTCAATATTAAAGAAACAAACACCCCAATCCAAAAATGGGCAGAAGACCTAAATAGATATTTCTCCAAAGAAGACATACAAACGGCCACGAAGCACATGAAAAGATGCTCAACATCACTAAGTATTAGAGAAATGCAAATCAAAACTACAATGAGGTATCACCTCACACCAGTTAGAATGGGCATCATCAGAAAATCTACAAACAACAAATGCTGGAGAGGGTGTGGAGAAAAGGGAACCCTCTTGCACTGTTGTTGGGAATGTAAATTGATACAGCCACTATGGAGAACAGTATGGAGGTTCCTTAAAAAACTAAAAATAGAATTACCATATGATCCAGCAATCCCACTACTGGGCATATACCCAGAGAAAACCGTAATTCAAAAAGACACATGCACCCGAATGTTCATTGCAGCACTATTTACAATAGCCAGGTCATGGAAGCAACCTAAATGCCCATCGACAGACGAATGGATAAAGAAGATGTGGTACATATATACAATGGGATATTACTCAGCCATAAAAAGGAACGAAATTGAGTCATTTGTTGAGACGTGGATGGATCTAGAGACTGTCATACAGAGTGAAGTAAGTCAGAAAGAGAAAAACAAATATCGTATATTAACGCATGTATGTGGAACCTAGAAAAATGGTACAGATGAGCCGGTTTGCAGGGCAGAAGTTGAGACACACATGTAGAGAACAGACATATGGACACCAAGGGGGGAAAACTGCGGTGGGGTGGGGATGGTGGTGTGCTGAATTGGGCGATTGGAATTGACATGTATACACTGATGTTTATAAAATTGATGACTAATAAGAACCTGCAGTATAAAAAAACAAACAAAACAACTAATACTAAACTTTCATTGGGTTATTTGTATGGAAATATGTTAATATAAATGTTTCAGACATTACATGAAATTTCTAAAAATCTTATATGTTCTGGTATAATGTTATAAGTCATAATCCTAGTTATTACCTTAAAAATGTATATCTCAGAAATAACTAATTTTCTTGTCAACTGCATTATTACAAACTTTCATCAAATCTTTAACCGTGGTCATTTTTAAGTCTTTTGTCATTTACAGACAGTTCTGGGTGTACTCTGATGCTTTTGCAAATATGTTCCTATAAAAGGGTTTCATCTTCAAGAAATTCATGGAAAAGACTCTGACAAGTACAGGTTTCTGGTAACTGACTGTACTGCTGAACTGAATGAATAAGCATTTTCAGAACTCTAATGAAAAACTGATGAACTCATAAAAGTGCTAACAAAAGATCAAGATGAAAAAAAAAATTAATTAGATGGGACTGAGTGAACTGATGAGGATGAGTATAATTTTTGTGACTTTCTGTTTGAATTTAAAAAAAAAAAATCCCACAAGGACTCAGAGGCAAAGAATATACAAATCAATTTTCACTGTAAAGTAAAGGAGCTGTTACAGTGGAGGATTACTGGACTGAATGTCAATATTATGACATAGTATGAGTGTGTTTCATGTTTGGTAATTGCAATCATTGTTGCTTTTGTTGTGGTCATCCATGTACAATGTTTGGTGTCAGTCTATCTCTTGTAAAAATAAAATACAGTGTGTGTGTGTGTGTGTGTGAAAAACTAAATAAATAAATAAAAGATTAAAAAAAAAGAATAAACAGTCTTAGAGCTTTTTTAAAAAAAACAATTATTTCAGAGCTTGACGTTGTATTGTTTCTATATCTCGTACAAAAAGTTTGCTGGCGCTGCAGCCATTTCCTAGAAAAAAGTCTCGCTGGTCTCTGGCCCAGGTCCTGACATAAACCTGGGTCTCTTTCTGATGCTGTGATCATCCAGATAAATTTGCACGGAGCAGCTGTTTCCAACTGCTGCCTTGACAAAGAGCAAGGGGTGCATTCCTCTGATATCTGGTGCCCGTGGTGGTTTGCTGAGTCATAGTTAGACTTCAGAAATCAGACTCTCTTTACCTCAATCTCCAAAGCAAAATTTCCTACAAATTCAACGTTAGTTCATATAGGAACTTTAAATCTCTGAAAAACCCTTCACTTTCTGATACTTGTTATTTCTCCAACCTTGACACTTAGGATGCATCTGCATTAATGCAGCGACTTCCTGATACCAGCAGCCAGAAGAAGAAGCTAAAAGAGGTAGAGCGTTTACATGCCTGGGAGGTGGCAGCCACCTGTTGACTCACCGTGTGGACACTCAGAACCTTCCGCGTGGGCAGCTGGCCCTGGGCAGATGTACATGATTAGTGTGTATGCGCTAGCAAGGTACCCAGAAGGTCCTGTAAGCAGGTCCCATTAAATCTTCCTAAATTAGGGCCCTGACCTCTCAATAACCTCTTTATATTTGCATGAGTCCAGCTGCACAGTCACATTGTCATTTTCATGACAGGGTTTTTGCTTAGAGAAAGATAAGGACATGAATGACAGTGGCCTCACATTCATCAGCAGCTAGAATGTTAGGAAGAACTGAAACATGTGGTTTCTCTTCCTAACAAACTCCCTTTAGGTATTTTCTACCCCACTCGGTCCATGCACGTACACTCATTCACAAATACAGGGCTGTCGGCGCTGGCGGGGGGGCGGCTGCAGACACGGGTGTGGGTACGTTTGTGTGACACAGTCTCCCTCCTTTCCTTTACGGGGAGATAAAATCTGATCAAGATGAACATCTAATGTGGTCTTCAAGGAGAAAGTTTCAGGATAGCCCAAGGCATGTGGGCGTGTTTGTGTCTGTGTATAAGGCGGAAGGGGAACCCCATCAGCTTTACCTGTGGGCTAAGGTGACAATGGAGAACGCAGACGTGCATCCTCCTAATTCCTCTGAAACAGTTCCTCATGGGACCCCTCCAGCTAATGAATGTGCAAGTATCTAGTGAGCTCATAAGACCATGTCTGTTAATTAAGGAACTGCTAACAATGTCAGGGGACACTTCATAATCATGTTATGCATTTCTGAGCTTTGTTTGTTACATGTTTTAACGTAAAACATAGAGTTTCTACAATTATAACTTTTAAATAGATGTTCAGTATTTTGAAGCTAATAAAGGCCGGGCAAGTGCTTATAAGAATTCTATGCATTTCTAGGTGTTTTAACAGCAAGAAAATAATCCTGTGCAGTTTGAGCATTTAGGCACTTAAACAAAGGTTTTAAGTTTTATTTTAAGAAGTGTTAAAAAACAGATGAGCTATATGTAAGAACTGTTTATGAAAGATTAAACGTCAGAGTATGAAACAAATAAAACTACACAAATGAAGAGAGAAAAGGAAGATGAATTCAGTAAGAAGAATGTAAAAATAAGAGTTCAGTAAAAAGGATGGTTAAAAATGTGAAGAATAAATATAAGACTAATGAAAACAATCTTGGGCTGAAATGAAAAAGAGAAACCCAAGAGTAAATAAACAGGAGTACTACAAAGTAAGGCTTTGGGGACAAGAGTTAAATACAATAATTTTTTATTAGTAAACACTAACGTTTTCTCAAAGAGTGTATGTAATTCTGGGAAGAGCTATATTGAATGCACAGAATTCTCAAGGTGTCTAGTCACCTGTGTAAGCATATGTGTTGTAGCAGCAGCTGCTGGGGTCACCATCTTTTACTGGCTTAGTCACTGGCCAGTCAGGAACCTCAGTACAGAGGGCCTAGTCACTGCTTAATTGGCTATGGCTGTGTTTAAACACTTTGTTCTCATGTTGTTATAATAACAAAAATAATAGCAACTGTTTAAATATATTTTCCATACCTAAGCTTTATTGAGAGCTTACTATTCGCTAGGCCCTGTTCCAACCTCTTCACATGTAATATGGCATTGATCCTACTAGAACTATATTATCCTCATCTATAAACAAGGGATCTGAGACAGAGTTACTAGTCTCAAACTCAGATTAGCCTTTACCACTCTTCAAATGTCAGAGCTAAATTTATGGAGTAACATGAAGCGTAAAACTGCACCAAAGGCCTGGGATGCTCAGTGCCAGAGCTTTGTGGCTTGTTCCCGAACCACACTGGGCCATGCGGCACTGCAGTTTTCTACATCCATCTCCACTATTTCCAAAGGGAGCCTGTGAGGTGCCTCACGATCACCTGAGCCCTGGACACAGAGCTGGAGTCACACAGGTTTATGGCCAATAGTAGGCACTATCTTTAATCCAAGCTAGCTAAGGAACTGAATGACCTTGTTTACTGAACCATCTCATTAACTGGGCAAGGCAGTACAATGGCTAAGAACAAAAGAGGGGCTGCTGTAGAGTCGGGCCTAGGTTCAAATCTAAGTCTACCACTTACTAGATAAGATTATGGGCAAGTAATTTAGCATCTTTAAGCTTCTGTTTCCTCCTACACTGCAAAAAGATAAACAGAATTAGGTTTTACCTGCAGCATGAAGAATTTAAGTGAACAATTCATAGACTCAGGTTTCCTAGAGTCAGCATTTCTAATACCTAGAAGGGTTTGCCAGGAAGGTTACAGAATTCCCTTTTCCATGAACCTTCAAAACTGTGACACAGCCTCATGAGTCAGAGGAGTTTCAATGAAACCTTCCCCCCTTCGGAGGGCAGTACTGGTGGTCTGTGAAGAAGTCACAGGTGGTCCCTCTGGTCTCTTCATATCAGTATTAATAATAGTCTTTTGCTTTTAACCTATTTGCTTGACAAAAGATAATTTTTACCTAATGTAATCACCGTCTTGTTTGCCCACATTCCAAACTTTATTAAAATAGATTAGAAAATGAAGATATTTCTGTTTGAAAATGATCAGCCACGTCTCTGTTTCAAGATAGCAGAGAGCCCTCAGTCAAACTTAAGATGTGTCTGACACTCTTTATCAGTGAGCCAAAATGTATCAAAACCAATTACTTCCAAGCATCAATGAAATAAATAAGCAGAGAGACAGATGTAAAATGAGGAATGGTTACATTAAATAAAGAACTTAATCATCTTTTGTGCCTGAGCATTAAATTTGATTAACTTAGGTCTAGTCTATTTTTTGTGGTAGGCAGAAAATAGAGAGAAAGATGGGTAAACAAACATAGAATGTACAATCATGGGTTTTAGGCACTTGTGATGAGAGAGTCTGCCTGAGTGAATGAATGAGTTAGGCAGCTGCCAGTTCCACTTGGAGACATCGCTAGAGAAAGTCAGCTCAGTGTTTCTGCTCCAGGGCAGACCAGACCCAGGAAAGAGTTGCCTAACAGTACAGAAGTAGATACAGATTCATTTCATCTATGGCGAGGGCCCACCACACTACCTCCGGAACGTATCACACTACCTGAAACTGCCTGTCACGGTGGAACGTTCCATACGAGCAAGTGAGCAACTCTGAAAATTCATTCCATTATTCCACAATGATCGTGTCCTACACATGCAAGTCTTGGGCCGTGCTGGGGATATGATGGTGAACAAGACCTAATCCTTGCTCTCAGGAAACTTGAGGTTAAAAAACACAATTACAGAAGAAGTCACAATCAAGTATAATGAGAATCAGGGGAAGTAGAACAGGGGTATGATAGAAACCCTAACGTAGTCTAGGGGTCTTGCTAAAAAGAAATAAAGCCAGACACCAGTTAAAGGTAGTAAAGGCAGATTTTATTCAGTAACTACTGCAGTAGGGGAAAGAGACTTCAGTATAAAACTGAGCTCAATTCCAAAGCCAGTATAGACAGATAGGGGTTCACAGCCAACAAGCAGAGTGAGGGGGGTCAGTGGATGGAAAATTACTAAGAGGACACTTCAAGGGTTAGGGATTCTTGCTAAACTGGCCTAACAGGATTTTTGCTAAAGGCAGGCCAGGGACTTAGACATCAAGGGTGGGGGATGAGGAACTTGATGAGATATCAAAGGTGGTCAGACATCAAGGAAGGGGGGATTCTCACTAAACTGTCTTAGCAGGATTCTTGAGAAAACTGGCCTCAGCAGGCTAAGGACAGGGCCCAAGGACAAGGTCTAGTCAAAAAAAGGGCTCAGAGGAGGCTGTCTAAAGTTTGGTCAAGAAGAAAGTCTTTGTCAGAGTTATTGTTGCACAGAAAGGAGTATTTCAGCTACAAACTGAAAGCTGACTAAAGTTGGATTAGGGCATATCCTTGGAAGAGAGAAGAGCATGTGTGAAGGCCTCAGAGTTCGGCGAGCACAGTGCATTTGGGAAAGTGAAAGAAACTGGTTACGACTGGTCAATAAAGTCTGAGGCAAAGAGGGTAGGAAGTGAGACTAGAGGCATAAGCAAAAGAGAGCTTTGGGGGTTTTGTAAATCTTGTTAGAAGCTCAGATTTTGTCCTAAGGCCAATGGGGAAGGCTGAGCTGGGGGAGTAATATGACTTGATTTCTCTAGCCTGCAGACTGGAAGGAAGAGAGATTGGAGGGGGCAAGACTGGGGGCAGGGGGTCCAGCTGAGCACATGCTGCAGTAATTTGGGTGTGAGTTAATATAACTTGGATGAGAGTGGTGGCATGGAGCTAGAGAGAAATAGAAGAATTAAGTTATTTAGGAAATAAGAATAATAGGACTTGGGGCATGAGTTAGCAGGAGAGAGAAAGGTAGGAGTCAAGAACAACTCCCAGGTTTCTGACTTTGGCAAGTGGATGGCTACTGAAGTTAGGAACGCTGGTGGAAGAACAGCTTGTGGGAAAAGGTTAGTTTGAGACATATCGAGTTTGAGTCATAAGATATTTGAGTTTGGAGCTCAGGTGTTGAAACCCTATTACCTTCAGCCCTATAGTGCCTTGCACTGTCTCTAGAGGGCTGATGGGGCCATCTCCAGTCATCCTCACTGATTATCAGGTACTTGGTCTGAAGACTCACCTACACTGGGGAAGGTGGGAAGGTGGGAAGGTGGGAAGTCAGGAGACAGATGTTGCAGAAAGGGGTAGCCAGATAGAAAGAATAAGGAGAGGGACAGCCAGTAGAAAGAGAATGTAGGAAACATCAAAAAGGGTAATTAGTTCCTGTTTTCCCTCTCACCTTTCTGGAAGCCACCCCACCCCCAGCCCAGCTTCTAAGACCAAGGTTAGGAGGTATCTTTCACTTTCCACAAATTCACACACCATGAGGAGGATTAACAGTCTGCAGGAAACTTTTCCACAAATAATCCAATTTATAAAGTGATTTGGAGACAATTTACTGGTTAAGATTAAGATGCCTTCCCATATGTCTGCTTCAACCTGGATAGACCTCAGAAACATAAAGTTGAATGAAAAAAGCAGGTTGCACAATGAAACATAAATATGGAAAATCCTTTCATGGATATACACATATATGTAAAAACATGGTTAATTGTTACCTGAAGGGAAGGAGGAAGAAGAATGGGCTAACGAAGAAATACAAAGGAGACTTCAACCATATCTGTAACAATTTTTTAAAATCTATTTAAAATAAAGATCTGAAGCATATTTGGCAAAATGTTAACATTTGCTGAATCTGGGAGTCTGGCATATATAGTTATTAAAACATCTCATTAAAATGGCTGTATGAAATCTTTCTTATGCAAGAATTCCAAATAATATAAGTAGGTACTCTCCCTCCAGGAGGTAGAGCCTAACCCCATCCTTCCCAAGGGTAGGCTAGACTCAGTTCCTAAGGCTAGACATAGTAGGGGAAGGGATAAGTACTGACTGTACAGTGGAGAAACCTGGCAGACACTACCTTGGCCAAGCAAAAAGATTTACTATCACCAGAGATGTCAGGCGGTATCATGTACCCCTGATATCATGTGACAAGAAGAGCACTTTACCTCTTTGGTATCCTTTCCAGAAACTTATAATCATGTGAAAAACAAAAGACAAACCCATTCTATGGGATACCTTGCCAAGTACTCCTCAAGACTGTCAAAGTCACAAAAAACAAGGAAAGATGAGGAAACTGTCGCAGACAAGAGGAGACTGAGGAGATATGACAATTAAATGTAATGTGGTTGCCTGAACTGGAATCTGGAAGAGAAAGAGGACATTAATCCAAAAGGTGGTGAAATTCAAATAAAGTCTGGAGTTTAGTTAATGCAATGTACCAAGGTTGGTTTCTCAGTTGCAACAAATGTATGGTGGTTATGTAAGATGTTAACAACAGGGGAAACTGGAGCATGAGGCACAGGAAAACTCCATACTACGTACGCAACTTTTCTGCAAATCTAACATTATTCCATCAAAAAAAGTTTATTTTTTAAAGAATGACTGTATGTCATCAAGAACCCTCCAACTCAAAATGAAGCCAATGAGAAATCACCTGTACCTTTGGGAGTCGCAGCACATTATGAAGTACAGTGGTACCTTATTTCCCAACCTAAATCGATAAGGGAATGCACCATGGGGGTCAATTTTTCAGAAAATTGAAACTAACGCTTCAATCACAAAAAATATTACTTTCAGCAATTTTTTTTGATGGCAAGCCTTGAAAAGTAGATGATAAAGTTCCCTGCCCTCTGAGCAGAGAACAGTAAGTGTAACTGAATCCTTTCTGGGTTAATCAGGGTCACCGGTGTGAATGTCTGTAATTACATTACATCATACCAAGCATGGTTCTGCTTTCAGCTTTCTTTACTGAGTCATGGAATTGGAAATGCAGAGGCCATCTCCCCACACCTAAGAAATGACTAAGGAGAGGCCAAAAATGATGGATGTGGATTAAGAATATGACAGGTGTTCGTGTAACCACAGGTGAGCCAGCACGGAGTAGAGAGCATCTTCCACCCTCTTAAATAAGCAATTTAGCTGGGGAGCAGCTGGCAGCTGATTTCCCCTTTCTGTGCCTTTTCATGGTTTGTAATGCAATTTCTGTAGTTTGCTGAATGCAAAGCGTATCCTCTGGACAACTGAAGACCCCAATAATCCTTATTTATCTCATGCCAGGCCTGGGAGGCAGGTGGAGGTGAGGGGTAAGCTCACTGATATTTTCAGGAGGGAGTTTAAATTGTGACCCTTTCCAGCTCTACTTAGGGAATATTTTCTTTATGATGTATACCATGGGGGAATTATTTGGCTTCTATTACATGTAGGAGTGTCTAATAAAACCAAAGAAAGCAGTATGACATGAGTCTTGGTGATAGGTCGCCAGAGAAGCAGAGGAGGGGGATTAAAATCCTGACTTCCCACCAAGTCTTTTCTGCTATCCTCTTTCAGGGATGTACACCTGCCTGCGCTTTCTCCGTGGAAAGACCATGTCTCCCTGGAGCCTGACCATGGCCCACCCGCACCGCTCAGTCAAGAGACGGGCCCCTCCTCTGGAAAATGGATTTCACCCAGCTCTCTGTCCCAGCTTGTCATTCAGTCAACCCCCGAACCTTTCCTTACTCTTACATGAAGACAGGATTGCCAGTGCCTTCCTAGGGTATCCTTCCATTGAATGACTTCTGCAACTAGAATGTAAACCCCTCAAGTACTGCATGCTCTATTTCCTGCCTGAATCACCTTGTTCAACATCAGATTAGCTGAGTGCTTATGCAATAAATCTCTCCAGGTAACCAGATGAGGCACCAGGTGACAAGTGCCACGAAGAGGACATATTTAAAGAGCAATGGGAGTGTTCAAGAAGCTGCCTATGCAATGTCCACTTTGACACTTGTTTGTTGGAGACAGGATTCAAGCTTCTGTCAGCATCACAGATATAAATAAGCTAGGCTGAGGCCAGAGGTTTGGACCTGAAACTGTCAGCTAACTAATCTTAAACAAAAGATATCTTAAAAAAATTTTAAAAAAAATAAAAATTAAAATTAAAATTAAAAAAAAAAAAAAGATATCTTAATGTCCATACTATGTCTCCCTTGCTCCAGGAAAGTATGCAAAGATCTATACTCATTTAGGGCAGAGTTTCTCCCCTTCAGTACTATTCACATTTGGGGCCTGATAATCCTTTGTTGTGGAGGGCTGTCCTGTGCAATGTAGGAAGTGTAGCTGCTAGAGTTAGCAAATTTAAACACAGGGTTCCCAGTTAAATTTGAATTTCAGATAACCAGCAAGTTTGTTTTAGTATATGTACATCCCACGCAATATTAATAGCATCTCTGGCCTCTATCCATCGGAGACCAGCAGAATTACCACCGTCCCTCCCCAAATTGTGACAACCTAAAATACCACCAGATATTGTCAAATGTCCGTTGGGGGGCAAAACTGCCCCTGCTTGAGAACCACTAATTCAGGGTAACACATCAGAAGGCTACAGATCTGAACCTCTCTGTCTTAGCTCCCAGAAATACTGTGTCTGGTAAAATATCAGTGAATGAATTCGCCATGTGAGACATTCCTCAGCACATCTTACCAAAGTAATCATTTTGAAAACGTTACTTATTCTGCTTTTTAATGTCCCTTGGGATCAGCTCCCTTTAGGTTTTCTTGTCAGATAGACTCCTGGCTCTCTTTCAGAATTAGCAGGCTCATTTTGATCAGATAATGTAAATTATGAAAACTACCATCTTTCCCTTTTTCCTTAACTGCTAGAAAGCTTAGAGGTAAATGTAATGCTTAGTTGCAGAAACCATCAAAGCTCACGTGGCTAAATATTTTCTTTTTTAAAACAAACATCTGCATAGCGGCTTTTATATGCCACATATATTTTAAATGCTCTACAAATACTAGCTTCTTGAAATCATTCTTTCACTACAACAACCTTATGGATAAGTACTATTATTATCCTCCCTTTGCAGGTAATAAACTGAGGTCATTTCTTTTTCATATTTCTATGAATTATTTCCTCCTCCTCATCGTCCTTATTTTATAAGTAAGCCCCTTTAGATTCTGTTTAAAAGTCAATGGGGCAGAAGTTATCGTATCACACACCTCCACCACTGCAGGTCCTCTCAGCCTCCCAGCTCTTGTTCCAAATACCACCATGGCTACCAGTTCCAACTACTTGCAGGTACACTTCTCAGAGCCCAGCCTCGTGCCCAGGCCACACCCCTCTCATCTCTCATCCTGGGCCTCCCTGTTCACACTGAGATGTGGGACACATGCGATCTTGCCCCAGAGCCCAGAACTGTACAACCCATAATTGCAGAGGAATGAACACCTCGTGGTCAAGGTGTTGCCAAACAGGAGACGGAAACTGGTAGATAAATTCATTCTCTTTTTTTTCACTCCAGAAAGACTGAGATGCACCTTCTCAGAGGCTGCTTCTTTCAGACAGAGCAACCAGGAGCACTGGGTGGCAACCAGCTCAGTTACGCCAGCTCCAATTTCTCTCCCTCCTTCCCTGCCTCACTCCTGTGTCTCTCAGGTCTCTGGTTTCTGCTCCTTGGCATTGTACCTCCTAACAAAGCAGCAGCAACATGTCATTGTCTGGCTCTGCTTTCTAAGGAATCAGACTAAGACAAGTATACATAATTATAAATAAAATCACATTGAATGGAAGTTTACCTAGTTATTTCCATTAACTTCAGTCACTAATATTTCTTGTGGTCCAACTGGAATACAATCGTGGAACAACTATCCCTAGCAGGACTTTGAGGGCCTACGCCATCATCTTTACAGCTGAGGGTACCAAGACCCAGAAAGGGAAGGGGATTGTTCAAGAGCACATTCCCTGTTAGTGGCGTGGGAAAACATGCCCTGTTAGTGAATACAGTACAAACATTTATTTAGTGCCCACGGTGTCAAATTTCCATATAAATGATTGTACTCTGTGCTCCAACATTGGGTAATTAGTATTATTGTCCTCACTGTATGCACAAGAAACAGAGGGCCAGAAAAAGTGAAATGAAACGTTTAAGGTCACAACTTTAGCAAATGGAAGAATCAGGTTTACACCAAGCCTCCAAACTCCACATATCTAGTTCTTTCCCCAGCTGTTTCCCAGAGGTGGGGATGTAGGCCCTGGCTGTCCTGGGAACTGGGTGGAAAACATGATGGACCTGGGAGGAAAACAGGCTTTCAACTCAAGTCCTAGCCCTGCCACTTAATAGCTTGGTGACCTTAAGTCACTTCATTTTTCTGAGCCTTGATTTTTAATTCCGAAAATGGAGATCATAACATCTACTCAGAGTGTGCCTGTGAAGAGGAAATGAGATAACATATGTAAATCTCCCACCGCAGTGCCTGTACACAGTAAGTGCTTCATAAATGTTGGCCAGTATCAGTTCTGTGGAATCAAAGATGACTCCCAAACACCATATTAGCTTCTCTTTTGTAGGTGCTTATTAAGTGTCACACATGGTGCTAAGCATTTCCTATAGAAGAAGGAATCACTTCTAACCATCCCAGCCTCAATGAGGGAAGGAATCGATGAAGGGGAGTGTCTTTTAGTCAGTCATGTTCGCCCTCGTTGAACTTTGCCCTATCTGTGTAACAGTTTTAAAACAAATTTATAGCTTAGTTTTGTCCTAAGCAAGAACACTGTGAAGTATTGGGTTGGATGTGCTAGCTATATTTTTCTTATGCACATTAAAACATACATACTCTTCATTATAATTTAAAAGTGTTATTATTTAACATACTCAAGAAAAAATATGAGATAGAACAAGATTAGCAAAAGGTTGATCACTGTTGAAACTAGAGTCATGGGGCTACACCATTACCTCTCTAATTTTAGGTATCTGTGAAATTTTCATAATAAAATAGTTTTAAAAATAAAATAAAACACAATTATCAAACCTGGAGGTGGGGAGGGGAATGTTCTTTCACAGAGACCTAAACTTATCTCACATCCTCCAGAGAAGCAACTGTCACACCTTGGGAAACACTGGCCCATAATACCCGTGAGAAGGTCATGGCACAGGGACAGACACTCAGGCTTCTTTCTATCTCATAGGCTGCATCCTCTGTGCTTAGAACAACTGGTCACACAGATAAATGCCTGATTAAAGTTTGCTGAGTCAACGAATGAATGATTAGTACTATAAAAACCGGCATAATCTGAAGAGCCCCTGTTGTTTTTCTTTTACTGCTATGCCATTTGGATTCCATTACTGTGAAAAATATCTAGAAAGTTTCCATAAACTTCCACAATCACATCTGGTTGGCACTGGATGCTTTTTGCTAAATGAGATCAAATGTATTGTCTGATGTTACTTGGCTACTACTGGTTTGTATGTATTTGGTCAAAGAACCTCTTACCAGATGCTATTAAGAGTAAGTTTTATAACCCTTTGTCCCAAGTGGCTTGTTCAACATCAGTCTGGAAAAGGAGGAAGGGGCGAGGTAATCTCAGGAGCCAAAAGTGAGTCAGTGTGCTCTAGGTGTCTGACACTTACCAGCAGGCCAGCACCGACTGTGCCTGCTCTAAGCTGCTCTGGGACACATCCTCTCCCACTCACACCTACAGCCAAGTGAACCCTACCACACTCCACAGACACTCCTCTGAAATATTCTGTGATCAGAGTCTGGTACCAAATTAGATATCTCAGTTAAAGGTTGAATACACTAGAAGGTTAAATCTATCTAGCAGGATAGAAAGGCCTTGGCAGGATCACTTTTGGTGTATATAATTAGTTATCCTAAAAGACAGTCATAATGTGCTGCTTTATTATGCAAAGCAGTTAGTATTTTGCAAAATACTGTTTCAAGTTATAACATGATTTTTTTTCCTTTGCTAGAAGATATGAGCTAAATTTCTATTAAATATTCATATACCTTTTGAAACACCTTATGTATTCAGTGTTAACTCTTTTGAATATAGCAACAATAAAAGAGATTATGTGACTAACTTAAAGATCTAAAATAGCAAAAACTATTTTTTTTTTAAGTCTGAGAAATCAGAGCAGCAGTTCTACTTTGCTACCATAAAATACAAATACAGAAATTAGGTTTCCAATCCCAAAATCTTTTTTCTGGAAATAGCTTTCTCTCTTGCTCATAGAATGAGAACAAGCCATCACATCATTTTTATGGATCTTTTTCAGAAATAAAGTGGTTCAAGAATGGTTAGAGGGACTTCCCTGGTGGCGCAGTGGTTAAGAATCTGCCTGCCAATACAGGGGACACGGGTTCGAGCCCTGGTCCGGGAAGATCCCACATGCCGTGGAGCAGCTAAGCCCATGTGGCACAACTACTAAGCCTGCGCTCTAGAGCCCGCAAGCCACAACTACTGAGCCCACGGGCCACAACTTCTGAAGCCTGCACACCTAGAGCCCGTGTTCCGCAACAAGAGAAGCCACTGCAATGAGAAGCCTGCACACCGCAATGAAGAGTAGCCCCCGTTTGCCGCAACTAGAGAAAAGCCCGCATGCAGCAACGAAGACCCAACCCAACGCAGCCAAAATTAAATAAGTAAATAAATAAATTTATTTTTAAAAAATGGTTAGAGAAGGAAGCGGATGCAGGGTTGGTGGCTCAGCAGCCTCTAATTAGAGTAGCGCCATATGATGCACAGTCTGATGCTGTATTAAGCCAGTGCACTTGGACCACCTGAGACAAAGCTGAGGATCTGTTTCACATCTTGTTGAGTAAACCAAACCCCAAGTATTTTTCCAGGGAAGTGATTAGAAGGTAACTGTCACTTTAAAAATTCTACATGGAAATAAAGTGCAAATGGTCCATAAACAAATGAAAAGATACTCAATCTCACTTATATTGAAGAAATTAAAATTAAAATAGTACTTTCTCACCTCTTTGTTGGTCTATTGACATAGCCTTCTAACTGCTCTCCTTCTTGCAGATGGAGCAATCATCTAAAAACAAAAATCAAGTCATGTCCTTCCACTGCTTGAAACCCAGCTTCCCAGTTCACTTAATAGTTATATTTAAACATACATTACATCTTTCTTTAACCTAAATTGTATCATTCTGCAACTATTTGCATTTACAATGTCTTATAAATCTTTTCATGTTAGCACATAGAGATCTGTCTTTTTAGCTGCTGCATAATATTCCATAGTATGGCTAAGGTTCACTTAGCTATTCTCTAATTAATGAACAGTTAAATTGTTAACAATTTTTCGCTGTTATAAATAAGGCTGAAATGAACATCCTATAGCCTTCTTGTCACTTGAGACTGTTTTTCTAAGGAAGATACTAAGAAGAAATTTTTTTTAAAAATGGCCACTGCCAAGTTGCCTTCCAAACCAGCTGTGGGGACACCCCACCAGCGGAATGTGAGAGACCTACTTACACGTTTGCCAACATTTGCTTCTAGATGTTCTGAACTGTTCCGCTGTCTAGTCCCGTGACTTGTATCATTCTTTAATTCCAGAAATTCTTGTCTTTAATTATCTCTTTAAGTACTGTATCCCTCCCTCCTCTCCTTTTCCTCCTGTGAAAGGTGGAACTTTAAATCTACACTTTGTTTCTTCATTTTCCTTTCGTACCTCCCACCTCTTCCGCCCTTCACACTGCATTGTGGGAGAATTCCTTGACTCAATCTTTCAACTCACGCATACGCACTTCTTCCGTAGCGTCCGTCCGTTTCCGCGTGGGTTACGCCCTCTCGCCCTCGGCGCTTCTTCGTGGCTCTGCCCCCGACGTCGGGCCGCCGAGACTGGGAGCGAGCGCGCAGGCGCAGCCGGCGTCCAACCAGGAGCCCAACCGTGGGCTTGGCCCTGGCCTCACTCAGCAGCCATGGGAGCGTCAAGGCAGCTCCTGCGCTCCGTGATCATGGGCGCCCGGGGCTCCAGCAAGAGCACCCTGGCGCTACGCATCATCAAACACTTCCAGCTGAAGAAGTTCTCCAGCGGGGACGTGCTCCGAGACAACATGCTGAGGGACACAGAAATTGGTGTGCTGGCCAGCATTTTCATGGCCCAGGGGAAGCTCATCCCAGACGACCTCATGACTCGGCTGATCCTCCAGGAGCTGAAAAATTTCACCCAGTATAACTGGCTGTTGTGTGGTTTCCCCAGGACACTTACACAGGCTGAAGCCCTGGATAGAGTTTATCAGGTACACCTGGTGATGAACCTGAACGTGCCCTTTTAAGTCATCCGGCAACGCCTCACGGCTCGCTGGATTCATCCAGCCAGTGGCCGCGTCTACAACCTCGAATTTAACCCTCCCAAAGTAGTCGACGTGGATGATGTGACTGCAGAGCCCCTCATTCAGCATGTGGATGATAAACCAGAGACACTTATCAAGAGAATGAAGGTTTACGAAGACCAAACAAAACCGATCCTGGAATATTACGAGAAAAAGGGAGTGTTGGAAACATTTTCTGGAACAGAAACCAATCAGATCTGGCCCTGTATGCATGCTTTCCTGCAAACAAAAGTCCCACAGAGACACCAAAAAACTCAGTTACCCCACGAGGAAAAATCCTTGTGATTAGCAAGATGAGCAGAACTCCTTTCTTCACATGGAGTTCCTTGTTCTAAGACCCCACCATGAATGAATTCTTTTAAAATTATATTAGTTTCACTTCTGTGGATTTTATTCGGGATATTAAGGATATGCCAAATGAGTCTGATACTAAGAGTTGCCTTTTGGGGACTTCCTTGGTGGCGCAGTGGTTAAGAATCCGCCTGCCAATGCAGGGGACACGGGTTTGAGCCCTGGTCCGGGAAGATCCCACATGCCACGGAGTAACTAAGCCCATGCACCACAACTACTGAAGCCCACGGGCCTAGAGCCTGTGCTCCACAACAAGAGAAGCCACCGCAAGAAGCCTGCGCACCACAACGAAGAGTAGCCCCCGCCTGCGCAACTAGAGAAAGCCTGCACGCAGCAACGAAGACCCAATGCAGCCAAAAATAATTAATTAATAAAAAAACGATTTGTCTTTTGAAATTGTCTAGTGTGTTTTATCCAGCTGTCTTCTATGCGTGTGCAATTCAGAAACATTAAAAATGTCTAAACTTTAAAAAATTCTTTTAGACCAAAAGTACAAGAGCAACTGGTAGCAATCTAACTTGTGTTCAGTAAGAATAAGTGATTGGTAAGGTTTCATATTTTTCTGGAAAAGTAAAAAATTAACATTATACTAATTTGCAGAAAGTATTTCATCAGAAGCTTTTGTGTAGCCAGATACCAAAAAAGACATTTCTAGCACAGGGGATGTGGTTTTGTGAGATGCTACCTCTATAAAATTCCAGATAAAAATAACTGGATTTACCAATCCACTGCAGAATGCGAGTTTACTGCTGTCTTTAAACTAAGAAACCTATAAGGAGGCCGTATGAGCTATATTACTTTTGTTGTTAAACATACCTTCAGTTGACTCAGAATTTTCAATTTGCTATAAAAAAAATTAGGAAAGTATTACTTTGATATGATTTGTTTTCTTTTGAAAATATGTGTTCACTGAGGGATATAACATGTTAGAAATTGACATTATAAGTTCTTGTACAAGCTCCAAAATTGAATGAATTTTCTTTAATGGAAAATGTAATTGATGTCTTATGTTTTCAGATGTTACTGAGGTTAAGAAACGTGTTTTAGGGGACTTCCCTGGCGGTGCAGTGGTTAACACTGTGCGCTTCCACTGCTGGGGGCATTGGTTCAATCCCTGGTTGGGAACTAAGATCCCACATCCCACGTCCCATGCAGCCAAAAAAAAAAAAGTGTGTTTTAGGATCTACTTGCCAGTTCTCTTTTTGATCGCTATGCCTTGGTGAGTAACAAAGTATTTTAAAAAGAAGAATGAATAGAAGAAAACTTGTGATACTGCATAAAATAAAATACCGTATCATTAGGAAATAGAAATAGATCAAGCATGCCTGGTGGGAAATTTCCTTGACAGAAATAACCATCATAATTAGTAAACAGATGTGGCAATAGAAAGGCTTTATATGACAGGACCAGGAAAGTAACTGAATTTGCTGAAGGTGGAGTTCTTTATTCCTGATCAAAGAAGTTGATACCTGCTGGCGTTCGCTGACATCCTATCTTAAGGGGAAAAAATCTTGCCAGTGTGTGTAATCTGAGAATGAGTGCTTATGTACTGTGCCCTGGAGTAGTGGGGCAGTATGAGAAATGGAGGAGAAACCAGACTATATCTTAAATGATGTATTTATTTTTATTTTAGTTGGCGCTAAATCAAATGAAACAAGTCCTTGTACAAGCTATTACTAACTGCCTTTGAAAAATTCAGCCCATCTTACTCCAGGCACTTAAAATGCAAATACCAGCAAGTGTTTCTTATGTATTTGAGGGGAAAACTTATTTTTCTTTCTTTTGATTTAATTTTTCATTTATTGTCAATTTTTCAAAATGGACCAAGCCTTTTAAAAATTACAGAAAACATTTCATTCTTTAAAATACTTTCTATAATGTCTTATTTGAATATTGTTATATGCTTTCCAAAAAGTAAACTACTAAACTTATGAACTATCACTAGTCACTAGGTTATAAGACATCATTAGTCTTTACTATAATAAAATTAAATTTCAGGAAAAATATCAGTTTCATCTGCTTATTCAGGTTTTTATTATAAGGACCAAATTTTAATCTCCATGACCTCCAGTTGATTTATTTGTGACTGCTCTATCCTCACACATCTATCAGAAAAATCTACTTATGCTTATTCTTAATTCCTGCTTTGCTTGCTCTATCATTTATCTTGCTTGAGTGTTGTTAGTTCATCCATCTTGTTGAGTTTGTAATCTTTTGTAGTGTTGGTCTTCTTCATATGTGTGGTGATCTTGTCTCTGTAATCTGTATGGTTGAGATTCTCCATTAAATTGCATTGTCTGTCAATGAGTAGTCATCTTCTTGGGGAGGTTGCTGGTCTAAATTGTCCTCTGGCTTTTTGTCAGGGACAGTGAAGAAGGAAAAGCCACTGGGTGAGATTTCTCTGGGGTGTTCAGGTCTGGTGCCCAATTCCCCTCCTCATGACACAGAGCCATATCTGTCTCATCTGGGCTCCCTGGCCATGACTCCTACCTGGAGGCTGACACTTTGTCACTGCTGTTTGGCTCAAGAGCAGATGGAAAGGCATCAGTAGAGGATGAACTGATGGTCCCTCCTGCAGCAGTGCCCCAAAGACCGAAGTGTTGATTGTCCTTGTTACCCTCCTGCTTCGGGTGTCTGCCACCTTTGGGGATGGAGTCTTGGTGCTCCTTCACCTTTTTGGCACTAGTCTTCTGTACACATTTTAGATTGGGCTCTGTGTTTTTGCATCAACCCAGTGTACATCCCATACTTTAGGATTTATCCTGGTTTCTGGTTCACTGAAAGTTTCACTTCTTACTTAGGATCATCAGTTAAGCCCCTTGCTGCAGGAATGAAGATGCTGGACGATATACTTAGTCCACCACCCTGAAATGGAACCACATTGCCTCGTCCACCCTCAAAATTCATGAGTCATCAGGCCTAGAGCTATGGCTTTCAACTCTGGCTGCACATTAGAATCAGCTGGGAGCTTTAAGACAGAACATGGACACCCTGGATATTTTTATTTGGTTATCATGGGTGGAGGCCATGGTTATTGCTATGTTTGTTGTATTTTCAAAGCTCCCTGGCTTTTGTAAACCACTACCTTAAAGCAGCAGAGCTGACTTCCTCTGAGAGGGCCAGCCTTCTAAACAGTTTTCAACAGAGACTCAGAACCACCTGGCAGTCTCACCAGCTGGAACATTCATCACAAAAGGCTCTGCCCTCCTTGTCGTATTTTTTTCTCCCACACATGGAAATATTTAAGCAATGGATATTTTATCATTATTTTATCATTAGTCATCACCATGGATAACTAACACTTTTCATTTTACCTGTGTTGTTTATCAAGTGCCACATCAAATGTCACTCTAGTTACTGATTTTTGGAAGCTTGCTTACATAAATATCTTTCCCTGTGTGGCCAGCGGGTCGAGCTCTGCTATCTCTATTGTATTTAAACTCAGCTGGTGATGCTCATTTTTCAAGTATGCAAGTTGTGAAACCAACTTGCAGTGAAATCATGATATATTTGTTTGATGTTTTCTAGTCTACAATAGCTTTTGTTTAGTTCTTACTAAAAATCTGGGAAAAGCCAATTAAATGGATTCTGAAGATGAAGTAACCCAAAACACAACGCATTTCTCTAAAAAACAGCTAAATTTTCTATTAGTAATTGACAAAAACTTACATAAACTGAAATGGGAACATGTTTATGTGCAATTGTGGGATGTCGTTATTCTCCAATTAGGCCTATGATCATGGTCTTGTGAGATCCTTGCACACTTTTGGTGGTTGATCATCTAGACAGCTTTACAGTGATGCCTTCTCCAGCAAGGAATAGGAAAACACCAGGTATCCAGAATGAAATGAGTTTGAATAGAGTGCAGGTGGGGAGTAGGTATTAGGAAGAAGAAAAGATGGGGAATGTGTATAAGAGAACTTTGAATATTATGACACAGTAGGACTGCTCTCCTTACAGCAAGCTGAGAAAATCTTCATAATGTCAGGAGATTGGAAAAAAAATATTCAAAATTGGTGGTGGTGGTGGAGGACTCCAAAGGGGTTAGGATTACTTATAGGTAATGAGAATGTGTGTTTAGTAAAGTGGAGGTCAGGCCATGTGGATACAGAATTTGGCTATTGTCAAACTGTAAGGCTTTGGGAATTTATCAGATATCCCACTGAGCCACTGTTGCATGATGGCAAAAACCCACCCAATTATGATTATGGGTAAGAGAAGTCATGGGGTGAAAGAAACGAGGAGGAAGTAAAGTTAGATGTTGACTGGAAAGACGCTGGGAGGAGAATGGGAAATTGTTACTTGGAGGGACATCGAATTGGAGGGTGGAATAAATTAGAAGAAAATCTTTAGAACTAAGAAAGAAATTAGAAAATATTGGCAAGAGAATTGACAGAATTGTTATAGGAAAAAAAAGAACAGACCCACACTCAGAGGGAACGAGCTGTAGTTCTGCCTTCTCAATATTTCTTTTCTCCTTATAAAAAAAGAAAAACAATGTCTACTATATCCCTTGAGCACTGGGACATTGATAAGAACCATTAACTCAGGTAAGTAAAGAGGTCCAGGTAAATTACTTTGAAGCAAATGAAGTCTTAATGGGGTTTTCATCTAGCAAGAATAGGACTCACTTCCGGGCATTATTACCATTTGGAATGGCCATTTCATGGGGCTCTAACAGGTGGAAACGTTGCATGCAATATGTCTCCAAATGTGATCATTTCAGAAATCATTTGAGAACTGGTGAAAAGCTTTAGCAAGTTTAACAATCCTAGAATCTTCCTTTACTTAGTCTCCATGATATTGCTCTCAGAAGTTAACAAATTTAAGCAATAAGGCAATCAGATGACGTATCTGTATGTACTGGGAGCTTGGGCTCAGAGGTAGCCTTTACAAGTGATGACAAGGTGAGATTCAGGCTGTATATAACCACCATCTGACAGCAAAGTTTTCAACTATATTGTAGTTTGTTAGTAGCTCCCTTGTTACTTAAAATGTCTTCCCAAAATGCAGTAGGGAGGGACCCTCAGGACCTGAAATCTTACCTGGAAGCTGTAGTGACTCCTGAGTCCCAAAGAGATGCCATGGGCCAGCCAATGCTGCTCCCACAGCTGTGGGCACCAGGGGAGGGAAAATGTCAAGTTCTCAAAAAACAAACTAAAACAAAATATAATTTAAAAAACAAATTAACACAAACAAAAATAACAACAAAAAAAGCAGCAACACATAAGAAAAATGTGAGTCCCTTTCAGGGATACTGTCCTTCTGTTTGGATGACTTTCTGCTTCTGGTCTCTTGTTGGATATGCTATTGTCTTTGCCTTAAGCAGAGTTTGCCTTAAATCATGATTTGCAGTGTCAAGAAAGTACAAAAGCCCTCCTATTGTCCACAGGGCCTTCCTCTTCTGATGATGGTCACTAAAAGGGGGACACATTCTTCTAATATTTCACAGTTAACAGTAAGGCTTAGAATCATCTCGGAAGCCTTAACACAGTGACTAATACTTATTCTAGGATAAAAATGAGGGATATAAGAGGGCAGAGAGAGTGATGGTTGCCTACAGCATGGATATGGTGGTGATATGGGTTGTGAAAGCTAAGAGCGAGGTCAAGAAAATGGTACAGAAAGGGAAGTTGAAGGATAACCTTCTGCCACATATCTGCCTAGGGCAAGGCTGGGTGGAAAGCAAGTATTTTTGTTAGTCCAGCAAACCTTCCTCCTCGCCCCCTACAGAGTGATCTCTAAAAGTTTTCTCTGACACAACAGGCACCTGCCACATGTAATCCTTGGAAATTCCTAGCTTTTCTTGCACCAGTATTTGCAATGTTTCTAAACAACTACTTCCCCCCCTCCTTGCACTGCAGAAAAGGTGTCCATTCCATGCCCTGATGCATTACAGCTGCAGATTGCCTGGAGTTTGCTCATCACCACATGGCCTTTTCAAATCAGAAGGCTCCTTTCCTCAGGTCTCACGTGTGATTGCTGATAGTCATGTGATGACCCTTTCAATGATCTAACATGGAACAGCCAGCTGAGCAGGAAGGGCCATGGGTAGCCTTAGAACTCAGCCGATTGTCCTGTATCAGCCTGAGCTATTGGTTAAACGTTCACATGACCAACATGAGAACATGTTCATACAAGTGTGTGGAGCAGGGGAGGGTTCCTCATCTCCAAACACATGTTCTAAAAGTGTGAAAATCCCTAGCGTGCCTCAGTCTTAAGCTCCATTAGTGAGCTTGTGCATTCTTAGGGAACCACACGCTGTAGGGTTTATTAGGAAAGCCCAGCCACAAGTATGCGCCTGCCTCACGTCCAGACATTTGATAAAATCCACTTGCTCCCACCTCCCTAAAGACACAGCACGCAGCTGTATGTGGGGATCACCAGGGCCGAGCTGAACCAGTCAGCTCAGTGGGTTTGCATGCTCAATCCGACCCTTACAACAGCCAAAAGGAGCCTCACCAAGCCTTTGTATGAGGGGTCGCACTGTCCCTGGGAATAAACTCGATGAGTCCTGTTGTCTTTGAACTGCCCCGCCCACACTCAACACGTATTTTAGACAGCACATGACTGACTCACAGAAGAGAGCAAAGTACTGCACGATGGCTTTAAAGCATGCTGCACACCCACTTCCTTGGGCAACAGCCCCAAAACACCCAGGTCTCTGAGTGCCGACCGTGAGGACCCTTTCCCCTCCTGGCATCTATACACAGACCCAGTGAGTGAGGTCATCAAAATTCCGCAAAAAACAAGCAAATATCTAAAACTATCTCCTGAACATACAAGTTGACAACTTGAGCGAGAAGGTAGGAGCAAAAAGTCATTTATAGCTTGATGTCTCCATGACATAGTTAGCTACGCCCAGGTGCTGGGGTGGGGTGAAGCCTGAAAGAATCCACATTAACAGGGGTTCGGAGGCCGCCGAGGAGGTGTGTGGAGGACCTTTTTAGAGGGGCCAATGGCTCCAGGTGAAGGCATGGAAATGAAATGCCATACACTCCAGTTCCCTTCCCCATGGCATCTTGCCTCTGCTAGGTTAATGCTCAGAAGTTGTTTTACCGAAAGCTCGTTTGGCAGCTGGGTCTGAAACCCACTCAACTTTGCTCAGATAAGTTGTGTATTGTGTGAGGGTAGCAGGGAGAAGAGAGAGTGCTCACTCTATGTATGAAAAAGTCTTGGGAATTCAGGATAACTAATAAATGAGACCTCAGAAGGGACAGGAACTGGGATCCCTGAGAAACCCTCCACGGCCAGAGCTGAGCTCCCTTACTTAGCACAGGGGTCACAGGCTCCAAAGCCTATGGGGGTCCACACACACGAATCAGTGGGTCTAAAACAGAAAAGTGCTCGTCACTCAGGCTCAGGGTCCCCAGTGCAGCAAGTGGTTGCCCTGGTGCCTCAGCTTACGTTCCATGTATCTGTTTCCTTATGTTCCTCCAGCATGTTGGCAGTTGTAGCTATGTCTCCGATTTCAGAAAGAGTCACTCAGTTGGTTCCTGGCTTGGTTAGGGGCCATTCCTGGTCCAGTCCCATGGTGGGTAGGATGGCCCTTTCCAGTAGTTGTAGGTGAGGAAGTATGTGTGGCAGGTCAACTGGGTTACCTCTGTCGACATTTCCAGATCTTGCTTCCTCTTTGGGTCATGTTCTGGAACTGAGAAGGAGGCACAGGGTTTGTCTAACCTGGACTTTCTGAACCGTCCTCAGTAAAAGGAATGAGGAATGACCAGAGGCTCTGTGAAAACTTCCCAGCGTGCTCAGAGGGGGACTCAACTGACAGGTCTGTAGCTGGCGCTTCTCCCCCGGGCAATCACCTGAGCTGTTCCTGCAGCCAAAATTGACTCCTTTCTCTTCTTTCTTCACATTTCCAAACTATACCACTCCTCCTTACTAGTAATGTTTGTTTGGAAAGAGGTCTATGCCTGATGGCCTTTCCTGTAGGAAGAGTTCCAGAATATTCTCTCCCCAGTAAGAAAAAAAATTGGCAGGTGAGCTACTTGTCTTCACCTAGTTCTCATGTTCCGACATGGTGAAAAGGGCTGGCAGTGCTGCATTTTTCTCTGCTTGCTTGGTTCAACCACATCATTTGCCTTCTGATCCAGCATTTTCCAAGTCTCTGTAGACTCCACTCAATCTGTGTATTAAGAAAGGCAACATTTCTCAGTCTTACAAAGATTTATTTTCAAACATGCCATTTCTGGAAGGTGGCACCAATGTTCTTTACTGCTTTTTCTACCCACCCACAGCAGAGCAGAGCAGAGCCCCCTGATTTGGGGGCAGAACTCCTGAGTATGAGTCCAGCTCTCCCTTTATTCACTGCTTTGGAAGTCTTTAATTAGAGGCAATAATGGAACAATGGCAAAAATAAAACAGACTGACTCCTTAGGATTAGGGGAGGAATTATAAAGCCCCTAGGAAAATTTTTCTAATATTCTACCTTTCTGAGGAAAATCCTAGACCAGGAATTCATCCAGGCTTGGAGAATACCTCTAAGAACACATTTATGTTTTCTAGTCCCAATCTGTTTTCAACCCCAATACTTGGGAAAACTACAAGACACCCAAAAACTCTAGAGTAAGCCCCAAAGCCTTGGTTGTGATCTGGGAGCCTGTGATCTCTAACATTTCCAAGAAGGATCATATACTGGGGGTACATTGGTAGTCCCCCTTCTCCCTTTCATTTACTACCGAAAAAAAACTTGAAGCTAGGCAGTCTATGCCAGTGTAGGGGGTATTTAATTGCCTGTCAGCTATCCCCTCCTGCCTCTGATAGATAACAACACACTAATTTTCCCTTGAAATTCCCCTCCCATTCCCCAGTCTGGTGTGACTGGCTCCAGGCTTGGGTACCAGGTCTGGGCCTAGAAGATCACAGGGGCAGTGACTGGTTCAGAGATGGGCATGTGTCCCAAACTGAGCAGTGAAAATCAGCCCTGACATTGTTAGAAATACAGAGAAAAAGGTATTTGACCCCAGGATTGCTAAACTGGTAGATGGAACCCTTTGGTAACCCTTTACCAACATGTAGGGAATGCCTGACTGTGCATGAAACTAACACAGAGGAAAGCAGGGCTGAGGGAAAGAGGCAGTGACAAAAGTCCTTCACGTACTGTTGAGAGCCCTGGATCTAACTGTGCCTGAAATCACCCACCAAACATTCAGGCATGGATTTCAAAACCAAAATGGTTGGGACCAATACACCTGGTCTAGTGACAAATTCCTAGACCCCTCATTTCCCCCATGCTCTTCCCTTCATCTCTCAGACTTTATCAACTCATATTAATCTATGTGAGAATCCATCCCTGAAGCAACCGTGGAACTTGCCATTCTTTAGACATGAGTTTTCTTGATCATCCTACGGTAATCCTTTCTGGTTCACGGGGCTGCCAAGGTTCAGATTTTATCATTAAAGTATGTGGTCAGGAACTAACCTGACCACATATATAACCTGACCATATATAACTAAAATTATATATATATACATATATAACTTATACCATTTCCCATAGAAATAACTGTTCTAAAATTGAAAACACCAATTGTGCGGCTCTTGTGGGCTTCACAGGGCCTTGAGATCCCTTGGAAACAAATGTCACCTCTTCTGCCATCTGCCTCGTGGCACATGGCTGTCTTGCTGCTGTCTTCCTGCTGTGTTCCCATCCTGCTCTCGTAAGCAGAGCTCTGATGCTACAGGAAAATGTCAAAATAAACCTTTGCCTTCATTTGAAGCCTAAGTAAATAAACTCCTGGACGTGTGCCAACTCCTATCTGAGCACATGTGACCTCATTCATCTGCAACAAACAAACAACCTGGTGAAATCCACTTGGAGGCCACTGAGAGTTCCCAGGACTGTGTGTTCAGTATCTGTTTCTGTCCCGGCACTGGTGGACAGAATCCCTAGCTAGCTCAGCCATTCCTGGGGAGATGCTTTCCTGTGTTCTGGTCTCCCCGATCCTCTGCATGGGCCTTGGGAAGACCAGGCCCTTGGTCAGTAATATTACATATTTATGGAAGGAGGAGAGCGGGGGAAGGAGAGGAGGGTGAGGAGTGGGAGTAAAAGAGAGAGGGAGAAAGAGGGAGAGAAGGACAGTGTCAGGGAGATGGGAGGGGGACAGTAATACCTTTATTGTAACCATTTAAATTAGTACAGACTGAAATCAGTGTATACCTTAAATATTAGGATAATGATACTGAAGGAAATTTAATGAGTCAAACTCTTTGTGCTATTAATTTATAAAATTAGGCTTGGAGAGAATGTGTGCTATTAGAAGTAATTCTTTTATTAATATAAAGAAAGACTGTAGAGAGAAAATTCAATCTGTACAAAAATATATACAGTGACAAATAAAAGCCTCTCCCCACACCAACTCCCTGGCCCTCTCTTCCTTCAGTTAGCAGATTTTTATTTCCTTCTAGGTGAAAAAAAAAAAAAAAAAAAAAATATATATATATATATATATGGTTATACATATACCATATATAAAAATTATATATATACATATATAACTTATACCATATATATGTATATATGTATACAGATACATATATACATAATATATGTATATATAATTTTTATATATGGTATATAATTCATTTTTTCAATTCAATTTATATATATAATTCATATATATGGTACAATAAAATATAGTAAATAGATAAAACATACGTATAATTATATACGATCATATATAATTTATATACGGTATAATAAAATATAGTAATTAAATATATAATAATATAATTTATATTTATATAATTTACACAAGAGATCAAACTACACATGCTTCTTTGTAACTTACTCATTTTCACTGAATGATAAGAACTGAGGCTCTTTCACGGCAACACAGATCTCACTGTTCGACTGGCTCCCTGATACCCACTAAAGGCTTCTCTGTGTAACCAGTGCCCATGCATGGATGTCTAGGTTGCTTGTAGTGTTTGCTCTTGCAAACAATACTATATCTTGGTGCATATCTACAGGGTGAAATCCTGACTGGAATTGCTGAATAAACAACTCTATACACTTTTATTTTTGATTAATGTTTTATTTATTAACAATAAACAATCTGTTACTTGTATTAATTAGCATTTAGGCTCTTTGCATCTAATTAAAAATCTAGAGTAATTTTGGCTTAACCACATGAAAGTATATTTTCACTTTGAAAAATAAGTCCAGAGACAGGAAGTTCAGAGAGTCATCAGTGACCTAGGCTCTTTCTTTCTCTCTGCTCTGCCACACTGGGTATGTGACTTCCACTTTCAGTGGTCCTGCATAGTTACTGGAGCTCTACACCTCACACCTGCATTCCAGGCAGCAAGAAAAAGAGAGGGAAGAAAAGAGGGACACACCTCCTAGATGAGTCAGCTCCCTTTATAGAGCCTTCCAGAAAGTTCCACATAACGTTTCTTTTTTTTCTTTGTTAATTGGGGTATAGTTGCTTTACAATGTTGTGTTACTTTCCCTGGACCTCCCTCCCACTGCCCCCCCTATCCCACCCATCTAGGTGACCACAGAGCACGGAGCTAAGCTCCCTGCGCTATACAGCAGGTTCCCACTAGCTCTCTGTTTTACACATCCACATAACATTTCTGCTTACATCTCATGGACCAGAACTAAATCACATGGCCACACCTTATAACAAGGAGGCTGGGAAATGTTTAGGCAGCAATGAAGCCTGCCAAACAATTAGGGTTCAGCTTCTAAGGAAGGAAAAGAGAAAGGGGGCAACTAACTTCTCCCACACATCATTACTCATCTTGATAAATTCCAAAATGCTTCTTCTTTTCAATTTTTAGCAGAAAGAGCTGGATACATACATTTAAAACAAAAAAGCTCCTCTACAACTCCCACCTTCTTGTGGCTCTGTTTCATCTCTCTATTAAAGTGGGCATTTGGATGTCTTCATCCTAGAGCAACAGCAATGTTCGTCCATACAAGCAGAGCAGACATGTAGCTCTGAGAAGTTTCTGGCACATGGCACTAGCAGCTGTCATCACAAGCAAGGCCTTGGCTCCGTGAATAACGAGTCCCCATGAATCCATCATCCAGCTCTAACAAAATTCAACTCAGAGACAATCTCTTTTCAGCTAATTCCTTCCCACTCCCCCATATTTTTCGGAGAAAACTCCAGTCATATGATTTCATCTATAAATATCTCAGCATATATCTCTAAAAGATATAGACTCTTAAAAAAATACCACAATGCCATTATCACATGTAAAAATAACAACTCCTTAATACAAAAAGTCAGTGTTCAACTTTCCAAGCCTCATAATTAACAATTTGCTTGAACAAAGAATCCAAGTAAGGCCCCTGTATTGCAATTGGTAAATATGTTTAAGTCTCTTTTATTTATTTATTTATTTATTTTAACATCTTTATTGGCGTATAATTGCTTTACAATGGTATGTTAGTTTCTGCTTTATAACAAAGTGAATCAGCTATACGTATACATATATCCCTATATCTCCTCCCTCTTGCGTCTCCCTCCCTCCTACCCTCCCTATCCCACCCCTCTAGGTGGTCACAAACACCGAGCTGATCTCCCTGTCCTATGCGGCTGCTTCCCACTAGCTATCTATTTTTAAGTCTCTTTTAATTTGGAGGTTTCCAGCATAGTTACTGGAGCTCTCCATCTCTTGTTTTCTTACAATTAAAATAAACTTATTATGAAAAATTTAAAACACATATAAAAGCCTGTAGGCATTTCAGTTAGCAGCCGGTGGTCTAACTAGTACTCAAATCTGTCACCTTTTCTGCATCCCCAGCCCCCATCTCCCACCCCAGCCACCCACCCTGGTCAAGGCCACCATCATCTCTTCCTGGACCACTGCGATGGCCTCGCAATGGGCATTCCCAGGCACCCATCCGTCTTCCACCTGGCACAAATTTGGTCTTGCACCCCTCTGCTTAAATAGAGTAAAATAATAAGATCATTCACAAAAAACTTATGATATTTTTTTCTTGCGTTGTTCAAAAACTTGTCTCTGAAAGCAGTTTCCAAGATGTGTCCTCCAAAAATGTTGGGTGCTCACCTGAACATATAATATCAGGTATCAAGTGGTGCAACTGTTCAGACAGAATCGCTCTGGGCCTTGGTGCGTGCACTCTCTTTGCTAACCCTAGGGCTTCAGGAATGTCCTGGGGCTCATTAAAGTCCAGTTTCCTGGTTCACATTCTCTAGTCTTTCCTGCTGTCAGATAGCCCTTTCCTGATTTGGTTTCTGCCTTCTGGATTTTTCCCTGCCCGCATGCCTCAGTGTCCCTGCTTTCGGCCTGCCTTGGTTGCTAGTTTTTAACCTCTGTTCCTAGATCCCAGCTTGGCTCTCCCCTTCCTAGCTTTGGACCTACACCGCTTCAAAACTGTCATTTCCAATAGGCGATACACACCTACTCCACCAACACACACACACACCCATCACCACCAGCAAAGACATGAGTTCAAATAATTTCTCCTTAATTGGCCACATTATCACCATACCTCGTATTTCCTTCTGTCTTGAAGGAATTAATCGCGTAGTGAGGCAGTGAAATGGATAAATGCATTCATGATAGCAACACCCCTCCCCACGACCTGAATATAATAACAAATGTCCAGTCCAACATGGGGATCTGGTATTTATTTGGCTAACAGAGATTCCCCAGGATGTTGAATGATCATAATTTACTGTATAATATATTATATATAATGTGCATCCAAACATAAGTTTAGGTGGGTGGCAAAGATGAAATCATACAGTCTTGTTTCGGCAGACTTACTGGATAAATCATACTTCTAAAATCCTGGGGTTGAATCAGTGCAGTAGCCAAAGGAGGGATGACAACAGAGGAACAGAGTTACTTTTCAAGTTTGTTCACGCTCTGCTTTCTTCCTCTGCTCTGCTCCCAAATGTTCTTGGCGTATCTGTACAAAATGATCTCCTAAAATAATTTTCCCTCTAGCAGCCTCTGTGTCTGCTCCCTTCAATGGAGTAAACGAATATCTTCTCAGTGGCTACCCTTTAGCTGAACTTTCTGCCTTCCAGAAATAGAGCTTGGCTCTGGTCAGCTAACCCTGTGCCCTGCAAACTGCCCCAGCAGGGAGGGGCAGGCTGCTGTGACATGTCTTATGTAAGACCCTCCAGGGTGGCGCAGAGCCCAACAGAAGCAGGACCGCGCCAGGCAGCGCCTCCCAGCTGGCCCAGCGCTCCCCGACCCCATCATGTGAGCTCTCGGCTGCTCAGGGTGGCTAATTTTATCTCTTGTTATTTCCACTACAGCTCTGGCTGCTACTTTACTAGAGAATCTGGGGGAAGGTATCCTTCTACCTGTTAAGTCCAGATCAAGAAAGAAAAAATGTCTTGAACTGGCCAGAGAACTAGGACTGAAACCCAGTCCCCCCTTCAAGCAGTTGGAACGGCACATTTCAAGGGACTGTCTGTGCTGCAGGCCCCATGGATGTTGGTTATTTAGGCACAGAATCTCTCTGAACTAGAGGGGACCTTAGTAAGAGAGATTGTCGAGTGCTACTCTCTCATAACTGTAGTTAAAGGACATCAGGGTAAGTGTCTAATAGACATTTCCACCTCCCCAGGAGCCCTTGCATGGAGGGAGGAAGGAGGGAGCTGGGAGAACAGCTGAAAAGCACGTTTCTCCTCCAGTTCAGACAAAAGGCTTAATACGAGAGACTCGGGAAGCAATAGGAAAACTGAGATGTGGAGGTCACCTGTAGTTCTACTTTTCCATTCTATTCCTAGTTCCCATTTCTATGGAAAATCAGGGGAGGTGATTCTACAGATAACATTGTAAGTGCCATATCCAGTGAAGGCACATGTAGCTGAAAAGACAGGTGATCTGAAAAAATATTTTTCTCAAATGAATCCGTTCAGCTCCGTGCTTCAATTCATTTATCCATGCTATCTTTGGTAGGTTATTTTTAAATGCAAAAAAGGAAAAGGTCATTCACACAGACACGCAGTCTCACTGTCATAATCCGAGCCACCAGACCTTGCCAAAGGAAACTGACCACAGATCCCTTCCCCTGCAGGCCCAGATGGCAGCTCTGAGAGCAAGATGCTCTTCTGGAACCGGCAGCAAAGTCCTGCCACTCTTATTCAATTGTCTTGAGCATGTTTAGTTATGGAGCAACTTTCAGTGATGTCTTCACCTGCACATGTTAGAATGGCTCCTTTAACCCAAGTATAATATCTACATATGTAGAATTAAGACTTCCTTTTAGACACCACATTTCAGAAACAACACTTTATAGGGACCTACAATTCACTGAGAAAAAAAAAAAAACGACAATCAAGGCTAGAATCAGTACAGATACATGTTTAACAACTGGCTCTACAGAGAAATAAACTCTGATTTGTAGTGTTTGCCATTTTGCACACTGTTAATACTCCCACCTTGGCCAAGACCAAGCTAATCTAACTTGGCTGAACGTAGAGTTGGAAGGAGATGCACACAACTGACTCCTGAAGGCAGATGTGAGCCAGTGCAAGGTGGCATCAGCACGCCACTGGCTGGAATGGTCAACAACAAATCACTTCTGTCCCTTCCAGGGCATCTCACTTTTCCTACACCAGTATAGAACTACTGGTTTTATTTACTTTACCTTTGTCCCCCCAAAAGGACCAAATCAGGCCCTTTTTGGATCACTGTTGTGTCTTGGTCTCTTAACTGCTCAGAACTGACTCAATCATCACTTTGGGATTCTGCTAAAGTCCAGACAACTTTGGGCTGTCTTGATAAGAATCTGTGGAACCAGGAGAAGCAGAACAGTACAATGATTGAGAATAGGATTTAGTGTCCAAAGAAAGTGGTTTCAAAGTCAATTCTATCATGAAGATAAGCTAGGAGAACAACCCAATCAAAAAATGGGCAGGGGCTTCCCTGGTGGCGCAGTGGTTGAGAGTCTGCCTGCCAATGCAGGGGACACGGGTTCGAGCCCTGGTCTGGGAGGATCCCACGTGCCGCGGAGCGGCTGGGCCCATGAGCCACGATTGCTGAGCCTGCGCGTCTGGAGCCTGTGCTCCGCAACGGGAGAGGCCGCGATAGTGAGAGGCCCGCGCACCGCGATGAAGAATGGCCCCCGCTTGCCGCAACTGGAGAAAGCCCTCACACAGAAACGAAGACCCAACACAGCCATAAATAAATAAATAAATAAAATATTTTTAAAAAAATACTTAAAAAAAAAATGGGCAGAAGATCTAAAAAGACATTTCTCCAAAGAAGACATACAGATGGCCAAGAGGCGCTTGAAAAGATGCTCAACATCACTAATTATTAAAGAAATGCAAATCAAAACTACAATGAGGTATCGCCTCACACTGGTCAGAATGGCCAACATCAAGAAGTCTACAAATAAAAAATGCTGGAGAGGGTGCAGAGAAAAAAGAACCTTCCTACACTGTTGGTGAGAATGTAAATTAGTACAACCACTATAGAGAACAGTATGGAGGTTCCTTAAAAAACTAAAAATAGAGCTACCATATGATCCTGCAATCCCACTCCTGGACATATATCTGGAGAAAAACGTAATTCAAAAAGATACGTTCACCCCAATGTTCACAGCAGCACTATTTACAATAGCCAAGACATGGAAGCAACCTAAGTATCCACTGACAGATGAATGGACAAAGAAGATGTGGTGTATATATCCAGTGGAATATTACTCAGCCATAAAAAATAATGAAATAATGCCATTTGCAGCAACATGGATGGATCTAGAGATTTATCATACTTAGTGAAGTAAGTCAGACAGAGAAAGACAAATATTGTGGAATCTAACAAAATGATATAAATGAACTTATTTACAAAACAGATGGACTCACAGACTTAGCAAATAAACTTATGGTTACAAAAGGCAGGGGAGGGATAAATTAGGAGTTTGGAATTAAAATATACACACTACTATATATAAAAAAGATAAACAACAAGGACCTACTGTATAGCACAGGGAACTATATTCAATATCTTGTAATAACCAATAATGGAAAAGAATCTGAAAAAAATATATATATATATATAACTGAATTGCTTTGTTGCACATCTGAAACTAATACAACATTGTAAATTAACCATATTTAAATAATATTTTTTAATTCAAAAAATTTTAAGGTACACTAGGAGATTTAGGGTCTCACGACCTCTCCTAACCTCTCTAAATTGGAAAAAAAAATAATAATACAACAAGCTCATTGGGAAGCTGTGAAAGTTAAGCAAGCAAATGTATGTAGAAAATTTACCTCAGCATCTGGCACATGGTGCTCCATAAATAGTAACTATGATTATCATTATTGCTATTACTTGACCTGGTTTCTATCTCAGCGCTGTCACCGCCTCACTAGTCTATGGACCCCCCTCCTGAGAAGTGATCAGGGTACCTGCTTCTTGTGTAGCTGCCAGGAGCCACCAAACAGGGATCTCATGAGTCTCACAAGGCAAGAGGGCCCTAGGGTGGGACGTCAGGGTATCAGCCCCTGTGGTCCCATAGCCAGGCATTTTCTGTTTAGAAGAAAGAGTGCAACAGACATTTCCAGCAGGAAGGCCACCGTCAATAAACAGAGGGCCTTTGGAAGTGGACACAGTAGGCCCGAGCTGCCAACTACCCCAGCCTGAAGTTGGCTGCTGGGTAGGAGGCTTTCCCTGTATTCACCAGTCCTCCAGGCCTGTTCTTTACCTAATCCTGCCTCTCCTCCCTCAGCCCAGGCTCTTCCCCCCTCATCCCTGTGCTGAAATTCCCCTGCCCTGCTTCCTCCCTAGGCCGGCCACAGGGGCAGAAACATCTTTCAAAGCTGATCACATTCCTTCTATTTATGTGTCACTGGACAGTTTTCAAACTCTTTTACGTCCATATGTATTTTGACCTTATCAAAAGCTGCTGAGCAAGGCAGGGCTGATCTTATTACCCTCTCTTCACACCTATAAAGAAATAGTGTCCCAGAGAGGCGAGTGACTTGGCCAAAGGTAGGACAATGTTCGTGGCAGAGTTGGCCCACCCTTGGCTTTGGGTCTCCCTCTACACCTATTCTTTACACTGGGATTCTAACCAAGAGCCAGTTTTCCTTTATCAACCCCCAAGCTGGACAGTAGCCCCATCCCAATACCTGCATACCTAGGATGATGAATTCTCTTAGCTCTCCCCAGTCTGTGTCTGAACAGACTGTTCCCATACTACCTTTGGCCAAAGGATCTTTCTGAGCTTGACTAGTTGTATGTGATGAGAGCAGAGCTGAGGCCCCTGTACTTCCCTAAATGGACTCTTAGCCTTGTGAGTTATATAAAGGCTCTGGAATTCTCAAAGGGAAATCATTAAACAAACACTAGAGCTGGGAAGGACTTGAGGGATGACCTAGCCCAGCTTCTCACGGCACTAATGAGCAAATCAAGGCAGACAGCTTGAGGGACGTGGACCAAATTCCCAGACTGGTTAGCCAGTGGCCGAAGGGAGCCTAGGCCCTAGGTCTCCTGACTCCTTGTGTACTGCTCTTTCACCTTAGGCCAAGGCTGTTTCTTGACCTTCTAATCCTCTTCTGAAGACTTGGGATTTTCCGTTGTTTTTTAGGAAGGCATTGAAAAAACAAAGGAGGCAAGGTTGTAAACCCAAATGTGGAAAACAAGTACAAGCGCTTCCTTTACCAATGCAAGATCCTGCTGTTTCTTTACTCATTATGCCCAATGCAAGGAAGATTAGAAGATGTCAACTAAAGTAAATGACATTTTATACATAAAGCACTACACCTTTAAACATTCTGTGGTATTTTTCTTTAAATATATGTGAAGCCTAATTCCTAAACAATGAGATTTCCTTGTTCAAATGAGACCAAGTGTCTGAATGAGTGGCATAAACACCATGCTCAGAATGTCTTGGAATTCTTTTGGAATTTTCTTCAGAATTTCTTTAGCATTTTCTTTAGAGTCTTTGCATGTCTTCAGTGAAATGATCCTACATCTTGGTGAAACTGGATTCTTAGCACCTTCTCTAGCAAAGGCCACCGAAAAAAAGACTCCCTTGTGCACCTTCATCTCTCCACTGTGGTGATTCAGAGAATGTAGACCATTTATGTGAACCTGAGTATTCTTCCAGCTCTGAGAAAACCAACCGTCTTCGAAAATCTGTTGTGCTTTAGGAGAGAGACTCAGCTATGTTTGCTTTCAGGATCAAGAGAGCAAATCAGTCTCCCTTCAAGACCCAGATAAATAGTTCCAGTGAGGTTTGGTACAAGGTCCCCTTCCTCCCTCCTCCCAATTTTCTGGACTGCTTGCCGATACCAAAATTTTCTTTTAAAAATGGTAAGGCTGAGACTTGGCAGGGAGAGAGATTATCAAAGTAGTGAAACTTTTCATTCTGCAATAAAAGATTTTTTTAAATTAAAGGTTGAGTAACCTAGTTAAGGGAGCAAGTAAGCCTTCACATAAACAAATTGTGTACATGATTTTCAGATCTTCCCTTGGTTTGGACAGTATGGATGCTGGCAAAAACAGAGAGTGTGAAATACCTTCAAGAGAAGGAAGGACATCCATGGATGGTGGGAGAAAAGCCCTCCAGGGCTCAACCAGGACAAAATGTAATAAGGGAGAGGAGGTTTTATCATAAAACCAGTGAAGCATAAGCTCAGATTTCCTCAATTGCAAAAGGCTCCTTCTAAGGCTCTCTAGCTAATTTATGTTTATAAATTTATTTTTTTTCTTAAAGAAGTCCCCTTCTCCCGATTAAATATTCAGCCCCACAAAATCTGGGTGAGCCCCTGAGTGTGCCAGGTAGAGATTCTGTAACAGAGCTACATGTGTAGGCCAGGCTGATGTGGGTCCTGGATGAAAATGCTCAGAGTTGCCTCTTCCACTTCAATGTGCAAGAAGGACCACATCTCTCTATTTTCTGTGAATCAACCTGGTTGCCACCTGGAAGCACTACTCTGCTGGGCGGCTGTGCGCGTGCGCACACGCCCACCCACACACACACACACACACACACACACCCCTGAGGAGGGCTGCTCTGTCCATACTGGAGGCACAGAAATTGCTGCCAAGACCGAGAACCTCAGAGCCTGTGTCCCCATCCCCTCAGGCACATCATACAACCATCTTCCTTGAGGATTAGCCACTTCCTTGGGCTCCATTGACAGGGAAGAACAAATCTGACTCCATATTGGATCTCCTTCTTTTACTTTAATCTTTGTATTCTACTGCTTTTGCTACAAGTTAATCACTAAAGGGATGTTGCCTATAGCTTAAAGTATGCGTAAGGGCCCATCTCCGGGAACCCTGCCTCCCACGCCTGAGTGTCAAGCTAATGTACCTTGGTTTAGCTCACAGGAAACATCCTGACCAAGTCCACCTGTGAAGAGCTGCAGGAAAGAAGAAATTAACACATTCCCTCTGGAGTCTGGCTGGAACCAGGAAATATTTGCAACAACTTATCACTTTTTACTTTATCTCTTCAACTCCCCCTCTCTGCTCTATAAAAGCAACTAGCATCCAAATCCGGGCAATCTGGCTCTCTGGGACACTAGTCCACCATCTTCTTGGTCTGCTGGCCTTCTGAATAAAGCTGCTATTCCTTGTCCCAACGCCTTGTCGTGTTGTGTGGTGAGCAGTACGAGCTTGGACTCAACAACACTCCTGAACCAAATGACGGGCACACTCCCTCCTCCAGAAACCCACTGACCTCTTTCCTCTTCTGCTACAAGAGAACCTCCTCTTCACTAAGCAGCTTCCTTCAAGGCACTTGCTTCTTCTCTTTTCTGTTCTTTTAAGATAATTGTTTTGGTCTACTCTACCCAGAGTCTGAGGATGAACAAACCAAATGCATGGGGTAGAAGGCCCTGATCAGCAAACACTCCCAAGAAGAGAGGAGACTTTATGTTAGGTCCTTTTAGTGTAGACAAAAAAGGAAGAGTGGAAAGAAAACAGTACATTTCCATGTTAAAATAGAATGATTGTGGGCTTCCCTGGTGGTGGCACAGTGGTTGAGAATCTGCCTGCCAGTGCAGGGGACACGGGTTCGAGCCCTGGTCTGGGAAGATCCCACATGCCATGGAGCAACTAGGCCCGTGAGCCACAACTACTGAGCCTGCGCGTCTGGAGCCTGTGCTCCGCAACAAGAGAGGCCGTGATAGTGAGAGGCCCGCGCACCGCGTTGAAGAGTGGCCCCCGCTCGCCGCAACTAGAGAAAGCCCTCGCACAGAAACGAAGACCCAACACAGCCAAAAATAAATAAATAAATAAAATTTAAAAAAATAAAAATAGAATGATTGTTTCTATAAGTCGGTCACATGCAGCCGGTCTTGCCTCCTCATGTCTCTAATGGCTGGGAGAAAAGGCTGTTACAAGCCAGAAGAGAAAGCCCTTTTTGAATTTAGATGGGGTGTGGAAGATACTACAGGTTGCATATAAAGGAGTGTTCATTTCTAGGCTTGATCCCCGGGCCAAGGAAAAACTGCCTAAGGGAGTACCCAGCGCTTTACATGGTTGGCCCAGCTCTAAACCAGGTTTGGTTTTCACCCTCATATTTAGGAGTCAATATTTGCAAAAGTGCTGCAAATATCACCTCAAGGAAATGTTATTAATGTGTTCCCGTGGCCTTGTTTTTATTGTTTGCTTATTGTTTTTCTACTCCAGGTTCATTATAAGGAATCTTATCAGGTGGTTTGCAGCTTGGGGTAGAATGGTTCACTGCTGAGCAAAAAGCCACACAGGCCCTGCTGAAAGCCAGACCTGACCAAGTAAACCGTGGCCTCTCCTTGGTCCCTTCATCAGCAGGATTGCCCCAGCCCCAAAGGGCAGGAGAACTGGCTGTGGGTATTTACGCAGCTTGTGGGCAACGGAGGTCCAGCCATACTGTAAACAGTTCAACAGAAAGCAATGTACGCTCTCTGTGTGAACTAGTGTCAGTCCTCTATTATTTTTGCTTGTTTGTTTGTTTTTGGTGCACGGCTTCCTGATCGCTTGAATCCATTTCACATTAATGGAACAAGTAAGTGCATAAAGGTTTCTTATGCTCAAAGATGTGATGAATCAAATCTTTGGGAAAGAGTGAGCCTCTCTTAGGGTTCTTCCCAAGGGCTTTGTGAACTCTGCGATACAAATTTACCTGAGCGTCTGCACTCCTGAGGACTGTAGCTTCCAGTTAAGGTCTGTGTGCCTCAAAGTTGCCAAAACAACACTCTCGCTAATGATGTTTGAAATTCCCCTAACGTTACCCAACTTAGTGCTAAGCACAAATGAGGAATTGAATAAATAGGCCTCTATTGATTCCACCTCTCTGTAGTCAGCTTGTAACTAGAATACCCAAGATGAGAAATTACTCCTGAATCAACTTGCTGATTCTGGTTGCCACTTCAAGCATACCTGAGCTTTCTATCACTATCATTGTATTGTATCTCTAGGACCCACTGGTGCCTGTCTCTCTATTTAATTGTCTGACATTTTTAAGGCTTTAGCAACAGTACCACCAAATTTTCCCAGGATGTTTACCATCAGTTACTCATCTTAATAGGCCTATAGGGCAGGGGCGTGTGAACACTGGCATTTTATGGACCAGGAAACATACTGCTGATGACACAAAGGGAATCTGAGGCAGAACCATGATCGGACTTCTAGATATTCAGGGCTATACATGACCTGAGACTAATGTAGGTGGATTTTCATCATTTTATGAGTGACCCATTATTCAAAGCACCACCTTCTCTAAAAAGCCTTTCCGAACCACTCCAGTCCACAGCGAATCTTTCCTAGAGCACCCCTCCCCAACCACCTCCTGAAATCCTAACACACATTTTACTTGTATGTTATGTTGGTCTTTAAACACATCCTCTTTACATGATCAATCATTTTCAATGGTTCACAAAACCTTCCCTCTGGAATATTACCTCCTTAAGGATACTCTTGTTTGTATTCCTCTACCACCCCCAGCACCATGCTTATTCCAAGATGGGGCTGAGAATGCACTGCCTGTGACCACCACTAGCCTGGATGGCTGCTAATTGAGGACAACAAATTGACATAAAAGTGAACCAGGATGTGCTCCTCCGCTTGACCCAAAAAGGGCACATAGATAACCCCTCCCAGGTACTGCCTGCCCAGCGGTCTCCTCTGACCCAAGCAGGTAACAGCCACTGGCTCCCTACAGCCCTTGCAGGAGTCTTGCTGGGTAGACTGCACCTGTGAACTGCCCTCTTCGTCTCTCGGGTTCATGCAGAAGAGTCTCATGAGCTAACCTTGAAATGAGACTGTCAGAATGCCCTGGGGAACTGGGCAGCAAAGACAGAGCTGAGTAACAGCCTGCCTCCTGTGTTCAAACCAACAAGCCTAAGAGTAAACCCACCTGTCTACCCAGCAAGATCCCCACTTAATCTGATCATCCGGAGAAAACCAAAAACACATTGACTTAAAAGACAAAAAACAAAAACAAAGGCAAAAGAGTTCAACACAGAACATTTGGGAAATGAAGAAAAGAGCACAAAGTTATAAAATTATCCATTATCTCACCACCCAGGAATAAATACCATTAACATGTTGGTATATTTCTTTCTAGTCTTTTTTTTTCTCATGTAACTGAAATTGTAGTTTCGCAACCTGATTCACTTAGCAGTAACATTTCACTTAGCATTTTTCATGTTATTAAAAATTCCAAAAGCATGATGTTAATGGCTTCATAATATTTCCTATCACAGAGGTACTCTGACAATTTAGCCAGGCTTCTATTACTGTTCTGTTCACATGTCATGTTAATGTTACTAGAGGGTGGGACTGGGAAACCTGCCCAAATCATTGCACTGAAGTCCTTTTTAGGAAACAGACAAATAGACCCGCTTCCTGTTGGAAAAAATAACTAGAATTTCTCATGACAAATCTGTTTTCCAACGATATAAAAATGGCCAGTGTGACTGACCCTATTGATGTCCCCTCCCCCATACTTCTCTTGATCTATTCACCTGCAAGATGTTAGACCCATTCCTTGCCCCCTGACAGCTTCTCATCTAAAGCACCAAGGCTTTCTCCTTTTCTGCCTGGAAGTTTTCTTCAGCATTCAAAGACCCCAGGGGCAATTCTCAACCAACAGAGCAGAGTTGATGGATAAATACTCCCAACTTCCTTGACCCTCCCTGGGAAAGTTGTAAAGCTCATTCTACTCACTTACTTGAACGTTCCTGGTAGGACTCGGCCGCAGTTGCCTGCAGTGGTAATCCATTTATTACCGGCTTTCATCCGGTTTTCCTAGTCCCAGCCCTTCAGAGATGCTTTCTGGGATCCACTCCCAAATAGCTGGCTAACCTCAGCCTTGTCTCCAGGTCTGGTTGGGGGGAGCCCAAACAAAAACAGTCATCTAAAATCTTATCTAAAAAAGAATATAGAGGCAGGAAATCCCAATATTTCACAATTGGCCGATAAACTACTGCTATTAATCATTCACTCTATGTGGAAAATACAAGAGTTTGCACCACTAACATAAGACTGTCTGAAACCTCCTTCCTTTCTGAGCCATCTTAACTCCCTTCCATCCTCTCTGAAATTTCTCTCCATCATTTTGAGTGTAAATAAAACCCCAGTCCCCATTTCTTCAGTGGCCATTCTTTAGAACACACATATTGTTTGTCTTTAGGGCTATTTAGAAATCAGCCCTGTCACCTTCAGTGGTTGTTCTGCAAAGAATCTGTAGACACACAATTTGAAATGTCAGTGCATTAAACAGACCAAAGTGCCTGCTAAATCCAACCCATAGGTTTATAGTCTCTGTTTATACAGCTGTGGCTTGATCTAAACCTGCAGCAGCAGTCAAGTATCACATAAATAATTCACCAAGGAGTGCTTGAGGCCAATTCATAAAGCAATGAATGTTTTAAATAAGTTAGAAAGCCAAAGAATCTTTGAAACCTCAAACTGTTTACAAAAGAATTGAGACTCCTCTTTCTACATAAAATAATGCAAACCTTTCGCACATTTCTAGAACATTCTTTACTAAGAAGTATTTTTAGCCCAATGATTAAAGAGTCTATGGCCCATCCCTTTTCCCCCATCTTTGGACACTCATTTCCCACGCTGGTAAACCTTTTTCTTCTCCAGTTCTTGTTTTTATGCTATTTAGCACTTAGAGACAGATTAAAACCTCCAGAGGCTAAATTATGATACATTTCCCATTCCCTACTGATACATAATTGAAAACTAACACAATTCTAAATCACAAAATTAGTAGAATGACAACAAAGTTCTAGTATTTCCTATTGTGCATATTTTGATGCTTTTTTGAAATATCAAACATATTTCAAAAAATATTTACTTTCTGGCACCCTAATCATAGGCTAAGTTTGCCTATTCAGTAACGCCATCAGTGACACACCCAAGATTACAGACCATTTTGCAGCATAGAATTATGAACTGAAAAGCTGGCTGAAGTCCCAAGTCACATATTCAACTATACCCAATATACATAATAGCCAAAGAATTAAAAGATGCTCCAAATTTGGCCCTCTGGTTAGTATTCAGGCAGATGGTGAATTTATTTTACAAAAAAGTGGCAAATCTTACCAAGGGTGGTTATTGTGATGTCAGAGCCCCATCAAAGGAGGGTATTACCAGTAAAAATCAAATTAATCTACATATCACCAAACAAATGTCCCCAGGTTTTTCTACCAGCTACTGAAAACAAATTGACCTTAAAATAGCCACTAGACAGGTCTGGCAGCACAGCCAATTTATCAGCACTCATGCTGGCCTAAAACCTCAGCGGGGTTTGACGTCCAGGAGATGAATGGGGGGTTTGACGTCCGGGAGATGAATGGGAGCAGACTGTGCAAATAATTCAAGTGGTCTGACGTAAAGCTCCACGTCTTAGGGCTCTTCTAGTCCACAGGGAGAAAAACCCAACTCCAACTAGCACAAGGAAAGAAAGGAGGAGGGGAGGTTATGGTTTATGTACATGGGGACCCCTGGGTCTTCAGGAAAGTCAGGGGACTTTGGGCAAGCCTGAATCCAGGGGCTCGAACGGTGCCACTGGGGCAGTGCTCCTGTCTTTCTTCCCTCAGTTCTGGTTGCCTGGAACACTGGGGTCATTGCACAGACTGGAGCCTCTTCTTCATCACTTCAGTAAGATTTGGGGCTGTCCCTGTGTGGTTCAGCTTGCATCACTTGCCCTAGCCTTAGTCTCAGGCTATTTTGGCCAAGGCTGGGGTTACTTCCAGCCATAAATCCGGAGGTGGGGTTGCCCACATACACATGAACTGAGAATGAGAAGGGATGATTCTGCAAGAGATGCTGGGCAAGCAAGAAAAGGTGTTTACCATTATGCCTTATCCCTCATTCATATCATATGTTGACTGAAAATAGCAACTATGTCCTGCATCTTCCTGCTCAAAGCAGCTGGCAGAGACCCTCAGCTCTAGCAGGTACTCAACGCCATTTGTTGATTGACTGACTCCAGCAGAACAATAAAAAACCAGGGGGTTTGCTCTGACCAAAGGCCATGCATGGCAGTCTGCAGACAAAGGACCTCACCAAAGGGCAGAGCTTAATCACACAGGTTTTAATGAGTCTCTGGCATTTTAACTTCAAACAGGAAGCCCGAACAGGCTAGGAGATTTGACTCTATCTAGACTAGATACCCAACACCCAGAACAACATTTTTGAGTGGTGAATTTGTGGCTGGTCCTGTGTATAGGGGAACTGGGTAGCTCCTTACACAAAATTTTGACAATTTCACAAGCACTTTTAAGTCCCTACTTTCTCACCAGCCGAACAACCAAAGCCTGTGTGGTAGAGCATTACAGAAAGAAACATTAGGGTGGGTTCTAGTCACCACGCTGCTGTTAATAAAGATGTGTGATTCTAAGCAAACCACTTGGTCTCTCTGAGCATTAGCTGCCTCATCTATAAAACAAGGAATTTGTTCTCTTTAAGCTCTGGCATTCTAAAATCCACAACTTCCTGAGCTCTGTAACAGGGCAGTGGCTCCTAACCTTGACTGCACATTAGAAATAGCTTGAGAGATTTAAAAATAACCCTGATGCCTAGGCCACAATTCAGACCAATTAGATGCAAATTTCTGGTGATAGGAGCAGGCCTCAATACATATTTTAAATCTCCCCCAGGTGATTCCAGGTGATTTGCAGCCAAGGTTAAGAACCACTATCCTGCTTCATTCTGCAATCTTCTGGAAGAGCAAGCTGAAGGGGGTGGAAAATGAGAACCGACAAAGCACAGCTCCCAGAGACCCCGTCTGCAGCCATTGTGGCCCTGCAGCTAGTGGCATCTGCAATGAGCATTTCACTTACTGCATTAGAAATTACTGTCTTTTATTGTTGTGCCTAGTGCCATCTGGCACTCAGCATATTCCAGGGCAGGTTTCCAGAATCAGGGTATTATTATTTTTGGTGAATTCTTAGTACAAATGGTTTACCTAAAACTATTTCAGCCAAAGGATATTTTTCACTTTTAAGAGAATAGAAAACTTCAAGGTACTTCCCATGTTGCATAATGAACTAGGAAATGAGAGACACCCCAGTGATAATTTAATGATTTTCCTCCTCTTATGTAATAACAAATGTTTTTGTTCAATTACATGAATCATCAAATTTGCTCTAACATCAGAATGCATGGAAAAGCAGGGGGAACTATATCCTTGGCAATTAGCTGCTTTTTAAAAGAAAAAAATCATAATCAGTTGAGCTTTCTATGGTTCAATAATACTAACCAGCATTTATGTCACTTTCAATGATAGATTTGTCTGTTTCACTGAACCTTTTTTCCTAGGAAAAAATTGCTATACAATTTCATGATTCACATCCATACCTCCTGCCACATAATCGCATGTTCCATGCAAGCCTGCCTCCTACGTGCAAGGGCTTGCTTTTCACTTCTGTTGTTTGTTCCTTCTTCTCTCTGCTTTGTGAGCTCTGATGCCCTTTGAAAGTAGCAAGTTGGAAATAACTTCGGTTGAAGTTTCAGGAAGTTACCTTGCCTTCATGAAACGCTATTCACTTAAAAGACTTCTTAAAATATATCTGACAGGATTCTTAAAAAATGACATAAATGAAGTCAATGGAAAGTGAACCCTCTTCACTCCTCCCTTTTAAAAAAAGGAAACTTTTTGGTGATTAAATAAAAACAAATGCCTCAGTTGACCAAATTTAGCTTTATTTATTTTCTTCAAAGAGGCTCAAACTCAAGGGACCTATTTTCTTCTTTGGGTGGGGAGGTCCCCGGGTGTAAAGGGAGGCCCGTGCTTATTTTATATGGCTTCAAACTCAGTATTTCCTACACTTCAGGGTAGATTGCACTTCTGTGGGAATGTTCAAAACCTACCTCTTCTACAAAACCCTTTCTATAGTGATTTCTCACAATAATTCAGGTTTTGGCTTCTCTTAATTAATCACATTGTCTGATAACACCAGACTCCACTCCCACATAGGAACCCTTGCCTGGGGTTGAGAAGACATCACTCCTTTTAGAAGGAGGCTGGGTCCCTCATTCACCATTGTCTCTGTCACTCCTACTTCACTCACTTCAGTTACCATTTTTTCTCTGAAAGTTTTAAGAAGTTTGTATTAGTAAGGGTTTTCCAAAGAAAGAGAACCTCACAGGACAGATAAAGATATAGACAGATATCCTGTATCTATCTATCTACCTACCTACCTACCTATCTACACACACATATACATACATACAGGGAGGAGTGGAGAGATATTTTCATTGATTTTAACGGCCTCGTTCACATGACTGTGGGGACTGTCAAGTCCAAAATTTGTAGGCAGGCTGGCAGGCTAGAAATTTAGGTAAGAGTTGATCTTGAAGTCTTGAGTCCAAAATCTAGAAACTCAGGCAAGGTTTCTATGTTGCTGTCTGGAAGCACAATTCCTTCTTCTTTGGGAAACCCCAGTCTTCACTCTTAAGGCCTTCAACTGATTGGATAAAGCCCACCCAAACCACAGAGGGTAATCTGCTTTACTTAAAGTCTACTGATTGTAAGTGTTAACCACAACTTTAAAAATGCCTTCACAGCAACATCCAGACTGGTGTTTGACAAATAATTCAGCACCATAGCCTAACCAAGTTAACAAGCAAAATTAACCATCACAGAGATGCAGCAGAGAGCAGGGCTCCTTTCTCAGAAATACAATGTTAATGCACCCCTAACTTCCCCTCAACTCTCCTTCTTCCTTAACCAGGGGGGGCCTATATCTAGTCCTGAAACCAGAGAGCCTCGAATTCCCCCAAAGTTATTGATGATATTCTAAGAAATCTTTTGTCTGCTGCAGCAGCCCTTCCCTGAGGCCATACATACTGCAAGGCTGAGCTGCCTGTATGGGGGAAAGGCCTGGGATACAAGCACATGTGGGAAACCACATCCTCAAGTAGTATTTCAGAATATCACCTGTCCCCATTACATTCCATCAGTATTCAGTGCTGTTTCAGCTGTGCCCTCTTTTTTCCTTTCCTGCCCAAATTATAGAAAATTTCCTTTATGGCTTGTTGCTGATTCTTCATCACCCACTTACCCTTAAATGTTTTTGCACCCTGACTTCTGCTTTTCACCCCCACCCAACTGAAGCCATGCATTAGAGAGTTCTTGATGACTCATTAGTTATCAGATTCTCTTGGGTCCACACTGCCTTTGACCCTCAGCTGCATTTGGGGCTGTTACTATGCCCTTCTTTTTGGCTTTTTTCCCCCTGACTCTTTATTTGCAGGAGAATCTCTAACTGACATCCTAAGCACAGTACTCCCCAAAGTTTTTCTTCAGCTGGGCTCTCTTCTCCTCCACCACTCCTTAGCAATCTCATCTACCCCCACACGTCATCACTGTGATAAAGAAGACTCCAAAATGTGTATCTCTAGCTGCAACCTCTCTCATAAGCTCTAGGCTAATATTTTTTCCCATATTCAGAACCTCTTCACCTAGCTGTCCCTCTGGTACCTAAATCTCAATATGTCAAAAAATCATTGTTTGGATAAAAAAACCAAGAACCTACAAAATGATGCTATAATAGACACACTTTACAGTGAAAGACACATATAGATTGAAAGTGAGGGGATGGAAAAAGATATTTCATGCAAATGGAAACCACAAGAAAGCAGAGGTAGCAATACTCATATCAGACAAAACAGACTTTAAAACAAAGTCCATTAAGAAAGACAAAGTAGGACACCATATAATGATAAAGGAATCAATACAAGAAGAGGATATTACACTCAGTAACACATATGCACCCAATATAGGAGCACCTAAATGTTGGGTTGGCCAGAAGGTTCATTCGGTTTCTCCATAAGATGGCTCTAGTAGGGCTTAGTTGTCTTTAACCTCATTCGAAACAATTTTGTTAAACTGTATTGTGACAGCTGTCATATCAATGTGCATTTTTAAAAAAACTTATCAAAATTGGTGAATATTTGTGTAGCCATTTTAATATTGAAGATGGAAGATAAAAGCAACATTTTCTGCATATTATGCTTTATTATTTCAAGAAAGGTAAAAATGCAACCGAAACACACGAAAAGATTTATGCAGTATATGGAGAAGGTGCTGTGACTCATCGAACGTGTCAAAAGTGGTTTGCAAAGTTTTGTGCTGGAGATTTCTCACTGGACAATGCTCCACAGTCGGTAGACCAGTTGAAGTTGCTAGCGATCAAGTCAAGACATTAATTGAGAACAATCAATGACATACTCAAAATATCCAAATCAAGCGTTGAAAATCATTTGCACCATCCTGGTTATGTTCATCACTTTGACGTTTAGCTTCCACATAAGGTAAGCAAAAAAAAACTTCTTGACCATATTTCTGCATGCAATTCTCTACTTAAATGTAATGAAAACGTTCCGTTTTTAAAACAAATTGTGACGGGTGATGAAAAGTAGATAAACTGTACAATAATGTGGAATGGAAGAGATCGTGAGGCAAGTGAAATGAATCACCACCAACCACACCAAAGGCCGGTCTTCATCCAAAGAAGGTGATGTTGTGTATATGGTGGGATTGGGAGTCCTCTATTATGAGCTCCTTCCAGAAAACCGAATGATTCATTCCAACAAGTACTGTTCCCAATTAGACCAACTAAAATCAGCACTCGACGAAAAGCATCCAGAATTAGTCAACAGAAAACGCATAATCTTCCATCAGGGTAACGCAAGACTGCATGTTTCTTTGATGACCAGGCAAAAACTGTTACAGCTTGGCTGGGAAGTTCTGATTCATCTGCTGTATTCACCAGACATTGCACCTTTGGATTTCTATTTATTTAGGTCTTTACAAAATTCTCTTAATGGAAAAAATTTCAATTTTTTGAAAAATGGAAGACTGTAAAAGGCACCTGGAACCATTCTTTGCTCAAAAAAATAAAAAGTTTTGGGAAGATGGAATTATGAAGTTTCCTGAAAAATGGCAGAAAGTAGTGGAACAAAAGGGTGAATACATTGTTCATTATAGTTTTTGGTGAAAATGAAAAAGTGTTTTATTTTTACTTAAAAACCAAAGACACTTTTTGGCCAACCCAATATATAATATAAACACTAACAGATATAAAGGGAGAAAGTGATAAGAATACAATCAGAGTAGGAGATTTTAACATCCCACTGACATCAATGGGCAGACTTTCCAGACAGAAAATCAATAAGGCAGCAGAGATCCTAAATGACACATTAGAACAGTTTGACTTAATTGATATCTACAGAACACTACATCCAAAAAAAGCAGAATACACATTATTTTAAAGTGCACATGGAACATTCTCTAGGATAGACCACACATTAGGACACAAAACAAGTGTCAACAAATTTAAGAGGATAGAATTTATTTCAAGCGTCTTTACTGACCACAATGGTATGAAACTAGAAATCAACCACAGAAAGAAAAATGGGGAGAAAAACTAATCACATGGAGACTAAACAAAATGCTACTAATAAAAAAAAATGAGTCAATGATGAAATCAAAGAGTAAATTAGAAAATACCTCAAGACAAACGACAATGAAAATACAACCTTACAAAATCTATGGGATGCAGCAAAAGCAGTTCTAAGACGGAAGTTCATAGCAATACAGACCTTCCTCGAGAAATAAGAAAAATCTCAAATAAACAACCCAACTTACCACCTTAAAGAATTAGAGAAAGAAGAACAAACAAAACCCAAAGTAAGCAGAAGGAAGGAAATGATAAAGATCAGAGAGAAAATAAATAAAATAGAGATCAAAAAACTAACAGAAAGGATCAATAAAACCAAGAGCTGGTTTTTTGAAAAGATAAACAAAATTGACAAACCTCTACCTAGGGTCACCAAGAAGATAAGACAGATGACCCAAATGAACAAACTAAGGAATTAAAGAGGAGAAATAACAACTGATACCACAGAAATACAAAAACTCATAAGAAAATACTATGAACAGTTAAATGTTGACAAATTGGACAATCTACAAGAAATGGACAAGTTTCTAGGAACATTCAGCCTGCCAAAATTAAGCCAAGAAGAAACAGATAATTTGAACAGACCAATCACTAGAAGTGAAATAGAAGCTCTAATTAAAAAAAAAAAAAAAAAAAAAAAATCCCTGCAAACAAAAGTCCAAGACTAGACGTCTTCACTAGGGAATTCCACCAAAAATACAAAGAAGAATTTATACCTATCCTTCTCAAACTATTCCAAAAGACTGAAGAGGAGGGAAAGCTCCCAAAGTCATCCTATGACACCACTATCACCCTGACCAAAACCAGAGAAAGACACTACCAAAACAGAAAATTACAGGCCAATATCTTTGATGAATATAGATGCCAAACTCCTCAACAAATATTAGCAAACCTAATCCAACAATACATAGAAAGGATCATACACCACAGTCAAGTTGGATTCATTCCAGAGTCGCAAGGATGGTTCAACATACATAAATCAATCAATGTGATAAATCACATTAACAAACAAACAACAAAGACAAAAAACACATGATCATCTCAATAGATGCAGAAAAAGCATTTGATAAAATTCAACATTCACTCATGATAAAAATTCACACCAAAGTGGGTATAGAGGGTACATAACATAATAAAACCTGCTTATGACAAACCCACAGCCAACATAATATTAAATGGTGAAAAGCTGAAAGCCTTCCCACTAAATTCTGGAACAAGAGAAGGATGCCCACTATCATCACTTCTATTCAACATAGTATTGGAAATCCCAGCCACAGAAATCAGACAAGAAAAAGAAATAAAAGGTATCCAAATTGGAAGGGAAGAGGTAAATTTATCATTACATGCAGATGACATGATAGTCTATATAGAAAACTCTAAAGACTCCACACAAAAATATTAAAACTAATAAATGAATTCAGCAAGGTAGCAGGATACAAGATAATTAGATTGAAATCTGTTGCATTTCTTTTTTTTTTTTTAATCTTTCCTGCATACAATGCTTCGCATTTTTAAAATTTATTTTTGTCTGTGTTGGGTCTTTGTTGCTGTGCGCAGGCTTTCTCTAGTTGCGGTGAGTGGGGGCGACTCTTTGTTGCAGTGTGCAGGCTTCTCACTGTGGTGGCTTCTCTTGTTGCAGAGCATGGGCTCTAGGCACGTGGGCTTCAGTAGTTGTGGCACACAGGCTCAGTAGTTTGGCTCGCGGGCTCTAGAATGCAGGCTCAATAGTTGTGGTGCACAGGTTTAGTTGCTCCGCGGCATGTGGGATATTCCTGGACCAGGGCTCGAACCCGTGTCCCCTGCATTGGCAGGTGGATTCTTAACCACTGTGCCACCAGGGAAGTCCTGAAATCTGTTGCATTTCTTTACACTAACAATGAAATATCAGAAGGAGAAAGTAAAAAAACCAATCCCATTTAAAACTGCATTAAAAAAAAAAAAAGAAAAAAACTAGGAACAAACCTAACCAAGATGAAAGACCTATATGCTGAAAACTACAAAACATTGATAAAGGAAGCTGAAGATGATGCAAAGGGATGTATCTCATGTTCTTAGATTGTAACAATGAATATTGTCAAAATGGCCATACTACCCAAAGCAGTCTACATATTTACCCTACCAAATTACCCTTGACATTTTTCACAGATCTAGAACAAATAATCCTAAAACTTATATGTAACCACAAAAGAAAAGACCCAGAATTGCCAAAGCAATCCTGAGGGAAAAGAATAAAGGTGGAGGCATAACCCTCCTAGACTTCAGACAATACTATAAAGTTACAGTAATCAAAACAGCGTGGTACTGGCACAAAGACATATAGATCAATGCAACAGAATAGAGAGCCCAGAAATAAACCCACACACCTATGATCAATTAATCTGTGACAAAGGAGACAAGAATATACAATGGAGAAAAGACAGTCTCTTCAGCAAGTGGTGTTGGGAAAGCTGGATAACTTCATGTAAATCAGTGAAATGAGAATTCCCTCACACCATATACAAAAAAAAACCTCAAAATGGTTTAAAGACCTAAATATGAGACATGACACCATTAAACTCCTAGAAGAGAACATAGGCAACACATTTTCAGACATAAATCATAGCAAAGTTTTCTTAGCTCATTCTCCCAAGGCAAAAGAAATAAAAGCAAAAATAAACAAATGGGACCTAATCAAACTTATAAGCTTTTGCACAGCAAAGGAAACCATAAACAAAATGAAAAGACAACTTATGGAATGGGAGAAAATACTTGCAAACAATGTGACCAAGAAGGGCTTAATATCCAAAATACACAAACAGCTCATACAACTCAATAACAACAACAACAAAAACAACCCAATCAAAAAATGGGCAGAAGACCTAAATAGGCATTTCTCCAAAGAAGACATCCAGATGGACTAAAAGCACATGAAAAAATGTTCAACATCACTAACTTTTAGAGAAATGCAAATCAAAACCACAATGAGGTATCACACAGGTCAGCATGGCTAACAACAAAAAGTCTGCAAGTAATAAATGCTGGAGAGGGTGTGGAGAAAAAGGAACCTTCCTACACTGTTGGTGGGAATGTAAATTAATGCAGCCACTATGGAGAGCAGTATGGAGGTTCCTTAAAAAACTAAAAATAGAGTTACCATATGATCCAGCAATCCCACTCCTGGGCATATATCTGGAAAAGATGAAAACTCTAATTCGAAGAGATACATGCACCCCAATGTTCACAGCAGCACTATTAACAATAGCCAAGATATGGAAACAACCTAAATATCCATCAACAAATGACTGGTTTAAGAAGATACATGTATCTACACAATGGAATACTACTCAGCCACAAAAAAGAATGACGGACCTAGAGACGATCATACGAAGTGAAGTAAGTCAGACAGAGAAAGACAAATATTATACAATATCACTTCTACATGGAATCTAAAAAATAATACAAATGAATCTATATACAAACCAGACTCACAGACATAGAAAACAAACTTATGCTTACCAAAGGGGAAAGGGGATGGAAGAGGGATAAATTAGGAGAATGGGATTAACAGACAGTTGACTGAAAAATGGCAGAAGGTAGTGGAGCAAAAGGGTGAATACATTGTTCAATAAAGTTCTTGGCGAAAATGAAAAGTATCTTTTATTTTTACTTAAAAACCAAAGGAACTTTTTGGCCAACCCAATACTATCTATAAAATAGATAAGCAACAAGGATTTACTATATCACACAGGGAACAATATTCAATGTCTTGTAATAACCTATAATGGAAAATAATCTGAAAAAAATATGTACATATAAAACTGAATCACTTTGTTGTATACCTTAAACTAACACAATACTGTAAATCAACTATACTTCAATAAATTTTTTTTAAGTTATTATGTCTCTTTGCCAAAAAATTGTGTTTGTGTGTGTTTGTGTGTGTGTGTGTTTGTATGTGTGTCTATGTGTGTGTGTGTGTTTGTGTGTGTGTGTGTCTATGTGTGTGTGTGTGTTTGTGTGTGTCTCTATGTGTGTGTGTGTCTATGTGCTTATGTCTGTGTTTGTGTGTGTGTGCGTCTATGTGTTTGTGTGTATGTGTGTGTGTGTGCCTATGTGTTTGTGTGTGTGTGTCTATGTGTTTGTGTGTGTGTGTGTGTCTGTGTGTGTGTGTTTGTGTGTGTGTCTATGTGTTTGCGCGTTTGTGTGTGTGTGTCTATGTGCTTGTGTGTGTGTGTCTATGTGTTTGTGCGTGTGTGTGTGTACTCCTGGTACTGAACCCACTACGAATGTACCATATTTTCCAAGTACTCAGGTGCCAACTCTAGCAGTATTTTCTGACCACTGTCTTGCCTTGGCCCCCACATCCACCTCGTTTCCAAGCACTATTTATTCCACCACCATTTTGTCTTGAGTCTCTCACACACCATTCCTTCTCTTTATGTTCTCACTGCCACCATCCTGGTGAAGGCTCCTCATGGCTCATCTCCTCTTTCACAATAGCCACCTCACTCCACCAGCAAATGAGCCTCCTTAATGTTCCTAAACACAGCTGGTTTCTCACTCACCACACTTTTGCTCAGGTCATACTGTTCTATTCCCACTCCCATTCCAAGCCCTGGATGGTGTGGGACACAGAGATCTCAATACAACTCTGTTACTTGAGGGGCTCATGGACTTTAATAAAAGACCTGGAAAAAACAACCCTGCCCTGAGCCAGGAAAATATTTCAACTAGAGACAGCAAACCGGTGGCCACATACCGATTGCAAACATATTTTGATGATCCTCGTAAGGTTTTAAACATTTTAAAATTAGTTTCTTAACATTCAATAAATCAGAAGTGTGCATGCAAAAGCTGGATTTCCAGCTTCTCTCGAAAAACAGTGACATTTAGCAACACTGGACCTATATTCCCCACTGGCTGACACTTGGCTGGAGCTGATTCATGTGCCCCCCTTGGGACAGGGCCTAGAGACTCCAATTAGCCACACTTCCTTCTCACCCTATTTAAAGAACCAGCCTGATCCCAATAGACACAGGATTTTGGAACCCCTGATCTAAATCATTCAGGACCATAACTTCATTCTGTAGCCCACCTACCAGTCAGGTTCTTCCTACAAGAACATGCTAAGGAGTTTTCCAGATTTCACGCTGACCTCCATCTCCGGGCTGACCCATGAAGGTCCATCTCAGAGGGGCCAGTGGACCCATTCCCTACACCAATTAATGCCTGTGACCTCATTTCGTTTCCTTCGGCCTTTCGTCTCCTTTGTTTCAAGTGAAAGGAAGCCAAAATTCTAAACAAAAACAAGCTTTCGACCTCACTCTCCTTAAAGAACAAAGTAGAGCAATGACTGCCAACCCATCTCAAGTGCAAGTACCTCCACAGAACAAACAGCAGCAGTCTGACACGGCCCAGAGGCCACGGGACCACAGGGGAAAATGAAGGGACTTTCCCGAGTTAAGCAAGGATTCAGCACTAGTGGTTCCGGAAGTGTTTTTAGATAAAATGCGAAAGTTCCAGAAGCCATCTGGTTATTTTTTTATAAAGCAAATATTTAGGGACTCCCAGGAATCCTCCAGATAATTAATGGAATTTACCCTTTTTTATCCAGTTACCTCGTTCACTGCAGACTCAAGTCTCCATAACGGAACAAGACAGTATGGTCTGTGAACAGACTGAACTCCTTTGACCCTTTATCTTGGCAGAAACTCCAATGATGAATATGAAATGTCAGTTGCTGGGTGGCACCCCAGCTAAGATGAAAAGTGAAACAGGGCAAGTCTTCAGCTGGAAGTGTGTGTTCAATTACTGTGTCGTCAAATTCCTCAAGTTTTACTGTAATCTGATTCACCCACAGCTAGTTTTTTCTGAGGGAAAATTTATATATATATATATATATATATATATATATATATATATATATATATATATATATATATATATATATAAACACACACTGTACATACACTGGCTAAGATTTGATGCTTCTCTACTTCCACCACTTCGCAAAAACACAATTAGATGCATCAGGAGCATGTTACCTAGGTTGTTTTTAATGCAAACAAGGAGTGAGATGCTGTCACCTTTCCAGGTGCCTCAACTCTAAAGAAGCTGGGGGTTTTCTGGTGAAAAGTTCTTCCTTAGCCTGATTTGTGACCAGAAATGTACCTAATACAGATTCCTAGACATATGTTATTGTGAGGAACTATCCGCCATGCAGCTGGCCTGGCACTGGAGGGACTAAAGGTCACCGATTTAATTCACCAGCGCCTCTGCCCCCCGCGTGTGCAGCGGCAGCGCGCCCGCCAGGACCCCTCCTGTGGCCGGGAGCCGGTGAGCTGCGCAGACTCAGGCCAGCCTGCCGGAGGTGCCGGCAATGGCCGTGGGCGGGCTCCGGCAGCCCCAGACAAAGGCCCGGCTCCCACGTGCACTTTCCTGGTGACAGCAGTGACGATAATAAAAAAAATAATACAAGCATGCCCAGTTCGGGCTTCTGTGGAATTGAGAGTCAGCTGAGGCTCCTTGCTTCAGAGACATTGGCTAAGTGCTAACCTAGGTGGGGGCTTGCTCAGCACCCCGACCGCCTCCCCCCCGAGGCACCCACACCCATCACTCGGGGCCACGCTGTCCTCTCTGGCTGGGAAGTCTTGGCTCCTGCCATGTCTCCTTCCCACCCCTGTGTGTCCGCTCAGGCCCTGCCAGCCCAGAGCTCCCAAGCTGGCGGCCGAGGGGAGGCTGGACCCTGCCTGCAGGAAGCGTTTGTTCATCTGCAGAGTGTTCTGTCGGCTCACTGTTTTGCACTCAGCCACTCACTCCACATGCCCCGCAGGTGAGTGGTCCCCCCCACCAAACGTCAACACCTGGCTCCGCGCTTCACTCGCTCCTGTCTTGAAGGTGAGCGCAGCACCCCGCCCCCATCCCTTCAACACCTGGCTCCGAGGTCGTGACTCAGCACCTTCCAGCCACTCCTGACTCGTCCCCACGGGGCTCCGGCTTCTCCGGCGCTGTCGTACCACGTGACCTTAATCTTGTTGAGAGCGTAGCATCTGTTTCTTCTCAGTCTTTTCTGTCACTATGTGCTTTGCTTCCTTCCTGCTGGAAACAGGGAGCTCCCTGAAGACATGGACTGCAGGTATTTTCACAGAGGGTGTTTCTAAGGGGCATTACGGCAGTACCAGGGAGAAGATTCGGTGGGCTAGAAGACAGGAAGAGACAGGGACACAGAGGGCAAGAACCAGCTTATCTCTTTTCATAACGTCCTTTACAACGTTCAAAAGAGATTCATGCTACCCATTCCTCAGGTAAGATACTGAGGCCCACAGGCTGATGAAATCAACCACAGACCACGTGTGGGTAGGGCCCGGATCTGAGCCTAGACTTTCAACACAGAGCTCTCTCTATTAAGCTGTGTTGTCTGCCTTTGACCTATCTAGATATTTCCCTAGATGCAAGAAGAAGCAAAAGAAGCATTTCTTCTATCTGGGTAAAGGACGAAAACTAAGGAACCGATGAAGACTTCCCTTTCTGTCATTCATGGTGGAGGCAAATGAAGAGTGGAGCAATTCAGCCAAATTAAGCCACTTTGCTCAGCAAAGCCCCACTTGCCTTGCGTGCTTCTGTTACACCCGCAGGAAGAGGCCAGAGGCTCCTGTGCGCCCCACACCGTCCCCCAGCACTTACCGAGTGCTGCCGGGTGCTGAGTGTGTGCTAAGCGCGTGGTTCAGAATTCCTAACGAATGAAGCCAACTTGGAGACGTTGCGAGGTGTGAAATGCAAGGCTATTTTGCCTGGCAGGAAAAAGCTGCTATTTTTCTACCTTATTTTAACTGCTCTAGGAAACTTGTAAGAATGACAAAATTACTCCCACACCTGTCCCCTCCCCTCAGTGAAGGGGAGGTGGGGCAGGAGGAGCAATGTGACCATCAGGGCTTCCTGCCAGCTCTGCTGCTAAAGGCTGAACTCATTTTAGTTTTGTCAAGTAAAATGAAGACATAGGAGGTTTCTCGAACTGACTCTGTACCAGTAAGAAGAGGAGAGGGCAGGGTCCGTGTTAGGAGGGAGGGGGTTTAAGGTGCAGTTGAATTGTTCAATCGCCCCTGGGCAGGGCCAGGGCAGTCAGGCACTTGGTCGCTGCTGAGTGGAAAACTTGATGCCCTGGGACGGTTTGAGGTCTCCAACATCACCCTGATAATAGAACAGAGCAGTTGGTGCCAAGACCTCGCACTCAGAAGCCAGGCTTCATTCCAGGAGAGGCCAGGACCAGAAGCGGAGCTGGCATCCGAATGTCCACTAATTCCTCCAGTGGTGTTATCTTGGTGCCACAGGACTCAGTCAAGCCAGAGCATAGCAGGAAGATGATGACCTGGGAATTCCAAAGGGTGAGGCCCTGAATTCCACGAAATCCCAAAGTTATTGCAACAACCTTGGGCAGCTTCTCAATCCTCCAAGCAATCACTCTGCTCCTGCCCAGCTCAGAACGTGCCTTACTTTTTATCACCTCTACATTTGGGGTGACACATTCTCCCCTGACTGGCTCCTGTTAGGTAACAGTTTGTTCCCATGACTTGATGAGATGCCTGGCTGACGGCTCAAGGATTAAGGATTTAGATTCTGTTCAAGTTCACATATCTCTAGGAAGCCCCACCCTTGGCTGGCTGGTAGCGGGAAAGTTCATTGAATTTAATTATTTGATTAGACAATCCATTAATGTGCTTCAAAACTCAAAATGATATAAAATGTTCCCATTGAAAAATCTAACGTTCTCTTACCCACCATCACCCCATCCATCCCATTCTCTACCCCACAAAGTAACCATTTTACTGGTTCCTCAGTATGCTTCCAGTGTTCCTTTATGCAAATACAACCAAATATGAAAGTACACTCATTCCCCATCCCTTACACAAAATGTAGCCAATATACACTGTTCTGCATTTTTGCTGGCAATCATTCTCTCTCAGTTTACTGAGAACTTCCTCACTCATTTTTGTAGCTGTGTAGTGTTTATCTGGTTCCATCACAATTCATTTAACTGGTCCTTGGTAGATGGTCCCTTAGACTGTGTTCAGTCTTTGCTATTACAAAACAGAGCTGCAAAGGAAAACCTTGGACATACATCCTGTTATATATACGCAAATCTATGTGTAGGAAAATTCCCAGCAGTGAGATTGCTAGATCCTAGGGTCAATGCATTTGTAATTTTGAGGGATATAACTCAACTCTCTTCCACACAGCTGGCCTGTGTGCCCCTCACAAGCATTGTAGGAAAGTGCCTGTTTGGTGGGATAAATGTTTGAGGAGAGCCGGTTCCCTGTGCAGGGACGGCTCTGAAGATGCTCTGTGAGAGAGAGGTGAGAGGCGGCAGACTGTTCTGTGTTGTACTAAGTGGTACCCAGAAGAGCACTGGAATGAGGCTCAGAGATGCCAAATCCACTGGCGTCACCACAGGGCTCAGAAAGTGCCCTGCAGCATGGTCGCCTTTGGGAAAAGAACTTGAACAACTGCTTTAGACCCTAATCTGAAGAACTCAAAAAAGATCTGATGCCCTCAAGACCAGTTTTTGTAGAATGAAATAATGCCATTTGCAGCAATATGGATGGACATAGAGATGATCATACTAAGTGAAATAAGTCAGACAGAGAAAGACAAATATCCTATGATATCACTTATATGTGGAATCTAAAAAAAATGATACAAATGAACTTATTTACAAAACAGAAACAGACTCACAGACATAGAAAACAAATTTATGGTTACCAAAGGGCTTTTCTGAAAGAGAGGAGGGGTAAATTAGGAGTTGGGGGTTAGCAGATACAAACTACTATAAATAAAATACAAAAACAACAAGTTCTGGGGGCTTCCCTCGTGGTGCAGTGGTTGAGAATCTGCCTGCCAATGCAGGGGACACGGGTTCGAGCCCCAGTCTGGGAAGATCCCACATGCCGCGGAGCAACTAGGCCCGTGAGCCACAATTACTGAGCCTGCGCGTCTGGAGCCTGTGCTCCGCAACAAGAGAGGCCGCGATAGTGAGAGGCCCGCGCACCGCGATGAAGAGTGGCCCCCACTTGCCGCAATTAGAGAAAGCCCTCGCACAGAAACGAAGACCCAACACAGCCATAAATAAATAAATAAATAAATAAATAAAAACAACAAGGTCCTACTGTATAGCACAGGGAGCTATAGTCAATATCCTGTAATACACCATAATGGAAAAGAATCTGAAAAAGAATATATATATATATGTATATATATACATATATATACACAGCTGAATCATTTTGCTATATACCAGAAACTAACATAACATTGTAAATCAACTATACTTCAATTAAAAAAAAAAAAAAAAAGACCAGTTTTTGAGCTTATGAGCCTTTCAGCATCCGTGGCTCGAACGCTGGTGAATGGCAGGAGGGCTGTCGGGGTTTAGGGATCATGTTCTCCTTTCACCTCTGCCTGGCTGTGACTACCTCGCTCTCCCTGGGCAATACGTTCAGCGATTCTTGTCCTGCATCCCTCTCTAGGGAATCAGATCATGTGGATGGAACCCCCTCACAAACTGCAAAGTGCTCTCCAATGTGGGAGTTATTCTAACTGAAAGGCGGTGTCCAATCAGAACGCTGAGGACAGTGGATCAGGCAGGGCAAATGAATGAGAAGTAGGTTATGAGAAACTGAGTCACCCGGGTCCCTAGCGTATAACCTGGGTCAGCTGTGGAGAAGACACGAGCCAGTCTGTTCTACACACTGCAGACGAGGGCTCTAATTAGAAACTCTCGGATTCCTTCCCCAACACTGCTTGGCCTTTGACAAGTTTAGCATGGACAGGAGGAGGACATTCTGTTTCTTCAGTGTCAGAGGCTGACTCATTTCCCTCTCCTCTGCAATAAGCACAAAGGCCAAAGGCAGTCCCTCCACCCAGAGACAGCAAACAGCTCTGAAAGCGGCGTCCTTCCAGATCAGCGGTAGGGAAAATACATCTATGAATATTCATCCACTACTCATTTAGGAGTGTTCTGTGTAAAGACCCTTTGAAAGCTGATGAGAATTGGCATAAAAGGGTTTGATGAATTCCTGAGTCAGCTGGCCCCTACCCCAGAACACATGCAATGGCTGTCACAGAGAGTGGGGTTTACAAAGAAAATGTTTCTGCAGATGTCTGGGCTTGCACTGTGGCAGCCTCCCACTTTCAAGCAAGCATAAAACAGACTCTGGGATTGGGCTGGCCCCTGAGGAACTAAGCCACAGATCTCAAAACCAAACTAAACTTCAGCTCCCTGAGGGAACTTCCTCAAGGCTCATAATTTCTAAGATGTCAGGTCTGAGGATGGGGGACCTCTACCTGTAAATGTCTCCCCCTTCCCTGTCCCCTTACTCAGCTCCCACCATCCTAGACAGATCATCTCAGACCCTCCTGCCTCCTGGTGAGGGCTTCTCTGACTGCTCCATCCCACAGGGATACTTCATTCTGCAGTCACAGAACTGCCTGTAAGTACCTCCCATGAGGAAATGAATTACACACCCTGCCATCTTGTCAGTCTCCTTGCATCGTTGGCCTGCTTTAGTAATGAGCTTCATGATCAGTATTTAACTTTCTATATGCTCTTTCCCTGTTCATTCATTCCCACACTTATTTTCATGCAACAAACATGTATTGAGCATATAACACGTGCCTTGACTAAGTGCTAAAGATTCAAAGATAATGATAAAGATAATAATGATAATAATGATGATGATGATTATGTAACAACACAACGATAACAACAACAACCACCATAATAACAATACTTACTGAGTGCTATACTCCAGCTTCTGGGCTATACTCTTACTTCATTTAAGTCTCACAACCACCCTTGGGAGGAAGGTTTATAATTATCCCCATTTGGGAACTATATTCAGTATCCTGTGATAAACCATAATGAAAAAGATTATGAAAATGAATATGTATATGTATAACTGAGTCACTTTGCTGTACAGCAGAAATTAACACAACATTGTAAATCAACTATACTTCAATACAATTTTTTTAAAAATGAAAGAAAAAGAACAAAAAAATCTGGACTGAAAAAATATATTTACAATTATCCCCATTTTACAGATGAGGAAACTGAGGCTCAGAAAGGCTAATTAATTTGCCTGAGGCTGGAAGCAACCTAAAAGTCCATTAACAGAAGAATGGATAAAGAAGATGTGGTACATATATACAATGGAATATTACTCAGCCATTAAAAAGAACAAATTAATGCCATTTGAAACAACATGGATGGACCTAGAGACTGTCATACTGAGTGAGGTAAGTCAGACACAGAAAGACAAATATCATATGATATCGCTTATATGTGGAACCTAAGAAAAGGGTACAAATGAACTTATTTACAAAACAGAAATAGACTAACACACATAGAAAACAAACCTATGGTTACCAGGGGATGGGGGGAGGGAGGGATAAATTGGGAGATTGGGATTGACACATACACACTACTATATATAAAACAGATAACTAATAAGGACCTACAGTATAGCACAGGGGACTCTACTCAATACTCTGTAATGGCCTACATGGGAAAAGAATCTAAAAAAATAGTGGATATATGTATATGTATAACTGATTCACTTTGCTGTACACCTGAAACTAACACAACATGGTAAATCAATATACACCCATAAAAATTTTTTTTAAATTTGCCTGAGGCTATACAGCTAGTATATGATAAAGTAGTTAGTAAATCCTCAAAAAGCTCCTGACTTTGTGAAGAAAGAGACCCCCTTTTAAAATCTACCTATCTGAGATAGTCTGTGCCCTATACACAAATTATGGTTAGTTCGAGCTCCATGCAGATTTTCTGAGGAACTCTGAATTCCTGCCACAACTAACTGCTCTCCTTATTCATGGTTTTAGGCCCCTTTCACATTTACAGCACATGTTTCTTTCACGTGTTTCTTTTTTCACATGTTTTATTTTTTCCTCCAAAAGAAAACAAGATAACTTTACATAGCAGACCCTGTTAAGTCCTAACCAACATTTACCTGGCTGCCCCCTTTCCAACAGCACCCAAATTCTGTTCGCTCTCCCCCAAGGATCCGTGCATTTCAGGGATGGTCTGAGCCGCTGGGAATGGGTTTAGGATGAACATGTAAACCAATACAATGAAACACAGAGGAAGACGGCCAAGGAGGCTTCTTGGAATTTTTTTTTTTTTTTTCAGCTCTTATAAAGAGATGAGTGGGGACTTCCCTGGTGGTCCAGTGGTTAAGACTCCACGCTTCCACTGCAGGGGGCACGGGTTCGATCCTTGGTCAGGGAACTAAGATCCCACGTGCCATATGGCATGGCCAAAAAAATAAATTTTTTTTTAATATTTTTAAAAATTTCAAAAAATTAAAAAAAAAAAAAAAAGAGATGAGAGAGAGCAAACAAGAGTGCCCTTTTTTCTACCTCTGCACATGACTGACTGTGTGTGAAGCTGGAACTGTGGCAGTCACCTTGAGACCAGGGGAGCCCGACAAGCCAACACACTGAAGTCGGGAAGAACCTGGGTCTTTGATGACATGGTTGAATAGCCAAATTAGCCAAGTCTGGAGCGGTCCTTCTGCTAGATTTCTTATTAAGCGAGATCATAAATCCCTTTACTGTCCCAGCCTTGTTGCATACCACTATGCTCTCTGCTAGCAATGGCCATGCACGGTGATGCCCCCCCCCCAAAGAGGAGGGGAGGGTAACAAGCACACCTCGCTACCCTACAGCTGTCCACAGTCGGCTACAGTCTCCACTGCCCTGCGCTGCCTACCAGCTCCCTTGCTCTGGTTCCCAGTGCAGCCCTCAGCCCCTGAGGATAAGGAACACACCTGATCACATGAGCCTTACTTCTCTCTAAGGCTTCAGATGCCCTGCCCCTTCCTCTCTGGGTCCATCAGAGGACATAGAGGTGGGGTGGCACCTGGTGACAATGCTGAGAAAACTGTACAAATTGGAATCCAGGACTGAGTAGAGAAAAGTCCACATCAACAGTGAGGAAGTCTCAAGGAAAAGAGAAATGAGACTTTCTAACAGTACCTGTGCCAACAAAGTTTGCAGAATTGCAGGGGCAGAATAAGGCATGTGAAGGGGGGAGGAGACATGAAATGATAACATTCATTTGTTTTGTAGAAGATACCATTTACTGAGCATTTACTACATGTCAAACTGTGCTAAGCAATTAGTAATCTCCTTTTCTCCTTACTCTTTCTCCTTTTCGCTTTCCCTGTGAGGTATAGAGATTTCACTGTCTCTATTCCAGAGAGGAATGTTGAGGAGATTATGAAACTTTCCCAACTCTAGGCTGCTGGTAAATGGCAGAGCCAGGATTCAAGCTGGCTTCAGCTTGACTCAAAGCCCATGCTCCACAACCACCAGGTACTGAAACCAAACAGGATGCTGTGGGGCTCCTGGGCACAGAAGCCTTTCCATGTCCCCCGTTTCTTGTAGGGAACAGACTCCAGCCTTCATGACCTTCCCTGAGTTCCAAAGAACAGTTGCTAATCTGGGAAGGGAGGGGGTGCAGAGACAAGGGAGGAGCAGTCAGGAAACAACAGTGCAGCCTTGGGGCAGGGTCCTGGTTCTGCCTCAAGGGATACATGTAACAATATCTTTAAGGTCTTTATAGAACTAAAACCCAACAAATGGAAGATGTCAGCATTCTTCATACTGGAGAAGACCATCTGAGGCCAGACTAAAAGAACCAAAGAAGCTCATCAAGATTACTTGAGACAAGATTAAAGGAATGCAGGCCCTGCACACACCCCACCCTTGAACCGTTGCTGTAAAACTCCTCATCAAATCCTCTGGGGTTGGGACAGTTTTTGGGGGCAGGAGCCCACTGTGTCCCTCTTTGCCTGGCAAAGCAATAAAGCTATTCGTTTCTACTTCACCCAAAACTCTGTCTCCGAGATTCGATTCAGCACTGGTGCACAGAGGCTGAGCTTTCAGCATCAGTATCGCGTCATTCATTCCTTGTTTTAACAAGAATTTGCCGAGCACCAACACTAAGAAAGCCAGGACTTGGGCTAAACACTGAAGATACAAAGACAAGTAAGACATAGTCTCTGTCCTTAGGGAATTTACAGGCCAGCAGGGACACAGCTATATCACCATCTCTGTATAGTACCATGGAAAGACGCCAGGCATGATGGAGCACAAAAGGGGCAGAGAGGCCAGAGGAGGAGTCCTGGAGGAGATGACACCTCCTCGATTTTAAACAAAAGTTAAGCGTAGCTAAGGGCGCAGGACGGGGCAGTGCTGCATAGGGGGGAAACAGCAAAGGCATGGCTGGAAGAGACGTTGATGGCTCAAGGCTGGAGGCGATCTGGGGACTGCTGGAGACAGTTTGGCTCATCACAGTGAGGGGAAGGGGACCACACAGTGAAGGTGAGTAGAGGCCAGGGATGCAGCTAAACATCCTACAGGGCACAGCACAGCCCACAGTGAAGAATTATCTGGCCTGATTATCCAGCTAAAAAGCAGGTCGAGAAACTGCTTTAGATTTTTAATCTAGTCCAGCCCTAGTCATTTTGCAAAGACTGAGGCCCTAAGAACTAAGTCATCTTGACTCTAAGAAGCCCAGGTCAGGCAGGACTTGCCGTTGGCAGCTAAGACCTGGCACCAGTAAAGCCTGGTGGCCTTACCGTGAGTGGTTCAGGCTCTGGAGTCAGACTGCTTGGGCTTGAATTCCACGTCTGCCTCTTACCATTGTGTGACTTTGAGCAAGTCACTGAACCTCTCCATGTTTTAGTTTCCTCATCTGTAAGATGCAGATATAGTAGCACTTACGAGGTAGGGTAGCTATTCTAGTTGTTCATTGCTGAATACAAACTACTCAGAACGTAGTGGCTTAGAACAGTCATTTTAGTTTGCTCACAAGATTGTGGGTCAGTAAATCAACTATACTTCAGTTTAAAAAAAAAAAAAAAAAAAGATCGTGGGTCAGGAATTTAAGCAGGCTCAGCTGGGCAGTTCTCAGATCCATGTGGTGTCACCTGGCGTGGCAGAATTCGAGATGGCTTTTTCTGTCCCAGGTCTGGTGCCTCAGCAGGAAAAGCTCGAGGCTGGCTTCAACTGGCCCCTGTCCCTCTCCTTGTGGTCTCAGGGGCCCTCCCCATGGTTTCTCTGGCAGAGTAGACAAAGCTCTTACGTGGTGTCTGGCCTCCCCTAGAGTGTTCCAAAAGACAGCTCAGAACGGGCCCATCAGCATTTCTGCCATATTCTATGGATCAAAGCAGTTATGGGGCCCACCCAGGTTCAAGAGGAGGGGACATGGACCCTAGTTCTCGGTGGGAAAAGTATCAAAGAATTTGTGGCCATCCTTAATCTACCTCAATGGCTGTGGGAATTAAATGTGTTGGTACACATAAAACACTCAGAACAGTTCTAGCACGAAGCAAGCTGTTTTTTTAATGCACGTTTGCTGTCAATGCTATAACTTTATTAGTAGCAGTACATTCAAAAGCCTTGCTGGCAAGATCAGGGAAGCAGCACCTTTCACAGTTGACTGTCCACCTCCCTCCACAACCCTTCAGATAAACGGTGGTTCGTCTTAGAAAGAGGAAGGTGTAACTCTGACCTGATACCTCCACCCAGCACGGCGACCCTGGCCACGACCTGATGTGGCTCCCGTGGGCGACTTGCAGGTAAACTTGAGGGTGGCACCCTGGCCTGGGGCCAGCATAGAACACCAGCTGGTTCACCCATCTGCTACCCTGACTCACCCCAGGTCTGTGCTGACCACATCGGGCTGCGATCACCTTCTTTGCAGGACACTCTGTTCCATGAATCCCGAGTAAAGCCTTCAAGAAAAAGGAAGATTGCATTTTCCAACTGTGCCTGTTGTCCTTTATGGCAAATATTTCCTATCTCTTCTTCCCCATCAAGATGAATCTATGGCATCGAGCATGCATGCATGCATTCACTCATTCACACATTTAACAAACACTTATTAAGCACCTATTAGGTGCGTGGTGTAGACCAAGCACTGAGCTAGACCCTGGGAGAACAGACTGAACAAGATAGAAAGCCTTTGCCAACATGAAGCTAATATTTTCAATGGAGGAGCCAGATAATAAACAAGTGAGATACAGATTCTGATCACTGCTCTAAATGAAACAACGTGACATGATAGAAGGGAAATGGAGGAGTCTCTTTTACGTAGTCTCTTTTTCAAGGGCTCTTTGAGGAGGTGATATTGAGTTTGGACCTAAGAAATGAAAATATGCCAACCTCTTAAAACTCTAGGGAAGAGAATTGTCAGCAATACGGACACCAAAGGCAAAGATGCTGAGGTGATAAAGGGCTTAATGTGTCCCAGGTCCAAGGTGAGTGTAGAGAGGAGAATGGGCTGTGGTAAGGTTCAAGTCTAGGCAGTGTTCAGATCCTGCAGGACAAATGAGCCTGGAAACTCAACTCAAATCCGAACTAAAAAGGGAATTGATTGGCTCAACTGAAATGTGAAGGCATCACATGGGATTGAACTGGCCTCAAACAGAGTCAAGAGGACGTGGCCTTTCTCCATCTCTCAGTCGTCTTTGTTCTGAGTTGGGTTTAGCTCAGGAATCCTCTCCCAATGGATGGGTTTCTGTAGCTCCAGGCACACATCTTCTTTACAGCCAGCAATCCCCAACGTTCTAGCAAAAGACCTGGACTTCAGTCTTACTGGATAAACTCAGGAGACGTGCTAATCTCTGAGCCAATCACTGTGACATAGGGCAAAAATATGCCGATTGTCCATACTAGAGTTACATGCTGCCCCCTGACACAGGGAGTAGAGTGGAGTGAGCCCGCCCAGACCACTCACAGTAAGAATCAAGGCAGGGGTCATGCCCCCAAAGAAAAATGGAGAAGCAGCTATCAAAAGAAGGTACATGGATGCTGGGCAGGCATGGGGGTGGAGGAGGTATCTACAACGCAGGGCTATGGTCAACCATGGTAAGGAGTTGGGATTTTACGCTAAGAGCCCTGCAAAGCCATCAAAGGATTTCAAGCAAGGGAGTGGTCTGCTGGCATTTGACTGGGCAGAGAAAGGGTTCCAAGTAGCAAAACTTGGAAGGGTTGAAATTAGGGGGTATTACAGAATGACATGCAGGGGAGGTTGGTGCCTTGAGCTTGGGTACTTGGGTGACAGCAGTGAGAGTCAGAAAGATGTGGACAGATTTGAGATTCTCCTGTGGAAGAGCTGACATCTACTGTGGATGGAGTCGAGGTGGGGGAGTAAGTGAAAGAAGAAGTCAAGCATGATTCCCAGGGTTTTGGCTTGATACCTGGGTGAAGCATGATGCCATTCGCCAAGAGGGCAAAGACATGGGAGGTAGAAGGATGGGGACAAGTCAGGAAGGTAAACCCAAAAGTTCCATCATGCCTGTGTTCAATTTGAGACTCCTGTGGGATTATCAGTTGGAGATGTTGAGTAGGTGGTTGGACAAACAAGTCTGGAACATAGAGGAAAGGTCTGTGCTGGAGTTATAAATCCAGGAATCAGTATATGGACATTATTTAAATAAAGACTGAATGAGTTCACCCAGGGGAACATGAATACAGAAAAAGGGAGGGGGGCATTCATACTATTTCCCCAACAAATTTTCACTCCGCTCAAACCAATCTACTTAGGTTCTAAGCAAATATGGGCTCTCCCACCTTTGGACCTGTGTGTGTGTGTGTGCACGCGCCACTCCCTCTGCCTGCAATGACTTCCTCTCACTCCCCTGTCCCCCTAAACACTCATTCTTGAAGGATTAGTTCAAATCTACCCTCTGCAGGAATCCTTGCCTCATTATCTCCATGGCATATATCAGTCTCTTTGCTTCCTCTAACTTTGATTGATTCTTCACCATACATGTAGCATTTACAAAACATTGTCTTTGTGTTCTGTGTATATGTCATATTCCCCCAAATTGATTATAAGCTCTTAGAAGGCAGCCTTGCAAGCCTTTGTACTCCCAACACCTGATTGCCCAGAAAAAAGTTAAAACAAAGATCTGTGTTGATCCAGAACACTCACTCCTACTTTCTTTTGGTAGTTTTTGTTCCAGTGGCTGGGAATTCATCTCAAATTCCTACCCTCGGCAAGACAGCAGCTCAGCCAAGAGTGCCCCAATCAAAGCCCTAAGAATGAGGTAGCAATTGTTCAATGCTTTAAAATCCTTATGGCACATATATTCTTGTGTACAATAAAGAGGATGTGAGTCAATCCATATTGAAAAGAATCAGATGAAAGTAGTTTCCCACCGAGGAAAACCAAAGAATTCAAATGAACGCCTGTGAACCACTTTCCCACTATTTCTGCATCTATCCCTGAATAATAGTCCCCTTATTTGGAACACATCTCCTGTGTTCGTGCCCATTTAACACTCCCTTCTCCCTTCCCAGCCCTGGTTTCATACCTTACAGCCTAAGGTCATTCCAAGAGGTCTCCAGGCAGTTAAACTGGATTCTCCAGCGCCCGGCAACTCAGCCAGCACCAGGGATTGGGGAGAGCCCCACATTTTCACTCTTCTGGTTGTACTTGCGAAAGACCTCCCCATCCCGCCTCTCTGCCAAACTACCCCTCAGTTCTCTAGGTGTATTTGTCTCAACTTGTTACCCCAACGGCCTCCGGCTCTTCCAGGTGCCCTCCATCTGGGCTCTCCCTGCTCAACTACCCACAGCAGAGTTCTTCAATTAGGCAAACCACCCTCCAACCCCCAAATTCTCTTTAGAGGTGCAGCAAGCACACCCACAAGTTTGTGGATGTCAGTGGCTGTGACCACATTGAATCAAATCGAGCAGGTCTGACTCAATTTTCCAAAGCAGCCTTTTACTGCTGGTTGAGTCATATCTGCCTGTTTTCCAGAGGTCACATTATTTTCCCTTTTTGACTCATGTTTCACTTCAAAACTAGTATAACCTGAACCTGCCACTTGAACGTGACCCTTCTGCTTTGCCTCTGGGAGCAGCAGCTGCACTCAGCCCCCAGGCCTCAGCCTGCAGATGCTACGCTGTGGAAAAGGACCCCCCTAGGAACCAGATATGTGATTGCCATTTGTCTGGGTCAAAAATGGCCGAACACTGACAATTTCATATGGTTCAACCTGCCATGAGCTTGCTGCTCAGGTATCTGGGAGATCAGTGTCCAATTGGCTGGAGTACTGGGTACAGAGGTGGTGGAACCTCAGAGTTGACTTTTCTTTAAATCATCAAAGAATCAAGGAATGCCAGCACCCTGCCAGATGCTTTCAATGCTGGGAGATTTTCTTGACTCTGAGCTAGTTAAGCAAATCTAATGTAAGAGCTAGGATAACAATTCAGCTAGGAGCCTAGACTCAGGGGCGAGATTTCCTGGGATCAAACCCCAGCTCTGCTATTCACCAGCCCTGTGGCCATGAACAAGTTTGTTAGATTGTCTGAGTCTCAGTTTTCTCGTCTATGACATGGGATAATACAGGGTTGTTGTGAGAACTAAATAGGTGTGAAGTTAATAAGTGTGACGTTCTTAGCACACTGAAGTGTTAACTATCATTAACTTGATTTAAGATAGGTGGTGTGGCCAAGAGACCCATGGACAGAAATTAGAACCCCAGCAATGGCAAGTCAGCCTCCCCCTCCTGAGCAGCACCATATGGCAGCCAGGACACCCCTCGGGAAGCTTGAGGATGGTGGATGTCACCACCCAGGAGACCTCAGCGATCCAGTGGCCTTGCATCCTTCCTTCCGGGTGCTTCAAGGGAAGGGCAGAGAATTTTATAGTCACCGAGAGCAGAAGTAACTCACACGTGCCCTGCAGACCCCAACAGAAGAGAGATGACAGGAGATGAGAAGGGAGGGGAATACAACCGCCACATGCCTGCCGAGAAGCAGACACGCCTGTTCTGGTGGGAAATGGAAGCATCGCTTGAATTCAGTGTTTACTTAGTAACTCAGATTAATGAGGACAAAGACATGGTAAGGAAAATGATAAAAAATGTCCTACAGGCTTTCCCATAACCACTTTCGTGTATATTATCTGACTACATCCACACAAAAAAACCTGTCAGTTAGGCAAAGCCAGCATTCTATTGATATTTAAAGGGGAGGAACAGAAGGATCGGGAGCTTAAATGACCTACTTGAGCCTACCTGGTAGGTGATGGACTTGAAATCTGAGTCCCTTAAAGGCAGGGCCATGTTTATCATTCTCTTCTGAAGGACTAAGTTCACGTTTATTGAGCAACTGAATGACCGAATGGACTGTGTCTCGAACACAGGCTCACATTCTCAGGCTAGTCTAGGTTCTCAGGCTAATGGCTCTGATGCTTATGCTTTGTGGAGTCCCAGACATGCAGTTGGGCAGGAATCAGGGGCATCTAAAGGAGGCAAAGGGAAAGGGTTTCAAAAGTTTGTGCTAGGGGACATCCCTGGTGGGGCAGTGGTTAAGAATCCACCTGCCAATGCAGGGGACACAGGTTCGATCCCTGGTCCGGGAAGATCCCACATGCCGCGGAGCAACTAAGCCAGTGCGCCACAACTACTGAGCCTGCGCTCTGGAGCCCACGAGCCACAACTACTGAGCCTGCGCTCTGGAGCCCACAAGCCACAACTACTGAGCTCATGCACCACAACAGCTGAGCCTGAGCTCTAGAGCCCACGAGCCATAACTACTGAGCCCATGCACCACAGCGACTGAAGCCTGCACACCTAGAGCCCATGCTCCGCAACGAGAGAAGCCACCGCAATGAGAAGCGCACACACAGCAATGAAGAGTAGAGAAAGCCCGCGCATAGCAACGAAGACCCAACACACCAAAAATAAATAAATGAATTAATTAAAAAAACAAAGTTTGTGCTAGAACAGATTAGGTATCTCATATACATAATCAGCATAAAAATTCCCCTTCTCCATAACCCTCATGACAAGTGAGACTGTCCACCCACACCTCTCAGGCTGCCATTTAGAACACATTTGCATATATATATCACATTTGCATATAAATATATCACATCTCGTTAGCGGCATATCTGGAAGAGCACTTATCTCAAAACGGTCTTTGAATGAACATCTTTCCTTCGTGGATCTTTGAAGGAAAGGTAGGGAAATATGAGGTCGGGAACTGAACAGCCTCAGGCCTTGCTCTGGGCTCTCCCTTCATGTAAGGGATGTTCCTCCTCCATTCCAATGCAGTGGAGATTTCAATTCTATGTGTTCAAGCCCTGCTCTTTTCCAAAGAGTTTTCTGGAGTTCTGATATGTTGGAAGAATGAGGGGAGAAGGTGTTTCTCCAAGTGGAGCATGTTTGATGAAGGACTAGGGAGTGTGGAGGCATCACATCTGCCTGGAAGATAGATGGGCCCTGTGCTATCTGCTGTTAACTGGTGGCAAGTACAGTGATAAACATAGGAATCTGATGCTCACATGCTTCCTGGTGATGGTGACAGATGATGCTTGCTCCCAAGAGACAAATATTTGCAGCTTTTATTTGCCAGTTCTATCGTCAGTGATTCTAACCTCTCTATGATATGTAGACAAAGTCCTCAGGGTATAAGTTAATGGAATTTATCTTCACTCTTTTGAATCCTTTAGAATTTCCTCATCATCTCGAGACTTCCCTGGTGGCGCAGTGGTTAAGAATCCGCCTGCCAGTGCCAGGGACATGGGTTCGAGCCCTGGTCCGGGAAGATACCACATGCTGAGGAGCAACTAAGCCCGTGCACCACAACTACTAAGCCTGCTCTCTAGAGCTTGCAAGCCACAACTACTGAGCCCACGTGCCACAACTACTGAAGTCCGTGCGCCTAGAGCCTGTGGTCCGCAACAACAGAAGCCACTGCAACGAGAAGCCTGCGCACCACAACAAAGATAGCCCCTGCTCACTGCAACTAGAAAAAGCCCACGTGTAGCAATGAAGACCCAATGCAGCCAAAAATAAATAAATGTATAAAATTTAAAAAAAAAGAATTTCCTCATTACCTTTTAGAAACATTGCCCACCATGTGGAGTAGGGTGTGTGTTTGTGTGTTCGCCTCATTCTGCAACATAAGGAAAGTTTATTCTTTCATTTATTTGATGGCTTCTTCCCTCTATTCTCTCTGTTCTTTCCTTGCAAAACTCTTATTAGAAGGCTGTTGGAATTGCTGGATCTGTTTCCAAGTCTCTTAACTCTTCCCTCCTATTTTTTCTCTTTGTCCTTTTGTACTATGTTCTGGGTCAGTTTTTCAGTCAATCTTCAAGCTCACAAATTTGCTTTTCCTTTGTGTCACTTGTGCTCCTCATCAGAGGAATATTTTAGTAATAAAACTAACATAAAGAAAACTGTGAAAATTTGCAGAAGGTCATAATGATCACAATAAATGGAGAGATTCACCATGTTCTTGAATAGGAAGACACAGTAACATAGAATTGACAATTCTCAAATTAACCTATAAATCCAAAGCAATTTTAGTAAAACCACAGGAGAATTGTTCTTAATAGACAAGCCATCTAAAGTTAATTGGGATATGTTTTAAGAATAAAGATTTTTATCTCCTTTCCTGCTTTGAACTCCACTGATTGATAATAAAGGAACTACAACAACAAAAAGAAAGTAGAAACCTATAAAAGACAAAGAGAATAAAGACAGAAACAGACAAGAGAATTCAGTGCAATTTTGGAAGACAGAACCAGATGGAGGAGAGGTAAGTGACTGATCATAGCAGAGGAAGCAACGGTCTGTCACCTGGAGGGGCATGACCACTAGTAAGTGAGTCAAGTCACCCCAGTGGGAAACCTGAGATGCTCAGCTTTGGAGACTGCAGGTACACTGAAGGGCTGGGTTGCAGTGACGAGCCAAAAAAGGCTGTTGTTGAAAACTTGTTTATGGAGTAATCATACCTTTCCCTCACCTCACACAGTCAGGTTACTAATTTCCCAGACTGGTGATGAAAAAGTTATTTTCTGTAAAACTTAATGGGAAAGGCTGAGACTCAGGGTTACCCCAATGGAGCAGCAGTGGGGAGGCACTTGGAAGTCTGCAAAAGAAATGGTTGAACTACATAGTTACCTTTCCCCAAACTGCCCTCCATAAGCTGACAGGCACATAAAGAACAGCAGAAGATTCTTTTTCAACAAGCTAAATGGCCCTAAAGAAAAAGCTTCCAGTTTTCTTTTCCCTTCCTCCCTCCCTCCCTCTTTCTCTCTTTCTTATGAACCCCCTGTTCAATCACCCCTAAACGGGCCCCACAGGTACACTCGTCCTGCCCACTCACTCAGGGCCCCCAAACACTATTTAGAGGCTCACTCTTAAACATGAACAGAGTGCCAAGGCTCTCAAACAACTGAGTAAAACCTCTAGCATGAAAGAGAAAAACCAATGTGAGAATAAAGGGAAAGAAAAACATCTACAGGAAACAAACAGAAGAGGATATAAGATTTAAAAATCTACAACTATAGGGAAATAAGATATTGTATCCTTACACCCAGAAATAGAGGTTATGTAAAAGGATAAATCAAAGAACAAGAAATACAATTTTCTTCTGGAAATAAAAATTTAATCAAAATAAAACATTCAATAGAAAAGTTCTAGAATAAAGTTGAGGAAATCTTTTAAGAACTAGCACAAAAAGAGCACTAAAAGTTAGGAAAGAAAAGATAATTAAGGTAGAGGATGAATGCAAGGGGTCTATCACCCAACCAAAATGATTTCTTTAAAAAGAGAAGAGAGAAAATCGAGAGATGGGAAATATGAAATATGGCAAAAACATTTCCTAGCAGTAAAAAATAAAAATCTCCAGATTGAAAGTGTCTCTTTCATGCCCAAGAAAATGAATGGAATGAGACCCATACCAAAGTACATAAACTGAGATGTGAGAGTTCTGGGGGAAAAGAGAAGATCCTAATGGTTCCCAAAAGGAAAAAAAAAAGTCATTGACAAGGAAACAGGCATCAGGTAGGACTAGGATTACTCAACAGCTACAGTGAGTGTTAGAGATCAATGAATGTTAGGGATCAGTAAGACAGTGCCTTCAAATAAGTGAAAGAAAACTAAGTTTCAACCTAGACTTCAAATCGCAGCCAAGTCATCACTGCACAGACTGGATAAAATCACATATTTTCAGAAGGGTAAGAACTCTACAATACTAACCCCGTTCCTTCTTTTAAAAAGCAACTGGAGGGGGCTTCCCTGGTGGCGCAGTGGTTGAGAATCTGCCTGCTAATGCAGGGGACACAGGTTCGTGCCCTGGTCTGGGAAGATCCCACATGCCGCGGAGCGACTGGGCCCATGAGCCACAACTACTGAGCCTAAGGGTCTGGAGCCTGTGCTCCGCAACAAGAGAGGTCACGATAGTGAGAGGCCCGTGCACCGCGATGAAGAGTGGCCCCCGCTTGCCGCAACTAGAGAAAGCCCTCGCACAGAAATGAAGACCCAACACAGCCAAAAATAAATAAATAAATAAATTTATTTTTTAAAAAAAAGCAACTGGAGGACTTTCAAATCTCCTAATGACAGGCTAGACCAGTCCTCCCATTCAGGTCAACTAAAACTGTTGTATGGAAAAAAATGTATAGAATATATATATATATGTAATATCATATATGTAACGATATTAAATACATAAGTAAATATATTTTTATAAATAATCAATATTTATATTTTAATTTTTCTTAAAAGCATCAAAGAGCTTATAAGATGGCAAAGGATTACCATGCCAAAATGTGAATGCCATACCAAGCACTCAAAGTTGTTTTGATGTGATCAGGAAGAAACAGCTGCACTATGGAGCTGGGGTATTTGGCAGCCTGCTGGGCAAACCAGATAAAAGGGCCTGCCAAGTAGAGAGTCTGATAAATACCCACACATTAAGTTGAGGTCCCGAAGGGCTTTACTCTTAGAGCAGAGCTTCCCAAACTTGTCTGCACATTAGAATCATGGAGAGCTTTTAAAAATTCCAAAGTGCAGGCCACACCACAGACCAATTAAATCACAGTCTCTAGGGGTGGGACACAGGCATCCATGTATTCTGAAGCTTCCCAGGTGGTTCCAGTGTGCAGATGAGTTTGGGAACCACAACTACAGGAGAAAGAGTGAATTGGAAATAACACTGTTCCCACATGGATGACTCAGGCAATCTCAGGTCTGGAACTTCAATCAGGTGGTCCCAGGGTGTCGGGAGCAAATGAGAATTCTCTGCAGAGGTGTATATTTTCATCCTGGGCCTCAAATTAGTTCTATAAATAAAACTTCAAACTCAATATCGAGCATAAGGTCTCTATGGCTGAGAACCAGGGGGGGGATAAAAGACAACAGACACAAACCCACAAAGACATGAAGACTTCAGATAGTGAAAGTATTGGGCACAGACTCCAAAACCATGTTTCCTGTCTTAAAAGGTAAAAAGCGGGGCTTCCCTGGTGGCGCAGTGGTTAAGAATCTGCCTGCCAATGCAGGGGACACAGGTTCAAGCCCTAGTGCGGGAAGATCCCACATGCCACGGAGCAACTAAGCCCGTGCACCACAACTACCAAAGGCTGCGCTCTAGAGCCCGCGAGCCACAACTACTGAGCCCACGTGCTGCAACTACTGAAGCCCACGCACCTAGAGCCCATGCTTCACAACAAGAGAAGCCACTGTCATGAGAAGCCCGCACACTGCAACAAAGAGTAGCCCCCGCTCACCACAACTAGAGAAAGCCTGCACACCGCAACAAAGACCCAACGCAGCCAAAAATAAAAAATAAATAAAATAAATTAAAAATAAAAGGTAAAAAGAAAAGCTTGAAAATTTCAGTTGGGCAGTGAAAACTAAGAAGTGACTTTGATTTGAAAAAGAATCAAGTAGAAATTCTAGTAATAAAAAATACAATATTCATAATTAAGAATTTAATGGACAGGTTTAACAGTAGATCACATACAGCCAAAGACTAGGGAACTGGAATATAAATTAGAATAAAGTATCCAGAATGCATTCATAGAAAGACCAAAAGGATGAGAGAGAAAACAGAAGAGAGGATAAAAAAACATCGAGTAGGCATTGACAAACTTTTGCTTGAAATGTCAGATAGTAAATACTTTAGGCTATGTAGGCCTTACTATGTCTGTTGCAACTACTCACATCTGCCACTGCAGCTTGAAAAAAAAAGGTAAATAAATCAGCATGACTATATTCAAAATTTACTTACAAAAATAGGTGGCTGATTCATAGGCCATAGTTTGTCAACACTTAACATAGAATTAAAAGATCTAAAGTATGCTATGTCTCCAATTAGGCCTCAGAGGAAAATAGAGAGGAATAGGGTAAAGGCAGTAATTGAAGGAAAAAATCGCTAAGAATTTTCAAGAATTCATGAAAGACAGCAATTCACAAATTCAGGAGTCCAATAAGTCCCCAGGATAAATATCTAAAAATCCACACTTTGGTTTCTAAGAGAAAGCAGAAAGAAAGAGAAAATCTTAAACGAAGCTTGAGAAAAAGATTACCCTCAAAGGAGTAACAGAGTGACAGCTGACTTCTCAATATCAAAAAATAAATAAGATAAAAAGCCAGAACACAGGAATATTATCTTCAATATACTAAGAGAAAAAAAAAAAGCACCTACCTAGAATTCTATACTCCACAAAAATATATTTCAAAAATGAAGGCAACACAAAGACATTACTGGACAAGTAAAAATGTAGAATGTAGAGAGTTTGCCTTCTGTAAATCTGCACCTAAGGATATCCTAGAGGATGCACTTCAGACAGAAGGAAAAGTGACCACAGGCAGAAGGCAAAGTTGAGGGGGAGGGAAAGGAAAGCAAAGACAATGATAAATGTGTGAGTAAATCTAAATGGATATTGACTACATAGAACAATGACTATTATGCCTTATGGTATTGTAAATACAGAAAGAATTGAAAAAAATAGTAATAATAGCGTGGAATTTGGGAAGTTGGTAATCAATACTAAAGTGTTTGTGTTGTCTAGGAGGAGGGTAAAGGTATGAATTAACATTTAAGAAGTCAAGAACGCATACTGTAATTTCTAGGACAACTACCAAGAGAAAAGAAACAGGGTGCAGCTTCCAAACTAGTAGAGGGGAAAACGTCAAACTAGTACAATCAATCAAATAAAAAAGAAGGCAAAGAAAGAGAGGGGAAAACATAGAACAGCTGACACAATAGAAAGCACAAAATAAAAAGGTAGATTTAAACACAAGGTACAGTAAATACATTCAATGCAGATAAACTAATTGCTCCAGTTAAAAAACTAAGATTGCCTATCTAGACCAAAAAACAAACCAATAAAGAAATCCCAAATATATGCTATTTAAAAGTAACATATCAGGAGTTCCCTGGTGATCTAGTGGTCAGGATTCAGCACTTTCACTGCCGTGGTCCAGGTTCAATCCTGGTTGGGAATTCCCACAAGCTACGTGGTGTGGCCAAAAAAAAAAAAAAAAGTGTGTAGCCAATAAACATCATTGGCTATATACGCAAAGAATTTAAAAAATAAAATAGGGACTTCCCTGGTGGCGCAGTGGTTAAGAATCCGCCTGCCAATGCAGGGGACACGGGTTCGATCCCTGGTCAGGGAAGATCCCACATGCCACAGAGCAACTAAGCCCGTGCACCACAACTACCAAGCCTGCGCTCTAGAGCCCACAAGCCACAACTACTGAGCCCACGTGCTGCAACTACTGAAGCCTGTGTGCATAGAGGCCATGCTTCACAACAAGAGAAGCCACCACACTGCAATGAAGAGTAGCCCCCGCTCGCCACAACTAGAGAAAGCCCACGCGCAGCAAAGAAGACCCAACATAGCCAAAAAATAAAGATAAAAATAAGTTAAAAAATAAAATTAAATTAAAAAATTTAAAAATATAAAATAAAGAATAAAATAAAAGTAACATATCTAAAACATAACCATATAGAAATGTTGACAACAACTGGAAAATATACTCCAACAAAATGAGGAAATAAATTTAAAAAGAGAAAGAAATGGGATCAAGGAAATAGGGAACTGGAATAGGAAGACAGAAGGTTCTGAGAAGAAAGCTTCCAGGTAAAAGGAGGGCATTGATAAACTAATGTTTCTGAGCATAGGGGTGGGGTGGGGGGGAAATCTGCTGATAGGTTTATGGTACCTCTGATTGAATATTTGGAAAAATTTAGATAAAGATTTATAAAAAATTACACAAGTAAAAACAGAAGCAATGAGTAACTCCAAAAAAAAAAAGGATTTCATTTATGTAAGAAAGGAAATGAAATCATAATATACTAGTTGATTCTGCAATTAAAAAGTGTTTGCCCATTCTTAATGGCCATCATTAAAAAGTCTACAAATAACAAATGCTGGAGGGGTTCTGGAGAAAAGGGAACTCTCCTACACTATTGGTGAGAATGTAAGTTGGTGCAGCCACTGTGGAAAACAGTATGGAGGTTCCTCAGAAAACTAAAAATAGAATTACCATCCCACTCATGGGCATATATCCAGACAAAACTATAATTCAGATAGATACGTGCACCCCTATGTTCACAGCAGCACTATTCACAATAGCCAAGACATGGAAACAACCTAAATGTCCACTGACAGATGAATGGATAAAGAAGATGTGGTACGTGGATACAATGGAATACTACTCAGCCATAAAAAGGAAAGAATATGGATGCAACTAGAGATTATCATACTAAGTGAAGTAAGTCAGAAAGAGAAAGACAAATACAATACCATATCAGATCACTTATATGTGAAATCTAAAATATGACACAAATGAATTTATCTACAAAACGGAAACAGACTCAGACATAGAGAACAGACTTGTGGTTGCCAAGGGGGGAGGGGGGGATGGAGTGGGAGGTTGGGGTTAGTAGATGCAAACTACTATACATCGAATGGATAAATAACGAGGCCTTACTGTATAGCACAGGGAACTATATTCAATATCCTGTGATAAACCATAATGGAAAGAATATTTTTAAAAATGTGTGTATATATATATATAAAAGTGAATCACTTTGCTGTACAACAGAAATTAACACAACATTGTAAAACAACTATACTTCAACTTTTTAAAAAAGTGTTTGCCTATTCTTAATGTAAACACTAATTATTGATTTAACCAAAATTTCTGTTATACTCTGTTGAGCAGAAGAGGGAATGGAGTAAGAGAGAGGAATACTTATTAATAGAAGCCAATAAATGATGTTTAAAATTGATAAGTCAAGAATTAGCAGTATAATCATATTACTTAGAAATATAAAGATTAACGCTAGAAATATCAGCTAAAAGAAAAGGACCTCTCAGGACAAGGAATGAAGAGTTGAAGAGTAGAAGGACAAATGTTGTTTGTAATTATAATCTTTCTCATTTTATTTAGCTTTTAAATTATATACATGTATTATTTTGTTAAAATTTTAAATTAACAGATGAAAAAATTTTTTTAAAAACAGAAAATAAAAGCAAATAAGAGGAATTTTTCCAACCAGATAAAAATTTAAATGAAAGCTAGGTATCAGAATACATCATAAATTATATATGTTACACAGTACTTGGCACAGAAATAGACAAATAGATTAATGAAACAGAATAAAAGTCCAGACAGATTCACATTCATATGGGAATCCAAGTCAAGATAAAAGCAGCATTTCAAATCAGTAGAGAAGCATTTATTTGATGATCCACTGAGACACCTGTCAATCATTTAGAAAATCGCTGTTAGATCCCTGTCTCACACCACACACAGACATAAATTTCAGACAGATTGAAAAGCTAAATGCAAAAAACAAAATTTTAAAAAGAGAATGAGATATTATCTATATGTACTGACTTTGAAAAAGGCCTATAAAATATTTTTAGGTGAAAAAAGAAAATGGTAGTATAATATAATTAGTGTGATTCCATTTTTTCAAGTAAAAATATATGTGAGTTTGTGTGTGTTGTGTGTGTAATGAAAAGGGTCTGGAACATGCACCAAATTGTTTATATCAGTGACTAGATTTTCATAGTGGTGATAACAGAGGGGATTATATTTCTCAAAAATGTGGCAAAATTATGGATGATTATTACTTTCATTTTTTCCTTTTTTTTTCATTTTTCAAATAAAAAATGTCAAAAGAGGGGCTTCCCTGGTGGCGCAGTGGTTGAGAATCTGCCTGCCAATGCAGGGGACACGGGTTCGAGCCCTGGTCTGGGAAGATCCCACATGCCACGGAGCAACTAGGCCCGTGAGCCACAACTACTGAGCCTGCGCGTCTGGAGCCTGTGCTCCGCAACAAGAGAGGCCGCAATAGTGAGAGGCCCGCGCACCGGGATGAAGAGTGGCCCCCGCTTGCCGCAACTAGAGAAAGCCCTCGTAGAGAAACAAAGACCCAACACAGCCAAAAATAAATTAATTAATTAATTTTTTAAAAAATGTCAAAAGGAAAAATTTTAAATATTTTAAAGTAAACTTTTAATCTTAACCTTTAAATCTATCCATCTTTTACCAGGGAATTTGTAAAAACTGTGTTTATACATAAAGCCTACAAGAATAAGTGCATACATTTATATCTGCTAAAGCTTCTTTGATCTTTAATTTTTTAAAAAACTTTATTGAGCCTTTCTAAATAGGAAATGTTCTCTTTAAGTAACATTTATTGAATGATTATAATGTGCAGTTCATAGAGCTAGTTATAGCATGTAATTTGTCATAACACTCTGGGCTCAATATGGCAAATTTTCTACAGAAAATTGCAAGCCAAATTAAAAGAGGAAAATACTCCTTCTAGATTATGATATGAAATGACTTCAGAACTCAAAGACAATAATGGCAATTTTTAAATTGACTCCTGTACTGTAGAGAAACTGAAAAAATGGAGATTAAAAAAAAATAGCATCCCTATATATTATCAATGGTAAGAACTGCAAAGGAAAAGATGCATTGGGAGAAATTTTTCTGGAAGCATTTAATTAAAAATAAATCCTGCTTGCCCCAATCGTTTTTAAGCCCCAATAGTAAGATGTTTTTTCTCTTTCTCTGTAGGGTACAAAGCAGATCAACAAAATCAAATTGAAAGCAATAGAGAAAAAAAAAAAAGAGAGAATTAGAGTTTTTACATTATCTTGGAAAACCCACATGGATATTTGAGACCTTGAGAAGCATCAAGTCTACATCTTGACCTCCATATCCCACTTCAAAGTCCTTTCCATCTCTTGCCATCATTTACTCAAAGGCTGATTGCATGCCGGCTCTTTGCTAGGCACTGGACACTGGGTATGTGACAACCTCAAGCTGCTGTTAGCAGAGGGAGTGGGAGAGATGGGTAAGCCAACAGGCAATTACAATGCAGAACTCAAATGCCAGCCTGCAGGTGCGTGCAGAGTGTGAGGAAGTCTGGAGCTCAGACTGCTTCCCACAGATGTCCATTGTCTCCCCAAAGAGAAGCCACAGGAAGGAAGAGAAGAGCAACAAAATCTAAAAGCATTTTCACTTGTGACTGCAAAGTGAATGCCCTGTTAAAATCACTCAGACAGGAAATTGTGAAATGGACGTGAGGGTGAGTAAAGGAGCCGGAGCCAGGCTGTGTAGACCAAGGTAGAAGGTCCTTAGTGGGCTGGCCAGGACCCGTGCCCCCAGCCCCCTCCCCTCCCCTTCTCACCTGGCCCCCGGTCCCTGTCCTTCCTGGCGCTGCTGTCATCCTGCTGCCCCTTGTCCTGCTGCCTCCGGAGAGGCTGCTGTAGACTGTTCACAGCTGTGCTCTTCCGGAGACGCCCCTGCACACCCCATCTCCACTCCCTCCCTCCCCCGCTGCTCCCTCCACTCAGCTCTCAAGGGAGGGGGCAATTCTCCCCGCCCCCCGGGGGTTTTCTATGCCCAGCCCTGCCCCGCCCTTCACTCTACACACACAACAAATGTCCAGGCAGTGACATCTAAGGAATCTACACATAACCGCCAGAGATAATGGATGTGTACAATTCAGGGAACAGCTTCCAGTAAGTGCCAAGACTCAGATCCCCCCTCAGCGTCCCTTACATCCCTCTCCCTCGCAGGGCCCAGCCTCTGCTATTGTGGCAGGGAAGTGCTCCAGGCCTCTCCGGCCTCAGAGCCCAGGGAGGCCGGATCCTCTCTTATTTTGCCTCTGACTGCCCAAAGAGAGGGCAAACCATCCGTGAACCATCCGTCCTGCTCCACACCTGATGTCCCAGGGTAATTATTGGTAGGTCCCCTTCCACTCCCCAGACAGCCTTAGTTTGGATGTTAAGTTTCATAGTCACCTTGACTAGGAATAATCTACTCTTAAGACTGACAGTGAGAATACCCATTCCTTTCCAGAAAAGCCCATCCCCAGAACCAAGGGAATGATCAGGCCCTGTGGGACCGGACAACAGTCAGACTCCAATTGCCTGCAAGTAGTACATTTACCAAAATCTGGCTCATTCAGTCTTACATATCATGCGTGGGACATCAGCCATCCTATCCAGGTTTGCATTATGACAAGATCAACACTGTCCCTTTCCAGTCACCCTTCCAGTGAGAGGTGAGCTAGGCTAATTAGGAGTCCAAATGAACTTTCAAGTCTGGCCTTGTTACAGGCCAGTCAGACTACAAGCCACTTGTCCATAGGATGGTTCACCCAGCACGGTTCACCTTCAATGGCAGGACCTCCGGATGTAGGAGGACTAAGAAATTTTAGCAGATATACAAGCACCTAAATATACAAATAAACCACGCACCTATCTACTAACTCTGTTGGGAGATGGAGACAAATATCAGCTCAGAAGTGAAAATCTTTCTGTCTGCAACATTTGGTGTGAACGGCAATATCCAAAGGCTAGCTATCTGATCAGCAAGCTTATGCTATTTGCAGGAAGGTGATGCAGATCAGATCAGAGAGGAAATTGGGCCTTTGCAAGCCATTCACCATCAGACCCAATCAAATGGAGTCAGGATGTGACAGGAAGAAGCTGTAAAAGAGCAGGCCCAGGTACCTGGCTGGTCTGGGGTCTACTCACCATGTTTTTTCCCCTTACTACTCATTTCAATGTTTATACGGCAAGTGTTGATTCTGCTCCTGCTTTCGAAGCCTCCTAGCACATGAGATGATTGTCACACAAGGAACATTGATTATGTCTGGGCTGCTCAAGTGTCTCACAGACTGTGAGTGGCTGAGTTTTCACCACTACCCGGCACTCAGCTCACGCCAGGTTTAATAACTGTAACGCCAGCCTAGAGTGGCATACAGCTATCCTGTGGGCATGAAACACTCCAACTTTCCCCGTATGTCTAAATCTGTATGGAGTTTCTCATTTTCTAAATTGAGTCAGAAAATTTAGACCTGAATTCTAATTCTAGCTTCTCCTCTAAATAGCTCACATCTACTCCCGCGGCCTCAGGATCCTCAAGTGGAAAATATAACGGTTGGCCTAGGAAGCCACTAACGTCCCTTCCTGCTCTGTCATTCTGTGGGACTGCACTTCTGGTGCCGGTTGTCATCTGGTTGTTGGACCTCAAAAAACATTCTCCGGGCCTCAGTTTCCTCATTTGTTAAAGTGGTGCCAATACAGTGAGCGCCTCACAGGGAGGTTGTGGGCTTTAAGTGGGACAGCGTACAGGGCAACATGCAGGAAATGAATGCATACAGTAGGAACTCAATAAATGTTAGTTTGCACTCTCCCAGATTCTCCATCTGTGAAAGCTGAATGATATCTGCCAGTCTATCCTGTGAAAATTTAAATGAGCTATGGAGAAAGATGGAAGGTGCTTGGAATTAAGAAAAGCATATGCAAAAAAGAAAAGAAAAGCATATGCAAATGAAAGGAATTATTATTATGCAAATACAGACGGAAGTCAGTTTCACAGCAGTAGCAGATTTGATGTGCCTGATTAATTTGTTAAACAAACTAAAAGCATAAATATCTGAAAACTAAAAACCGTCTGCTTAAAAGCCCTGGGTTCATCTCAGATGAGACTGAAAGACAGAGGGCAAAGGAGGAAGCTCAGAAGGTTCCAGGGCTTCTAAGGCCCTGAAGCCAGGCCAGGAGGGAAGCTGAGGTGGGGGTGATGGTGACAGAGTGACTGTTGAGGGAGAGGAGGTGCCGAGGCCAAGGGACACCACCTGGGCACAGAAGTGATGACGGCTGAAGCAGAGGGGTGGCTGCGGAACTGCTCACTGTGGCTTATGGAGCACTTTGGCTCTTGTTAACATGAGGAAATTTAGCTCCCCTTGTTAGGTAAAAGGGCGAGACATCTTACCTAGGAGCGGAATCACCACAAGAAACAGTGTGCCTGCTTCAGCTGAGAGGCCTTGCAGACACTGAGCTCTCAGGCCCGTAGGCAGTGGGTCTTCTCCTGGGTCTGTTCAGAGGGAAGCAGAAGCTGTGGGCTGCTCAGAGAGATACAAAGCTCTGGGCAGGAATCTGGGCTTAGCTGTAGGGTATTGTTTTTACCACTTTATTTTGAAAAATCTCAAACATACAGCACAGCTGAAAGCACTTTCCAGGGAACACTGGCATAATCCCACCTGGATTCTATCTTGATTGTTTTGCTATACTACTTTCTTGATCACATCTATCCCTCTATCCATCCATTACTCCATGTTAATTTTGGTGCATTTCAAAGTGACCTACAGGCCTCCATACCCTTCCCCCTAAATACTGCAGCATGCATATTATTAACTGGAGCTCGATATTTTTTTTTACAGATCTTTCCTTCTGATATAAAATTTACATACTATGAACTGCACAAATACTAAGAGAATAGGTGCTGTGTTTTGACAAATGCCTGCACCTGGGTGACCCAAACCCCTATCAAGATGTAGGACACCCAGTCACCCCAAGTTGGCTACAGATTTGCTACATGACCTTGGACAAGACCCTGTTTACCTTTGATTTCAGCATGTCCCAAACTTTTCTGATCACAGAACTCTTTTTCCAAATTCCAAGTTCCAAAGTCTGTCTTAAACAATTCAGCCTACTAGATGGAATGTTAAATACCATTCAAGCCCCCATATTACAGTTGAAGAAATCTGAGAACTGGAGATGTTACTTATCCTAGATCCCTAAGCCGGTAGCACAGTTATGACAGGAAATTAAAATGTATTGAGCAACCTCTCCAAACCAGGAAATATATTAGGTGCTGGGTTGATGTAAAGATGAAATACGATTATATATGTGAAGTGCCTTGCATTACGTCTGGAGCAAGCGGACACCAAAAATCATTAGTGCTTTTCTCCTCTGTTCCATACTAACATTTTAATATATTCACATGGCTAAGATAGTAAATGCACATCCTTCACCTCAGTCCATTATAGTAAAAACCCATGAGGGAGGCAGGGGAGGCATTTTTATCCACGCTTTGCAGGAGATTATATAGCCTGTCCTGATCATCATTAGTAAATGATGGTGGTACCAGGACTTAAACTGAGTCTCCTGACCCTAAATAATTTCAGACAAGAGACTTAGGAGCTTTGTCTATGTTCTCCCAGGCCATCTGGGACTAGAGTGGAAGGGGAATTTGGAAATGCTAAGAAGGCTATATTTGGTTCCAAGTGACAGAAACCCAACTTGAACTCACTAAAGAAGAATTTAGTGGTTCTTATAATAGAAAGTCTCTCCCTCTCTCTTTCTCTCTCTCTCCCCCCACCCCCAAACCCTGTCTCCAATTTCCTCTTGCCTTGGCTCCATTCTCAGGCAACACCACCCTCACGGAGGTGGGATGGCCACCAGAAGGTCTTGGTTTACATTCACCCAGGTTAGCAATCTCAAAAGAAAAAGAGAACTTTCTTTTGTTATATCAGGCAAAAATCCAAGGATTGAGTTTTCTGAACTAACTTGTTTCATGTGCCCATTCTTGAAACAATTATTATTATTATTTTTTAAAAGGATGGAATCTATTGCCTGGCCACCATGGGTTACGGACTACTCCTATTACTGGGGGTAGGGTCGCTCTTCCCACAGCCTGAAAGAGAGGGAGGATGTGTCCTGCAGGAAAATCAACATGCTGTTATCAGAGGAAAGGGGAACTGGATGATGGATGCTGGGCAGCAAAATCTAGCCAACAAAAATGTTTAACAAAACTACTGGGCGGGGGCTTCCCTGGTGGCGCAGTGGTTAGGAATCCGCCTGCCAATGCAGGGGACACGGGTTCGAGCCCTGGGCCGGGAAGATCCCACATGCTGTGGAGCAACTAAGCCCGTGCGCCACAACTACTGAGCCTGTGCTCTAGAGCCCGTGAGCCACAGCTACTGAAGCCCGCGTGCCTAGAGCCCATGCTCCGCAACAAGAGAAGCCACTGCAATGAGGCCCGTGCACCGCAACTAGAGAAAAGCCCGTGCGCAGCAACGAAGACCCGATGCAGCCAAAAATAAATAAATAAATTTATTTTTTAAAAAAACAACTACTGGGTGACCAGGATCAACTTACATTGTTGAGAGTGGGTTAATCAGAGCTCTCCTGGAACTATCCAAGCCCAGGCTTTAGAGATTTTCATGGAGGTTTCACTATGTAGGCACAACTGATCAAATCATGGGCTACTGGTGATTGAACTCAATTTCTAACCTCTCACCCTCCCCCGAAGAATGTGTGGGCAGGGGCTGACAGTTCCAACCCTCTCATCACCTGTTTGGTCTTTCTGGCCACTAGCCCCATCCTGAAACTATCTAGGACCCCCCTCATGGCTCAAGAGTCAACCCATCAGCATAAACTTAGGTAAGGTTGAAAAGAGCTCATTATGAATAACAAAAAACACTCCTAACACAAGGTCCAGTGGAAGCTCTTGTCAACTAAGAAAATGCTGAACACTTCCCCATTCCATAATTTAATAAAGCGTTCAGAGTTAAAAGGTCAATGCATTCATGTATTGTGCTTTCCAGGAACTTCACCTGATTTCTCATAGAAATCTTCAGTGCTTAAGCCCAGGGATGCAACAGATGTATGAGGTCCACTCCAAACCCTCCCCAGGAAGGTCCCCAAGCAACTCTGGTCGGTTCCCCCTTCCCCAAAGAGGCCAGGGGTTGTGTCCTGCCCCACTGCAGCACTCCCTTACTTCCCTCAGAGATTTTCAGGCATCAGTGAAATTATAAAAACACTTTTCTCCTGCTGAGGGTGGGGGGTTGGTTTTGTTTTCCAAGGGAATCCCTATAATTGTCGGCATTTTGAATGCCAGGCCTCGAGGGCAATATTTCTGCTCATAGGAGCCGCCTCATCGTCATCATTCCTACTGTGAGAGGGTATGAGAGGTAGGATGTGAAAAGGGATTTGCCCACAGCTTCTCTTTTTCTAAGCACAGATGACAGAAATAAGAAAAATCGTGGCAAAGATTGGAAGAGGTCAGCAAAGTGCCTCTGGACCCCAGCCTTCATTTTGGCTCCCTCCCCTATAGTCCTTCCTTTCTCCTTCGACAGGTTCCCACCAGCTTCCTCCTTTCTGCCCCACAGGAAGGAGACAGGGAAAGGAAGGACAGAGAGAAGACAGAGCCCAGGGAAGCTTGGCACCGTGGAGCCAAAGGAAATCCAGGAATTGAGGAGTGAGAACCAGGACGAGAGACTTTTGAGTGAGTTGATGTTGATATCGATCAAACATGAAAATGGGGGAATTCCCTGGCGGTCCAGTGCTTAGGACTCGGTGGTTTCACTGCGGTGGCCCAGGTTCAATCCCTGTCCAGGGAACTAAGATCCCGCGAGCCGCACAGCATGGCCAAAAAAAAAAACATGAAAAGGGGATCAGAGACAATTACTGAAAAACAAATTACAGATTCTTCAAAACTCACTAAGTGGGAAGAGAAGAACCCAAAATGCAGCTTAGCCAGATACGATTGATACTAATTAGAAAGTCATCCTGTTCTCTAATCCCAACATAGACTCAAATTGGTCTTGATATCACTGTACCATCCCAACCACCATCACCTGGACTCCACATCAACCCTTGTTCCATCTTTTTCAGTCTTTCTAATGACAGCCAGAGGGCACTTCTTAAAACACAAATTGAGTCATGTAACTCCCGTGCTTAAATGTTTCAACTGTTTCCAAGTCTACTTAGAATCAAATCCAAAATCCTTATCATGACTTAAAAAGCTCCACATCATCTAGCCTCTACCAACTCATATCTTATTGCTCTCCCTCCTTCCACTGAGCACTGGCCACCAAACTTTCAGTTTCTCAAGATACCAGGAAACTACCCCAAGACCTTGACTCATGCTGTTACTGCTTCCCGGAAAACTTTCCTGCTCTCCTCCACACCAGCTCCCGTTCACTGATAAGACCTCAGAGTTCTCTGTTAAATGCCCCCATCTCAATCTCAATTAGGTTCCCCATGTTGTAATGGCTATCAAATAAAGTCAAAGTGTAAATGGAGAATAGCTTAGAACTCTATTAATATATTCTGGAAAAGATATATCAATTTGTAGATATGAAAGGATTCAATTGGTTGGTGGGAAACACTAGTCCTAGGATACGTAGACAGTTTAGCCTGGACGCATTAACTTACTTAAATTCTTCAAGTTCCACCAAATTTTTTTCCATTTTCCCATTCATTCACCTGATCCCCGTGGGGGAGACATAGCATCAAAGAAGTTGAGAGTGGGGAAGAATGGTATGTAACAAGAAGTACACTGAGACAGGGACAGGAAATCTGGACTCCATTCCCCTCTCTGCCAGCAATTAGTGTAAATTGGGGCAAGTCAAATCTGCACTCTGGGCCTTAGTCTCCTAAACTCTGATAATAATCTCTAAGATTCCTTCTAGCTTTTGTTTTTCAAGATACTAGGCTATCTGGATTAAATCCCCCCTTAAGCCAATAATTTCTCCTAAAGTGCTCTAATGTAACCATGCTCCTCTTAGCTTAGACACATGAGTGATATAGAACTCTGCTTCCCAAGGCATTCACTCCTTCTTTGTCGACCTGTGGTCTTAGAATCTGCCTCTCTGTAATTTCCTCTCATTAATCTTTGTGCACCAGAATAATCCAGAACAAGAGAATTTATCTGGCCCCACGACAGTGTTTAAAATTTAAAGATATTATCCTGACCTCCATTTTCCAGGTTAAACCTCTCCACTTCCTTTCACTCTGTATATAAATGCTTTCCAGACACCTCAACAACCTTCTTGCCTATACCGGTCCTCTCTAGTTTATGAATGTCCATCTTAACATCTAGTTCCCGAAACTAAATTGTACATCCTTGCTGTGATCTCAGCAGATAGCTCTAAGCGTATCATCAGTGATCCAGGAAGAATACTTCTCCAAGTATTTTGGTTTGATTAGCAGCAAAACAAAAGCAAGCATTGGCTATCGATATGGCTGTTGATTTGTTGTTTAAACCATCTACATTATACTACTGCTTTTCATAGTAGTGGTTCCAGCTGAGCCTGAACTGGGATTCAGAGGCTGAGATTATCTGATGAACTGGTACTAATGGTGACCCATAGGCAGTGACCATTCTGCATGAGGTGATTTTTCTTTTTTTTTTTTAAATTTGCCACGATCTCCACTTTAATTTTTTTTATTTTTAAATGCTATTCTTGTCTGCTTACATTCTTTTTATGTATGTATGTATGTATGGCTGTGTTGGGTCTTCGTTTCTGTGCGAGGGCTTTCTCTAGTTGTGGCAAGTGGGGGCCACTCTTCATCGCGGTGCGCGGGCCTCTCACTATCGCTGGCCCCTCCTTGCCGAGCACAGGCTCCAGATGCGCAGGCTCAGTAATTGTGGCTCACGGGCCCAGTTGCTCCGCGGCATGTGGGATCTTCCCAGACCAGGGCTCGAACCCGCGTCCCCTGCATTGGCAGGCAGATTCTCAACCACTGTGCCACCAGGGAAGCCCATGCATGAGGTAATTTTCATGGAGGAAATAGCTTGTGGAGAGGACTTGGTGCCAGAGTGCCTGGATGAAAATGAGAAGTGAGGATATAGGTGTCTATCAAAATTGTGGCCTTCATGATGTCTTAGATCTATGGAGAGTCGGGCTGGAAATGATACTAAGGTATACACAAGAGAGTGTCAGAGATTGGGGGAGGTGGCACTCCTCATTTCTGGTCATGACCTAGAGGAGTCTGATGTGGTGAATACTGAAGGAAACATGGCCCTTTCATTGTCTGTCTCTGGGAGGGAACTTGGGGTTCCCTTGGAACACCCCAGCAGGCAGTAAGCAACAGACAACAGTGGGGGAGGGGAACCTGCTCCTTGGGTAGCATGTGGCAACCTTCTGAGGAACCCAAGAAAAGCTTAAGGGCACTTTGAAGGTGAACTGGAATCTGGTCTCAGGCACTGCCAGGGAAATCTGAGCTAGGGAAGTTGCGGTAATGAGAGCTCACTGGGACTAATAAACTGATGAAGCAAAGGAAATTTGGGTTCTCTTAATATTAACAGTTGATGCAATCTCTTTCAATGTTAATGTAAATCTAGAGCATCCAAGACTTCTGTGAAAAACTCCCATGTGATGCCATATCTGCTGGTTTACATACTATACTTTGAGCAACAGAAATTAGAATATATGGCCACAGATCCTCTAAAAAAGTAGTAACAAACAAAGAAGTCTCCTGAACTTGTAGTATAATAAGTTGGCGTCATTGCTCTTAGCTGAGTTTCCATCTTTCTAAATCCTCTGACACTTTTTCCTAGTTGCTAAGAATGAACCTCTGCTCCCAACATTTTTGCCATCTTTGTGTGGTCCCTGAAAATAAAGAGAGAAAACCCACGTGCAAAGGAAATGCCTGGGAATCGAAGCTATCTGCTTTGGGGAAGGGAAAAAATCAGCTTTTCTTAAGGACATATTAAAATTAATCCTAGAAACAGATCTTGAACTTTTGTTATATTTGAACCGATATGTGATTTTCCAGAATGACGAGTAAATGAGAGAAGTGAGAAAAATAAGTCATTTTGATATGATTTCCTCACTTCTTTAATCCCAATATAAACTGTTTAGAGTTCTGTAGAGACTTCACCCACATAAAATCAAAACAAATGCTTACAGGAGGCTCCCTGGTGAGCTTCTAGATCTCGAGATCATTTTGGCCCGAGGGTGGTGCAGAAGCCAGATGGGTAGGTGAGGAGCAGAAAGAACAGGAAGTGACCTCACCCTGAATGACAGGCCCTGCTCTCATTCAGCCCCCAGCCCAAGTGGCTCATTTCTCTTCCTTTAAACAGGGTCAGAGGATCTTCACTACTGTCCTCATGCATCACACTCCAAATCTCACACAGAAAACCCTTTCTAACAACCAGCCTAAAACACAAGACAGGCCTTCAGGGATCAGGATACCAGCAGAAACTACATCACACTCAGGTACAGAGGGGTCTGCAGACACACCCTTTGCCACTGGAAGATGGCATCTCAGAGGAAGACCACCCCAACTCAGGCTTGACCTTCAGAGCAAGCTCTGTGGCTGCCCTTCTTCTTGTGCCTGCTACCATCTAGAAGTCCTGGGGCCTCAGTTCTCCAGCAGCAGTACTTTGGTGACCCTGCCCACTCAGGCTCGAGTAACATTTCTTCTGACAGTGTGTGAAGAGTAGACTTTTTACACCGCACTTCTCCTCCAACAGAGGCTCTCTGAGCATGAGAATACTAACTTCAGAAGCCAAAGTGACGACCAGCGGGCTTCTTTCCATGGGCCGGGCCCCAGCAAGTCACAGATGAGGGAACACGCACCTTGCAAATGGACGGCAGGAAAGCAGCTGCCTCGGGTAAAATGCAGCCGGGTAGGTGTCTAAACTTGGATGGGTGACTGATAAAGACATTTATTCTGTCCTTTGGTTTCAGCCTGCCAGCCAAGTGGTTGCTTTTCATATCTCCTTCCATTTATTGATCTTTTAGTCCTCACCTTTTTAAAAAATGAGGAAGCTTATGACAAAAGCCAAAAATCCAACAGACCCTTTAAAACCAAAATAGAAGAACCAGGGCCTGGATTGGAAAACCAGGAAAGCACTGTATAATATAGTCTAAGCTATAGACAATCATTGTAATCATCTCCCAAATCAGCTCCGTGCTCCTGATAGCCAAGGCAAAAAAGGAAAACTATTAATTTTTAAATTCTTACCTAATAAAAGGAAACATACTTGTTTATTAACAGAAACAAAAATTCTCCTGTCTCTAAACTCTAAGGTGACCCTTCCAGATCTTGGGTTTTCCCAATTTGATTAAATCACAGTCAGGGCTGACCTACTGTTCCTGGGAACTGATTCTGCCAACACTGGAGAGTCAGAAGGCCACTGTCTTGTTTCTGGACTTTTATGTACACCTCTATGCAGGGAATATGTGATGATGTTATAACGTATAGAGTTATACTTCTGAAATACAGATGAATTATTGAACTTGAACTGTCAAACAACTCTAAAAATTGATATCTCTTAAAATAACAATTATTTTCATATTAGAGTCCCAACATCTTATGGTGGGAGGGTCCATGTATACTAACTGTGGGGGAGGGGATGCTCATCTCCTGAAATCCTGCCCCCCCGTTTCTTTTATTTTTAACCTGACATATAACAGTGCTTGTTTGTCTGCTTGTTGTTTACGTTTTTAAAACCTGGTGTGTGATCATTTACATATATACATAACATAAAAATTACCATTTTAACCATTTTTAAGTGCACAGTTCTGTAGCATCAAGTACACTCATCTTTTTTCCCATTTCTGCAACCCAACCTCCACTCTTAGCCCTTCCTATAAAGAGAAAATCTACAGACATTGTTATTTTTCTTGGGGCTTTACGTCTCTTTACCTCTTTTTTTTTTAATGAATTTATTTATTCTTTATTTCTTTATTTTTTGGCTGCATTGGGTCTTCGTTGCTGCACGCAGGTTTTTCTCTAGTTGTGGCGAGCGGGGGCTACTCTTCGTTGCGGTGCACGGGCTTCTCACTGTGGTGGCTTCTCTTGTTGCGGAGCACGGGCTCTAGGCGCGCGGGCTTCAGTAGTTGTGGCTCGCGGGCTCTAGAGCGCAGGCTCAGTAGTTGCGGCGCACGGGCTTAGTTGCTCCGCGGCATGTGGGATCTTCCCGGACCAGGGCTCGAACCCGTGTCCCCTGCAGTGGCAGGCGGAGCCACCAGGGAAGTCCCTCTTTACCTCTTAACAAGAGGTACATCTCAAGAGGTAAGGTTTATCATAAAGAAGTGCATGAAGGATTTTCAGCGAAGAGAGACGAGGCAAAGAACTCTGTGCAAGCAGGCCTTTCTACTGCCCTTAATATAATCTTTTCTTTCCCCTCTGCTCTCTTAGGGGTAGAATGGAAGGAGCATGCGATGTACAGTGACTCCTCTGCCGTGTGTTAGTTGCATAAGCTTTCAGCTGGTATTTTTTTGCCTTGATGTCTTCATCCGTAAAATGGGGACAGTAATACTGATATCAGTGTTGCTGTGTAATTTAAATGAGGTAATACGTATGAAGAGGGAACTTAAAAATTACTATGCACAAATTAGTTATCACTCACATGAGATTCTGGTCCTCATTAATAGGCTGCAAGCTCCTTGAGGGCAGGGTCTGGGTCCTGTTCATGGCTCTGCTGAGCCCACAGCCCGAGCACACGGTTGGCATCGAGCAGATATTCGTTAAATGTGTGGAGGGGCAAGATGTCTCCATTTTTCTGAAAGTTCTTACTCTATCCAGGACAATGAGAAGTGAAACCACAAAGAAGATGGAAATAGATGGCAAAAGAAAGTGAGTCTGTGTGGTTGGCTGAACCCCGGGAGCAGCCTAGAGGAATTATCATTAGTACCTGAAAACTGCTGTTCAAGTGACAGCACTCGTAAACCGACACAACCTTCCTGCAACTGTGCGAAGGGCATAAAAACCTTAAAACCAGCACAATTTCTGTCAAAATTCCAAGTCAAGGGAGTTATGTGAAATATTCACAGATGTATACAAACACAACCTGTACCTGTAAGGATGTTACATACAGAAAAACCAGAAACCACCTTCTCATCCAACAGCAGGGACATGCAAATAAATTATGTATATCCAGACAATACGACACTGTTGGAGCTCAGAGCAGGTCGCCCCAAGATATCCCACAATGGTATATTGATGATTTTGAATTAAAGTTACTTCAGAAACAGCCATTGGGGGTGGGGGGACGATATTAAAAAAAAAAAAACAACACTCTGACGCCTCTCTTTCCCCCTGAAAGGGGGAAATAACTCTCCCCTGTGAAAGTATCCTCCCTATACCAGGAGGATAGAAAGCATCCTTATCACCAGAGTTCGGGAATTCAAGGCTAAGAAAGCTGTATAAACAGACTGTGTTGCTTCTCCATTAGTCTGCTACCCCAAGCACAAGCCCCTTGGTTAACTCTTCACAAATAATTGTTTCTTTGTCTAAAAATAATATATAAACAGCCTGCTTTGGTCACTTTGGGGGAGAGGGGTCCCATTTCTATGAGACCTTTGTGCATATGAATTAAATTGGTTTTTTCTCCTGCTCATCGGTCTTGTGTCAATTTAATTATCAGACCAGCCAAAAGAACTCAAGACAGGTAAGGAGGAAATTTCCACCTCCTGGACCACACAATGCAGCCAACCTTTAAAATGACTGTATCAAAGTGTATTAACAAAGAAAGGTATCTAGATCATACTCAAAGAAAAAGAAGATTGCCAAGCAACAAACACAAAAAGAGAAAGATGTATGTTACAAAATGCTAACAAAGATGACCTCTGGGCTTATTCTTACTTCTTCATTTTGTTTTTCTGAATTTTCTACTGTTTCTAAAATAAGCATGAATTCTTTGTGTAATTTTAAGGAGACAGTTCAACAACAACAGAAGAAGAAAGAAAACAGTCTCAAACATGCTTCAAGGAATTTGGGAGGCTTGGGAAGCACAGTAAAAAGTCCCCAAGAACAAAGCCCTGGATTTAACTACCAGTGAGGTGACTCGCAGGGGGAGGTGGGGCCTACGAGATGCCAAAGCAACTGGTCAGTTGACTAGTTTTCGTCCAGTGAGTCACCTGGTTGAGGAAAACGCCAGCAATCTCTGCCGGCAGCCTCCCCAGCCTCGCCCGCCACAGTGGCCTTCCACCAGCCTCACCTAGAAACCCACCATCAGCCTCACTTCCTTTCTCCCGCATTTGAGGTCTGGGCATCTGCATGAAGCAAAGTGAGGAAACATCCGTGCTCTGGGTCACTCCTCCAAGCCCTGGCGGGAGACCCCCTGCCCCTCCCTCCCTCCCTTCTCCCACAGGACGAGCTGAGCCGGGAGACTTCAGGCAGCCACTCATAGCCAGTGCCTTCCACACCAGGACTCAGGCTGGGGCCCAACGCAGAGGGGCTGCTGGGAATCAACGCAGGGACAAGGAGTTTCCTCCTGCCTTGTAAACCCTTGGAACAATCTGATGACTCGATTTTTTAAATCTGTTCCACAAAAAAAAAAAAAAGTGCTCCTGCAGCAAGAGCAGTCAAGGAAGTATCAGTTCTGTTTTCTTTCGTTTTTTTGGTTTTTTGCAGTTGCTACATTTTCCGGTTGAAAACTGCTTGAGTATCCATAATGTCGTCTCCGCTTCGCCTCTCTAGCTTTCTTGCTTTACGGAGAGCCCTGAAACTCGCCATGCCTCTAGAGTATACAAACTTGTTCAAAAGTTGTTCAAAAATCCCTACCACTATAGTAGTGAAACTACTGAAAATTCTCTGTTCTTTCTCTGAAAATGCCTTCCTGTTGCCGAATCTCCAACAACCTCCAAGCTCAGAACGTGCCCAAATCACCCCAGTCTGTCCAGAGGGTCTGGAATGCTGGGCATTTCCAGGAAAGACCTAGCACCAGATTTCCCCAAGAACAAAGGCCCTTTGGTGCAACCATTTCACTGGGCTCAGAGTGCTGTTGTATAAAGTTCTGGGGAACCAGGCTCAGTTCCTTCTAAGCACAGAGTCGCTGTTCTGAGGACAAGTCCAAAGCCAAGGTTTTCAAGACTACATGTTGGGCCCCGTCTTGCTTTCCTACACTCTAAGGGAGAAAGGGAGGAAAACAAGGAAGAACTATAGCACTTGTTGTTGTTTTAGGATGATAGTAGTTTTTTTTTCTGGCAGGTGTGGGCTTAGAGCACAGGTTCAATAACGACATCAGGAAACCCCACATGTTGGGTGGATGAATCTGCTGGGACTCTCTGAGTTGCAACTGAGAAACATCCCCTTGCTCAGCAGGCATGAGCAAAGGGGAATTTATTGCCTCAGGGAAATGAACATTTCACGGGGGGCTCTGGCTGGATACCTAATTCAGACCAAATGATGCCAGGAATCAATCTCTCTCTTGCTAACTATTCATCTAATTTCCTCTATGTTGCCTTCATTCTCAGCACACCATCATGTGGCACTCCCAAAGAATCCAGGCTTTCATTCAATTAGACTAAGGAAAGAGAGCTTCTCTCCTTTTGAATAGCTCCACATAAGCCCCAGGACTGGTTCACAATGGACTGACCTGCACGGCATGCTCTCTCTGCTTAAACAAATCAGGAAACTTGAAAAATGAAATAAGCTGATTGGCCAGGTTTGGCCCTCCGGAGCCCTGTTACTCCAAAGGAAAATTGAGGTGATGTTACCAGAAGAAGGAAAGGATGGAGGTCAGACAAGAACATGAAATGCCCTCGACAGGGGCACGTGGTGGTCTTGTGTAGCCAAGACTGCTTAGGGTACAAGCAGGGGCAGCTCACAGGTCAGCAGTTCCAAGGATCAGTCATGTCCGTGGCGCATAAGCGCAAAGGCCTTGGAGAGAATGGTGAATAAATTTCAGAAGCAATCCACGCTTATGAGCTGAATCATCACAACTCCTAAATGGCAACCTGAATTCAGGGAAACTTAGAGACATGGGTGAGCCAATGAATTTCATGGAGAACACAGGACTTGAACCAAGTCTTTTTTTTTTTTTTTTTTAAAGGAATTCCTTTATTTTTATTTTATTTTTTTAAATTAATTAATTAATTTATTTATTTTTGGCTGTGTTGGGTCTTCGTTTCTGTGCGAGGGCTTTCTCTAGTTGCGGCGAGCGGGGGCCACTCTTCATCGCGGTGCGCAGGCCTCTCACTATCGCGGCCTCTCTTGTTGCGGAGCACAGGCTCCAGACGCGCAGGCTCAGTAGTTATGGCTCACGGGCCTAGTTGCTCCGCGGCACGTGGGATCTTCCCAGACCACGGCTCGAACCCGTGTCCCCTGCATTGGCAGGCAGACTCTCAACCACTGCGCCACCAGGGAAGCCCTGAACCAAGTCTTGAAGAATGCGCAGGACTGGATGGAAAGATGGGCTGGGGTAGCAGCAGGAACTATGCAGTTCTGCATGGATAAAGGCTAGGAGTCTGGCACAAGTGTGAGAACCGTGGCAGAGAGGAAGGGCCACGGCTTCCGAGGGCAATCAGCCCCTAGGAGAGGGGGAGACACACGGGCAAGAATGGATGGGAATTTGAGGGACCAGATGAACGCTCCATCACTGAGAGTAGTGACTGACTCTCGTTCTGTCCTCTTCCTTTTCTGTCTGTCTCTGATGTTTCAACATTGTCAATATTTTGATTCTACCTTGGGCTAAATACAGGTTTTTCTGTATTGCATTCTAATTGTTTAAGGAGCAGAGCCACATGCAGGAAAGCATTCCCAACAGGATGCCAGTACACAGTGATCCAAAGCAGGCCCAGGGTCCTCGTGCTTTACCCTGTCATGTGCCTACTTGTCATCAAGATTTCAGGGCTGCCAGGAGACAGGTGCACAGTAGCAGACTTAAGCCATCCTGTTACTAGGAGATGCACAGTAGCAGACTTAAGCCATCCTGTTACTAGGAGATGCAGCTGATTAGTTAGATCACTTGTAAGCAGAGATTAGTATCCATCATCACCTGGGAGAAGGCAAGGGGTGGAAGGATTGGGGCAGGTAGGAGGTGGGGAAGGAAGAGCTAAAGAAAAGACTCATGACACGGTGTCCTTCAGAGTCGGGGAAGGGCAGTAAAAACAGCCTTGGAGTCACAAAGACCTCGGCTTAGTCACAGGGTACAGACTTTCAGTTATAAGACCAATAAATTCTGGGAATCTAATGTGCAGCATGGTGACTATAGCTAATAATAGTACCATATTTGCTAAAATTTGGTAACAGAGTAGATCTTAAGTGTTCTCACCACACACGAAAAGTAGTAACTATATGAGGTGATGGGTTTATTAATTAACTCGATTGTGGTAATCATTTCACTATACATGTATATTAAATCATCACATTGTACATCATTAAAAAGAAAATCACATTGTACAACCTAAAAAAAGAAGGACCTCAGTTTAAATCTGCCCTTAATAGCTGGGAGGCAGAACTTAATCTCTTTAAACTGCAGGTTCCTCACCAATAAAACAAGGATCATAAAACTTGTATTTTATTGCAAGCATTAATAAAGAGGAAGGAAGGAAAGTCCTGGCTCTGCATATTATTGTTCTGCCACTCCCTCACCATGGGTCCTGGGACAGATTAACCTTAACCTCTTTAAGCTACAATTTCCTCATCTGTAAAATAAAATGATAAAAGTGCCTAGTTCGTAGCGTTGTAGTTCGGATTAGATAAGACAACGCACATACAAATTCAACAGCGTCCGGCAACAGTAAGCACTTAACAGGTATTAATGATGATGATGGTGATGCTGATGATATTAATTGTGTTAGTTAGGGTGCCTGCAACTGTACGTGACAGAAACCCCAAACAGAAGTGACTTAAACTGTAAGGAAATGTTATTACATGATGAAAAGTCCCAAGGTCAAGAGGTTCCAGAATGAGTAATTCATTGGCTCAAAAATGCCATCAAGCAGCTATGCTCTTTCCTGCCTTCATTCCGAGCTTCTCAACACGTAGGCTGTTTCCTAACTTGGGTTAAACCTCATGGGTGCAAGATGGCTGACATCACTCTGGATACCACATCTTCTTCTAACAATCTCCAAAGTTGGAGAAGATCACGTCTTTCCTTTTCAAGAAAAAGGAAAATTTTTCTGGAAGCCACCCTCTATCAGCAGACCTTCCCTCACAGTGTAATAGGGAAGAAACTTTGTATTCTATTACAAGTTAATCACTATAGGGATGTTGCTTATAAACTTAAATTATATATATGGCCCATCTCTGGGAACTCTGTCTCCCAGGTAATGAGCATTAAGCTAAAATACCTTTGTTTAGCTCACAGGAAACTTCCTGACCAGGCCTACCTGTGAATGACTGCAGGAGGGAAGAAATTAACACAACCCCTCCAGAGCTTTACTCCCTCCTCCTTAAGCATAAAAGAAGCCTGAATTCTAACTCAGGCAAGACAGTTCTTTGGGACACAAGTCCACCATCTTTTCAATCTGCTGGCTTTCTGAATAGTCGCTACTCCTCGCCCAACAACTCGTCTCTCGATTTATTGGCCTGTCCTATGGCGAGCAGCATAAGTTTGAACTGGGTGACAACAACTCATTAGCCAGAATTCCATACACATGCTAACACCTAAAGCTATCACTGGCCTCTCAAGAGATGAACAATATCATGGTTCCCTTAGCAAGGAAGAAGGTGGGTATGGCTGTTGAGAAGGCAACCAACATCAATCACCTCGATAATGATGATGAAAACTCTGGTCACAGAGTACAGAGAGAGGAGAGAGAGCTGTACATGGGGGAGAGGGGAGAGGGGAGAGGGCACTTTAGCTGTTTACTGTAACTCTTAAGAGAAGAATCTTTGGAATCACAAAGTTCTACCCCAAATCTTGGCTCTGCTACTTTCTCATTGTGTGAACCTGTGCAATTATTTACCCTTTATGCCTTTGTTTCCACAGCTTAGAAGGTCAATATCTAAAGGATGTTTGAGAATAAAATTAAGCCACACAGAGTAAGTGCTCAATAAATAAGTGAAACTATCTTTAGTACTTCTAGCCTAGCAACAAGCACAGAAGCCAGATCAGTTGCTATGCCAACAATCACAGAAGCTATTGAACATGTCTATATGTGCTACTACAGTAGACTCTTTCTTCTCTGGGGCCGCAGAAGCATGTTCAGAATGAGGGGAAGAGATTAGGAATGTAGGAATGCAGTTGTGGAACCAAACAGGATCCAAGCTGCTTCCAGTGGTACCATTTAGGAGCTATGTAATCTTGGGGAAGTTACTGAACCATCTCTTGGCCTCAGTTTTCTCATCTGCAAAATGGAGTAACAGGCATTCAGTTGTGGGATTAAACGAGTTAATACAAATGCCTGCCGTGTAAACTGTCAATAAAGGTCAGCTATTGTTAGCAGGTTTTGTCCTTTTGTCATAAAGATGCCGTTATTCTATTCTGTCTCTCACTCGGCAAATTGTCACAAGAGCAGCAGAGAAAAACCTGGCTTTCAATTCTTGCTCCTTCTCTTAACAGCCACGTGGCCTCTGAACATTGAGTGCTTCTTCAGTAACATGATCAGCCCATCTACCCCTCCAGAGATGACAGGCTCCAAATACAAAGTTTTGAAGACCGAAACTCAACATATAATGTCACATTATTTATACTTACTTCCAACAATTCCAATTTTTGTCTCATTCTTTCTTATCACCCATACTCTTCTTTGGCTTCCTGCCTGGAACTTTATCCTCTACTATGTCACTACTTACCATCATCTCCAATAACTCCATTTTCCCTTCAACCTAAATCTTTATGCATCATTACTAATAACCTCTTCAATGTGCCTCGAACTTTTTACTCTGGGATGGTGGTAAATACATGTATGTGTATTCTTTTTTTAAAAAAATATTTATTTATTTAATTTATTTATTTTCCTTATTTTTTTGGCTGCATTGGTCTTACTTGTGGCACATGGGATCTTCATTGAAGCGTGCGGGGTCTTTGTTGTGGCGCATGGGCTTCTCTCTAGTTGTGGCGTGCGGGTTTTCTCTCTAGTTGTGGTGCACGGGCTCCAGAGCACGTGGACTCCGTAGTTTGAAGAATGCGGGTTCCCTCGTTGAGGTACACAAGCTCAACAGTTGTGGCGCGTGGGCTTAGTTGCCCCGCGGCATGTGGGATCTTAGTTCCCCGACCAGGGATTGAACCCACGTCCCCTGCATTGGAATGCAGATTCTTTACCACTGGACCACCAGGGAAGTCCCGTGTATTCTTTTTATTTATTTTAAGTTCAATCTATTTTCCCCATCTCACAGGGACTGGTGCTGAATCAGCATATGAAAAATGCTAGCTAAGCACATAGTAATGCTTATTATAAATGCTAAATAAAATATATGATGTCAATAAATATTTGCTGAAGTCCTACTGTGCGCAGGGCACTAGGCTACTGAGATGACTCAGGCACAGTTCCTGCCCTCAAAGAGCTGACCTACTCCAGTTTGGGAGTGAAGACTTGTGACTAAGTAAACATTACACATATAAATACTTCTCAAATAAATATTTAAAGTAATAAAGGCCTTTTAGAAAGAATAATGAATTTCACAGGTTTTGAAATGGAAGTCACTGAAAAAGCATCAGAAGGTGAAGTTTCTCTAACAACATTTAATATTTTAAATGTGTGAGACTGTGTCATTTTTTCCAGAGCAGATGAAACCCAGGTGATGACTTGCTAAAAGTGTAACTACTAATAGGTTTCATTTGTTTATCCTTTTCTGATCCGGCCTGAAGATGAAGCAGTGGCTGGGTGTGAGTGTGGGATGGGTGACTGTGGCCTCTAACCTGGGTGTTTAACCCCAACAAAACGTGATGCTGACCAGGGTGATGGGGAGATAAAGTGTTTACTGGAAGGAAGGTGGGATGAAATTCCCTTTAAGATTTCTGTTTCGGTCTGTGTTCTTTGTGCTTCTTCATACAGCAGAAACCAACTCTGTCTCAAGCAAAACCGTTTAGAAGGTTAGTAGGAACTCACAGAATCCACAGGAAGCTGAAGTTCAGGCTCTGAAAACAGGCTGGAATCAAGGCTGTTCCAGAGAGTCTGAGGCATCAGGATCACAGCCAGGCTCACTCTTAACATTCACAGGGTCCAGGACAAGCCTTCAGATGGAGCCCAGGGCCTGTGCCCACAACCCACCCACTTTCTCATTCCAGCTGCAGCCCCATTTCACTCCACAAGGGGCCTTTACACACTGGTGAGTAGCTCTCATACAAGCTCCTTCTATATACCACTCTCCCTCCAAAATATGCTCTCAGCCACCCCTTGGACCTGGGAGTGCGAACCCTGTGGCCTGATCTGCCCTCGCAGGCTTGGGGCACTTTGGGCAGGATGCCCAGAATATGGTCTAGAAAAGAGGGTATGGGCTCTGGGTGGACGGAGGTGAAGCCAGAGGAATAAAAGTGGGGTCCTCTTGCCCAGGTCTAGGGAAGATACCATCCAGTGGCCAAACCTGTCATCTGTCCTCCCCAAGACTATTCCAAGGAAGAGGCATCACCTGGGTTCCTGGGCTTCCTCCCAAGACCACACACAGAAGTGCAAAGGCAATCTACAAAAGAAAAAAAATCAGGGCACTGTGGGCAAAGGTGACTGGCTATATAGTCCTAAAGCAACAAACACTTCTGGCCATCGCTTAAGACTCATGACTTTTCAACTCGTAATAGCTGTTAACTCTGTGCTAGATCTGGGAGCATGTCTATCACCAATCATACCCAAAAGAAAACAAATCTCTAGTCAATTCTAAATTTTTTTAGTATATCTATCTGTAAGATCAGAGGACAGAAGGGTGTTTATTTAATCACTGCTGGCAACACAGTAATCTACCTTCCTACTTCTTCCCACATATCCCCAACCCCTATCCCCAAAGTCTCCACTTCCTTGGAACTAATGTAAATGAGCAAGAGAACGAAGAAAGGTATCATAGACTATCAGTTTAAAAATCTAGGACAAGATTGGGCTGGAATGGGACCTGAAACAGACATGTCCACTGTGGCTCCCTCTTGACAAAAATACTGTCCTGGACGTATACCCGGGACCCAAGGCAGGGAGGGAAACAGCGGGTAACAGGGAAGAACAAATCTGACTCGCTATTAGATCTGCTCCTTTTACTTTAATCTTTGTGCTCTGTTGCCTGTGCTTAGTCATGCTGGCTCTGTACCTTTTGTAAAAGAATGTTGCCTGTAGCCTGAAATATACAGGTTAGCCTATTCTGAAGGCTCTGACTTTTAAGAGTCCATTCATAGAAAGGTAAAAAGTTGCAGAACAGAGAAGAACATCTGTCTTGTTGGAGGTTTACAGGAACATCACGACCTGACCCACGTGGACAGCTGCAAGAATAAAGGATTCTGACACCAAGAGGTTGGGAACAACCAACCACGCCCCTCCCTCACCTTGCCTTTATAAGTGCCTTGCTCCAACCCTCCCAGGAAATTGGGCTTTTTTGGGCATGAGTCACCCATCTCCTTGCATGGCCCTGCAATAAACCTTTCTCTGATCCAAACTCCGACGTTTCGGTTTGTTTGGTCTCACTGTCCATTGTCGGGCACACTAATTTGCATTCAGTAACAAGCAGAGAAGTAGTTTAGAGCATCACAGAATCCTCACTAAACTGTCAGGCACCTTGAGTTTCTATGTCTAGTCCCCTATTTACAAAAGAGAGAGATATAGGCATTAAGTGTGCAAAATAAATTATTTAATGAAGAAGAAATATACTGAGTTTGATCACTAGCAGGGCATTGGTGACCACTAACTTAGCATTTCAGCAGAGAGGAAGTGGCTGTGGTCAACAAACAGTGAGCAGGTAAAAAACAAGAAGAGACATCAAATATGAAGTTTATTTGTAGGGACTTCCTTGGTGGTCCAGTGGTTAAGACTCTGCGCTCCCAATGCAGGGGGCCCAGGTTCGATCCCTGGTCGGGGAACTAGATCTCACGTGCATGCCGCAACTAAGAGCACCTATGCCACAACTAAAGATTCCTGCACGTGGCAACGAAGATCCCGCGTGCCACAACTAAGACCTGGCACAGCCAAATAAATAAGCAAATATTAAAAAAAAAAATTATTTAATGAAAGCTTCACATGTATGCAGGTAACAAGGAGGGGAAGAAAACCGTCTTTAGAAACATAGAAAAGTTTGCGTAAAGATTTGTTACGCATACTGTATTGTTACGTGGCAAAGGCAAGTTGCTGAACACTGTGATGAGTATCGTGACAACCGTATGAAAATCAGGAGGAATTACATGTACGTTCATACTTGTAATATGTTTAAAATATCTTGGAAGGGTATATGAGTAAATTAATGAAAGTGGTAGCAGGGGCTGGTGGTTGGGGAACTGGGAATGGAGGGAAAGTGATGTGAAAGCAAAGGAAACAAACGTTGAGGTGCACTTGTTCACAATATTACCCCAGAGATCCATAAAAGATTAGAACATGTATATGTATTATCTATTCAAAACTGTAAATGGAAAGTCAGCTGCAGCGCTGGGGGTTAACAAGGATGCCCCAATCCCTTCCAGAAAACATACCCTCCTACGAGCAAAGTCTCGAACAAATGGGATATTTTAAAAGAAATCATTGGGAAATCCTGAATTGCTTGACTGATGTATGATTGAGACTGGAATTTGCTTCCAGAATTTATTTCCTTTGTTTCTCCTGCTTCCTGTTTATTCCTTATATAGTGGAAGCACAAGAATCAGCAACAATATTTTCTTATCTTTGGAAAAATAATTAAACACGGGCAAAGGAAATTCTAAGAAGCCAAGAAGCACAAGAAAAAAGAAGCACCCAAATGCTTTAGCCAACTATTTGGAAATTTCCTAAACATGCTCAGAAATGTGGAAGAGCAGATCTGCCAAAGAGAAAGTAAATTTGAAGGCATGGCAAAGGTGAACAAAGACCATTATGAAACAGAAATCAAAACCTACACTCCTAGGGACTTCCCCGGTGGTGCAGTGGTTAAGAATCTGTCTGCCAGTGCAGGGGACACCAACCCTGGTCCGGGAAGATCCTACATACCACAGAGCAACTAAGCCCGCATGCCACAACTACTGAGCCTGCCTGCTGCAACTACTGAAGGCCGTGCGCCTAGAGCCCGTGCTCTGTAACAAGAGAGGCCACCGCAATGAGAAGCCCACACACCACAAGGAAGAGTAGCCCCCGCTCTCCGTAACTAGAGAAAGCCCACGTGCAGCAACGAAGACCCAGGGAGACAAAAATAAATAAATTTTTTTTAAAAATGCACTAATTAATCCAAAAAAAGGCAAAAAAAAAAACCCTTAAAAAACACAAACACACAAAAAACCACCTACACTCCTCCCAAAGAGGAAACAAGGAATTCAAATAATTGTTCTATTAACTGAATACTACTCTATACTTGCAAAATAAAGAGTTGCAGATATGTTATTGACATTCTGAATATACCTAAGTAAATAAAGGTTTAAAAAAGGCGAGAAAGATGATACAGTTTGAAAGAACACAGGAATCTTCCAAATTGCTTGAAAAATTGTTTTAAAAGATTTGCTCTTATCTGTTAAAAATGTGAACTGACTAATAAAAGGACACTTGGTGCCTTGCTCCAAAATAAGTCAAGCAGGTTAAGAATGCTTCTAGAATGCTACAGTGGTAACAGACAAGAATACCCTGATTTCCATCATTGCAACTTGATCCTGAGGCAGCCCCAGGATCCTCGATTGGCTCTAACTGTGATTTCTATCAACTGCCACATTAAACAAGAACTACAGGGTTTGGGGTTCAGTATTAGTACACAGTCCCCTTCTCTCAAAAGTAACTTACCTGGTGCATCTGCCCTTCAACATTCCACAGACGGAAAATGTGGGTATAGAGAAAAGTGGGAAGCAAAGGTAAAGCAGGGCTAGGAGATAACTCTCTACATAAGAAAGGGGAGAAGCAATTAGTAACTTTTACTGACACTCCTGGGTGGGGCGGGGTGCACTTTGTAAACATCATCTGATTCAGTCCTTACAACCACTCAGTGAGGCAGGTACTGTTATGCTCCCTGTTTTTTCAAATGAGGAAACGGGGGTCAAGAGGTTAAGCACTTGCCCAAAGTCACTCAGCTCCCACAAGCTGCTCTGCTGGGAGGGGGCTGGGAAAGGAGTGTGACGAGGGTAGGGTAGCTCGAAATCTGCCCCCAGCTCCTAACCTCACTTCTATTGGGGCCAACCTAATTTCACACCTGGCCTGTATTCCCTTGTGCCCAAGTTAATTTGTAAGATTGTCCTACAATTTCCTTTAGAGAGTGACTCTATTTGAAGGCTCTTCATCACAAGGGCACAAACATCTTTTCGAAGCGGGTACTGTTTCTGCTGATTAAGGCAGACTGAAGGCTGGCACAGGCAGCAGAGCAGTTTCTGACTCACCCTCTTTGGCTTCATCTATGAAAATGGACCCGGGGACTCGAAGCGAGATGATAAAAGGCATGGCTGGGACACCACCCTTCAAATGGTTGAAAAACATACAAACATGGCTTCTGTCTGACCCCGAAATAAGGCTTCTACAACTGAAATCTGTTCAGACATTCATCAAAAATCTCTCTGCCTCTTCTCTCTCCCAAAGTGCCTCTGGAGCCACAGAAAATCTCCTCCCACTGGCAAAGGAAGACTGAAGCTGTCTAATTTTAGGGTCTAACAGTTGGCATGCAATTAAAACTATATTTATTATGGGCTTCAGAGGAGAATAATTTATTTATGGGTAAATTAGGATCACTGTAATACAAACATGCTCCCACGGATTGGGAATTAGCTATGCTCAACCAGGGACCGTAAGAGCTCTGCCATTTTAACAATATGGGGCTCATTGTTCCAAAACAAGCAAAAGATCAGACACTTCAAGTCCACTTTTCACCACCACTCCTAAGCCCTGTGGCAGGGTTCCAGTCAAGACTGTCTGTATTTTAGTATCGGTAATGATTTGAGGAATTTGATCAAAGGAAACTATAAGCAAGAAAATGTGGGGCTTCCCTGGTGGCGAAGTGGTTAAGAATCCGCCTGCAAATAAAGGGGACACGGGTTCGAGCCCTGGTCCGGGAAGATCCCACATGTCGCACAGCAACTAAGCCCGTGCACCACAACTACTGAGCCTGCGCTCTAGAGCCCGCGAGCCACAACTACTGAAGCCTGTGTGCTCTGCAACAAGAGAAGCCACCACAATGAGAAGCCCTCGCACCACAATGAAGAGTAGCCCCCCGCTCACCGCAACTAGAGAAAGCCCGTGCACAGCAACGAAACCCAAGGAAGCCAAAAATAAATAAATAAAATAAATAAATTTGTAAAAAAAAAAAAAAAAACTTGACTGACCAGAAATTCAGGCAGGGATAGTTGAGTCTAATTAAACTGGTTTATTCTGTGTCATTGATTTAGGTAGAAGAGCATGCCTTATTATTAAATAATGAGAAACAAAAGAAAAATAAATGAAATAGCTTACAGTATGCAACCATTGTTCTCCTGAGAACAAGGTTTCTATAATACTCCTGTTTGCCAATTTAGTATCACCTTTAATTTCCTGTTTAAGAGATTCCCAACCTGGTCATAGTATGTCCCCACCTTCACCACAGTGGCTTCACAAAAACACATAACACATAGAAAAATACCCAAAAGTACATGTCCCTCCCAATTCAAAAACTATATCACAATGTTCTGTGCAGAGTAAAGCATTTTGACTTTGAACTTGTTTCTGTGTCCTGATATAGGAAAAAAGTCTAAAACCTAGAGCTAGGATCTAGTTTTGTAGCTCTCTGTTATTTGATCGATTTTCCCCAGGTTGAGGACTTTACATTATTGGTAGCCTGTGACTACATTCTCTGGATTATGTGTTTCCGCATCTTCTTTTCCTGCCCTACTCACAGTTATGCATTGGCCCAGGCAGAAGCGCTTACACATGATTTCCAACTAGTACCTTTATGGTCAAACCCATTCAGCATAAAGAGACATGAGAACTGATAACTACCCCTGAGTACCCACCCTAAGTGAGTATACAGCCATCCTCCCATTGGGTCAGTCTTCATCATCACTGAACCTGTTTTGATTTCATGGAAACATTCATTACTAAACGCAATAATCTTTGTTCATCTTTTCATGTATTTATTTAATGTCTGTCTCTTCTTAGAACATGCTTTCCATGAGGTTAGAGAACTTCTCTCTGTAATTCATCCCTGTGTCCCAGCACCTAGAAGACAGTCTGGCACATACAGAGACTCGATAAATGTTTGCTGAAGGAATTAATTCCCTAATGACTCTTGGGAGTACAAACAACGGATTTGTCCAGAAAGAGAGCGCTCAAGGTTTAGACTCTTCCAGGTAGAAGGAGTCTCATAGGTCACTCAGAGTTGGCAAATTTTTGTTAAAGGACCAGATAGTTATATTTCAGACTTTGTGGGCCTCATGGTCACAGCCACGACTACTCAAGTCTGCTGCTGTCCATGAAAGCAGTCATAGTGAATGAGCACTTGTGAATGAGCCTGGCTGGGTTCTAAAGAAAAACTATATGCACAAAAACAGTCAGTGGTGGGTTGAAGTGTGCTGACTGCTTCTAGACCACTGGTCTCCTACCCAATGACTTTCTAAGAATACATTTCACCAAGGGCAATAAAAGAAAATATAAGGATGTTTCTGTGAGGTTTTTCATAAAGCTAAATTTTTTCAACTTAAAAACTGTCTTTTTTTCTGCATCTATGTCCTTCCTACTTTTTTTGGTCTTCAAAAATATTTCTTCAGATAAATTATGGTGATAGTAAATTGCTTTTGTATTGTTAATCCCCTTTCTTGGAAAAAGAAAAGTTGGCAACACTAATGGAATTCCAAAATATGTTTTGGAAATTTTTTCTATCCAAGAAAATTCAAACAGTGGAGAACTACTACGGCAGTAGCCCAGAGATCTCATTCTACAACCTGGTTCTTATTTAAGGTCAAGAGAGTCCTTTCTATTTAGGGTAGGCAAAGGGATTACAGAAAAGATCCTAGCAGTTTATGGAATCTGGGAGGACCAGAGAACTAAGCACTGGAAAAAAGCCACCCCACACCATGTGACTGTGTTGGCAGACCTGGACACCCCCTACTGTCTATTGCACTGCATCTACATCAGCAGGGGCTGAATGCCAAAAACTCTGCCTCAGCTGCCCCCAAAGAATAGATGCTTCTAGTGCAATGCCTATCAAAAGAGCTGTGTCCCATCCCGCTCCCAGTCCTAGCCACTGCCTTGCTGTTTGCACATACTCCTAGTCTCACACAGATCCAGGGATTTAGCTGATGCAACGTCACATGCAGAGCCCTCAGGGCAAGGGAGGTGGAGAAAGGAATGTTCAGCTCTCCACCCCTTTGAACAGGAAGTCAAGAGAGAAGGGTGCTGGAATGGGTGCTAAGTAAACCAGTTTATAGCATCTTTCATGAGAATCCTGAGGCCCAAAGCTCTTTACCTTTATCTACACACCCATTCAGACATTCCAGAGGACAAGGAAGCTCCGGCCTCAGGATCTGTGTCATAACCACATTTTTTAGAAAACAAGTAGCATCTCCAAAGGTTGCCTAGAGGGTTGACACCACGAAGACATTTCAACTTGTTGGTGAAAGCCACACAGTGGAAAACTGAAGAACTGGGATGACTAACGAGATAACTCAGATCTCAGAACAACTTTGCCTAATCATTAAGGCAAACGGTAAGAAACAAACTAACAACACTCCCCCCAAAAAAGCAACCTTAAAATTTGAATAATCGCCTCAAGTCATTTTTTGTACTTGTAGACATATCTTGAAACTCTGCAGTTCAATAGGGAGGGGTTGGGAGTTGCTTCTTCTAAGCAATGCACACACCTCTCAGATCTGAACAGCCAGGTCAATTAAGCAACTTGCCCCTGAGTACGGAGGATTCTCGCTAAACAAAATAAACCACAGAAATCACATTAGCTTCTTTTTACCTATTAATAGATCACTACTGTGAGGGAAAAGCTGGAAACAGCACAATTATACAAGGAAAGTTTGACTTACAATGGAAGTTGTTTGATGTGATAGTTCCACTAACCAGAGACCAAAGTAAACACACCAAAATTTCAGTAATTGTTGCTTCTGGACAGCAGAATTGTAATGACACTCATTCTTTTCAAAATTTCAAAAATATGTACAGCTGTCCCTCAGTATCTTTGGGGAATTGGTTCCAGAACTGCCTTGGATACCAAAATCCACAGATACTCAAGTCCCTTACACTGTGTTAAATGGCATAGTATTTGCATATAACCTATGCACATCCGCCTGTGTATACTTTAAATCATCTCTAGATTACTTATAATAAGTAATACAATGTAAATGCTATGTACATAGTTGCCAGGGCACAACACCCTGGCAACTATGTACAAAGTGCTGCTTTTTGGAACTTTCTGGAATTTTTTTCTGAATACTTTCTATTTGCAGCTGGTTGACTCTGTGGATGTGAACCTGTGGCCACAGAAGGCCGACTGTATATACTATGTATATATAATCCTTTTTTAAAAAGAGAGCAATTTACTCCCAAAAGATATTAGTACACAGGAATCTCTTTATAACGCATTTATTATTTTTACCCCTTCATTAAATATTTATAGTTCATTAAGCACAGGACTGTATTTAAGACATATGAGCCTAAAAAGATGTTTGAGATATCCTTTTCTCAAGCTCACAATTGAATCAACAAAATTTAATAACCAATGATGTCATTACAAATACTACAAAAGGCATAAGTGTTCTTAGAAAAATTTATGTTAAGAGAAACTGTCCATTTTTTGAGGAAAGAGTTGTGAATGCTGATGTGCACATGTAATTCTTGGATGCACAAAGTTGTTATCCTGTGAGGAGAGGTGGGGTTGGGGAGGATTTGAAGGATAAACATTGCATTGTAGGGAAGAAAACAAGGACTCACATCCAGAGTGGTTCCTGTTTGCCAGACCTCAGTTCAGTGGTGTCCGAAATTCCTTAATAAAACCCAATAACCAGAAGTATCATTGGTGCATATTTGTGTAACAAGTCGTCTTCAGGATTAAAAACACGTCAAAAAAGTCATGGCCACTGAATTTTCCAAAGAAACAAAAGACAAAAGATGTTATATGTCTCAGTCTCTTTAGGCTGCTATAACAAAATACCACAGATCTGAGTGCTTATAAACAACAGAAATTATTTCACACAGTTCTAGAGGCTGGAAGCCCAAGATCAAGGCACTGGCAGATTCAGTGTCTACTGAGGGCCTGCTTCCTGGTACAAAGACTGTTCTCATGTTCTCACTATGTCCTCCACAGTGGAAGGGATGAGGGAGCTCTCTGAGGTCTCTTTTATAAGGGCACCAACCCCATTCATGAGGGCTCTGACTTATGACCTAACTGCCTCCCAAAGGCCTCACCTCCTAATACCATCACACTGGGGATTAGGTTTCAACATACATGAATGTAGGGGGGGACACAAACATTCCATCTTTGTGTTATGTCCTAGTGTTTGTAAACAGCAGGCTAAAAAGATTGCTTAGCGGTGCTCTGACTGTCAGAGCCCTCCAGAACTAGTTTTTCTACTAAGTGCTTTCATTTATTAAAGTAGAAAGCAAGACTTTAAAGAGGTTCGACCAAGGGACTTCCCTGGTGGTCCAGTGGTAAAGAATCCACCTTCCAATGCATGGGATGCGGGTCCGATCCCTGATTGCGGAACTAAGATCCCACATGCTGCGGGGCAACTAAGCCCGCGCGCCACAACCACTGAGCTGGCGTGCCTCAACGAGAGAGCCCACGTGCCACAAACTACAGAGCCCACACACCCTGGAGCCTGCGTGCCACAACTAGAGAGAGAGAACCTGCACGCCACAACTAGAGAGAAGCCCACGTGCCACAACAAAGAGCCCATGCCGCAACGAAAGATCCCACACGCCTCAACAAAGACCCCGCATGCCGCAACTAAGATCAATGCAGCCCAAAAAAATAAAGAAAATAAATAAATTTTTTAAAATAAATAAATAAAGGGATTGGACCAAACCCTGTACTAATCCTCATTCTTTGGATTACATGACTATTCTCTCCTAGGCTTGTGGTCAATCTTCCAATCAAAGATTCTTAGCAGAGTGGTGTCTACACAGTTCTGAGGCCTGTTTCTCCACTGGCACTGGAAATGCTGGGTGTGTGGCAGCCTCTGGAATGTGGTTTACATTCAGGGGCTTTGTTTACAAGGAAATAGTCTTGTTCATCGCTGCCTAGGTTACAACTTACATTTTTATAAAGATGGAGTTAGTATTAGGGCAAATCCGAGTTTACTGGCTTTAAAAAGGGAATGTGTCACCAGGGAACAAAATCAGAACCAATTTCTGGTCTTCCCAACTAAAGGATCTCCAGTCAGAATGGAGCTAACATTTGCATAGGTATTTGGAGTTGGACCACACCCCTCCTTCCTCATATCTATTTACCTCTACTGACCTAAACATAGGCTGAGGAAAAAAAAAAAGAAGCATGTCCATAGTTGGCTCAGACCTATACAGACAGGGCTGACAGCCTTCAGGCTTTGACAGAAGCCAGCTTGTGGGGTCAGAGAGGTGTCTGGGAGCAAGTTCACCATTTTGAAGCAGCCTGGCAGATTTAGCAGTAAGGCTTGAGTGCCTGGTAAGTGGTTTCAGATAAACAGTACTTGAATCCATCCTCACCCAACTACCTGGGTGGCATGTCTGTGCCCTGAGGAGAAAAAGCCTTGTGTTCCAGGACTGATAAAGCTCTCCAAACTCTGCAAAGCTCCAGAAGTGACACAGTCCTTGGCAGAGGTGGTGTGGCAGTTCTGCATTCTTACTACCGGCTAGGGAAGCTGAGAGCTAGTCAGGCTTCATGAGGAAGATTTTTGCTCAATATAAGGATAACTTTTTTTTAAGAAATAGAGAGTCTCATTAACAGAACTTTTTATCTTAGAAAGTAGTGAGCACCCTAGCACTGGAAATGTTTTAGCAGAGACGGAAAAATCTACACTGGATGGAAAGTTGTCTTAGCCAGCCTTTAAGGTCTCTTCCAGGGTCCTATGCTTCTTGCTGAAAAGTGGACTCAAATGTGCCATTTTTCTTTGCCACTTCTGTTCAGCTCATATGCATATGCATGAGAGAAAGTGTTAAGTATTAAGAGCCAAGAAGCCAACCAGCACTGTCATGGTTAATTTCACATATCAACTTGACTAGGCCACAGGATGCCTAGACATTTGGTCTGTGTATTTCTATGAGGGTGTTTGGGGGTGAAATTAACATTTAAATCAATAGATTTAACATTAGACTAGATTAACATTAGACTAGATTAACATTTTAATCAGTAAAGCAGATTGCTCTCCCTAATGTGGATGGGCCTCATCCAATCAGCTGAAGAACTGAATAGAACAAAAAGATTGACCCTCTTTCAAGTGAAAGAGAATTCTCCAGCAGACTACCTTTGGACTTCATCTGCACCGTCAGCTCTCCCCGGTTTTGAATCAGCTGGCCCATACTGCAAATTTGGACTTGCTAACCTTTACACTTGTGTGAGTCAATTCCTTATAATAAATTTCTTTCTCTATATATTCACATCCTATTGGTTCTGTTTCTCTGGAGAACCCTAACTAATACAACTTTTTCTGTCTCCTTTGCTGACTCAGCTTCCATTTTCCAATCTAAATACTGGAAGCATTCCAACATTCAGTCCTCAATAATCTTCCCTATTTAAATCTCCCCATAGGTGAGATCAGCTAGACCCATGACTTTAAATATCATCATCTCTACACTGATGGCTTTATATTCCAGCCCCAACCTCTCCCCAGAGTTGCAGATTGGACTACGCTTCACATTTCTTCTTGGATGCCCAATAAGATCTCAAACGTAACATATCCCAAACAGAACTCTGCCCTCCACTCCCACTCTCTCCCTCCACTCACCCATCTTAATTAATGGCACCCCCATACCCCCAGTTGCTCAAGCTCAGTACCGAGGAGGCATCCTTGATTCTCTCTTATTTCTTTATATCCAATATTCAAAACTTTAGGAAGACTTATCAGTTATATCCAAAAAATATCCCAAGTCTGTCCACTTCTCATCATCTTCACCACCTTCTCTGTCTCCATCCTAGATCCACTCCATCTCTTCTTTTTTTTTTTTTTTTTTTTATGGTTTGCTTTATAAAAGTTACTATAATACAGTGGTACATAGTATTGAATTCACAAAAATATGAACAAATATTTACAGCAAGACACACCTACAATGGAAACACTTCTCTTCAAACCAAGTTACATATGATGAGAGTCTATATGCACAAACATCCCTAAAACTTACGGGTTCCTCTTCTTTGCTGGAGGAGGGAGGTGGGGTGAGGTGGGGGGACAAGAAAGAGAAAAAGCAGAAACCCCCAATTCTTCAAAAGCTGTCAGTGTCATTTTCAAAACATGAACCTAACAACATCCCTTCTGTACTCAATACCCTCCCATGGTTTCCAACTTGCTCAGAATAAACTCCAAACCCCTAATCAGGGGGCAAAGGCACTACACATTCCTTTGCCCCTCTCTCTGACTTTATGTCCTACCACTCTCCCACACTGGCCTTTCTGCCATTCCTGGAACACCCAAGCTAATTCCCCATCAAGGACTTTACACTTGCTGTGCCCTCTGCCCCAAAAACTCTGTCCCCACATCTTCACAATGGCTTTCTCCTTCCCATTATTCATGTGTCAGCTTAAACCTCACCTCCTCGGAGGGGTCTTCCCTGACTACCCTATCTCCTTTTCTCCCCCACCTTCCACTCCCTAACACTGCTATGACTTCTCCACGGCACTTGGGCTTGCCTTGAATCAGGGTGACCTCTGGATGGAATTTGTACCACTTGCTTCCTGGGTCTGGATCTTAGGACCCACCTGCAGAAGAGACTGGGCCTCTAGACTATCCAAAACTTACCCAATCAGCACCATAACCGATTGAATCAGCCTTATAACCGATTGAACCCCGACAGCAAGGACAAAGAGACAAAGGTCTCCAAAAGTGCACGTAGAAGATAGGTTCTGGGCCTGACCCAGGTGTGCAGACTGTATGGGGGCAGGAGTGACAGGAGAAGGCCCTGTCTTAAGGGCAGGCTGGCCAGGGAGAGAAACCCCCCCAGGCTGAGTCACAAGCTCTACAATCAGATACTACTTCTCCTTGGGAGTAAGGGATGGAGAGAAGGCCTTGCTAGCAGAAGACCCTTCATGAAACACAAGGCCTGAGGAGTTGGGATCCCTCTCTTAATTTAGGGTAATAACAAATATTGTTTAAGGTGATGGACTGAAAAGCAAGTAAGTTGACTAGTTTATCTCCAGAAGACCCTCCTCCAACCATGACTCAATGCTGGAAGAAATGCAGTCTCTGTGATGGCATTTGACCTTTTTTTTTTTTTCATCTGGTGCATTGCTCCTTCTTTACTGATACCTTACCTATGGCAAATTAAAGCGCACACTGCCCTACCCCAGCCACAACACCTCTTCTACATGAACTTGGTTACATAAGTTAATGATCATCCTACTTCTCCTGTCTTTCATGTCATTTATAAATTAAGTTGCCTTTCTCTTCAGTGGCTTTATTATCCTTCTGTATCTTTGTGAATATCTTTCTTAAATTATAGGTTCTTCATTTCAACCAAGGAAGCAACAGATTTATTGTGCAGAATGACACCATGTTGAAGGTGCTGAAAAAAAAAAAATAGTAGAGAAAAAGAAGAAAACGAAACACCCTCTTTTTCTTCCATCTTCCCAAACTCACCCTCATCATTCTCCATGTGTTGGGTGCTGGGCCAATCCCTGCTCAGGCCTCTGTCAGGTCAGACTCTGTAAGCCTGATCACCCTGGCTTGATCTGTGCCTTGTGTTCAATCTGGACTTCTACCATTTGCCCTGAGAGCAAGTCACAAAGGAAAGAGTGGCATTTTAATGAATTATGAACCCTTCTGAAGACAGAAAAGGCAACATAAATTGACTATGGGACTTCAAAAAATGTATAAGAATGGATGATGCTGGGGGCTGGGGGTGGGGTTTGGATGGGGGAGGGACGGATAAAGGTCCATCCTCAATTACCAAGTGACTTACTGATGGAAGGTGTTTTCATCTTGGTCATGTACTTCTCAGTATTAATTTGATGACAGTGACTGATTTAATACATTATTTAATACTAATATATTAGGAGAAGTCTCTTTCTCCATGCACTGGCTTAGCAATCAGGGACAGCTACTTTGCCTGGTGATTGTCTTGAAGTTGCACCGGAGGGAATATCCTGTGTTCCAATGAAGGTACTGTCTCCCTTCTCCCACGCGCTAACAAATTCTTTTCATCCACTTCTCACAGTACATATACCACTTTGTGCTTCACTTTTTCTGTTTTATGACTCAGATGTATTAATTCCCTGCACTCCTTGGACACCCATAAACTGAATATTGTTATATTGTTTTTGCACTTTTGCTCCATTGTTATCTTGGGCGGGAAAAAACGTACTCCAATCATGGATGGTTAAACTGCCTTAACATTTCCTCCCATGAGTCTCTAAACAAGCCAACATCTTTAAAACTGGCTTTTTCATTGTGGATTTTATTTTTATGTTCTATGTGAACCAAAGTCATTTGTAGAGTTCATTTATTTACGCCTTTGGGGTTTTTTTCCTTTTAAAGATTCTGACAGCTATTTTCAAAAGCCCATGTATTGTATTCAAAAGTAGTAGAATTCAAATATCATTTGGGGTGGTGGTGGTGTGTGTGTGTTTGTGTGTGTCTGGATTTGTACGTGTGTGTGTCTTTCTTAAGATTCTGACAGCGAAAGAAATATCTGCTCTTCCCTTTTTGAGAAAAATTAAAACGAATAATTTAAAAAAATTTTTAAAGCTTCAAATTGAAAAATCCTGTCATCACTCACAAGTGCAATGTATACTGTCAGTCACTGCTGCTGTGTTTCAGGGAGTGGCAGAAATGACTGGGAGTTCTGTCTGATAACTGTTAAGAAAGTGACAAGTTGCCAAGCATCTGCTTATAGAGGCCCTGACTCCTTCTTCCCCTCATACTCATCATTCAGCCCATCAGCAAACCTTTAAGGACCATCTCTAAGCATGAGCCTGTATCCTTCCACTTCTAGTTCCATCGTTAGCACTCTAGCCCCCGCCACCACCATCTTTCATCCGGACTATAGCAAGAGCCTCTGAAAGGTTTCCCAGCTTCCACTCAAACAGCTGACTGTCCAGACAGCAGCTAGAGCTATCTTTCAATAACATATAGCATGTCAATTTGAGGTCAGAACTCTCTAATGGCTTCCCATCACACCCAAAAGAAGACCCAAACTCCTCCACACGACCACCCAGACCTGATATAATGCACCTGTCAGCCTCTCCCACTCAGGTGCTATGGCTCTGCCAGGCCTTAAATAACCAAGCTAGAGCCCATCTCGGGACCTCACTTCTGCTATCATCTCTGTCTTGAACACCCTGTCTCCTGGTGGTGGTACGGCTCCCTCCTTCCTAGCCCTCAGGACTCAGTGCAAATGGCAGACCCTTGTAGGGGCCTGCAGTGACCTTCCTTTCTAAACCATCACCACAGTCCCATTCCTACTCACTCTTCATCCCTCTACATTGCTCTTATTTTTTTCCTGCAGAGCACATATTAATATCTGAAATTATTTTATATACGTCTCTCTTCCACTGGAAGATAAGCTCCGTGAGAACAGGAACTTTGTCTTTACTGCTGATTCCCAGCTCCTATGACACTGCCTACCACACAGTATGCTCTCCATCAATACCTGCTGGATGAATGAATTCTCCTGCTTCTGAATACAATGATTATTCCCATGAGCTAGTTATGATCCCAGTTATTGTAACAGAGAAAGCTTACGAAAAGCTGAGAGTGCCTGAGTGCACTGGGTGCCGAGAAGGTGAGAATAAATGTCTGCAAATGTGGTGGTATAAGAGAAGCAGAATTGGAAGGGCCCCTAGAGATCCCTACACTGTACCAGATCGCACTGTCACTGAAAGGCTGTCAGTACTTCCCTGGTCTGTGTACCTTAAAGATCTCTGGCAAGAATTCATATTCACTTGAGGGTACAGTAACTCAGAGGATGAAAAATGATGACGAAGCACCTGTTCTTCAGCAGCCGAAGGGAACCAGAAATCTAGGCCTTCCAGAGTATCTAGGCCTGTGTCATGAATCATAGAATTCCCCCAATCTCCTTTGCAGTTGTAGTCTAACCCTGACCCTACTTTAGTCTCTAAAAATGGAAGCCAATAGATGGTAAGCATAGTGGCAAGAATTCCGCACTTGGAGTGAGAAAACATAGGTCTGAAGTTATGAGAACTGACACTCAACTGGTCGAGTTTCAGATGAACTTATTCCCTTATCTGTACAGTGGAAATTATGCCTCCTGCTTGACAGGTCATCACGGATCATGAGCAAGGTGCGACCGTGACAGAGCCCGGCCCAGTGCTTGTACGGAAGTCCTCAGTGCATGCTTGCTTCCTTCCAGCCTTCAGACTCTGTAGGTCATCTCCTTTTGTCCTTCAAACACTCATAAAAGAATGATTTGGCAGGCCATACATACTTTTAGAGCATCAATATACAGGCTTTTAAGGTTTGTTTTCTGAGCCTCACATAAGCAGATGAGTTACATCTAATCAACCAGAGATACAGTCTTCTTTGGATAGTAACAGCTTTAGATTTTGAAAATACATTGCCTTCAGTGTGTTTTATTCTCAGTGCATCACTAAAATGACAGGCTGCCTTCCTCAGAATGTATCAGGAATTCTGTTTCTTAGCAACACCCCTCCCACAGGCAATAAAAGACAGAACATAATCCCCTTTGGGCATTAGGAATCTGCTCATAATACTGAAAATATGGCCAATTTTCTCTTAGATGCAGAATTAGAAATCAGTTCTCCACATTTGAAAGACAATACAATTGTGACCCTTCAAAGTAAAGCTTTTGAAAAGTCGAGCACATTTCTCATTCCAGGGCCTGCTACTGCAGGGCTTGTTTTTAAAGATATTACAGAATTTTAATGTATTAGGTCTCACAGCCTTGCTCTTCGCGATTCAGAATTAAGAATGAAGCTTTTTTGGGACTTCCCTGGCAGTCCAGTGGTTAAGATTCTATGCCTCCACTGCGGAGGGCGTGGGTTCCATCCCTGGTCGGGGAACTTAAGATCTGCATGCAGTGTGGTGCAGCCAAAAAATTAAAAAAAAAAAAAAAAGAATGAAGCTTTTCTAATTCTAGGCTCTCCCCTCCTACTACTACCTTCCAAGTTCATCTCTTAAGAAAGTATGAATTATTAGTCTTGAATACCAGCTGCACTCTTCAGTTTTATATTCTGGATTTCAGAAAATAAAAAAAATTTACATTTTTGACCAAGTATAAAATAAGCTCATTGCACCTATTAAGTTTGTTCAAAGATTAAAATCCAAATAAATCCAGCATTTATTTTATTAGCTACTTTTCCACCAAATAATATTAATAGCTACTACATTTATTAAGACATTATTATGTGCCAGGTGTTCTACTTAGCACTTTAAATGCTTTACTTACTTCTCAGCAAAACCTTGTGAGGCATTATTAACCCTCATTAACCACGGAACTGAAGCTTAGAAAAGTTAACTAGCTCAAGGTCACACAGCTAGTAATAGAGACCCATGCGTCAAGTAATATATTAATCTTTACCCCCTAATAAATTATTTATTAGTTTTTAATTTTGTGTTCTGCTCATCACTGCCATTGATTTGTTGAATCTAAGTGAATGAATAAATAAAATCACATGGAATTTTACCTTTCTTGAAAAGGCAGTATTCAGTAGTTACCTAAGGAAACTGAACACATCCATAATGAATACTTAATCCTTTAACACTGTAATTGTCTGTTACAAAGAAGGTATTTTGAATGAATTCAATGTAGTAAAAAAGCTCCAATGAGCTTTGATTTATTTTCTAAACAAGTTTCTCAACACCAGAGCCAAACTATTCTCTCAGCTGTTTGATAATCAGGGTAATTTACCACCTCTTCCCTGTGTCTGCAGTTCTGTCCTGGGTAACTAGGAAACTACCAAGCAAAACAAATGTGGTCACAATTATTTAAAGTGTGTTCCCATCTGATGCACCCAATTTGTACTTAGACACCTGCCATTTGAATGGCTGTCATTTTCTATGACTAAAAACAGTACTCCCATTATAACTAAATAAGCCACTCCTTAACGTGAACACAAGCACTGCAACAAATATACTGTTATGCCGTTGCCACAATCCAACAAAGCACATTACTATTTTTGTTTTAATTTATTTTATTATTATTTTATTTATGTTTATTTTTGGCTGTGTTGGGTCTTCGTTGCTGTGCGCAGGCTTTCTCTAGTTTTGGCGAGCGGGGGCTACTCTTCATTGAGGTGCGCGGGCTTCTCATTGCAGTGGCTTCTCTTGTTGCGGAGCACGGGCTCTAGGCACGCGGGCTTCAGTAGTTGTGGCATGCTGGCTCAGTAGTTGTGGCCTGCAGCCTCTAGAGCGCAGGCTCAGTAGTTGTGGCACACGGGCTTAGTTGCTCCGTGGCATGTGGCATCTTCCCGGACCAGGGCTCGAACCCGTGTCCCCTGCATTGGCAGGCGGATTCTTAACCATTGCACCACCAGGGAAGCCCAAAGTGCATTACTATTTAGCTATATATTAAATCGTGTCTTGGGAAGGATCTTTCTCTTCTCTCTTTCTGTGTGTGTGTGTATATATATATATATATATATATATATATATATATACACACACACACATACACAAACACACATATGTAAGTATATATTTAAATTTATATATGTGTATATTAAATGGAGTGTCATGAGGGTCAATATATAGCATATATTAATGGAATGCTTATGATGAAAAGATACATTAAATACACATTTCTTCTTTTAGATATCTTGAGATACTAGTTCGTTGCTAGAGGCATATGACATTGTCTTAAAGGGCCATTAAACACTAAATGTTTCACATACATGTACATAAAAATATAAGATGTACTTTGTACCCCCTAAATAACCCATGAATGAATTTTTCTAGTAAATTAGAGGAAATGCATTATACAAACTCTCATCCTCCTTTTTGCCGTGGATATTGCAGCAGGGTTTACTTCAGCTAAGTCTACAGTCTGTGACTACAAAATGAAGACCGCTCTGTGGCTCAAAGGTTTTCAGCCCCAAGTCTTGGCCTCATTACAGGCTGCTCTAAGCAACTTTGTTTTCTATTGTGGCAGAGGAAAAACAATGTTCACATTCAGAACCGAATTCCATGGACATGCCCAAGGTCACAATTATACTTCTATGGTTTCCTGGTCCATTAACTAAGTGTAATTGATTTCTAGGGAGAATATCAATATAAGAATAACCTTGATTCGACTTTAATTTATAAAACTGAAAATCCCGGGCTTCCCTGGTGGCGCAGTGGTTGAGAATCTGCCTGCCAATGCAGGGGACACGGGTTCGAGCCCTGGTCTGGGAAGATCCCACATGCCGCGGAGCAACTGGGCCCGTGAGCCACAACTACTGAGCCTGCGCGCCTGGAGCTTGTGCTCCGCAACAAGAGAGGCCGCAATAGTGAGAGGCCCGCGCACCGCGATGAAGAGCGGCCCCTGCTCGCCGCAACTAGAGAAAGCCCTCGCGCAGAAACGAAGACCCAACACAGCCAAAATACATAAATAAAATTTAAAGAAAAAAACAAAACAAAACAAAACTGAAAATCCCTTAATAACTCTGGTACTTGTGACCCAGCAGACTGTGGAATGAGATGGGTGGACCAGCTTAGTGCAGACTACTCTCTCATTCCAAACACTTGGAAATGGCAGATAAATATAACTCCCCCATCTTTTTTTAATACATAGCTGAGCTGAGAAGAAAGGAGAGTGCTTAAATTTCAGAAATGAAGAGGGGAATTCAAAGCCATGCTAATGCCAACACTGATGGGGGTAGGGACGTCTAACGGCTAGGGAGCAAGGGCTTAGCACCCACTGAAGGCATCTCCTTGCGCCCCAGCTAGACAGGAAGCTGGAACTGAATTCTACACAGAGTGTAAGGAACCCAGGAAACACTATCCTTGAGTTAAGGGGCCAAGAAAACCATAGCCTTTTAGTCCAGTTAGGCAGCGAGGAGACTTTGCTGTCTGTCCACCACTATGGATTTTGTTAAAAAGAGTATGCTTTCATGAGAAACTGAAACTGTAAACCTGCATTCTGTGTACAGGCACACCTTGGAAATATTTCAGGTTCAGTTCCCGATCACTGCAATTAGAGCAAACACCACAATAAAGTGAGTCACAGGAATGTGTTGGTTTCCAAGGCACATAAAAGTTATGTTTACACTACACTGTAGCCTATTAAGTGTGCAAAAGCATTATGTCTAAAAAAAAGTACATACCTTAATATTAAAATACTGTATTGCTAAAAAATGTAAACTATCATCTGACAATGCAGGGTTGCCACAAACCTTCAATTTCTGAAAAAACACAATATCCACGAAGTGCAATTAATCGAAGCACAATATAAAGACGTATGCCTACATAGAATCCAAACTAACTTCATCCTCTTCATATAGGATGCCCAAGTTGAAAATTTGATATTCTGGAACCCCTGGGGTCCTGGTTGCTCTATGGGGATATTCCCAAAGCCTTGGACACACAGGTCTTCCACCTGAAGAAATACCACATGCTGAGGACAGCTACAGAAATAAAATTATAACCTCTGGGAGGAAAGGAGCCATCCTGAAGAGAGCAGCACAGGGGGACTGGCATGCCAGGAACTCGAGATAGTACAACTACAAGGGATGATACAGTAGAAATGTTTAAAATGATGAGATAGGTGGAAATTGAAAAAGGAATAGGAAATCGTGAACAAAACAGAACTTCTAAAAATAAAAATATAGGGACTTCCCTGGTGGCCCAGTGGTTAAGAATCCGCCTGCCAATGCAGGGGACACAGGTTCGAGCCCTGAGCCGGGAAGATCCCACATGCCACGGAGCAGCTAAGCCCATGCGCCACAACTACTGAAGCCCACGTGCCACAACTACTGAAGCCCGCGTGCCTAGAGCCTGTGCTCCGCAACAAGAGAAGCCACCGCAATGAGAAGCCCACGCGCCACAATGAAGAGTAGCCCCCGCTCGCTGCAACTAGAGAAAGCCCACGCACAGCAACAAAGACCCAATGCAGCCAAAAATAAATAATTTTAAAAAAACCCCACAAAAAACAAAGTGTCAACAGGGTTAGTTCCTTCTGGAGGCTCTGAGAAAGAATCTGGTCCATGCCTCCCTCCCAGCTTTTGGTGGCTGCCAGCAACCCTTGGCGTTCCTTAACTTGTAGCTACAGCACTCCAGTCTCTGCCCACATCTTCACAGAGCCTTCCACTCTGTGCAGCTCTGTCTGACAAGGCCTTCTCCCCTGTGTCTCCCTCCATGCGTTCTCCTTTTCTGTCTCTTATAAGGACACTCTTCATTGGATTTAGAGCCCATTCTAATCCAGGATGATATCATCTCAAGATCCTAAGTTATATCTGCAACCCTTATTCCAAATAAGGTCACATTCCTAGGTCCTGAGTGGACGTATCTTTTGAGAAAGCAATTCAACCCAGTACACATGTTAAAAATGAAAAGGTAGCCACTAAAAATGTCTTTTCTTTAATGGAATGCATAAATTCTAAAAAAATAGAGGGAAAAAAAGAAATATAGAAAACAATCTCCTTGAAGGTAGGAAACAAGAAATAAAAGCTAAATAAAACCATGGTAAAATAAGATGTTAGAAATTAAGTCCAAATGAATTATAAATTAAGTGTAGATAAGTTAAACTGCAATTATTAAAAGACAACTTCAGATTAAATTAAAAATGAAATAAAACAAAACCCACATGTACCACTGCTGATCAAAATATTCACATACTTAGGTTCCATTCTCTTTAATACCTTCCTCAGCACTTTAGTTTAGCAAGGCAGAAGTACATTCTCATTTGATTAATATCCTGAAATCATTTTCACCTGTGACAACATTAAGACCAGACTATAAACAGAGGTTACAAAACAGAAAAAAGGAAAAAACTGTTTTCAAACCAAATTTCCCCCATTCTAGTGGTAGCTAAGGAGTTAAATTTTCTGGATCAGTTTTAAGATTTTTTTTAAAAGTAGTTTTAGATGGCTTGAAAGATTAACAAAAGGTTAAAACTGTGAGATTTATTTTTGATCCCTCACTCATTTTTATTCTTCTGCCAATTCTACATCTTAATAATAAAAAAAATTTCTTTGAAATTCCAGACTACAGAGAATAGATCTTGTTAATGAACCTGGTAGACTCTGACTGATTTTCAATCATGGAGAGCACAAATTCTGAATGCTCAGCATGGGCCAGATTTAATGAGTTCAGAATACAAAAGATGTTACTTGGAAACGCACACACATACACTCTCACTCACTCAAAGGATACCTCCTACAACTTTATGTAAGGTAAAGGGCACATTTCAAAATAAAATACAAAGTACAAATTTTAGCACAAAAATGATGTCAAAAAGATGAGGAAAATTCAGTCAATGGACTATGCACTTTTCCTCTAAACCTCATTTTGATAAAAAGGTGAAATAGCCAGCCAGTCCTAAAAACGTGAACGATGGTTTATTTAAAAAAGTGTAAAATGTAACGTATAAGCAATTTTAATTCGAGATCTTTCTCAATTCTTATTAAAACTAAAAGTCAGAAAAACCCTCTGCCCTTCAGAATACAGTTGAAAATTAGCTTCGTTTGCCTCCTTAAAAATATTGCTCACTCTTCAATGGCAAGTTTGTGTTATTAATCTTTATATCCCCACTCACTGCAGGGTCAAAAAATTTACTGAATCTGTGAATTTACATGATAAATTCCTCCCAAATTTATTTCCCTTCAGTCATAAGGACTCTTTCCCCTAAACTTTCAGTAGATTGGTAGGCTAGTGAAGTTTAAACTTTGATCTCATGTCATTGTATGCAGATAAAGTATTGGGGCCTAAAGAAAAGCCAGTGCATTCAATATGGATCCTATAAGGTATTATGGTGGTTACCAGCAACTCTCTTATTTTGGCTTTTAGCACAAATAATTAAGGTGTTTCAGTATTTAAACACAGAGAATAATTTCCTTTTAATAATTTCCTTTAATTTTCCTTAAAAAGATAATTAAGACTCTTTCCTAACCTTGCTCCCATTTACTTCTAACAATCCTCAAACATCACTTCATTTTTAAGGCCTACTCAAAATATCAGAAGATGAATTTCACCAACAGACATTCTGATTCTATTTCAGTAATCTCAACTTCTAAATTTAACATTAATAAAAGCTAGAAAATCAGCAAAAGCAGTGAAAAGATACTAGAGTCAGCTTTGTTGAACAATCAGCTGAGACAGGAAGGAGAGAACAATTTTAGTTAGAAACAGGTTAAATGTATATATTTTTACTTTAAAATTTTATACATTATGTCTTTGAAACATTTCCTTGGATTTTTTTTAATAACAACTCTTTTTTTAAAATTTATTTATTTAATTTATTTATATTTGGTTGTGTTGGGTCTTCATTGCTGCACGCGGGCTTTACCTAGTTGCAGCGAGCGGGGGCTACTCTTCGTTGCGGTGCACGGCTTCTTACTATGGTGGCTTCTCTTGTTGTGGAGCATGGGCTCTAGGCACATGGGCTTCAGTAGTTGCAGCATGCAGGCTCAGTAGTTGTGGCGCACAGGCTTAGTTGCTCCATGGCATGTGGGATCTTCCTGGACCAGGGATTGAACCTATGTCCCCTGCATTGGCAGGCGGATTCTCAACGACTGTGCCACCAGGGAAGCCCCATTTCCTTGTTTTTGATGGTAAGCTATAGCTTGTAGTCAGAACGTTACTCTCTTTGATGCCTATTACAAAATAGTCATTAAAAAAGTTTTGTTGGGGTTAAAAGGTGCTGCCTTAAGTAATCTTGGAAAATGGTGTTTTCACTAAATACTGTAAGGCTAACAACAGAAATAGAAAAAAAGAAATATACATAAGCACTGTACTCGTCGGTAAATTTCTCACAAGGATACCGGGTTTAGCAATTCTAAAACTACTTTATGTAATAGGGTTGAAAAAATAAGTAAATAAATTGTAGATAATGGGAGTTAGGTTTGTCACTGGCAGAGAAAGAAGTTACAAATAAACAAAGGGAGAAGGCTGTAATGAATGCTGTAGTGCTAGATTGGGAGTAGATGTCAGCATGAACTCAGATTTATTTTAAATTTATACGGATACAGAAATAATTATAGGTATGTGTATTTACATGTGTTAATATACGTTCAACAAGTACATCCAAAATCAAATCTTGGATTCTAAATACCATTCTCCAACTAAAGCAACAGGGCTCTAGGGACTTCCCTGGTGGCGCAGTGGTTAAGAATCCGCCTGCCAATGCAGGGGACACAGGTTTGAGCCCTGGTCTGGGAAGATCCCACATGCCACAGAGCAACTAAGCCCATGTGCCACAACTACTGAGCCTGCGCTCTAGAGCCCGCGAGCCACAACTACTGAGCCCGCGTGCCGCAACTACTGAAGCCCATGTGCCTAGAGCCCGTGCTCCACAACGAGAGAAGCCACCGCAATGAGAAGCTTGCGTACCGCAGAGTAGCTCCCGCTCGCCGCAACTAGAGAAAGCCTGTGCGTAGCAACTAAGACCCAATGCAGCCAAATAAATAAATAAATAAATAAATTTATTTATTTTTTTAAAAAAGCATGTTTAAAAATAAAAAAGCAACAGGGCTCTAGAGAAATGTATGATTCTAGGGCTGGGGCAGAGAAAATACAAGATGAGCCTAGAGTATATTTATTGAAAGTAAGGAAGGCTAAGGAGGAAAAGTGGGGTCATGTCAAAATACCATGGCTCCCAATGGCCAAAGCTGAAACAACCCGAGCAAGAAAACAAACAATTATAGTATTTAATTATAATACACAAAAGTAAAATATATATCCATGATCCTATACTGAAAAATGATTGAATGAGGGAGACGGGACAAATCTCCCTTCCATTAGAATTCCACGTGTATACCCCTGTCTAGGAAGAGGAGCTTAATTCCTCTCCTCTTTGAACAAGGGCTGGACTTAGCAACTCACTTGCAAAGAATAGGATATGGAATAGAAAAATATAACTCTCGAATAGAGAAAGAAACCCACCAGATACCATCTCAACCAAGTGATCAAGGTTATTATCATCAGTGTTGTCCTGTTGGTATCATGTACCCCTGATGTGATGTAAGGAGAAGGGCACCGCACCTCTGGTGGTATTCCTCCCCAGAAACTCACAATCCCAATAAAATCACGAGAAGATATCAGATAGACCCGAACAGAGGAACATTCTACAAAATATCTGACCAGCACTCTTCAAAAACGGCAAGGTCTAGGAAAACAAGACTGAGAAACTGTTAACAGACTAAGGAAACACAATGACTATATGCAATGTGGTGGCTTAGATTTCAGGCAGGAAAAGAAAAAGGACATTAGTGGAAAACTGTGAACTCCAAATAAAATCTATCATTCGGTTAATTGTATTATACCAATGTTAATTTCTTGGTTTTGACAAACTAAGTTTTGATAAACAGGTACCGTGTATGTAAGACGTTAACATTAGGGGAAGCTAGATGAAGGGTATACAGGAACTCTCTGCACTATCTTTGCAACTTCTCTGTAAATCTAAAATTACTCCAAAATTTTTTAAAGTTTTGGAGTATTCATAGAAATAAAAATATTCTACAACTCTTACTAATTTGTATAATTCATCTGTAAAATAAAATTTTCATAATTCAAATATATCAAGACTTGTTCAAAGTCAGTGATGTAGAAAAAGAACTAAATATGAGAAATATCAGCTTATTTTTAAGATTATAGAAAAATCAGAAAGGTTTAAATGTATTTTATAAGCTCTTTATGTGTAACTAAAGCTTCCATAATTTCTTTAATAAGTTGTATTTAGAGTAATAGAAGCTATCCTAACCTAACATCAGCTATTTCAGAGATAAACAGGAAGGAATTGTTACCTACTGACAATGAATGTGGACGTATTTTGCTAACTGATTTTTTCGTGAAGATTACCCTGAAAGAGCATGGAGAATATGCCTAATTTTCCCTTAACACTCCATTATAAACAGGTCACACTCATCTAAATTCATTCTTGACCTAATTCTATTTTTCGAATTTTAGCTACCACCCATTGCTTTAAGAATCTGTCTTGAAAGGACTTAAGGTTTAAAACAGAACAAAAAAAAAAAGAAAACATACCTAAGCATTAACCGTGTATAACTGGGAGGTATGAGATAGGTGGTTTTATTTTCGAAAATCTTCTACAGTGAATAGAATAATCATTTGACACAGTGTCTGTTACTGCAGGAATTCAATATTATTGACTGAATACTGAACTGGTATTACTTCTGCTATTAAAGAATCAAGGTGATCGATCGGAGCCGCCCTTAAAGGAGTAGAACGGACCCCAGCTGGGGCGCCGACAGCCTGTGGGCAAGAGGCTCCAGTAGGAGCTGGTGACCCCCAGGAAGTCGAGGGACAAGGGAATTTCTACCTACCCTGAGTCAGTCCTTTCCAAACGGGTGGGGAACATCCACGGAGCAGCGGGAACAGTCTGCGAAGACCCGAGGTCTCTGTCTCCGCGGTTCCGGGTGGCTTCCATCGCAGCGCGTGCGCAGTGAAGCTCCTCAGCCCTGTACCAGCGCCACGTGGACGCCAGGCTCACGTCGGCCTGGACATCTCCGAGAACAAGTGGACCCACCTGTGTGACATCAGGACCACCTGTTCTCCGTGCAGAACCGACTAGAACCCAACCTCAACAGCTCTCTGAACACACATGTTCCTAAGTTCTAGAAATACCCACAACCTGTAAGTACCTGCAAGAAAGTCTAGTTAAAGCAGGTCTCCCTGTGAGAACCCTGACTCCAGCTGTCCAGCCTCTTTCACTGTTGCCTTGGTTTTTCCTTAGATGGTCTGTCCTTTCTTTGTTATCTTAAGCTGTGGTGTCATTTTAGTTTTGTTTTTCAATTGTCTTTAGTTAATCCCTTGTAATGAATATGTTAACTACATTTTGTTTAAAAAAAAAAAGAATCAGGTGCCAAGTTTTAGAACTAGGTATTATCACAAGTATCCTTTATAACTTTATAATCTACAAACCCATTCGTTTATACGGATGAAAGGATTTTAGAAATAACTATCAATCCTAGGATCAATTAGTACTATTATGTAAACAAGAGGGGAACCTGCTATTAACACAATTTTCTTTTGGAAAAGGAAAAAATTAAATTAATAAATAAGGCTCAAATATGTCTAAAATAAATCAAGTAGACCTCACTTTAGAAGAGACATTACTGGGAAGTTTTGTTAATGTTTTTATTATAGACTATCTTTTTTTATTCATCTTTGGCAATGTGAAATACTTTAAACCACTCCACTCCCTGACTTACACCAAAGTATAGTTATTAATAAGCACCCAGTTGTTTTAGTGGGACTACTAATCAAATCCCTCTTTAATGGGAACGTATGTGTCTGAAGTGTATCCCTTTTTAAAGTTTAAATTTTCAATTATTTAAGGCATGGAACTGTATTGTTTTATTTTTTAAATCAGACATTCTATATTAGGAAACTAAACTAAATTGAGATAATTATTAAAAGCTGAGTTAATTTAGGGAGAGAAAATCTTATTTAAAAGAGCCTTATAATAAAACGTAATATGGCACACAGGAACCAATTCACAATTCCCACAACCCCATATTACTCAAGAAAGAACATTCTAAAAGTGCAGAGATGGAGGGGAAAAAAGGATATAATAACTTTTTTTCGGTTCAAATCCTTAAAAATATTCTTAGCCTTATACATTTGCTAAGATTTCCTTTTAAATATTGGTGGTGGTAGTTGGGAACAACCATAGCACCGAGGGTAAAGAAGACTAACACTTAAAAAGGTCCTGTGAAAACTATGACTAAAGCCTGTATTTGTTATGGATAAGTTAATGATTCAAAAGGGGAAAGCCCATACAAATGAATATTTCAATTTATGCCTGGAGTTTAGAAATTATGCATCTTATGGATCTCTTAAAACTTTTTTTTTTTTTTTTAATTTATTTTTGTCTGTGTTGGGTCTTCGTTTCTGTGCAAGGGCTTTCTCCAGTTGCGGCAAGCGGGGGCCACTCTTCATCGCGGTGCGCGGGCCTCCCACTATCGCGGCCTCTCTCGCTGCGGAGCACAGGCTCCAGACGCGCAGGCTCAGTAGCTGTGGCTCACGGGCCCAGTTGCTCCGCGGCACATGGGATCTTCCCAGACCAGGGCTCGAACCCGTGTCCCCTGCATTGGCAGGCAGACTCTCAACCACTGCGCCACCAGGGAAGCCCTAAAACGTCTTAAATTAGGAAACTTACATATAAGGAAAAGACAAGGACTACTTACATTTTATAATTTAAAAGTGATGAAAATAAATTTATAAAACTTACCTTCATAGTAATATATTTATGATATACTTCTGATACTTAATATCAAACTCAGTTAAAAAACTGAGTTAAACCAGTTAAAAAACAAGAGTTAAAAGCAGTCCCTCTCCCATGCATCTCACAACAAAAATCCTCCTGTATCTTTAGTTTCTGTGCTCTTTACTGGAAAAAAACCCATTAGAATAAACTACATAAATCATCTTTGTTTTTTACATGCTAGTATAATAATAAATGCTAACTCGTGAGTTCTAACTGACTATAAATTACCAGTAGGTGTTTTTGAGAAAGGAGTCCACTATCATACGCCTTAAGATAACATCAATCAAGTATTGAGTTAATAAGAATACACTAGTATATGGCGCAAATTTAATTTTATTAAACCTTACAATGAATGTTGTGGCATATCATTTTCCATTGTGTGACAGTTTATTGGCTGGCATCTGAATACAGTACTTTTTGGAAAAATACACAATGGGAATTGACAAAAGGGAGAGAAACTAGTTGTTTAGTGATGTATGAGGGCAAAAAGAAAAAGATGACAACCAATTAATTTTAGTTTCCTTAGTACCTAACTCTAAAATGGTTAAAGTTCCAAGCAATAATGCTGCTGTTACAGTGCACAAGAATATGGTTATTATCTCATCCGGCCCCCACAATTCTGGGGAAATTACAAGGATTATTACACCTGTAAAATTCAACCTAAGGCTTCTGCTGGGCAATATTATTTTAAAGAGCTACTTTTTCAAATATAACCTCAACAGTTTTCCCAAGTCACAGGAGATGGGGGTCTCGAAAACATTATACATTAAGTCACTTTACAAGTGAGCAATCACTTAACTGGAAAATCACAACGGGCACCAAATTACCTTTGGCTGATTTGGGCTAATGTCCCTGTCAGATTTATGGATAAGAAAATGACTGTTTTTAAAATCTGTAATCCACTTGTCTTTATAATGTAGACTGGCATCTAATCTGAGTAAAATGACCATTTCTTTTACAGAAATGATCAAGAGTGGAACATCTAAAATTCAGCAGGCCTTAACAGGGGATTTTTATGGAAACGTAACCAAAACTTATACATTAGCTCCAGCCAACATTACCATGCTACAGTGTACAGCTGAGAGTACAATTAGCTCATTATTAAATTACTCATGTGTTGGTTAAAAAAATAACACAAACTTAAGTTTTTTTAAAAATTCATTCTCACAATTTTGTGAATACTTTCTGACAAAGGCCTTAAACAGTGTCTGAGGGCACATTTATGAAACAACCTCCTCTAAAATAAAATGGACAATTTTGAGCTTTTAAACCAACTGATTTTTCAAGAGCTCCTAACATCATTTGGGGAGATGGCAAACAGAGAACTGTATCTTAATTGAAATAAGGCATTTCAGTTATCAAGACTGAGGAATAGTTCTAAGTTATCTATATTCAGTGGTGGGAAAATGCTATGTAAAGAAATCCTTATTTTATACTAGAGTTGAACAATTCAAATTCACCTATAAAATAGTGTGAGATGTGCCTTACTATAAGAGCATGTAAGCCCTCCTACCCCCTCCCAAAAAAAGGAATATTAAATCACTTAAAATCCAATTGCTCACCGTTCACCCCAAAATTACTGAGATCAACTAATGTAGATTTACTGTACTTGCAAAGTTTTCCTTTCTTTAAAAAAAAAAGGTTGTTCACGCATATAATTCTTATACCAGAAGGTTAGAGGCAAATGATTTCAAAAATTGATGTCTGATATTTCTAGAATAATTATCTAAATCACAAACTATTCTTAATTTATGTGGCAGTTCAAATATTCCATCAAATTTTCCCATAGTAAACAAGATATTAAAATCTCTTCATCAAAAGGTTGCAGAGCAACCATTTATATCCAAATCACCTTTTTCAATGGTGAAATTAAATATACAACCTAGTAAAATGAGTAAGGATATCTTTTAAAAAATTAAACTTCAATTATTTAACCAGAAAGTAAGTCTAATGCTTTTTTGTTTATTTACCATTCTTCATTACAAGTTTTTTACTGAGTAAAGATGAAATAAACCTAATGTGACTGTTTGCAATGATGACTCCTTAAATACCCCTACATCAACCCTCAGAATAAAATGTCAACACAAAAATCCAAGTGATCAGGCTCATTAAACTCACAGGTAAACTAAGTTTTTCTCAAACCAATAAGGAGCTTTTTATTCAGAACAATTTCATTAAGACATTTGCAGGGCAAATATGCCATCATAAATTTTATTCTGAATAACAATAAAGTGCTGAATGATAATTACCTGAATCTTTTTTAGTACTTTTCACTTATTTTTTCTTAAGTTAAAAGAGCCCTTTCTGTGGCATTAGCAAAGCTGTGAAAAAAAAAAATCCAAAAAAAAAAAACAAAGAAAGAAGGGAGGGAGGGAGGCAAGAAAGAAAAGAAAGGAAGAGAGAAAAAGAAAAAGAAAGAAAAAAGAAAAGCTAATTTTCAGTAAGGGAAGAGGAAGCACTGCAACCTTTTGTGTTTAATTAGGGTGACAAATAATTGAGACCAAAGTAATTCATGCAAGTTATCTTCAAAGGTATACTTAAGCTTGAAGAAAGAAGGAACACTGTTACTGACCTTTGATACTATGGCAGTAAATTGCATACTAAAAATACCTTAATTATCCTAGATGCCTAGATCTGGCTTGGCAAGCATCATGCCACTGACATGCTTCAGCTCTTTTTTGTAAATAAAAGTGATTTGCAGTTCAATTACTGAATATTTCAGTGTGACTCATTAAGCTGTGTGATAAACTTTGAGGTTAAATTTAAGCAAATTCTCTACACCTAATCACATCATCAGCACAAGCAGGACAATGCTGGCGCAGCATGAAAGGTGGGTCACTTTATAAAGATTCTTCCTTTTACTGCATGATATATTAAGACGACAGACCTAAATTTCAACTGGGTTAATGAGTTAGAATAGCTTTGTTTCCCAAATTTAGCACACAATAATTTCAGTGGATTAGAGAAAGAAACCTCAGATGTAAAGAAAAAAACAACAAAAAAGCTTGAGCTCTGGTAGCTAACCTGTAGCTCTAAAAATTGTCATGCTACAAGAGTACTTTCATAAAATGAACTTTGTAACATACTTAACAGTGTTTCAGAGTTGAAGTTGACCAACTGCTGCATAGAAAATATGCTAACATACAACAGTCAAGTTGAAGCCAGTGCATAGAGAAGATAAAGCACTTATGGTAACTGCAAATGGTAACAAGTCCATAGTTTGTACTACCTAACATGGATCCATAAGGGGAAAGAAATTGCTAAGTAGAAATGGTTAAGTTAAAAATGAGGTGGAAACGGGAAAAGCTCGGAGAAGAGAAGGAAGAAGCACAAAAAAGACCTTCAATTGTATAAAATTCACAAACCAGAAAAGTATAAAGACACCACTGAAAAATGGTTAACTCTGTCCCAAACACCCAACAGCAAACAAAACCAGAATGGATAAGCCTTTGGCAGACAATTTTAGAAATCTGAATATGAGATTACATTTCTCAATAATTCACAAACAATATATTATATGGTATATTTATATTAAATACTGGGAAACCAATCCTGTAAATTTGATGCTTACAATGCTTTAGCCAATGAGAGCACGATGAAATCAAGCTAAATGAATGCTGGTGTTACCACAACAGTGCTCAATAATGAAACAACTGTTACCAATTCGTGCTTCAACAGTCAAATTATCATCTATGAAGTGAAACGAAGGTCTCTAGCTTTTCTGGGATATGCCCTTTATAGTATATTCTATGATTCACTATGACACGAGCAGCAAGACACTGCAATGTGGTATGATTTATAGGCTGGATCAAATTTTTAGCTATTTCCTTCTCGTCCAGCAAGTCACTAGCAGTTTGTTTGTGCAAGTTTGTGGCATCAAAATGTGCACCTGATTTAATAAGGAGATTCATGATGTCTGGATGGTTGTTCAGAGCAGCAATATGGAGGGGACTGTTGTCATCTGAGTCTCTGACGTTCACATCAGCACCACATTCTATCAGTATCGCAGTAACTTGCAGAGATGGAAATTTACAAACAGGGTACCGCCCTACACAGGTAGTATTCTTGTCCACAGCCAGATGAAGAGGGCTGAAGTTATTCTTTCCCCTTGGATGCAGCTTAAGAAACCTGTATATGGTTTGCTTTTTGAAATGATCCTGTTCTAGAGTACAAGGAACTTTTTCTAATAAGCAAATCAAGTGCAAAATAATGGAAAGAGCCTTATTTAACTGTAATGGGTCTGCTGGACACTGAGTTTGTTTGATCGCTCGCTCTATTTCAAGGACACTTTTGCACAGTATGCCCATAAGATCATCAAATGTAACAGTGGTGCCCAGCAGACCTTTAGCCCTATCCTGTAGCATAAAAGAGAACAGTTCTGCAAAAGATAATAAGCTGCTGGCGGTCATCGGGCTTAGAGGGTCCAAATTGTTCTGCTGCATATCCAAAGCATACTTCCATAGGTTGATGCATCGTTTGAAATTTCCAGAGTCTGCATAGACAGCGCCTCTATATCTAATATAGTAAGAGGTGTCAGGATGAGAAGGACCGAGAATACGTTCTCTAATTAATAGTGCCTGCATTCTCATCTCATCAGGATCAGCAATAAGACCTTCTAGCTCTTCTGCACTGTTTACCTCCTTGGCATAATCATAAGCCATTATTAGTGTCTGTGGTACTGGTTTGCTAATTATATTAGTCCTATCACTGTACCTCATGTTCATTGCCTTTTTCCAGTATTTCAAAGCCCCAAGGAGATCTCTTTTTTTGTCTACAAATGTAGCTCCCAGAAGCTCTAGAGCATTGATCCTTTCTGTCTTGCTGGTCTGTGCATGGTGAGTCAGAAAATCCACAATATTTGTGTGACCAGTCACACTTGCTGAGAGAAGGGGAGTCATTCCATAACCATCCTTTTCCATCTTGGCACAATACATAAGAAGCATCTTCATGATGTCCAAACTTCCAGATTCTGCGCAATCATGCAATGCAGTATTACCTTAAGGAGGAGGAAAAAAAGAGATAACATATTTGAGGGACCAGGATACAATGTAATACATATGTATACTTTAGAATCTAAAGAAAAGCAGGCAGCTCCAAGCCGCCCTCAATGGGACATACTTTAATTTGATTACAAATAAGAAAAAATGATCCCCAGCACCTAAAACTAATGTCTGACACACAGCAGGGGGAAAAAAATATTGGTTAAATTCTTTGAATAAACGAAATGACAAAATTAGGCATGAAAAGATATTCAAAGTCACTAAATGAAATTCAAAATTAATCCACGACCTCTTGATATTTTTCAATAATGTTTTCAAGTGTATATTCTACAACTAAAAACTGTGAAATGAAATTAACCAGCTATTTATAGTTTTGCTGACAGTCACTTAACTTTCTGGGTCAGACTCCACATTTATAAATAAGAAATCTAGTCTGTAATACCTAAGAGTCTCCAATTTGATTCTAAGAGTCAGAAATTATTTTTTCAATATTTCTGATTGCCAAGTGAACCTCAGCTGTTTTAGTCAAAAATCTTGGTAACAAAGTACAATACTTTCTTCAAAAAACTCACATAAGAAAAACAAGTCCACTGAAACCTAAAAAACATGTGGGTGGTTCAACATGAACTTTAAAAGGAGACATCTGAGGTGTCCTTTCATAATGGATTATTTCCCACTGTAATTTAATTTTCTTAAACATTCTTTTTAGATGTACTAAATGTTCTAACACCGTCCGATTCTTCCCACACATGGATTAAAACTGACAATAGACACTGGCACATTAGTAAAAGCCTGTATGGATGGAACATACTAAGACATAGCCACTCAAGTTATTTTAGCTACCTAAATTTAATATAAACATTCTACTAATGATCAAAACAGAAATTATCATGCAGACCTTTGATATTTACATACAATGTTTACAGAAAATTTCAACAGTCTTTTTAGGCATGTGTGTGAAAAATAACTAATATAGCTGGCTGAGACAGCTATCTTTAGAAAGACCTGCTTGCAAGGATGGCCCTGGGCTGGCATCTGGAATGTTGTTGGGTAAACAGTTTCAAGATATAAAACTTTCCCTAAATGATAAGGGTGGCTTTTATGCTGACTACCTGCTTTCCTTCTGGGACTCTGGAATTTTGCATATGTGCTCAGCAGAGGGTGCCTATGTGACCAGTGCCCAATAAAAACCTGGACATTGAGTCTCTAACCATTCTCTAATCAACCAAAATGGGTTTCCCTGGGCAGGAATATTGCACACATGCATTTATGTTGCTAGGGGAAGACTGCTCTTTGCGACCTCTCACAGGAAGGAGAGAGCATAAAAAAGCCTGCACAAAGATTCCTCTAGACCCCAACTGTGCCTTTCCTCTCATGATCCAGGTACATGTCCTTATTATATCACTGTAATAAATCTTAGCCATGAGTACAACTGTATGCTAAGTTACCTGCAAACATGGGGGTGGCCTTGAGGACCCCTGACACAGGATGTGTACTAGAAAGTTGTTTAAACCTGAATACTTCACGTAACAGATCTACAGATAAAATTCAAAAAAGCACAAGTTGTAATACATTAGGACTTTAAATCTCTTCACAAGTTTATCCTGTTTATTAGTCTTCCATGATATCTATAGGGATTATATTAAAACATCTGGATATGTTAATTGTGACCCAGAATTCCAATGGTCTACAATGGAAGGGTGTCTGATAGAATGTTTTAGCAATGTGTATGGTAACCAACCACTAAGAGAGCCCAGAACTTCTGACTACTAATGTTCATTTGCTCAAAATAATTTCAATTAAACATGACTACTACTACGTATATTTTTAAAACTCTTTTGAATTAAGGATCCCTAATATTCCCATTTTCTCTAAGAAATAGACAATATAATAGAAATATAAAGAGAAGGCTTAGATGGCATTCTTCTCTATTCAGAATAATAAATTAAGAAAAAGAATGCAGCAAAAGCCAGTCTTTTAAGTAACTGAATTGACGTATTGGAAAAATGCAGAATATATATATTTTGAATACATCATATACTGAAAAAATGTTCTGTTTTGTTTTTAAAAGGAATAAGAGACTCTCACATCTAGTATTGGCAGAGGTAACATGATCACCCTCCCACTAAGAACCAGAAAAGCTGAAAAATGCATTTTTAAAAAATCTGTATGACCACCTGTAAGAGCTCACAGGGAGACAACATCCAGGAGAATAAAGAAAATTAGTTAAGTAAAGTCCAGAATTTGGGGAAGCTTTCCCCAACAACCTCTACTGATTCTGGAATAGGCAGCTAAAAAACTGGGCAGAGCTTTTGACCTTTCAGGGCTAGAGGAGAAAACTGGAGTCCAAAGCCCATTAAGAAATCCCTATACACTTCAGGTTATAGCCCTGAAGGGCTGCTCTCTAGGAGTTAAGGTGAAGTGCAAAGAAACCAGCGTACACAGGCACTGAAATACAAGTTAAAATCATCTTGATATTGAATTAAAGTAATCCAGAACTGCTAGTATATATGTAATCAAAAGCCAGAAGCAAATACAAATACTATTTAGATGAAGATATTATCATACTAGAGCTCAAATTATTTTTATATATTCTTCATATATAATGTTTGGTATCCAACCAAAAATAATGGACAGAAGAGAAAACAAGGAACCGCAACACAAAAACCAAGGATAAGAGCTAAGAGAAAAGCCCAATAGAAGATCTAGATAATACAGTTATCAGACACAGACTTTAAAGTAATAATTATGCTTAGAGTATTCAGATATTTAAAAATAAATTTGAGAATTAGACAGAAAACTGTAAACTACAAAGAAGAACCAAACGGACATTCTAGAACTGAAAAGCTCAATGGGTGGCTTTAAAAGTAGACTACACACAGCTGAATAGAGAATTAGTGAACTAGAAAATTAAGTCAGATGAAAATACATAGAAAGAAGCATGAAAGTGAAAGGATGGAAAAACAGGAGACTGTAAGAGACAGAGGAAACGATGTCAGAAGGGATAACATGCTTAAAACCAGAATTATAGACTAAGAAAATAGGCCCAAAGCAATATTTAAAGAGATAAAGTTTGAGAATTTTCTGAAGCTGATGAAAGATTAACCATAAATTTAATAAGTTTTATAAACAACAAGGATAGACAAAAAGAAAGCCACACTGAGGCACTCTACAGCAGAACCGTTAAAAACTAAGGACAAAGAGAAAAATCTTAAAACCAAAGAATAGGTGGAAATGACCTGCAAAAGAACAACAATTAGACTGACAGCAAAGTTCTAATCAGAAACAAGAGAAGCCTTAAAGCACTAAAGGAAAATAAATGCCAGCTTAGAATTCTGTGAAGTAAAGGACCGTTTCAGGTGAGAAAGAAAAGATGAGCCACATGGAAGCCTGGAAAGGACAGCATCAACATTGATAGAAAGGGTAAATTTGTGAGATATCTAAATAAATATTGATGTTAAAAATAATATCTTGTAACAGGGTTTGAAACACATATAGAAGAAAAATGCTTGACAGCAATAGCATAAAAGTAAGGAGGGTTAATTGGAGTTGAAGTATTCTAAGATTTCTGCCTTGCTTGGAAAGAGCTAAAATTAGAAATTTATGTTAGCCTTTGATAAGTCAAAGTAGTACTATCTAGAGTAACCACTAAAATAAAAGAGGGTATGCATGCATATAATTACTATATATTCTCTAATATAGAGAAAAAATGAAAAATAATCCAAAGACAGAAACAAAGCAAAACAGGTAGACAAATAAAAATCAGTAAATAGCTAAGAGATTAAAGCCCAAATATATAAGTAGTTACATTAAATACAAGCAAACTAAATGTTCCACTAAAAGACAAAAACTGTCAGACTGAAAATACAAACACATAGAACTCAACTACATGCTGCTTACAAGAGAAATACCTTAAATGTAAGGATAAAAAAAGGTTGAAGTGAAAAGATGAAAAAGTATATATACTTTATGTAAAAATTAACCGTAAGAAAGCTGTCTGATATTAAAATATCAGATTAAGTAGACTTTAAAACAAAATGCATGATTACAGATAAACATTTTATAATGACATAAAATTCAAAACAGAAAGATGTAATTCTAAACTTGTTTTCACCTAAAAACAGCAAAATAAATAAAGCAAAAATCAACAGAACTACAAGGAAAATCAGATAAATCCACTCATAATACATTTGAACACACCTTTTTCAGTTTAGAAGACCAAAACCAATAAGGATATTGAAAATTAAATGAACACTATAGAATTTAACTTTTTTCTAAGGACACACGGAGCATATACAAATGCTGACTACATTCTGGGCCATAAAATGAGACTCACACAAATAAATGTCAAGGGACTGAAATCACTGAATATGTTCTAAGTCCACAATACAAGTTAGATTAAAAACAAACAAGCGAAAAAAAAAAAAAAAAACAAAACCCTAGAAAAATCTCCACATATTTGAAATTTGAAAATATACTTCTAAAATAGCCCACGGGTCAAAGAAGGAATTCCAATAGAAAGTAGAAAATATTTTTAGCTGGATGATAATAAAAACGTTAAATAAAAAATCTTGTGGGATATGGCTAAAACTATGCTTAAATGTACATTAGAAAAGAATGGCTTCTTGAAAAAACAGCTAAGTTTCCATCTCAAGAACTTATAGGGGAAAAACAATATATTAAACCTAGAGAGACTAGAAGCAAATAATAAAAAGCAGAAATAAATGAAGAAAAAAGGTACCAGTATGCTAGCACGGCATTTTTTCCCCTAAATTGTATTAACTATTGCGAACTTATATTAATAACTATGCAAAGTAGAAAAGATAAACTTGTTCTACAAATAGAAACCAGAGAAATTGGTAGTAAAATAAAAACCCATGTCTCCCAATTGCCATTTCAGTGTATTGCTCATTACTAAGGTCATATTTTAAATGCTAGTCATACTACACTCCAGTGAATAAGCTATTTCTAATATAAACCAAGCCTCATAATAAAACTTCCACCAATCATATTACTTTCCAGCTCAAAAGCTTTCATGCTTCCTCTAAAGAAATAGCTGAAAATCTTTAAGATTTCAAAATTCTACAGCATTGATTCTCAAAGCACTATCTGTGTGAGGATGAGAAAGCAACAAGGCAGAAATCTATAGTTTTAGAAGGCATGTCATGTGAAGTAAAGCTTAATCTTGGTAGTGGGAATACACATAAGAAGATATACTATGGGAAACAGATTTTTAAAAAGAGAAATATTTCCCTAACCTACCTCTCTAGCCTCATTTCTTGTCATCTCCAGTATGAATGCTGCTCTGTGAATCTAGCCCAGGAGCCAGCAAACTTCTTCTGTAAAGGGCTAGATAGTATTCCAGCTTTTGCAGTCCATAAGGTCTCTGTTGTAATCACTCAACTCTACCATATAACAAAAAGTATGCGTAGGCAATTGGTTAAATTAATGGACATGACTGTTTTCCAACAAAACTTTACTTATGGACATTGAAATGTGGCTTTTGTGTAATTTTCACGTCATGCATGATATATCATTCTTCATTTGATTTTTTTTTTCAACCATTAAAAAATATAAAAAATATATCTTAGTTCTCAGGCAGTACAAAAACAGGGGGTGGGCAGGATTTGACCTCTGGGCCAGAGTTTGCCAACACCTTCTCTAACCCAAAAGACATCATCAATACCAGCCATACACAAGGCAAAGAAACTGCTTAGGCTTCCCATCACTGTATTCTAAGTTACCTCTCCCAGCCCCTGGAATAGTCCCGCTTACTTCCACCTCCATGCCTCTTCTCTTAATTTTCCTGTCAATATACTCTTTCTTCTTTGCCTTTTTAACTTCTTTTCCTCCAAGTTTCACCAGAAATTTCAGCTGCTCAAAGAGGCCTTCTTGGTTATACTATGTCAATTTATCATTTTGAGAATGCCTGGTGAATAAATGTTTCATTCATCCTGGTAAGTACTCATGTTATATCTACTATTATAATCTTATGTAATACCTTACATAATATGTTAGTGCTTCACAAATAGGTTTTCTTACCTAAACTGTCTATTCCTAAAGTACACAGAGCCTATGTTATATTTCCTTTATATCCCAGATAGCAGTTAGCACAATATCAAAGCTAAGGTAGATTCTTAAATTTTTAATACTTGATATCACAAAAAATGAATCAAATAAGGACAAAATAACTTTAAAAAGTAAAATCTTAGGGCTTCCCTGGTGGCACAGTGGTTAAGAATTCGCCTGCCAATGCAGGGGACACGGGTTCGAGCCCTGGTCCAGGAAGATCCCACATGCCGCGGAGCAACTAAGCCCGTGCACCACAACTACTGAGCCTGAGCTCTAGAGCCCGTGTGCCACAACTACTGTAGCCTGCAAGCCTACAGCCCATGCTCCGCAACAAGAAAAGCCACTGCAGTGAGAAGGCTGTGCACCTCAACGAAGAGTAGCCCCCGCTCGCCGCAACTAGAGAAAGCCTGTGCGCAGCAACGAAGACCCAACACAGCCAAAAATAAATAAATAAAATAAATAAATACATTAAAAAAAAAAAAAGTAAAATCTTAGCAGGAGGGGATCACCTTTATTATTCTGACAGGTTAAGTATATAACCGCCACACTTTCATGCCCTGGAAGCCCTAAAAAATTTCTGAATTATAACCTAGACCATTACTTAAAAGTTAAGAAAACAGAGGTTAAAAAAAAAAAAACCCAATACAAAACAAAAGCATAATCTTCCAGCAACTATGTCATGTGTCCAAGTGTCTTTACATAGTATATTCTGATAAAGTTGTAATCAGAAAATATACAACTGTTTCCTGCTTTTCACCTACATCTTAGTCATTTTGTCATGTTCCATGTATACAGTCTACATGAACTATTTACATAGATACTACATAATCACTCTTAATGGCTTTATGGTTAAAGTTCAAGTAAGGAGGCATGTCATAATTTACATAGACACTTCTCTCTTGATGGACATCTGCATTCCTTCAGAATTTTCACTATTAAAATTAATGCCTAAAAAACTATAAGGACAGATAACAGACCAGTGATTGCCAGAGGAGGGGTGCTGAGAGAATAGTTAACTGCAAAGGGGCATACAGGAAGTTTTCATTCCACCTCTATTGTAGTGGTGGTTAAATTACAGTTTATGTTTTTCAAAACTTAGAGAACTGGGCTTCCCTGATGGCAGAGTGGTTGAGAATCCGCCTGCCAATGCAGGGGACACGGGTTCAACCCCTGGTCCAGGAAGATCCCACATGCCGCAGAGCAACTAAGCCCACGTGCCACAACTACTGAGCCTGCGCTCTAGAGCCTGCGAGCCACAACTACTGAACCCGTGTGCCACAGTTACTGAAGCCCGCACGCCTAGACCCCATGCTCTGCAACAAGAGAAGCCACCACAATGAGAAACCTGCACACCTCAACGAAGAGTATTTCCCACTCGCCGCAACTACAGAAAGCCCACGCGTAGCAACCAAGACCCAACACAGCCAAAAAAAAAAAAAAAGTAATTGTGGTGATGGCTGCACAAATCTGTGACCATACTAAAAACCAACGACGGCTTCCCTGGTGGCGCAGTGGTTGAGAGTCTGCCTGCCAATGTAGGGCACACGGGTTCGAGCTCTGGTCTGGGAAGATCCCACATGCCACGTAGCAACAAAGCCCATGAGCCACAACTACTGAGCCTGCGCATCTGGAGCCTGTGCTCTGCAACAAGAGAGGCCACGACAGTGAGAGGCCCGCGCACCACGATGAAGAGTGGCCCCCGCTTGCCGCAACTAGAGAAAGCCCTCGCACAGAAATGAAGACCCAACACAGCCAAAAATAAATAAATTAATTAATTAAAAACCAATGATGGGTGGTTTTTAAGTGCGTGAATGGTATGTGAATTATGTCTCAAAGCTGTTTTAAAATCAAAGTATTTGTTTTTAGTAAAGTATAAGTTTTGATTGATAGAAATAGCAATTAAAAGGTCTTTTATCATAACAGATTTGTCTGGAAATGCACAAAAACAGTTCTCATTGTAACAGGGAAGAGCCAATTTTGACTCCATGTTGGATCTGTTTCTTTGACTTTAGCCTTTGCTTTTCGTTGCTTTTGTTATCATAATCATACATAATTGTCTGCCTCAGGGAACCCTACCCACCTGTGAATGGCTGCAAGAAAAAAGAAATTAACACATCCCCTCCCAGAGGCTGGCCATTCCAGGAGAATTTCTCCAAGACTGATGGCCCTTTTTACTTTACTTCCTCCCCACCTCTCCCTCTCTATTCTGCCTTTTTACTTTACTTCCTCCCCACCTCTCCCTCTCTATTCTGCCTTTTTACTTTACTTCCTCCCCACCTCTCCCTCTCTATTCTGCCTTTTTACTTTACTTCCTCCCCACCTCTCCCTCTCTATTCTGCCTTTTTACTTTACTTCCTCCCCACCTCTCCCTCTCTATTCTGCCTTTTTACCTTACTTCCTCCCCACCTCTCCCTCTCTATTCTGCCTTTTTACTTTACTTCCCTCTGATTCTGTAAAAAAAAACTGGCATCCAGACCCCATAAGGTGGTTTTTTGGGGACCCTAGTCTGCCATCTCCTCGGTCTGCCAGCTTTCCGAATAAAGTGGTACTCCTTGCCTCAACACCTCGTCTCCCGATTTATTGGCCTGTGGGCGGCAGGCAGAGCCAGCTCACACGACAGCTCCAGCTCGCTCACCATCTCTCCTCGTTAGCCTGCTGTGCTTGGCATCCATTCTTCTACCTCGCAGCTGGAGCTAAGCTCAGTCTTTAAGAGAGGTCCACCTGTATCAATTTACATTCCCACCAACAGTGCAAGAGTGTTCCCTTTCCTCCACACCCTCTCCAGCATTTATTGTTTCTAGATTTTTTGATGATGGCCATTCTGACCGGTGTGAGATGATATCTCATTGTAGTTTTGATTTGCATTTCTCTAATGACTAATGATGTTGAGCATTCTTTCATGTGTCTGTAGGCCATCTGTATATCTTCTTTGGAGAAATGTCTATTTAGGTCTTCTGCCCATTTTTGGATTGGGTTGTTCGTTTTTTTGTTATTGAGCTGCATGAGCTGCTTGTAAATCTTGGAGATTAATCCTTTGTCAGTTGCTTCATTTGCAAATATTTTCTCCCATTCTGATACAGCCACTATGGAGAACAGTATGGAGGTTCCTTAAAAAACTACAAATAGAACTAACATACGACCCAGCAATCCCACTACTGGGCATATACCCTGAGAAAACCATAGGTCAAAAAGTGTCATGTACCCCAATGTTCATTGCAGCTCTATTTACAATAGCCAGGACATGGAAGCAACCTAAATGTCCATCGACAGATGAATGGATAAAGAAGATGTGGCACATATATACAATGGAATATTACTCAGCCATAAAAAGAAATGAAATGGAGGTATTCGTAATGAGGTGGATGGAGTTAGAGTCTGTCATACAGAGTGAAGTAAGTCAGAAAGAGAAAAACAAATACAGTATGCTAACACATATATACGGAATCTAAGGAAAAAAAAAAGGCCATGAAGAACCTAGTGGCAAGACGGGAATAAAGACACAGACCTACTAGAGAATGGACTTGAGGATATGGGGAGGGGGTGGGGTGAGATGTGACAGGGTAAGAGATTGTCATGGACATATATACACTACCAAATGTAAAATAGCTAGTGGGAAGCAGCCGCATAGCACAGGAAGATCAGCTCGGTGCTTTGTGACCACCTAGAGGGGTGGGATGGGGAGGGTGGGAGGGAGGGAGATGCAAGAGGGAAGAGAAATGGGAACATATTGTATATGTATAACTGATTCACTTTGTTATAAAGCAGAAGCTAACACACCATTGTAAGGCAATTATACTTCAATAAAGATGTTAAAAAAAAAAAAAAAGAGAGGTCCACCTATAAACATGGGGGCCGGGGGGGAGGGGTGCAGTTCAACTGCATGACAAGGCTGATTCCAAGCATTTTACTCCTGGAATAGCTAATTGGTATGTGTTAAGGGAGCAGGCGGGAAGGGGTTAAGAGGAAAACTTTAGGATATCAAAGGAGCACTAGGAGGTTCCTCTGCTCAGAATATTTCCCTTCCCCATGTATGCTGTAACACCAGAGATACTCAAGGACAAGAGTTTGAAAAAAAAGAATCAAAAATAGGATAAAAAACTACTGGTATCAAGATTACCACGTGCCTTCCCTTCATTAATTCTTTATATAAGGCAGTGAGCTAGGAACACAGAGAAATTTAACAATACAGGTCCTTGAGCTCACTACAAAGTTAAATGCTAAAAAATGCTCAAGATGCATTCATGTGACTCGAGGGGGACGAGGACTTGCCTTTGAAATGGGTCTTGACAGCAAGCAGAATTTTCAAAGCTAAGATCTGAGCTAAGGGATCAGGACTAAATTCAACTAATAATAGTATAATTTGATGAAAATTATACAACATAAGTTGATGAAAACATCAACTTTACAATTCAGACTTACATTCTAGTTCAGACTCTCTATTCAACTGCAGCTCTACCCAAAGGGAGGGAAAAAAGAGGAAAAGAGATATTTTAATCAAATTTGCATCCATGTGACTTCCTTACCTGGGCCTCTCCCCAACTCTTCCACCTCTATCTTCCAACACATACACTCCCGATGTCTCAGTAGCATAAATCTTTAGAATGCCATGGGCTTCCTAAATTTTCTTTTAAACAAGTTTAATTAATCAATGTGATTAAAATCTCATAAAGATGAACTCAGTGAGGGAACTATCTGTAGCTAAAAGATCAGTAAGTAAAACTTAACCTCTGCCTTAAGTTTGTGTTGCTGGGGATGACTCTGAAATAGCAGTAGTGTTCAGGATCTACTCATTTTCACCAGTTCAATTTTGTGAGGATTCACAGTTTACAATCCAATCTTCAGGGTTAGAGGAACACAATAGATATTTCCCTACTGCACTCAATAGACACATCATCTACAGCTTAGCTTCCCCAACTAGGATGCCAAGTTTCCCTGAAGACACAGAGAAAGTGTGCCAGGAGATACAGGAGGGAAAAGGATGAACAAGAAACAACTTGCAGGAGCAACTTGATCTGGGATTAAAATGTTAACGAATTCAACTAGTTAAACATTATTATTATATCAAAGTAAGGATGGAATGCTACAGAGCAGAAAGAAATTTTAAATCCCTCTCTTTCACTCTTCTCTGCTAGTGTGTTCTGAGGTAACCAAAAGCTGAGCTAGAGTTCTCAAAGAAGAAAAAGAGAATTTCAGCTTCCAACACTCTCAGTCCTGAAGTATACAAATAACCGACCTACGTGACAATAGTCATCTTTGTCCATTCTCTTAATACCAACGATTCTTAATTTACAGTGGAGATTTTCTTACATGAAATTCCTTTGGATTTACAGTGGATATGAGAAAAAAAGGATTTCTTTTTTTTAACATTCTCTTGACTGAAATACATCTATACCCTAAACTGCCTATACTATAGGAGAGAAAGAATGCCTGGGGTTTGCTTCGAACTACTTCAGAGAACAAAAGGAGGGAGAAATATATTTTTTAACATATATAGGCAAATGTGGATAAATGTTGAAGCAAGGTGATAAATACATAGTGGTTCAAAGTATTCTTCTCTCTACTTTCTCCACTTACATATAAGACAGAAAATTTCCATAATAAAGAGGCAAATAGGGGCTTCCCTGGTGGCACAGTAGTTAAGAATCCGCCTGGTGGGCTTCCCTGGTGGCGCAGTGGTTGGCAATCCACCTGCCAATGCAGGGCACAGGGGTTCGAGCCCTGGTCTGGGAAGATCCCACATGCCGCAACTAAGCCCTGTGCGCCACAACTACTGAGCCCGTGTGCCTAGAGTCCGTGTTCTGCTACAAGAGAAGCCACCGAAAGGAGAAGCCCACGCACCGCAACGAAGAGTAGCCCCTGCTCGCCGCAACTAGAGAAAGCCCGCACACAGCAATGAAGACCCAATGCAGCCAAGAATAAATATTTAAACTAAATTAATATAAATAAATAAATAAAACCAAGGTTTAAAAAAAAAAAAAAGAATCTGCCTGCCAATGCAGGAGACATGGTTTCGAGTCCTGGTCCAGGAAGATCCCACATGCCGCGGAGCAACTAAGTCCATGTGCCACAACTACTGAGGCTGCGCTCTAGAGCCTGCGAGCCATAACTACTGAGCCTGCGAGCCACAACTACTGAAGCCCGCACGCCTGGAGCCCATGCTCGCAACAAGAGAAGCCACTGCACTGCAACAAAGAGTAGCCCCCGCTCGCCACAACTAGAGAAATCCTGTGTGCAGCAACGAAGACCCAGTGCAGCCACAAATAACTAAATAACTAAATTTATTTAGTTATTTATTTATTTTAAAAAAAGAGGCAAACAAACTGCCTGATCTAGCTCTCTCAAACCCTTTTAAAGCTAACCATACTTACGAGCCTACATGGTTTTCTCCCTTTTCTAAGCTCCCACAGAGTTCTACCTGTACCACTCACTTTTCACAGTCACTGTCTTAATGTCTTCATGTATGTATTTCTGTACTAAAAGGACCAGAAAACACAGTCCTTGACATCAAAGAGCTTATAATCTTTCCTCTCTTAAATGCAACACATTCATTCAACAAACTCATTTACCAATTGCCCCCTGTAGGCCAGATTACTCTTTCTAACACATGGATACAAACACCAGGTCTCTAGCCTCAAAGAGCTCACAATGTAACAGAATTAGAATGTACTAAGATGGGTTTCTCTAAAAAAACCTCAGTCCTTCCTCTGCTGAAAACATTCACTGACTTACCTACCACTGCATAAAGAATAAAGTCAAACTCCTTTACCTGGGAGTTAATGTCCTTTTATAATCTAGCCCTGACTGCCCTTTGGTCCAAATATGCTACTTTCCAATTTTTGTACCCTCCAAGCATATTTCTCAATGTGCCTTTCCTTATGCCATTTCCTAAGCCTTAAAAACTGGATCAAATCCCTTCTGCAGATCTCAACTCCAACAATCCTTTCAAAGCCCAGTTAACTCCATGAGGCCTTTCCAGTCAGTACACTCTTCCAAAATCCTATATAATGAATTTACACCATTCCTTTAGCGGTGAACAAATGTGATGTGCTGTATCTTTTCATAGCCTCCACAATGTCCAACACAATATCTGGCCTACAGAAAATGCACAGGAATTATCCTATTACTAATTTACTTAATTACCTTGGGTATCTAAAATAATTGACCCATGCGTGAGGATAGCCTGTCCTCTGGGGCCAGTCTCCCCAATCCCAACTCAAAGAGCTGTTCTGTATAGGTCTGTAGTACTCAACCAATCACTTTCAGGTGCTCAATTTCCAGTTGAATTTGGGTGTAAAAGTAGAATTGAGGGTTTAAGTAACTTTTCCATAGATCTGCAAAGTCCTATTCTGAGTCAAAACATAAACAAACAAAAAAAAAACTCAAATAAAAAAGAACCAAAGAAAGCCAAAGACGACTATAACCGTCAAGTACTGAGATCAGTGTGATGGCCCTAAGATGGGCTTGTCTAATCACTCCTGATTTGAGCTCTATATTTAAATAGCAACCAACTTTCATGTCTCAAAAATCAACTGTTGTGTTAAACTGGAGCAGCATTTCTAAATATCTCAAGTTTTTCTCCCCCTTTTGAATGGCACGGGAAAAAAAGGAACCCACTGTCCCCTCAGGTAATGAGTTAGTTGGGGATAAAGTATTTCCAACAATCTAAGACAAGAAAGCACTACTGCTGCATTTACCATATTGTAGTTTAAGTATCTGCTTATGAACCTGTCTCTCCAAACAAGCCATGAGCTCCTGAAGTGCAGGGAATCAAGGACTGGATATCTTGTCTTACTCATCTTTGTATATCCTAAGTCAAACAGTCTGGCACACTCAAGGGACTCAATAAATGCTCTCTCAATTAATGAATGAATTCCACCTTAGGTTAAAACATGTTCAAAATGCCAACAGCCTGTTAAAAAGTAATGGAAAGAGGTTAGATAATATATTCAGATGCCAACTGCCTGTTAAAAAGTAATGGAAGGTAGAAGTCACATGCATTTTATATTTAAGCAAACCAAGCATAGTCTACTGACATTTCCTTTCTTCAGAACCATTTCCAACAGTTGACATATAAAATTTCTTAAGAAATGATTCCATTTTATCCCTCATCTTATCAGTCTTTTCCATTTTTTGCATGGGGATAAAAATGTGGGGGAAAAAATTCTTTCTTGACACTCTACCAGATCCTTCTCCAGTGTTCCTGCCTCAGTTTCAAATGGTTCCTGTTTTTTTTATTACCCCCCAAACCCATAAAATAAAAAAAAATCTGAAAAGTCGATGAGGGAGTAATTATCAAAGAATGGAAGCTTCAGGACCAGAGTGGGGGAGGTACATACGTACTTTAATCTGCCCCCAATATTCTTTAAGACTCACTGTCAAATTTAAAAGGCACTATGCAAAAGTTAAAGTACTGCACACAAAGTGATATATTATATATACATATAACACACACGTATGTATTATGTATATATATGTATGTATATAAAATTGAAGCTATATGAAAACAATTTTTTGTATAAAATTGTTTTCTCTTATGTGTACTTCTTTAAACAGCATAAATACTAGATATTGATACTGAGGTAAAAAAAGAAAAAACTCTAGAATTAGCCAGAAGAGGGAGTATACACATCCTCAAGTACAAAACTATATGATGATGGTGTTAAAAGGTTTTATTACCTCTGAAATAGCAAAGGTAATCAAGTTAAATATTGTTCACAGTTTACTAAGGGAAAATGCTCACTAAAATATGGGCTATTTACAGTATAGTTCTCCCATACATTATATCTCTAGAAGTATAAACAACTTTGAAAAACAGAAGGGAAAATAGTACCAGTACTAATCTCTCCAATGACCTAAGTTTAAAACATGCCCCAATTTGATTTAAATACGTGAGTTTATCAACAATCTCTACATCATTAGGCTGATGAATAAAAAGCCCAAAACAAACTAAAAATTCAACAAGCCTAAACATGCAGCCATACCTTTTAACCCTTTCTCTTCTAGGTATGATTTCAAAGCATTCCCAATACTAACATGGTCAATTAAGCAGTAATTTGTTCTTTTAAAACAAACATTCTTTAAAAGAATGGTGATTGTTTAAAAAAAAAAAAGTCATGCTGTCCTTTCACCCAACACTACATCAAAGATAATCAGAAACAATAAAACATTCATAAGAATGTTTACTGAAACATTTCTTATAGTGAGAAGGCAGAAGCAATATAAAACTCCATTAGTAGAAGAGTATGCAGCTACTGAAATTAAAAAGCTATAATTAATGACATTAAGGATAACATTTATTAAGCTAAAAAACAAGTACAGAAGAGCATATAAAATAAAATTGCATACATATATCTAAATGCAAAATTCAGTATCTTTGGGAGGATTATCTCTAAGTGCTGGAATTTTGTGAGATTTTTATATTTCCTCAGGAAAAAAATTTACAAAAAATCACAATGAGGCTGTATCATTTTTATGACAAACCTTTTTAAAAAAGATTATACTAACTTCAGTAAATATGTCCAGTAACTATGTGGTGCCCCATAATTGTGTGGTTTAGCCACTCTGAGAGGCAATCAGTCATTATCACAATGATAAATGCACATTCACTTTGATTTAGCAATTCCACTTACAGTTATTTATAATACAGCTATTTTCACACAAGTGTGCAAAGCTAGAGATTTGTTCAAGAATATTCACAGCAGCATTGTTTATTTTGGATGTGACCTAACTGTCTGTCAACAGGGACTAAATTATGCACACTCATACAATGAAATACTGTGTAGCCATGAAACAGAATGAGGTAGCCACGTGTGTTGGAGTTGAATGACATTCAAGATAAATTAAAGTTAAAAAAAAAGAACAGTATGTATCAATTAACAAAGAAGAAATAGGGAGAGATATACAGACAAGTATACTTGTATCTGCATAGACTATCTTGAGGACACACAAAACACTGTAAACAATGGTAGCTGGTGGGTTGGAGGTCTAGAAATAAAGGGTGTTAAGACATATTTTTCCATACTAAACACTGTACACCAATTTGTATTGTGTGATTTTTTTTTTACCATGTATGTATGCTCCTTTAAGTTTTATAGTTTTTTAATATTACACAGTGAATTACTTTGCTGTTGTATAAACAAATAAGTTTAAGGAAAATAATGTTAACATTAAGTATTAATATTATACTATCAAAATACTTGTTTTTAAGGGTTAAAAAAAATCCTAAACTATCATCTGAACAGTATACAGGACCATAAACCTGAACTCTTCTTCTGGACAAAGATGTTTACATTGTTGCTGGTCAGCAAATCCACATCTGCTTAACCTAGTCCTTGTTTTGCTCTGGGCATTGTAGCAGTTTAAAAAAATCTGTTCTCTCTCCTGCTATATTTAATGAAAGGATTTTCTATTGGCCACACAGTAAGTATGGAATAAGGGAACAGATTTTCCCCTTTTCATTGATATTAATCCTTCCAGGTCGGTATGGCCTAGCTGTCCCTGACAGAATAACAAATGAAATGCCTACCTAAGACAAACATGACAATGACTCACTAAATATAGTAGTTTCTACTCCAAGGGTATTCTAAAAAAATAAAACTAAGAAAAATATATTAAATCAAAGTATATTCTTAAGTAAACACAAGTCTAATGGCTCAGATCAACTGCCACTAACATGCTCTAAACTTTGGGGAACCCACTTCCCATGAATTGGAAGTTACTCCAAATAAAGAGAGAAAATGCTGCTTAACACAATGATAGAGGTCTTTTTTATCACATTTGTCCCATGTACTATCAAATACCAAAGAAACAATCAACAAGGTTATACTGGAAGGGATTACCTAATCAAAACAGGTCTGTCAGTGTTGGCTTACTCAACACCACTGCTTATAATTAAGTATCAAACTTCCTGAAAATAAGTGGTAAACCCTTAAAAAATTAAAATGAAGATGAACTCACCTTTAACACTTTTTCTATTAACATCTGCCCCCTTTTCAAGTAAATACTGAGCAATCTCTTTGTGTCCTTTGTAACATGAGATCATCAAGCATGTATGCCCATGTCGGTTTGACACTTCCAAATCAGCTTTGTGTTCTACCAGGTACTTGACTATTTCCAAATGGCCATCGAAACAGGCAGCTCGAAGAGGAGTTGAATTGGTTAAAGTCGTGTTGTTGACAGACGCTCCATGATTTAACAAAGACTGAACCACCTTCAGATGTCCTGCTGCAGAAGCGGCCCACAAAGGGGGAGCCCCCTCAATGGTTTCGCCATCAAAATTGACCGAGCCCCCGACTTCTATGGAGGCACTACACTGCTCTAGGAGAAATTCCACCATGTCAAGGTGCCCATACCTGGCGGCCATCAAGAGTGGGGTGGCCCCATTTGTCTTCTCAGAGATCAAGGAGGAAACCTCCTCTTTAGATTTGCTTGCCAACAATTTGGTGAGAAGCCGGAGTTTGCCATCTCGAGCTGCGTTAAATACTGCTGTCTTTAGATCCATTTATGTCCAGTTGAGAGGCTGTGCTTTATTTATCCTTCAAAGCAAAGCTCCAGCTTAACTCTGTTGACACAGGCAAGGGTTACGGGAACCAAAGTTCAATGTTAATCACGGTGCCCCAGAACGGATGTATGTTCTGTCTATTGCCGTCCAACATATGACAACCAGAGCACCAAACTAGAAAAAGAAAAAGAAAAAAGTAGCGGTTTTGAAATTTCCATAGGTAAAGGCGAAAACACTAGGTTTTCTTAATTTTTACTCCTGGGGGCGGGGGAGGCCACACTTTAGAGACTACGCCGCCTCCCCAAAAAAGGTGGGAAAGAAGAATACAAAAAGATACACACAGAGACCCAAATGTTATGGAGGGATATAGTCTCTTCTCTATATACGGTAAATTTAAACACTACAGGCAACCGGATTTCTCGCCTCCTAACCAGCCAAGCTTCGGGCTAGTTTTGCTTTGCACACGCCCAGAGAGAGTACAACCGAAAGAGGCAGGAGACGCGGGTGCAGAAATGTTTCCCTTTCTCACATCTGCAGAGGAGAGCGGGCCAAGGGCGCGAGGCTGCAAGGCCTCACTGTGGCCAGGATGGCTTTCGAGAAGGAACTAAAAAGGTCGGAACCAACAAACCGCGGCCAGCTAACGCCAAAACCCTCACCCGAAAGGTTCTCTCTCCTTTAAAACTACTCGAGGCTCTCAGGAAATCCGGCTGCCTTTTAGCTAACTTCGCCCGCCCCATTCTGATTCCCCCCCCCCCCGCCCCGCAAAGGGGTCCGTAGGTTCCCCGAACCACAGCCACCCCTACACAACCTTCACATCTACCTTTTCCCGATAGGGGCAGCCCCCTCCCCAAGCTCCTCCATCGACCACGACCCCCTCCCGCAGGCCGACCAGCCTGTGGCCTCCAGCCCGCTGCCCGCCTTCCGCTCCTGGGAGCGCCCTCCTTCCCCTTCCCGCCCAGGCCTCCCCGCGGGAGCCTCAGGCCGCGGCCCGGGCTCGGCCAGACCGCCGCCGCCGCCGCCCCCACTACCTGCCAGGGGGCTAGTCCTCCCCGCCGCCGCCGGTCGCTCGGGCTCGGGCTGCCCCCTCAAAATGAGACCGCCGTCCGGGCCGCCCAGCTCGGCCTGCGGCCGCACAGCTCCTCCATACCCCGCGCCCCACAGGAATGAATCCGGCCGCGCCGCTCGCCCCGCCCCACCCCGCCCCGCCGAACTGCCTCCCGCCCTCCCAGTCTGAGCGGGCTGCAGCGGCGGCAGCAGCAGCCGCGGCGGATGGTGTAATGGCCTGCGGGCCGGGGGCCGGACGAGCCAGAGCACTGCTTCACGTCACCGACGCGGCAGCCTCGCCATTGGGCTGGGGGAGGGCGGTGGTTGCCGCGAGCAGCCGCCTAGGGGCGGGGCGGGGCGGGGCGGGGCCACGCCGGAGGCGGCTTACGGAGAGGCTGCCGAGATCTTGGGGTTGCTCTGCGCTCCACCTTTCGGGGCGCTGGTTTCGGGTACCTTTGGGTCCCAAGGCCATAACCCCCAAAGGGGTGGTAGCCATTATTTCTTTCTCGCAGACATCAACTCTCTCAAACTAGTCTCTTCTAAGGCTCCTTCCTTTGGTGGGCCCTGGAAGATACCGACCTCGCTGTGAGGCCTCAAAAAAGCAAAACAAGAAAAACGCAACAAACTTGAGAAAAAGATTAGTTTTGGAGGCTGCCAAACATGGCTTAGTTTTTAAAAATATGAACTCTAAAAAAATATAAAGCTACAAGGAATGATAAAGCTTAACAGCAGTGTAAGTCAACAAGGTCGAGTTCTTCACTCTGAACAGTAAAACCAGGAAATGAGAGGAAGCTAAAAAGTGAGTATAAATGAAAAGAATTACTACCTCGTACAACAGGAAATAAACTTGTGGAATTCATGACGTTAACACATGGGATGTTTTAAACTAGGTTGAGGAGGAGTTTAAATATGTTTGGAGACTTAACACCCATAGTGAATCATGATGAGAAAATAGTTTTGAAAAACGTAGTTTTCAATCTCTTGAACACTTTATTTTGGGGAACTTAAACTCACACACAGTTTTTTGGTACCGTTAAGAGAAAGAGAATGTTAGATTAGACATTATCTGACCCCCAGCATCATAAGTGTAATTAGCATTATTACTTAAAAAGTAATGCAACATTAAAGACATTTTATTAAAAAAACACTAAATCTTTGCATATTTACTTATAGTATTATACAGAATTTTATGTAGTTTTGTATAATTGAAATAATAATTTTCATACAACTACATATTTTGCTTTTTTACCTTACTATACTCTAAAGATTTCTCATTTTTTATGGTCTTAATAATCATTTTTAAGTGGGGCATTATATTTGCCTCAGGCAGTCAGTATATAAGCTCAACATCAGTACTCCAAAATTGAAGTTAAGGTTACTACCACTGAGAAGAAAATATAGAAGGGCAGAATAGAAAGGATGAGGGCAGCAATCTATAAAAATCACCAAGAGGAATTGGCTGTTTTATCCCTAGTGTTAAAGGTCACTAGTTCTATACTCCCAAGGTGTAAACACCAGAGTACAGTTTCCCAACCAAGGCCTAATGTGGGCTGACCTATCTCTCTTATCAAATTCAATAAGATGATGTAAATATTTACATCAGTGGTCTTCAACCTGACAGGAGCATCCCCCAGGGGATTTTCAAGGGGTAGGTGCACACTTAGTTTTAAGGCCACCAGTTTCTGAATCTTGAGCTTGCATCTGTGTCATTTTCTAAAACTGATCTGCTGGTAAAGGACTGCAGTACGGCATCTCCCTGTTTCATTTCCCAACTCTTTTACAATAGCCATATATTTCCCAAATTGCAAAAAGAAAGGCCATAACTTTCACTCACTGAGAATCTTAAAATGGTGCAATGTTCCAGGGTATAAAGCCTCAGGCAACCTTTGTCAGTTCTTTATCAATTTAAAATATTGGACTGTACAGAGACAGTATACTTCTAATGACTAGATAACAAATTCTATTGCAAGCCAGGTGATTTCCAAATAATTGCTTTCAACAAAGTATGACCTCAAGATCACTAAGTGAGTTTATAAATTGGAAGGAGTTCAAAGAATTGAGTGAATTGATGTGACAACACTTCTTACAGCCCCATATACTTATTAATGTAAAAACCTTTTCTTAGAATTTGTAAAAATGAAAAACTGAGAAAAACATTGATGCTTAACTCTGTCTCATTCTTGTAAGATGTAGTATTTAACAACAAATGCATGCACTAATTGTAAAAAATTACATGTTTAGTAATTATAAACATTTGTAATATATTTTGCATTGTTTTGAATACCTGATCATTACTAATAAATATAATAATATCTTAATCTAGAAGAAAATGTTTTAGCACATAGTCTTTCAGTCATAGGAAATTTTAAAATTAAATATATTTATATTTTCATCACAGATAAATATAATAGGATGATCAATAAAATACATTCAAACATAAAAATACATTAAACTAGGATATGATCCTGAGTGATGGGAAAGTGGAATGGAGCTATAAGTGTGAAAAGAAAAATAAATTACAAAAAATATACTGCAGGTAAAGAAGAGCTTGTTCATATATTTTGTAAATAGCTGATAATAGGCATAATTGCTATGGTATTTAGATTTCATTGGATTCATTTAAAAGAGTGACTATTCTAGTTTCAAATGTCATTTTTACAGTATGCAGGAAATTGTATCCTTTGCAACTGCTTAAACTTGTGACGAAAAAATTTTAGATGTTAACCTAGAAATATGCAAGAGGGTAAATCATATTTCATGTATCCTTTGCAACTGCTTAAACTTGTGACGAAAAAATTTTAGATGTTAACCTAGAAATATGCAAGAGGGTAAATCATATTTCATGTATGTGAACAAAAATATTTGAAGACTACTGATTTACTCATTAACCTCCTATTGGAGGTTGTCTCCATTTCTAAAGATTTTGGCAGTATTTGTTCTTCCAATCTTTGTTTTTAGTTTTTTATTTTCTTAAATAGAAACTCTACTAAAATTCCGTTTTCTGTTTTGCTGAAAGATCTTACATTGTGTTTCTAAACACCCATCTCCTAGGGCACCTTTTATGATTGGGAAGGAAAAGCTTTTTGTTTGGCTTGCTTGGTTCGATTTGGATTGGTTTGGTTGCTAAGGCTTTGGACTCTGGTTTAATCAGCAATTACTGTGGTCCTGAAAGCCTCAGAATATTTTGGGGGATATAACAAGAAGAACCATGGACTCAAGGTCAAGGAGTCTGCAGGTGGTACAGGTGAGAACTAGAGAGGTAGAAAAGGGGGAAAGGACCAGAGGGAGCCTCTGAATAACCCCTTCTGTTAAGTGCCCAGGGGATGGCAGGCAAAAGACAAACCACTTTGAGGAGCCAAGGCAAACACCCAGTCTACCTCTGAGGGGAAGCCTTGTGTCACTGCATCCACAGCTGTGATTCATTGGCCTTGCCTGAGACCCAAGGCACTACAAGTCCCTAGGAGGGCACCTCCCTGCAAGGCCCCCAAGACTCTGTAAGCCCAGAGGGGACACTACCCCATATCTGAAAGGGTGGTGGGAAGGAACTGGACTAGCAGAGACGGGGCGCCCTTATTACTAGAACAACAAACATTTTCAAGTGGTCTAAGTTGTTTTCTTCTTTTCACGTATTGCTTTGGGATAAATTTCCAGGAGTTGGATTATGGAACATCTTTCTGGCTTCTCATATATATTGTATCACTTTCCCAAAGAGTTAGGCCAATCTGCTACACTAGTGGCAAGAGAGTGTGCTGAATTCGCCGAAACTTGTACCCACTAGATATTATATTTTTAAAATTCTTGCTACTTTGGTATGTGTAAAATAGTACATCAAAATTTCCCAAATTTGCCTGACCACCTTGTGATTTTTTTTGGGTCCATATAATCTCCTATAATTAGTAAACTATTCCTTCTTAAGTTTTCCTTCCAGGGATTTTTCAAATGTTTCATTCTTGCTGGTCTCTGCTTAAACCAGAAACCTCAATGAAAGATTCTGCTTGCACAGTTTTGGTAAACTTTGTTAACTTCGTCTAGTTTCAGGAAAGGATAGGATGAATGAAAAAATACTTCTTGTTTTTAGTAACTAACTGAGCATTGGTTTAATTTAGAAAAGTGTGAAAGGAACCTACCTTAATGACTATAACACAAAAATAGTATAGCAATGTGTATGCTTCCCAAGCTATTTAGAAATGCCTTTCTTATAAATCTATTTTATTAACACTGATAATTTGTTTCGCCAAAGTAGTTTTTCATAAATTCATTCATCATGTCAATAGTTACTGAATCCTATTGTGTACTATGTTAGATGCTAAATGGATATGATCCCTGCTTTCAAGGAATTCATGGTCTGTGGGAGAAATGTAGCAATAAACAGATCAAAGTGAAATATATATATAAACAATTGTGAGAGCTCAAAGGATAGAGCCATTAACTCTCCTTGGGCAAGCCGGGAAAGGAGGTGATGTTTAAACTGGATCTTCAAGGATTAGTGGAAGGACACCCAGCCAAAAGGCAATGGGAGAGAGCAGAAGCCCCATCGAGAAACAGGGAGCTGAAAAAACACAAGAGGTGGCCCTTCCTTTCTTTCTTCCCCACTTCCCACCCAGGTACAGAGTGGAAAACTAGGCGACCTTCTGAATGTACAAAGTCTCCACTCCCCTCCCTCAAAGTGCATCATAATTCACAATTTCCTGTTTCTGCAGCTCAACCAGAATTTACTATCTCTCAGTGCAACTGTTCTCCTAGAGGCTTTTGGAGGAGTGCAGCCTGGTGAAAGTAACCTACTTCAAGCAAGAATACATCCTTGGGGTACTAGCATTTTGAAAAGGAAACTTGTAAGCTCAAATGAATCTTGAAATTGTAGAAGTATGCAGGGCAGAATTCTTTTTTCTGAGAGATTTCCAGATCCCCCTTGTGTATTTTGGTCTAGCCTCCCTGTACTTCCCTGAACAATATAAGATGAGGTGGCAGCAACTCGGCCACCAAATTCTGAGAGTTTTCTCTGGGCACAGTCTCCCTCTTCGGTATGATGCTGTCACACTATCACAAGCTAGAAATCTTGTGTCGTTGTAAAAGTATCTGTTTCTTTCTTTGTTATCTCTTTTCCTGAACTTGTCAGGGCTCTGACTCTAGCTTTCCAGGAGCAATGGATGAGAAAGATTCTGAAGATTCTTAAGAATCAGCTTCCACTCACTGGTAGTCTCCCCTCTCACATCCCAACCCACCCCACCCAAGTATTGTTTAGCAGTTCTGGCATAGAAGCCCAAGTTTCTTGGAGAGATGAGGGTGTAGTTGGTAACTCAGAGCAGGGAATCTCTTCTCAGGATTTTTTTTTTTTTTTATATAGCTGAAAAGAGACTCCCAGGTGTGGGACAGATGAAGGAAGCCAGAGTCACCCCAGATATGAGGCCACTGTCAGCAGCACACTCCTGTCAGCACATGAAGAGCAGATGGAAATGATCCCTATGTGTTGATGACCTTGGCTGCAGCTTCAGTCTGAGTCCTTCCTGCTCCAGCTTCTGTCCCTGCCCCTGACTAGTGGCCCATGTCTGTGTGGATGTCCATCCAATTAACCAGGAATAGCTTCAATCTCACCAGTAATTCCTTAGCCTCAGTCCCAGTCAGCCTGACGAGTCGAGAAATTACCCAGGATCGACACCTATCCATCTTATCTCATCTTTATCAGTTATAACACAGTCCGATGACCACATCTCCTCCAAACTCCTTACAACCACATCTAGGCCATCATGAATGAACAGAATCGGGCCAGATTTCACCCAATCCCCATAAGATGAAAAATCCATCTCCACTTGCTGCAGCAGAATGAGCCTCTACATTATTGTTTCTTTTTTTTTTTTTCCAACAAAAGGTTCACATGTTTATTACTGAGTTACACAGTGAGCAGTGGTGAGGAAAGATCAAGAAAAGAGGAGAGAGCATCAAACACAGGCAGCTGTTCCAGACACTAGTGACGTTCTGATTATGTGTGCCACTTCCTATGTGAGGCTCCTTATAGACCCAGCTTGGTTCTTTTCCAATGTCTTCTCTTAGAGTTGTACCTGATTTTATTACCAGTTTTCATTCAAATCCATTGGGGAATGGGACGATTCTGCTTTTGTTTCTTGGCCGGGAATCGCTTGATCCTGAAAGTCTTGTGAGAAGACATGGCGAGGAGCAAATCCAACCGCACATAGGATGGCGGACAAGAGAAAAAGAGGAGGAATCGAGCGGAAGGACGTGTTTAGAACTACATTATTGTTTCTTATAATGTGGCCCACAAACCTCAGGAATAAGAATCACTTAGGAAACTTGTTTAAACTGAGGATTTCTGGGACACACTCTCAGAAATTCAGATTCACTAAGTTTTAATGTGAAGCACAAGAGTCTGCATTTTAAACAAATCCTAGAAATCATTCTTATGCCCATAAAGCTTGAGAACCAGTCTTATAAGTCCTTGTCATCCAACTTTCTAAAGAGAAGGTGATGGAGATTGGTTCAAGATGGCAGAGTAGAGGAATGTGCGCTCACTCTCTCTTGTGATAGCACAGGAATCACAACTAACTGCTGAACAATCATAGACAGGAAGACACTGGAACTCACCAAAAAAGATACCACACATCCAAAGACAAAGGAGAAGCTGCAATGAGACGGTAGGAGGGGCACAATCACAATAAAATCAAATGCCATAAGTGCTGGGTGGGTGACTCACAAACTGGAGAACACTTATACCACAGAAGTCCACCCACTGTAGTGAAGGGTCTGAGCCCCACGTCAGGCCTCCCAACCTGGGGATCCGGCAACGGGAGGAGGAATTCCCAGAGAATCAGACTTTGAAGGCTAGTGGGATTTGATTGCAGGACTTAGACAGGACTGAGGGTAACAAAGACTCCACTCTTGGAGGGCACACACAAAGTGGTGTGTGCATCAGGACCCAGGGGAAAGGTGCAGTGACCCCATAGGAGACTGAACCAGACGTACCTGCTAGCGTTGGAGGGTCCCCTGCAGAGGCGGGGGGTAGCTGTGGCTCACCTCAGGGACAGGGACACTGGCAGCAGAAGTTCTGGGAAGTACTCCTTGGCATGAGCCCTCCCGGAGTCCAACCATTAGCCCCACCAAAGAGCCTGTAGCCTCCAGTGCTGGGTCGCCTCAGGCCAAAAAAACAACAGGGAGGGAACTCACCCCCACCCATCAGCAGAAAAGCAGATTAAAGTTTTACTGAGCTCTGCCCACCAGAGCAACACCCAGCTCTACCCACCACCAGTCCCTCCTATCAGGAAGCCTGCACAGCCTCTTAGATAGCCTCATCCACTAGAAGGCAAAGAGCAGAAGCAAGAAGAATGACAATCCTGCAGACTGTGGAACGAAAACCACATTCACAGAAAAATAGACAAAATAAAAAAGGCAGAGGACTATGTACCAGATGAAGGAACAAGATAAAACCCTAGAAAATCAACTAAATGAAGTAGAGATAGGCAACCTTCCAAAAAAGAATTCAGAATAATGATAGTGAAGATGATCCAGGACCTCAGGAAAAAAATGGAGGCAAAGATCGAGAAGATGCAAGGAATGTTTAATAAAGGCCTAGAAGAATTAAAGAACAAACAGAGATGAACAATACAATAACTGAAATGAAAAATACACTAGAAGGAATCAATAGCAGAATAACTGAGGCAGAAGAACGGATAAGTGACCTGGAAGACAGAATGGTGGAATTCACTACCACGGAACAGAATAAAGAAAAAAGAATGAAAAGAAATGAATACAGCCTAAGAGACCTCTGGGACAACATTAAACGCAACAACATTTGTATGATAGGGGTCCCAGAAGGAGAAGACAGAGAGAAAGGACCTGAGAAAATATTTGAAGAGATTATAGTTGAAAACTTCCCTAACATGGGAAAGGAAATAGCCACCCAAGTCCAGGAAGCGCAGAGAGTCCCAGGCAGGATAAACCCAAGGAGAAACATGCCGAGGCACATAGTAATCAAATTGCCAAAAATTAAAGACAAAGAAAAACTATTGAAAGCAACAAAGGAAGAACGACAAATAACATACAAGGGAACTCCCACAAGGTTAACCGCTGATTTCTCAACAGAAACTCTACAAGCCAGAAGGGAGTGGCACGATATATTTACAGTGATGAAAGGGTAGAACCTACAACCAAGATTACTCTAACAGGCAAGTATCTCATTTAGATTAGACAGAGAAATCAAAAGCTTTACAGACAAGCAAAACCTAACAGAATTCAGCACCACCAAACCAGCTCTAAGACAAATGCTAAAGGAGCTTCTTTAAGTCGGAAACAGAAGAGAAGAAAAGGACCTACAAAAACAAACCCAAAACAATTAAGAAAATGGTAATAGGAACATACATATCTATAATTACTTTAAATGTGAATGGATTAAATGCTCCGTCCAAAAGACACAGGCTGGCTGAGTGGATACAAAAACAAGACCCATATATATGTTGTCTACAAGAGACCCACTTCAGACCTAGGGATACATATAGACTGAAAGTGAGGGGATGGAAAAAGATAGTCCATGCAAATGGAAATTAAAAGAAAGCTGGAGTAGCAATTCTCATATCAGATAAAATAGACTTTAAAATAAGGAATGTTGGGCTTCCCTGGTGGCGCAGTGGTTGAGAGTCTGCCTGCCAATGCAGGGGACACGGGTTCGAGCCCTGGGCTGGGAGGATCCCACATGCCGCGGAGCAACTAGGCCCGTGAGCCACAATTGCTGAGCCTGCGTGTCTGGAGCCTGTGCTCCGCAACAGGAGAGGCCGCGATAATGAGAGGCCCACGCACCGCGATGAAGGGTGACCCCCACTTGCCACAACTAGAGAAGGCCCTCGCACAGAAACGAAGACCCAACACAGCCATAAATAAAAAATAAATAAATAAAAATTAAAAAAAATAAAATAAAATAAGGAATGTTACAAGAGACAAAGAAGGACACTACGTAATGATCAAGGGATCAATCCAAGAAGAAGATATAACAATTATAAATATATATGCACCCAACAGGAGCACCTTAATATATAAGGCAAATGCTAACAGCTGTAAAAGAGGAAATAGACAGTGACACAATAATAGTGGGGGACTTTAACACCTCCCACCAATGGACAGATCATCCAGACAGAAAATTAATAAGGAAATACAAGCTTTAAATGAGACCATAGACCAGATAGATTTAACTGATATTTATAGGACATTCCATCTGAAAACAGCAGATTACCCTTCTTCTCAAGTGCACACGAAACATTCTCCAGGATAGATCACATCCTGGGTAACAAATCAAGCCTTGGTAAATTTAAGAAAATTGAAATCATATCAAGCATCTTTTCTTACCACAACACTATGAGATTAGAAATAAATTACAGGGAAAAAAATGAAACCCAAACACATGGAGGCTAAACAATACGTTACTAAATAACTAAGAGATCACTGAAGAAGTTAAAGAGGAAATCAGAAAATACCTAAAGACAAATGACAAAGAAAACACGACAATTTAAAGCCTATGGGAGGCAGCAAAAGCAGTTCTAAGAGGGAAGTTTATAGCAATACAATCCTACCTCAAGAAACAAGAAAAAACTCAAATAAACAATCTAACCTTACACCTAAAGGACCTAGAGAAAGAAGAACAAACAAAACCCAAAGTTCGTAAAAGGAAAGAAATCATAAAGATCAGAGCAGAAATAAATGAAATAGAAACAAAGAAAACAACAGCAAAGATCAATGAAACTAAAAGCTGGTTCTTTGAGAAGATAAACAAAACTGATAAGCCTTTAGCCAGACTCATCAAGAAAAAGAGGGAGAGGACTCAAATCAATAAAATTAGAAATGAAAGGGAGAAGTTACAATGGACACTGCAGAAATACAAGCATCATAAAAGACTACTACAAGCAACTCTATGACAATAAAATGGACAACCTGGAAGAAATGGACAAATTCTTAGAAAGGTTTAGCCTTCCAAGACTGAACCAGGAAGAAATAGAAAACGTGATCAGACCAATCACCAGGAATGAAATTGAAACTGTGATTAAAAATCTTCCAACAAACAGAAGTCCAGGACCAGATGGCTTCACAGGTGAATTCTATCAAACATTTAGAGAAGAGCTAACACCCATCCTTCTCAAACTCTTCCAAAAAATTGCAGAGGAAGGAACACTCCCAAACTCATTCTATGAGGCCACCGTCACCCTGATACCAAAACCAGACAAAGATACTACAAAAAAAGAAAATTACAGACCAATATCACTGATGAATATAGATGCAAAAATCCTCAACAAAATACTAGCAAACAGAATCCAACAACACATTAAAAGGATCATACACCATGATCAAGTGGGATTTATCCCAGGGATGCAAGGATTCTTCAATATACACAAATCAATCAATGTGATACACCATATTAACAAATTGAAGAAGAAAAACAATATGATCATCTCAATAGATGCGGAAAAAGCTTCTGACAAAATTCAACACCTATTTAGGATAAAAACTCTCCAGAAAGTGGGCATAGAGGGAACCTACCTCAACATAATAAAGGCCATATATGACAAACCCACAGCAAACATCATTCTCAATGGTGAAAAACTGAAAGCATTTCCTCTAAGATCAGGAACGGGACAAGGATGTCCACTCTCACCGCTATTATTCAACATAGTTTTGGAAGTCCTAGCCTCGGCAATCAGAGAAGAAAAAGAAATAAAAGGAATACAAATTGGAAAAGAAGAAGTCAAACTGTCACTATTTGCAGATGACATGATACACTATACATAGAAAATCCTAATGATGTCACCAGAAAACTACTAGAGCTAATCAGTGAATTTCGTAAAGTTGCAGGATACAAAATTAAAGCACAGAAATCTCTTGCATTCCTATACACTAAGAACAGAAGATCAGAAAGAGAAATTAAGGAAACAATCTCATTCACCACTGCAAAAAAAAAAAGAATAAAATACCTAGGAATAAACCTACCTAAGGAGGTAAAAGACCTGTACTCAGAAAACTATAAGACACTGATGAAAGAAATCAAAGATAACACAAACAGACGGAGAGATATACCATGTTCTTGGATTAGAAGAATCAATATTGTGAAAATGACTACACTACCCAAAGCAATCCACAGATTCAATGCAATCCCTATCAAATTACCAATGGCATTTTTTACAGAACTAGAACAAAAAGTCTTAAAATTTGTACAGAAGCAGAAAAAACTTGGAACAGCCAAAGCAATCTTGAGGGAAAAAAACAGAGCTGGAGGAATCAGGCGCCCTTACTTCAGACTATACTACAAAGTTACAGTAATCAAGACAGTATGGTACTGGCACAAAAACAGAAATATAGATCAATGGAACAGGATAGAAAGGCCAGAGATAAACCCATGTACCTAAGGTCAACTAATCTATGACAAAGGAGGCAAGGATATACAATGGAGAAAAGACAGTCTCTTCAATTAATGGTGCTGGGAAAACTGGACAGCTACATGTAAAAGAATGAAATTAGAATACTCCCTAACACCATACACTGTAAAACTCTTAGAGGAAAACATAGGAAGAACACTCTTTGATGTAAATCACAGCAAGATCTTTATTGACTGACCTCCTAGAGTAATGGAAACAAAAACAAAAATAAACAAATGGGACCTAATGAAACTTAAAAGCTTTTGCACAACAAAGGAAACTATAAACAGGATGAAAAGACAACCCTCAGAATGGGAGAAAATATCTGCAAACAAATCAATGGACAAAGGATTAATCTCCAAAATATACAACCAGCTCATGCAGCTCAATATTAAAAAAACAAACAACCCAATCCAAAAATGGGCAGAAGACCTAAATAGACATTTCTCCAAAGAAGACATACAGATGGCCAAGAGGCACATGAAAAGCTGCTCAACATCCCTAATTATTAGAGAAATGCAAATGAAAACTACAATGAGGTATCACCTCATACCGGTTAGAATGGGCATCATCAGAAAGTCTACAAACAAATGTTGGAGAGGGTGTGGAGAAAAGGGAACCCTCTTGCACTGTTGGTGGGAATGTAAACTGATGCAGCCCCTATGGAGAACAGTATGGAGGTTCCTTAAAAAACTAAAAATAGGGCTTCCCTGGTGGCACAGTGGTTGAGAATCTGCCTGCCGATGCAGGGGACACGGGTTCGAGCCCTGGTCTGGGAAGATCCCACATGCCGTGGAGCAACTGGGCCCGTGAGCCACAATTACTGAGCCTGCGCGTCTGGAGCCTGTGCTCCGCAACGAGAGAGGCCGCGACAGTGAGAGGCCCGCGCACCGCGATGAAGAGTGGCCCCCGCCTGCCGCAACTGGAGAAAGCCCTCGCACAGAAACGAAGACCCAACGCAGCCATAAATAAATAAATAAATAAAATTAAAAAAAAAAAAAAAAACAACTAAAAATAGAATTACCATATGATCCAGCAATCCCACTACTGGGCATATACCCAGAGAAAACCATAATTCAAAAAGACACATGCACCCCAGTGTTCACTGCATCACTATTTACAATAGCCAGGTCAGGGAAGCAACGTAAATGCCCATCGACGGACGAATGGATAAAGAAGATGTTGTATATATATATATATATACAATGGAATATTACTCGGCCATAAAAAGGAATGAAATTGGGTCATTTGTAGACACATGGATGAAACAAGAGACTGTCATGCAGAGTGAAGTAAGTCAGAAAGAGAAAAACAAATATCGTATATTAACGCATATATGTAGAATCTAGAAAAATGGTACAGATGAACCGGTTTGCAAGGCAGAAACACAGGCACAGATGTAGAGAACAAACGTATGGACACCAAGGGGGGAAAGTGTGTGTGGTGGGTGGTGGTAGTGGGATGAATTGGGAGATTGGGATTGACATGTATACACTAATATGTATAAAATAGATAACTGATAAGAAAAATAAAAATAAAAAGGAATCTTTTCTTAACCAGAAAATCCAGAAAAAATAAAAATAAAAAATAAAATAAAGAGGTGACATCACAGGTGTGGCTCCCAGCCATGTTTCCTCCAATTACAGCAGTGTCTTCTCAGTAGGACCCATTGGGCAGAAAACCCAAAACTGCTATAGAATTCTTTAGCCCTGGCCCAAGGATATGGCTTTATGGCTGATGGATTACCCCAGCGGTGTTTCGAGAATGGCTTATTGGGGAGTTTTCCAACCTGGTTTACAGCCCAATGAGCCCCACCCTAGGTGAAGAACCCCATTGTTGAGTTCTCTGTCATCACCCAGACTGATATCAGACAGGCCAGGTTCTTGTCAGTTTCAAGCATATGAGACCCCACCCAAGTCTTAGGAGCCACACTTTATTGGAGAGGGAGGAATCAGATGGCTTCTAACCCAGTAGTCCCCCTAGGTCCCCTGTTGCCACACAACCTGAGTCTAGGGCACTCCTGCTCTCTCTCCCAGCCCTGGGAACAGTGCCTCAGACACCACTCCAAAGTCCCTGTTGGCCAGGCCCTAAACACCCAAATGATCTTCTGGTGCCTTACTTCTCACAGAGCCCAGGAAATGAATTTTGCTTTCACAACCCTCACTCCTTTGGTGTTTTCACATCCTGCATCAGTTCCAGACTCTTACTTCAAAGCTGCCTTCTTTCACGCCCACCTTCCCCATTCAGGAGCTCCCAGCCACCTCCTTGGATGCTCAGCTTAAAGGACCTTTTTGCTCCATCGGTTGGGATAAATCATTACTGATGATTCTACCTCTGCCAAGGTGATGACCCCAAATTCCAGAGCTCCTTCAACACCTCCCTGGTATTTACAGTCCTAGGAACTTCATGCCATCAGCCGTCCCAGTGGAATCCACTATGTCCTGGTGTAGAATTCTGTAAGGTGATTCTGCCCTAGGTTCAGCTCCACCTCACTTCCTTTCCTTCTGACTTCCTGTGCAGATAGTGACTGTGTCCACTGATTCTGTGCCTCCCACTTCCCCTTTAGGTCCTTTCTACGTGGGCCCAGCGTGTTCTACTGCCGACCCTCTCTGCAGAGGCCAGTGCCACAGCAGAATCACTTTCCCTGTCCTCAATCCTACCTGTTTCTGTCTTCTTTTTCCTGCCACCAACTGGCAGACCCACCATGTTTGGGGCCTGCCCCAGCCCTGAACTCAACCCTGATGGTGAGGACCCTGTCACTTTGACTCTTTCTTGCTAAAACCACTCAACACACCTTCAACCTTTCAATACTTCTGATTGGAAACACCCTTGCAAGTCGCTGCCCCAGTTGTGACTGAGGCCGAGCTATTTCTTGGTAATAGTGGCTCCTGTCTGGTTCTTCTACAGGCATTATTCTCCACAGCTAAATTGGTTCTTCAAAGCCAGTCCCACGCTAGTAGGTAGGTCTCATGCTAAGTTTCAGCCTCTCTTCCTGCCCCGTAAGGCCAGAGTAGCCCACCATACTTACAATCCAATCTTGAGTTATGATTCCTAGTCAGAAGGGGACAAGGCCCTTAGCATCAGTTTTGTAAGTTCAGTACTCTTGTGGAGCGCCCCTGAGAAATTGTCTGAAGACTCACATTGGTGGTAGATCTGTGTTACAGACATAAGGTCCTCCCCTTGAGAAATATAGATGCAATCCTCAGGAGCAGGCTGGCCGCTGTGTCCTTGAAGCTGAGTACTGATGTGCATCCATTCTATTGAGGCTCAGTACAATCAATCAGTTGACCATGATTTATTTTATTTTGGCTAAGTCGATTTACTATTTTATTTATTTTATTATTTTACTTAAGTGTTTTCCCATGCCTTGGGACAGGTTTCAATTCCTTATTCTACCATACCCAATCCAAGAACACCAAAAGCATCCCTCGCCTTCTAGGTCCCTATTCAAAACAGCCCTCTGTTGGTCATTTGCGGAGGACAGGCATATTTTGTCCATCCCTTCATTCACTGATTCACTCAGTCACTCATTCTTTTTTTTTTAATTTATTTTTTTAAATTTATTTATTTTTGGCTTCATTGGGTCTTCGTTGTTGCGTGCAGGCTTTCTCTAGTTGTGGCGAGCAGGGGCTACTCTTTGTTGCGGTGCACGGGCTTCTCATTGCGGTGGCTTCTCTTGTCGCGGAGCATGGGCTCTAGGCACACGGGCTTCAGTAGTTGTGGCATGCGGGCTTCGGTAGTTGTGGATCACAGGCTCTAGAGCGCAGGCTCAGTAGTTGTGGCGCACGGGCTTAGTTGCTCTGCAGCATGTGGGATCTTCCCGGACTTGGGATCGTACCAGTGTCCCCCGCATTGGCAGGCAGATTCTTAACCACTGCGCCACCAGGGAAGCCCCAGTCACTCATTCTTTCAACACCTATTTTTTGGTGACTCTGTGCTATGCCCAGTAATGAGCCTGGGAGCACAGTGTATGTGAGCAAGGTCATGTCTCATGTGTCCTCCTGGAGCATTGGAAGCACCTAATTTGGGCTGGGGAGACAGGCTGCAGTGGAAGGGGGCCCACCAGAGGCAGAGATGATTAAGCAGAAGTCTGTGGGGTGGGTTTGAATTTTCACAGATGAAGAAGTGATAACGAAGGAAATTTCAGGCAGAGTGGAAACACTCAGAGGCAAGAGAGAGCCTGGCTGCTGAAGAGCTGAAAGAAGTTCCAGATGGCTGGGAACCAACCTGCAACAGGGACTGGTGAGAGATGAAGGCAAGGAGTTACGGAGGAGTCAGGTCATGGAGCATCTTAGGAAGCCACATAAAATAACTTGAACTTGATGGCGTGGCCATATAACTTTCCTCAGGTAGAACGCGAATCTAAACAAATGGGGCAGAGCCAGGTCCAGCTTCTGCTAGCCTAAAGGGTGCCAAGTAAAAATCAACTTCCACTTTTTTTTTTTTTTCCAGAGCAAGCTGGACACAATGCTGAAAACTGTCTGGTTAAGTCACTGGCTCCGTAGCCAAGAAGCTATCCTGAGAACAAGCCTTTTGCTTAGATTTCAAGGTCTGCCTTCTGGATCAGTGAGTAAAAACAGCAATTTGTCCATGTTCTACCTCCCTCTCAAAACACAACAAGCACACATCCAAACTCTAATCCAGTGCATCTATTCAGTAGGTTTCAGTGCTAGAATCCCATATTTTTCCTGCTCAGAAGAGCCCCACCAGTTAGAGTTCTGCCTCATCTGACCTCACAACAAACAATAACATCCACAGTGTGTTTTTTCATAAAATCACCAGCCTGGGTCCCTTAGTTACAATAATGTAATTTATCTCTAAGTCTATGCCAGTACCAAGTTGGACCTTGGGCAGGAAGACTCTGCCCTAGTTCCCAGACCAAACCAGATACACAGCAGACAAATCCAAATGTTCTTGTCTACTCATCAGAAAAGCAGGAGCCTCTGACCTGGGGGTAGGTATATGTGAGCTGAGACCTGAAGGAGATGGAAGCTGTAGCCAGTTGTAGAGGAGGGAGAAGTGGTTCCAGGCATCTGGAGCATCTTATGCAAAGCGCGGCCCTTGAAAGCTAGCACTGAGGGTTCAAGTGCTGACCATAGGTTTCCAATTTGTTCCTCAGTTTCCTTTGTTGATAATTAGTACTATAATTTGCTGCTACTGACAATACACTAAGCCTTTATTTAGTGTGTCTGTGTGTAAGGGGCTGTGCAAAAAAGCTTTAGGATTGTTGCTTTATTGATGTTTTATAACAAACACAGTGAGTACTATTACACAGATGGAGAAACAGAGGGATTGAGAGGTTGAGTAACTCAAGCAAAATCACATGGTCAGTCAGCAGCAGGTGGAATTGGTATCCAGACAATCTGACTCCAGAGCTCAAGTTCTGAACAATGGTGCTACATGCCTCTGCCATGTACTTCCTCAGTAATGGGTGTTTGCTTTCCAAGTTGCCGCCCTCCTGGTCCCCTGGGTCTCTGGGTCCTGGGGCTGAGCTTCTGCTTTATAGTTGGCTCCTATAAGGACTCTGCCTCTCTGGGACCTGTCCCACAGCCTTTAGCTAGCAGGCCTGTCCCTCCACCACTGGGGAAACACCCATGAGAGCAGGCCTCCACCTGGGTCCTGCTCACGGTTTGCATCTCTTAATTGCTTCCCATCCACCTTCTCACCACTCCTGGCTCCTCCAGGACTCCTGCTTCTGGATTTACTGCCCATTTGTAGACTGATTTGCCCTGCAGATCTGACGTGTGACCATGTCCCACTGGAACACCTGTGGCTGGCTCATATGGATTATGGTTTGCACTTACCCCTTTCCTTTTGCTGTTTCTGGCTTCTTTGAGTAAATACCACACCCAGGAAATACCACTCTCTGAAACTTGCCCCTTGTGATAGGCCTCCATGGAGTGTCCACGCTAGCGTAGGGCCTAGATGTCAGGCCTTGGTTGGTGGCCAGTGTACATCCGGAATATTTTTTGCCCAGGTCACTTCACCCACAAGGTAAAAAGGGCTTAGGGGCCAGATGGCAGACATCATGGTAGAGGTACTTGACCTATTCTGTGCTTTGTTACCCATTCACCAAATCTGTGCAGAGAACACAGTGACAGGAACACAGAAAACATGCAAAAAACTATTTGTCCAATTTCTGTTATTATTCTTTGTGCTCTGGGAGGGGGCACGGGGGAGGAAATTAGGGGAAGAGAATTTCTACAACAATTTTCTATGTGGTATCCATGGAGTTAGTTACTTATCAAAAAGAATTTGCATGAATGAAGAATTTTGAGAATGAATTCTTCTGAAGAGGACATAGGTCCTTTCTAGAAGGTCTTCTAATGCTAAAACTCTGCACTCTCTCTGTCTCCAGGCCCTAATAATGTCCCTGCCACATTTTTATAATGTTTCACGGCTACTAAGCTTAGGAAGTTAGCACATCATGCCAGATACGAGCACAGGTTTTAGAGGCCACCAATTCAGTTCAACACACATGTATTGCCTGCACTAGGTTCGAAATAAGATAGAATCCCTCTCCTTGTGACTTTATAGTCTGGTGTGGGCAACAGACACTCAAACAGGTAATTTCAATTTAATGGGCAAGCTGTGAGAAAAGTATGCAGAGTACTACAGAGGCAACCATCACTGACTAATTGTGTGTCCTTGGGCAAACAGCAACCTCTCTCAGAGCGCCAGTTTCTACAACTATAAAATGGGGTCAAAGTTCCTACTGCCTAAGGATTGCTTTGAGAACTAAATGAGACATTTGTAAAACACATAACACGGTGTTTTACACACAGGAGGCACTCAATAAACGGTGTCCATTAGATTATCTAGTAGGCCAGAACCCAGAGTTCTTGTTCTATCTGTGCTTGCTAAGTGTGTCTGATTCTCCCACTACAAACTGAGTTTTCACACAACCCTCTCACTGTAGTAATTATAACAATAACCCACTGTAATACTTGCCCTTGTTCACAGGAGAGACTAGACAAGAAATGATGACTGTATTGGCCCAAATCTACAACTGCAACTTGAAAAACGCCTCAAAGAACATTCTGTGCTCACAGTGGGCTTGGACCATTGTTTTAACATGTGAAGAATGAAACTGTCTACATTATCACTATAACTTCTTCCTCACCTTGCCTCTGTCTGCTACAAATCATTAGACTAAAGATCTTTTCTCTCTTTTGCCCATATCAGCCTTCTCATGACTTTGTCTAAGGGTCACACTCAGGACAGCCTTGTGTGGAAGAGGTCTCTGAGGTTGTATGATTTAAATGCCACTGCCAAAATAACCCCAAAGAGTCATCCATGTGCTGGACACTGGGCCTATATTAGGTCTTAGGGAGCTCTTATTTTATATTAACTATTTGACTACCCAATTACATGACATTTGGTTGGCTTTTTCTTATTGGTGACATTTGACTCTTTTAGAGAAAACTTGGCTTAAGGAAATGCTAGTAGGCTTTGTTTAAAGCATTTATTGTAAACTTTTTTTTTCTCAGTTCTTTGATTTCCTCATATTTCATCACCGAGATAATCGTCTATCAGATGACCATTCCTAATAGATGCTCCTTACTCCTAGAAGTCATCATCTCATGAGTATGAGCTCACTGCTTGGGAAATGACTCATAATCTAACATAGGGTGGTTAATATCATTGTGCTTAAAAATTGGGGTGCCATTTTATTCACTTCATAAACATTTGGGGACTTACTTGGTGGCACAGTGGTTAAGAATCCACCTGCCAATGCAGGGGACATGGGGTTGAGCCCTGGTCTGGGAAGATCCCACCTGCCGCAGAGCAACTAAGCCCGCGAGCCAAAACTACTGAGCCCATGTGCCACATCTACCAAAGCCCGTGCGCCTAGAGCCTGTGCTCCGCAATAAGAGAAACCACTGCAGTGAGAAGCCCACACACTGCAACGAAGAGTAGCCCCTGCTTGCCACAACTAGAGGAAGCCTGCATGCAGCAACGAAGACCCAGTACAGCCAAAAATAAATAAATAAATAAATAAATAAATAAATAAAATAAAATAAATAAACATTTGGGTTATGCTTACTAATATATCATGTATCCCCATGTATCAGCCATGAATTCCTCAAGATACTTGAAATGCAGTCTACACAAAAAATCAAATCATTGTTACAGTAGCATTAGTCTAAGAATGATACTCAGTGACCCTCAGTCAGACGCCAGAACCAAGAGCCGAGAGAGTAAAGCAAAGAGTCAAGCAGAATTATTCTCAGGCTTTCAAACCTAATGAGTTGGTCCAGCTGGATGTCAAAACTGCTTTGAACGGATAACTCCTTTGTGCCTTCCATTTACACCCTTCTTGAGTGAAATGCCTATAACAGTTATCATGCCTGTCCCACCATTGTTTGTTGGGAGTGTGGGGACAAATAACTTGTCTCTGTAGTTCTACAGGCCCACAGATAGAGAGGATTGTGCTCCAAATGAATTACACCCAGGAGCCTCATCAGCACCTGATTTAGATGATGGTATTTTGGGCTTTTGAGCTGATGATATTTAGATGAGATTTTGGACTTTGAACTGATGCTGAAAAGGGATAAGGCCCTTAGGAACTTTTGGAGGAGGTGCATGTATCTTGCATATGGAACAGATGTGGACCATTGAGGGTGACAGGGTAGATTGCAGTAGTCAGAATTCTACCCCAATGTCTTTCAATCTTATATATATAACCAAATTCTCTCCCCTTTCAGTGTGGATGTGATGAGATATCATTCCCATGATTATGTTATGTTAAATGCCAAAAGGGAGGTTACTCAGCTGGGCCTAATCATGTAAGTACATGAGCTGCACAAAAGCAGAGAGTTTCCTCTGGCTGATAGAAGTCAGAGAGACTCAGAGCATGACAGGATTCAATGGATGACTGGAAATTCTCCTGTTGGCCTTGAAAAATTCTGCTGCTTCGATGTTTGAAGAGAGCCGGTGAAGGGAGACCTTCAAGATGGTGGAGGAGTAAGATGTGGAGATCACCTTCCTCCCCACAAATACATCAGAAATACATGTACATGTGGAACAACTCCTACAGAACACCTACTGCACGCTGGCAGAAGACCTCAGACTTCCCAAAAGCCGTGTGGCTGACAGGGTCTTGGTGCTCTGGCTGGGTGTCAGGCCTGTGCCTCTGAGGTGAGAGAGCCGAGTTCAGGACATTGGTCCACCAGAGACCTCCCAGCTCCATGTAATCAAACAGCGAAAGCTCTCCCAGAGATCTCCATCTCAACACTAAGACCCAGCTCCACTCAATGACCAGCAAGCTACAGTGCTGGACACCCTATGCCAAACAACTAGCAAGACAAGAACATAACACCACCCATTACCAGAGAGGTTGCCTAAAATCATAATAAGGTCACAGACACCCCAAAACACACCACCGGACACAGTCCTGCCCACCAGAAAGACAAGATCCAGCTTCATCCACCAGAACACAGGCACCAGTCCCCTCCACCAGGAAGCCTACACAACCCACTGAACCAAACTTACCCACTGGGGGCAGACACCAAAAACAACGGGAACTACGAACCTGCAGCCTGAGAAAAGGAAACCCCAAACACAGGAAGTTAAGCAAAATGAGAAGACAGAGAAACACACAGCAGATGAAGGAGCAAGGTAAAAACCCACCAGACGAAACAAATGAAGAGGAAATAGGCAGTCTACCTGGAAAAGAATTCAGAGTAATGATAGTAAAGATGATCCAAAATCTTGGAAATAGAATGGAGAAAATACAAGAAACGTTTAACAAGGACCTAGAAGAACTAAAGAGCAAACAAACAGTGATAAACAACACAATAGATGAAATCAAAAATTCTCTAGAAGGAATCAATAGCAGAATAACTGAGGCAGAAGATCGGAGGAGTGACCTGGAAGATAAAATAGTGAAAATAACTACTGCAGAGCAGAATAGAGAAAAAAGAATGAAAAGAATTGAGGACAGTCTCAGAGACCTCTGGGACAACATTAAACACACCAACATTTGAATTATAAGGGTCCCAGAAGAAGAAGAGAAAAAAGAAAGGGACTGAGAAAATATTTGAAGAGATTATAGTTGAAAACTTCCCTAATATGGGAAAGGAAATAGTTAATCAAGTCCAGGAAGCACAGAGAGTCCCATACAGGATAAATCCAAGGAGAAACACGCCAAGACACATATTAATCAAACTATCAAAAATTAAATACAAAGAACAAATATTAAAAGCAGCAAGGGAAAAACAACAAATAACATACAAGGGAATCCCCATAAGGTTAACAGCTGATCTTTCAGCACAAACTCTGCAAGCCAGAAGGGAGTGGCAGGACATATTTAAAGTGATGAAAGGGAAAAACCTACAACCAAGATTACTCTGCCCAGCACGGATCTCATTCAGATTCAACGGAGAAATTAAAACCTTTACAGACAAGCAAAAACTAAGAGAATTCAGCACCACCAAACCAGCTTTACAACAAACGCTAAAGGAACTTCTCTAGGCAGGAAACACAAGAGAAGGAAAAGACCTACAATAACAAACCCAAAACAATTAAGAAAATGGTAATAGGAACATACATATCGATAACTACCTTAAATGTAAATGGATTAAATGCTCCAACCAAAAGACATAGACTGGCTGAATGGATACAGAAACAAGACCCGTATATATGCTGTCTACAAGAGACCCACTTCAGACCTAGGGACACATACAGACTGAAAGTGAGGGGATGGAAAAAGATATTCCATGCAAATGGAAATCAAAAGAAAGCTGGAGTAGCAATTCTCATATCAGACAAAATGGACTTTAAAACAAAGACTATTACAAGAGACAAAGAAGGACACTACATAATGATCTAGGGATCAAACCAAGAAGAAGATATAACAATTGTAAATATTTATGCACCCAACATAGGAGCATCTCAATACGTAAGGCAAATGCTAACAGCTATAAAAGAGGAAATCGACAGTAACACAATCATAGTAGGGGACTTTAACACCCCACTTTCACCAATGGAGAGATCATCCAAAATGAAAATAAATAAGGAAACACAAGCTTTAAATGATACATTAAACAAGATGGACTTAATTGATATATATAGGACATTCCATCCAAAAAACAACAGAATACGCTTTCTTCTTAAGTGCTCATGGAACATTCTCCAGGATAGATCATATCTTGGGTCACAAATCAAGCCTTGGTAAATTTAAGGAAATGGAAATTGTATCAAGTACCTTTTCCGACCACAATGCTATGAGACTAGATATCAATTACAGGAAAAAAACTGTAAAAAATACAAACACATGGAGGGTAAACAATACGCTACTAAATACCCAAGAGATCAAATACGCTACTAAATACCCAAGAGATCAAAGGGGAAATCAAAAAATACCTAGAAACAAATGACAATGAAAACACGATGACCCAAAACCTATGGGATGCAGCAAAAGCAGTTCTAAGAGGGAAGTTCTAAGAGGGAAGTTTATAGCAATACAATCCTACCTCAAAAAACAAGAAAAATCTTTCTTAGGTCAGTCTCCCAAGACAATAGAAATAAAACCAAAAATAAACAAATGGGACCTAATCAAACTTACAAGCTTTTGCACAGCAAAGGAAACCATAAACAAAATGAAAAGACAAACTACAGAATGGGAGAAAATATTTGCAAATGACACAACTGACAAGGGCTTAATTTCCAATATATATAAATAGCTCATACAACTCAACAACAAAAAAACAAACAACCCAATCAAAAAATGGGCAGAAGACCTAAATAGACACTTCTCCAAAGAAGACATACAGATGGCCAAGAGGCACATGAAAAGCTGCTCAACATCACTAATTATTAGAGAAATGCAAATCAAAACTACAATGAGGTATCACCTCACACCAGTTAGAATGGGCATCATCAGAAAGTCTACAAACAAGAAATGCTGGAGAGGGTGTGGAGAAAAGGGAACCCTCTTGCACTGTTGGTAGGAACGTAAATTGATACAGCCACTATGGAGAACAGTATGGAGGTTCCTTAAAAAACTAAAAACAGAACTACCATATGACCCAGCAATCCCACTACTGGGCATATACCCTGAGAAAACCATAATTCAAAAAGAGTCATGTACCACAATGTTCACTGCAGCTCTATTTACAATAGCCAGGACATGGAAGCAACCTAAGTGTCCACTGACAGATGAATGGATAAAGAAGATGTGGCACATATATACAATGGAATATTACTCAGCCATAAAAAGAAATGAAACTGAGTTATTTGTTGTGAGGTGGATGGACCTAGAGTCTGTCATACAGAGCGAAGTAAGTCAGGAATCTAAAAAAAAAAAAAAAAAGGTCCTGAAGAACCTAGGGGCAGGACAGGAATAAAGACACAGATGAAGAGAATGGACCTGAGGACATGGGGAGGGGGAAGGGTAAGCTGGGACAAAGTGAGAGAGTGGCATGGACATATATACACTACCAAATGTAAAACAGCTAGTAGGAAGCAGCCACATAGCACAGGGAGATCAGCTCGGTGCTTGGTGAACACCTAGAGGGGTGGGATAGGGAGGGTGGGAGGGAGAGGGAAGAGGGAGGGGATATGGGGATATATGTATACGTATAACTGATTCACTTTGTTATACAGCAGAAGCTAACACAACAATGTAAAGCAATTATATTCCAATAAAGATGTTAAAAAAAAAAAAGAGAGCCTGTGAAGAGGAATGCAAGTGGCCTCTGGGAGTGGAGAGTGGTCCCTGGCTGACAGTCAGCAAGAAAAGGAGGACCCCTGTCCTATAACCACAAGGAACTGACTTCTGCCAATAACTCATATGAACTTGGAAGCAGGTTCTTCCTTGGTCAAGTCTCCAGAGGAGAATTCAGCCAGTTGACATTTTGATTTCAGCTCTGTGCAGCTCCCAGAAGTGGACTAGCTCTGCTTTCCAGACTTCTGACAGACAGAACGGTCAGCTAATAAATGGGTGTTACTTGAAGACACTAAGTTTGTGGTAATTTACCGCACAGCAAGAGAAAACGAACACAATTTCTAAGTATGTATTGACTATGTACAATGTTAAGTATGCCTTTCTATGATTGAAGTCAATTATTATTCATACCATCAATTTCTCATTGTCCTATTAGCTATGATGACAACAGCTAACAACCACATACTCCTGCTTTCAAACTCAATCAAATCACACAGTTCTGTGTCCTTCGAATTCCCAAGGGAACTCTAATTCATTATGGTCATCACAGCAATGGAACTGAGTGAAATCAGAGTTCTGTAGGTGGTAAGTTCCACAAGGGACTTAGGTGATAACAGAACAAGGCAGGCCAAGAATGGCTGATGCAGACAGACAAAGGCTGGCAGGCACCGTAAGCCACGTGGGTGTGGGAGGCAGGCTGGAGGGAAGGCAAAGAGAAGATGCTTCAAGGGTCCAGAGTCCAGGCTAAGATACTAGAGAAACAAAGGGTCAGGGACATGAGCAAAGAACCTGCCAAACTAGTCAGGGTCCAGCCTAAGAAGACGCCAAGCCTCAGGCTCTAGACAAGAGGTCCAGGAAACAGAAGCTAGCAACAAGAGGGGACGTGAGATTAGGTCACCCCCAACTTATCTCAGCATGTTGAAAGGTTAGATGGGAAAGGAGGAACCTATAACCCACACAGCTGGGGGTTCAACAGATAGAAATTTATCAAGAAAAGTCAAGGTTTTTTAAAATGTGGTTCCTCCCTCCTACACTGTTGGTGGGAAAGTAAATTGGTGCAGCCGCTATGGAAAGCAGTATGGCGGTTCCTCAAAAAACTAAAAATAGAACTGCCGTATGATCCAGCAATCCCACTCCTGAGCATATATCCAGACAAAACTGTAATTCAAAAAGATACATACACCCCTATAGTTCATAGCAGCACTATTCACCATAGCCAAGACATGGAAGCCACCTAAATGTCCATCGACAGAGGAATGGATAAAGATGTGATACATATAATATATAAAATGGAATATTAGCCACAAAAAAGAATGAAATAATGCCATTTGCAGCAACATGGATGGACCTAGAGATGATCATACTAAGTGAAGGAAGTCAGAAAGAGAAAGACAAATACCGTATGATATCACTTATATGTGGAATCTCAAATATGACACAAAGGAACTTATCTATGAAACAGAAACAGACTCACGGACATAGAGAACAGACTTATGGTTGCCAAGGGGTACGGAGGATAGGGGAGGGATGGATTGGGAGTTTGGGATTAGCAGATGCAAACTGCTGTTTTATATAGAATGGATAAACAACAAGGTCCTACTGTATAGCACAGGGGAACTATATTCAGTATCCTGTGATAAACCATAACGGAAAAGAATATGAAAAAGAGTATATATATATATGTATATATACATATATATATAAAACTGAATCACTTCGTTGCACAGCAGAAATTAACACAACATTGTAAATCAACTATACTTCAATAAAACAAATTTTTAAAATATAATAAAATGTGGTTCCTGTATCAGCAGTATCAGCATCACCTGGGAATTCACTGGAATTGCAATTTCTCCAACCCTACCTGAGACCTAAGGAAACAGAAACTTTTGGGTGTAAGGCTCAGCAACTGATGTTTTAACACACCCTCTGGTCATTTTGATGCACAGTGAAGTTTGAGAAGCCCAGCAATAGTGTCTTCACTCTTACCTTCCACTGACAAGCATCTTGAGAGCCGTAGAACCAAACCACTAGCCTAGCTTCCTCTTCCCTCATTAGCCAGCTTCCTCTATTTTCACACTAGATCCTCTCTGTCAGGACATGTGGAAGGGCAGCAACAGTCAAATGCTGTTCATTTCCCTTTTTCATCTTGGGTATATCATAAAGCAGATTATTGCTGAGCTGCATGTATGCATATTAATTCAAGACAGGTTTCTAATAGATTATAAATTATTATTGTGGAAACAAATCTGAATTAAATATATTCCAGAAGAGAAGGGGAAAAAACAATCAGTAACTTACTATTGCCAGGCACAAAAGAAGGAAAACAAAGCAATGAGAAAGCTTGCAGGTAATCCTCACCCTCGAGATCTCTCACATGAACAAGATTTTAGAATACGAGTGTTTAAACAGTTTTTCTGAATGAAGAAAATTGTTTTTGCAATGTAAACAAAATAAGAAAATCCTGTCTAAGTTAAAAATCACGTATATTAGGAGTGCTGCCTGTGAGAGAGAGTTTTGTGCTTATTTTGGGGCAGTAGCTGAACATCTATTCTCTTTATCATCCAAGCACTATTTACTTTTATTTTTTTCAGAAATGACACTTACTAAAATGCTTTCATTAAGTGTCTCCTTGACTTTTCCCTGTATTTTCCAACTTTTAATCCAGAATCTAACTGCAGCTTTTATCATTATTCCTACCCCTATGTCTTCATGGTTTATTTTCAGTTTGTAACTGGCCACATGGCATTAAAATATTTCTAGAACTGGAACACATCAACTGAAGCTCATCTTTACTTATAATACCATTTCCTGTACATTGCTTAACAAGTTATTATCATTATCATGGTCTTTTGTAACCATTTGTTAAATATATAAACAAGAATAGATAGAAAGGGAGAAACCAAGGACAAAGGTCTTTTTAAAAGTAAACACCAGGGGCTTCCCTGGTGGCACAGTGGTTAAGACTCTGTACTCCCAGTGCAGGGGGCCTGGGTTCGATCCCTGGTCAGGGAACTGGATCCCACATGCATGCCGCAACTAAGAGTTCGCATGCCACAGCTAAGCAGCCAGTGAGCCGCAACTAAGGAGCCCTCGAGCCGCAACTAAGGATCTGGTGAGCCTCAACTAAGGAGCCCGTGAGCCACAACTAAGGAAGCACGCCTGCTGCAACTAAGATCTGGGGCAAATAAATAAATAAATATTAAAAAAAAAAAGTAAGTACCACATTTAAAAGAAAAATAAGAATGATAGCTGGGATTTGATTGCCAAAAAATAAATGTGAATGAGTAAAACATAAAGTAGAAATTCCTTTTCTATCTTTTGTCTTAGGATGAAGGAAGATGTGGCCAGTCTGAGACTACACCCCTTCTGAGGAAGTACTTTCCTGCTATTATTGGGGTATTCCTAGTCTAACTTCCTTACAGCAGCCAAAAAGAATTACAGAATTTTCCCAACATGGACCATTAATAGCAACAACAGTATTTTGCTCCCTTTATATTAAAGTATCATCTCCATATTGTTTTTGGTTCTGGATTTCAAAATACAGCATTACATATAGAAAAGCGTGTGTGCGTCTAATACTGTTGCATTTTGAATTGAGAAAAAAACAAAAATGACAGCCCCTGACATCTAAAAACTTGCCTTATACTCACAGCGAGGCCATGTTATTCTCCTGTTAGACATGAATCATCTCACAGAACATCAACTTCAGGCAAGGTTACTCTAAGACCATAATAAAATGAGATCAAATAATGTCCCTTCATAATTTTGTCTAAGCACAGACGGCAACAAAGGCATTGTGTTACCTGCAAAATGCCAAACATCTCCTTACTTGGCCAAGATGATTGATTGATACTTATTAGCAAATTACAACTCTATCCTCCATCTAATCTCCTCTCTCTATAGATAAGATTTATTGATGCTCAGTCATAGAATTGCTCCTCTTTTCTTGCAGCCTCTGATCTGGAACAAACCCCCACCTCCTTAGAGCCTCCCTCCCCTAAATTAACTAACCAAAGCCCCAATCCTGTAATACATTCTTTCTAATATCCTTTTACTGAGATGCTCCATCATTCCCCATGATGTATGTTCTCCCTCTCTGCAGTGAGTAATAAAACCTACCTTGTCTAACTACAGGTGTGTTCTTATTTTTGCTCATAAACAACAGAAATGTATTTCTCACCATTCTGGAGGCTGGAAGTTTGAGATCTGGGTGCCGGCATGGTCAAGTTCAGGTGAGGGCCCTCTTCCAAGGTCGCAGACTGATGACTTCTCCTAGTATCCTCACGTGGTGGAAAGTGGAGCTCCAGGTGCGTTCTTGATGGTCAATTGTACGTTATTTTAATTTAAAAAGACAAAAGCCTCTTCATGAGGATGCCTATAATCCTTTAATGCAAGTTTTAGAATGGACATGGAAAGCAATTAATGACTGACCCAGCAGCTCATCTAATAGTTCAATGCTCTGTGCCAACTCACCTAGTTGTTACTTTGCACTATGCTTAATCCCTTGAGAAGTCAAACAGTATCAATGATTTTGTTTATATATTACTTATAAGCTTAGATTTGGTCAATCTAGAAATGGTCATTAAAAAAGAGAGAAAACTCCATATCTTACTAATGATCAAAAGCTACAAACTTTTAAGATAACTTTGACCAAGAAGATTATAAGACCCTCTATCTTGAGCACTTACTCTATGCAGGTATTATACTCAGTGCTTTATACAGCTTAGCTCATCTAAAACTCAATAAATTTGGAGTCACAGAATGCCCAGTTAAAAGTGGTTTAAATAAGGAAGAAAATGCACTGTCCACATAGCTCCATGATGTTAACACAGACTTCTCTGCTTACCGCCTTCCAGAAGCTATCCTCAGTGCGTCCATGGCGGCTCTTTTGGATTGCAAGTTGGCTAGAGTAGTATTGGGCTTCACACCGCGGGAAATGAAAGTAGATTCCTAGCATTAATTTTTATTAGAGATGAAATGTTCCTCCCATTGATTTCCCCCTCAGGTCCCATAGGCCAGGACTCGGTCATGTGTCCAGGCCGTGGTTACAAGGGCAACTGAGAACATAAGCATCTGGAATTTTCAGGCTTAATAATTGGAGGTGAGCTCTATCGGCATGGAAGGAAGGAAGGAGAGGTAGCTGTCGGGTAGGAGGCAGACAGCATTGTTCACAGGTGTTATTATTATCGCCATTTTACAAAGGAGGAAAGGAAGCTTAAAGAGGTGAAGTAATTTACCAACTAGTACTCAGCTAGAAGGTTTAGTGCAGAATTCAAATCCAGTATGCAGAATTTCAAAGCCCAAACTTTTTTAAGGGCTTGGACTCTAAATCAGATGGACCCAGGTTTGTATCTAGACTCTGCATCCTGTTTCCTCATTTGTAAAAGGAAATTATTGTATCACCTACTTCTTTGAACTATGGCAAAGCCTAAACAGATAATGTATATATAAAGCGTTGAGCACAATGTCTGGCCCTGTTATCACTGTTGTCTTTGCTATCAAGCAGCAGCAGCATTATTATCCCATTCTATCGAGAATGCCACTCACTGGGTGAAATTTCTAGGTGGTTGTTCAGTCCAAGTGCTCTTCTTCCGTCGTTCACAATACCCAGTAAACGGAGTTTACTCTGTTACTACGACCATACTCTTACCTGGCTTGTGCCTTTCACTCATCTGAACCGTCCTGGGAGCAGGAATCATGTCTTATTTATCTTTATATCTTTAGCCTCTTGCACAATGTGTAATGCATAGTATGTGCTCAATAAAAGATTCTGAATGCAGGTGTAGGTGAGGGTGGAAATAATTCTATACTTCAACAATTGAGAACTATGAGTCCTATTTCTCAACGTCAGAAAAATCATCATTTCCTAGAAGAACATTTGATTACAAAAATCTCATGTGGGGGCTTTCCTGGTGGCGCAGTGGTTGAGAGTATGCCTGCCAGTGCAGGGCACACGGGTTCGAGCCCTGGTCCGGGAAGATCCCACATGCCGCGGAGCAACTGGGCCCATGAGCCACAATTACTGAGCCTGCGCGCCTGGAGCCTGTGCTCCACAACAAGAGAGGCCGCGACAGTGAGAGGCCCGCGCACCGTGATGAAGAGTGGCCCCCGCTCGCCACAACTAGAGAAAGCCCTCGTACAGAAACGAAGACCCAACACACCCAAAAATAAATAAATAAATTAAAAAAAAAAAAAATCTCATGTGGGAAGGCCTAAATGACAAGGCTCAGCACTGAATAAAAACCACATATATTTAAAGAAAATGTTTATTTTCCCCAACCCCCAAAGGGGTGCTACTGTAAATCTTCTCTCATTTTAAACCTTGATGTTCTTTCATTGATTAAAATTTACACTAATGTGTCAACAAAATTTCAGCTCACAGTAGTTAATTACCCAAGACTCCAGAAAACTATGTGTCTTATAAGGTGAAGTTCTTAGAAAATTCAGGAATAACATTTAAAAACTCAGCAATAAAATACTTTTGGGATAAAAGGAAAATGCATTCCATAAATATTTTGAATAGAACCAACTGAAAAGAAATGTTCATTTCTTAGGATTGAGTTCAAGTAAGTTACCATGTTTACTTGTGTCTGAGGATAGTAAACGAAGCACAGGATTAGCAGCAGACAGTTGACAATACTCACCCTGAGAGCATATAAACACGCTATGGGAAGCAGGTGTTGCGCTACATGAAATAGGTATTTCAGCGGCAGCAAAAACAAGGCAAACATATATTGGCGTCCTCACCTATTCATGATCCACATCACAATCATGTAATTAGCCTCTTTTCTCGCTAATTTATAAATGGTTAAGACTTTTTTTTGACAGTAAAATTGTAACAGTGGTTGATTTCTCTATCATTGTTATTTTGTTTTGTTTTACAAAAAGTGTGCAGTCAAGCTACTGGCAAATAATAAAATTGTCCAATGAGTCCTCTTCATTCTAATTTTGCACATTTAATTTTACTATTGTGTTTCTTAAACATTTTTTTCTACAAGCCACCATTTTTTAAAATAAATTTATTTATCTATTTATTTATTTTTGGCTGCACTGTCTTCGTTGCTGCGCGAGCTTTCTCTAGTTGCGGTGAGTGGGGGCTTCTCTTGTTGCAGAGCACAGGTTCTAGGCGTGCGGGCTTCAGTAGTCATGGCATGCAGGCTCAGTAGTTGTGGCTCCCGGGCTCAAGAGCGCAGGCTCAGTAGTTGTGGCGCACGGGCTTAGCTGCTCCGTGGCATGCGGGATCTTCCCGGACCTGGGCTCGAACCAGTGTCCCCCGTGTTGGCAGGCAGATTCTTAACCACTGTGCCACGAGGGAAGCCCTAAGCCACCATTTTTAAAGCTATATTTTTATATATCAGCTATTCAATAGTGGAACCATGATTCCAGTAAGAGTTCTTTCAGGAAGGCGACTATGTCATAAATAAAGTGGAGGCTCATTCAGCATTTATAGGCTGCTCTGATTTCAGAAAATATTTTTCAACCACTGATACACTTCCTATGCCTGTTATTCAAACACAACCTTGTTATGAAAGCTAATTGTTAAGGATTTCATTAAGAATTACATTATTATAAAATAATACTGCTTCTTGTAGAAAAGGGGGAAATACAAGAAAACACAAAAAAATTAAAATTATGCACAATCCAACCCTGTAGCTGGCTAATGCTAACATTTTGGTTTACTGCCTTCTTGTCTTTTTTCAAAGAATACATAATATATACACATTCAACTTTTAAAAACAAATTAGAGGGCTTCCCTGGTGGCACAGCGGTTAAGAATCCGCCTGCCAACGCAGGGGACACGGGTTCGAGCTCTGGTCAGGGAAGATGCCACAGAGCAACTAAGCCCATGTGCCACAACTACTGAGCCTGCGCTCTTGAGCCCGTGAGCCACAACTACAGAAGCCTGCGCGCCTAGAGCCTGTGCTCTGCAACAAGAGAAGCCACCACAATGAGAAGCCCGCGCACCACAACAAAGAGTACCTACCGCTCTCCACAACTAGAGAAAGCCCGCATGCAGCAACGAAGACCCAACGCAGCCAAAAATAATTTATTAAAAAAAAAACAAATTAGAAACATGCTAATTATACTTTGGTTTCTTGCTTTTTCATTTAAAATTATAATTTTTTATGGTAATAAATATTTATGAAAAGAAAAATTTTGACTCAGTGAATGGTATTTTAAGATAAAGATTTCCATAATTTAATCAAGCCTCCACTGGTATACATTTGCATCATTTTCAATTTTTGTTGTTATAAAAAATATTATAGTAAGCATTCTTGTACATAACATTTCTACATATCTCTACTTTCTTGCTTTGGAACACTACTAGAATATGAATTTTTAAGGTTCTTAATATATATATTTAAATTTAAAATGCTTACTATTAATTTTAGAGGTATAACCATAACACAGAGAGTCAAAATGTCCTAAAGTAAAAATTACTGGTGCACTTGTACAAGGTCTACTTTAAAACCTTGGCACATAATGCATACAAAAGCTTGTCATTTTTGTTAAAAGCTCCCAGAACAGAACATCCATGTTGCTCTTTGGCATAAGATATTGCTAGACAAGAAGACACACATGATATCTTTATCATCAAGATACCAAATCTTCTTATCATACTAAGTGAAGTAAGTCAGACAAAGACAAATATCATGTGATATCACTTGTATGTGGAATCTAAAAAAATGATACAAATAAACTTATTTACAAAATAGAAATAGACTCACAGATATAGAAAACAAACTTATGCTTGCTAAAGTGGGAGTAGAGGGATAAATTGAGAGTTTGGGGTTACCTGATACACACTATCATATAGAAAATAGATAAATAACAAGGACCTACTGTATAGCATGGGGAATTATATTTAATATCTTATAATAACCTATAATGGAAAAGAATCTGAAAAAAAATGTATATAAATATATCTGAATCACTTTGCTGTACACATGAAACTAACACATCATTGTAAATCAGCAATACATCAAAAAAAAGATATCAAATCTTCTTAAACTAAGCCATAATGTAAAAGTACAAAAGGATTTTTGAAGCAATATAAACATATTTTAATAGTAATATGTTAAAATTAATATTTCATACTCATGAAATATAGGAAAAGAAAATTCTGAAAATGAAAAGTAATAAGCATGGATTAGCTTTCTCAGATATTAAAGCATATTATAAGGTGCCAATAATTAAAACAGTATGATAAGTGTGCATGAACAGATTGACAGATGAACGGGAAATACTATGAAGTCCAGGAGTAGACCCAAAATTCGTACATGAACTTTTATTATATGATAAAGGTGGAATTTAAAACTATTGGGGAAAGATAGATTATCACAAAAAGGTGTTTGTTAGAGCAACTAGAAAAAAAGTAATTACCCTAACATCTCACACTTTACACCAAAATAAATTCCATCGTGGTTAAAGACTTTAATGTGAACAACAAAACCATAGAGGTATTAGAAGAAACCAGAGGATAATTTTTAATAACCTTCACATGGGGAAATCCTCCCTAAGCGTGAAAAAAAAGAAAAGAAAAAATAAAAAGCCCAGATAAAAGAAAAAACTGATAAATTCTATTATTTTCAAATAAAAGTTTCTATGGGAAAAAATAAGCAAAGTCAAAACCTACACTCAGAAAAATATTTGCAGCTTAAATCAGAGACAAAGGCTAATTTATCCCACACATAAAGAACTCATATGGGGGTTTCCCTGGTGGCGCAGTGGTTGAGAATCTGCCTGCCAATGCAGGGGACACGGGTTCGTGTCCCGGTCTGGGAAGATCCCACATGCCGCGGAGCAACTGGGCCCGTGAGCTACAACTACTGAGCCTGCGCGTCTGGAGCCTGTGGTCCGCAACAAGAGAGGCTGCGATGGTGAGAGGCCCGCGCACCGCGATGAAGAGTGGCCCCCGCTTGCCACAACTAGAGAAAGCCCTCGCACAGAAACGAAGACCCAACACAGCCATAAATAAATAAATAAATTAATTAAAAAAAAAAAAAAAAAAAAAAGAACTCATATGAAATCCATATGAAAAGACCAATAACCCAATAGAAACTTGGGCAAAGGGTGTACATAGATAGTTCACAGAAAAGGGAACACCAAAGCCTCTTAAACATATGAAAAGATGTTCAGCCTCACTTTTTTCAAAAATGCCTACTTAAACTTGGACAATACTATTTTTTTGAGATGCTATTTTTTACCTATTAGATTGGCAAAGATCGACACATTTGGTGACACATTCTTGGAAGGATCTGGGGAAACAGGCCCTCTCACATAATGTTGGTGGCAGTATAAATTGATGCAACCTTTGTGAAGAGCACTTTGGCAGTACAAAACCCACAAAACATGTTCATTAACCCAGCAAGTCAACTACTAGGCTTTTATCTTCCTGATATATTCATTCATACATGTACAAAATTTCATATATACAAGGTTGTTATAAGAACATTGTAATGGAAAAGATTGAAAACAACCTAAAAGCCCATCAACAGGGGCTGGTTAAAAGAAATGATACAACAAAGCAATGAAATATTAGACAGTCAATATGAATAACGAAATGAGGAAGCTCCTCATGTATTGAAATGGGATGACTGCTGAGATTGATTGGTAGGTATGATAGATAGATGTAAAATCATGTACATATGCACATGTGTTATTGATTGTACATGCATCGAGTATCTTTGGAAGTGAACACAAAGAGGTGACGATATTAACTGGCTTTGAGAATGGAAACTGGAGTGCTTCATTGTACCCTTTGAATTTTCAAGTATTTGAACATATTATGTATTTTAAAAATTAAATAGAACTACATTAAATTTTTAAAGTTGAGTAGGTTGTTGTAATCACAGAAAACAGCTTGGGTCCTAATGAGAGTACGAAGAAAAATAAAAGAAATATCTTAGCAAAAGGATAGTAACCAGGATCTATTGTTCCTCTAAGTCCCCAATTGTTGGGCAGTCTGAAATATCTACTCCCCAAGCCAACCATGTAGCAGAGCACTAACCAATGCCAGAAGCTCCCCAGTGGTTCCAATCAGGCCTAGAGCTGCCCTCATGTTCCTCTCTTTGCTTGAAGAGAAGAATGAAGAAGCTACTACAGCACACACTTAGATTGACCAATGAATGAATGGCTGGGAGCCTTCCCTTTCTTTAGCCAATATAAAACACAGGGAAGCAAAGAAAGTATTAGAGTCACTGGGTCAGTGACTACTGATCCTTTTGTTACCTCCCCTTTAGAGCACAGCCTCTGAGTCTGACAGCCACCCAGGCAGGGCTAGAAGGAGGCATGTAGATGAGGCCCACAAAGATGGAGTTCATCTTTACAGACATTTTTTTGTTTTTTAAGTTAAAAGCAATAAATCTGTTCTTGTTTAAGTGGCAGATGGATTGTTCCTTGGCTTTAGGCAAACTTATCAAAGGAAAGTGAACCCATATGGTCTGGAAGGGAAAAAATAGAGCAACTATCAAGATTTGGATCTAATTGCTTAGCTAATAGCTTAGCAGTCAGCCTTGAATAATGGGCTAAGTCAGGATGAAAGGGTTATTCCCCCTTTCTTAAGCACTTTACCTGTATTAACCCATTTACTTTTTACAGCAAATCTAAGATGTAGTCTTTACTATGATCTCCATTTTACAAATGAGGCAACTGAAGCATGGAGAGTTTAACTAATTTGCCCAGTTACCCAAGGAGTAAATAGTAGAACCAGGATTGAGCCCAGGTAATGTGGCTCCATAAGCTGCACTCTCATCAAAACATATGGCATCCGATGTCATAGTAATTTTACCTATAGTATGATCCAAGCATTACAAAAATAATTTTTGTTGGAACTAGGCCCTTCTGAAACTCATAGACCAGAGTGTATGTGAACGTCCTGTATTTGTTTCCTTTAGTCAATATTTCATACATTGCTGAACAACCTTTTTGTTTTAAAGACCCAAAAAACCACATAGTAACATGTATCCAGGAGCTTTGCAACACTAATTTTCCTGAAATAAAAGTGATCCCCACTTATCAGTCCCTCTAATTTTTTTTTCTTCCCTTTAAATCAAAGCAGTGTTTCATTTACCATATTTAACACCTAGCATGAGCAAAGAAAGCAAACAAAACAAAGCAAAACAAAACAAAAGTCCAAAGCAAAACTTAGGTCAAAACTTCCATCCTGAAGACTGAAGACTGGAAACATTAGCTAGACAGCAGCACAGTAGAGTTAGGACATGTATCTCCTGACTCCCAGTCATGAGTTATTCATACCAGGCAAAGAAGACTAAAAATAGGGCCACCTCACCATGTCATTTCTTATTTTTACTTAGAAATTGCCATGGTTTTCTCTTTGTACTACAGATCTCTCCTAAGATTCTCCACTTTGAGAAAACAGATCCATTGAGAAGCCGCATTATGGAGCCTAAGAACAACCAAGACTTGGAGCCAGACCACTTGATATTCCAATGACTTCACTAACTACCAGCTCCTGATCTTGGCTTATGACTTATGTCTCCAGCTTCAGTTTCCTGTCACTCATATTGGACATAATAAGACCAACCATACAGAAACTGGGGAATATTGGAGATAATGGAAGTAAAGTGCCTGACACAGTAGGTGATAAAAAATGAGACCTATTAGTACCAGCATGTGATTGATTGATTTCTCTGTTGAGTCTTCCTCTTTTCTTCACTCCTCAAATCATTGCACGTGTAAGGAAATTCTCCAGGACTTAACATGACCATCAGTGTGTGTGAACTTAAAAAATGATTATTAACTATTTCAAACATACAGAAAAGCATGGAAATAATATACCACCACCTATGTGTGTCTCCATTAAAAAAATGCCATCTTGTATTTCATAACTTTATATAAATGGTATCTGTTTGTCCATATTATTCTACAACTTGCTGTACCCTCTCCAGCATTATGCTTTTGAGATTTACCCATGTTGATATACGTAGCTGTTATTTATTTTAAATGCTCTATAGTATTCAACTGTATGAACATTCCACCGTGTATTTCTGATAGAGACACAGATGTAGAGAACAAATGTACGGACACCAAGGGGGGAAAGTGGCGGGGGTGGAGATGGTGGGATGAATTGGGAGATTGGGATTGACATGTATACACTAATATGTATAAAATGGATAACTAATGAGAACCTGCTGTATAAAAAAATAAATAAATTAAATTAAATTTTAAAAAATTACCATATGATCCATCATGTATTTCTTGAGTTCTCCTACTGATGGACATTTAGATTGTTTCCAGTTTTTTACTATTACAAAGAATATTGCAGTAGACATCCTCCTTACATGTGCTTCTTTGGGTACCTGTGAGAGAGTTTCTCTAGGGTACAAATCCAGAGGAGGGACTGCTAGATTCACAAGATATTGTCACTTTCAACATCACTAGCTATTGCCAAATTGTTTTCCAAATCACTACAGCATTTTGTTGTTGCACCTTGTGGGGTTTTGTTTGTTCATTCTTTACTGAGCAATATTTTATAGACCATAAAATTTACCCATTTAATGTGTACAGTTCAACAGTTTTTAGCATGTTTGTGCAACCATCAGCCCAATATAATTTTAGATTCATGTGATAGTGTTTTTATTTATAAAATATACTTAAGCAATCTGGAAAGCGGGTTACATGTCCTATCCAATGTAACCACGGAAATCCCCTGGGAGAAGCTAGTTTGTAGAGATTTCCTTGTTTGAACCCTGTTGTTTGAGGCGGTAGCTGGAAGGCACATTCCCAATTAGTTACGAAACTGATTAAACTCAAGTTATTTGCTAACAAAGGCATTCCTATTTATTCACCTCAGAGTAAAATGACTCAGAATTGACTCTATTTGGAGAGAAGGGAGGCATCCTATACCAAATAAAGGAGCTCTTTTCCCCCAGAACTATTCTGGCTCCTGCCAGAAAGGGAGGGAGACGTGAACCAGGGTAGAGGATGGAGTAAACAGTTGTGGAAGCCAGGGCACTGGCAAAGGGGAGGGGGGGGCCACCGCCGTCTTTTATTTTCCTCTGCAGGTTAACTTGTTGTGCTTTTCATCAAATCATTTTTGTACTCTGAGTTATTAATTAATGGCACTTTCAAGTATTATTTACCCCATCTCATACCTAATGTGTTAATTGTCAACGCAGGTTGCCAACTATGACTTGGAATACAAATTTAGGTAAGAATATTGTTCCCATCTAGCCACTAGGTGTTCAAAATCGAACACATTTCTTTCTACTTGGAATCTCCTGAGAAACATCAGTTTCATGGACAAAAACACTGGTCTCTTGTATTCATTCATTCCTTTCAGTCATTGCTTTAAGGACGTCAATTTTCAGATACTATGGTTTCATTTCATCAGGTGCCTGGCAGCTTTCTGAACTCTCCTCCTCACCCTTCAGCCCTTCCCACAAGTACAGAGTACACAGTCATGTTCCGTGACAGCTCATCAGGTGACACAGACCGGGCAGTGTTCGAGTGTGATGTGGAGGAGAGGCACAGACACGGGGCTGACACCCAGGGCAGACGTGTTAGATCTCACCTCACCAGCTACGCAGGCCTGTGACTTAGGAATGAGCTGCATGGGTTGGGAGGACCCAAGGAAGTTGTTTCTGTAACTGGTTCCCTTGATCCTTACATGAGGAGGCCTGAGGCTCTGACAGGTTTTGGGTCCACTCCAAGGCTCGACTAAGGCTTTAGGACCTGCAAAAGTGAACGACATGGGACTGAAGTGGAAAACAGCCCTGACTTGCACTGGAAGGGATTAAGCCCAGCAAGCAACCTTGAACTCAGGGCAGAAATCCAGTTCGTCAGGACAGGAAGGAGCAAAGCAGATAGATGAGTGCTTCTCTCACTACCCCTCCACCCACCCCGAGGGGAACGGTCTAACGAGGCTTCATCCAGCCTGTATTCCCAGCCAAAACAAAATTATCTGGCACTTCCTGAGCCCCAGCAGAGGGCTGAGTTAAAGGGGTGACCCTGCTCAAATGCAAATATATGCAAATTGTATCTACCTCTTCTGAGCATCAAGAACAAAAAAACACAGCTGAAGTCATCCGCACTCGGGCCACTCCCATGAACCGGCTTCAGAGCTGGCACTTCTAGACTCCACTTTCCCGCTTTTCTAGTCTATGGCCCAACTTCCCTAACTTGTTACAGTCACGGGGCCCCGCTGCCGCGTTTACCCTGCCCCCAGCTTCCTCCACGCCAACAGCTATAGCTCACACATCCCCTGCAGATCAGGGCGCTCCTCTCAATGTTCGGTGCCTGGACGGGAACTGTCCTGCACACGGAAACAAGGCCCAGCATCTCGTTTCCTCTTTGTTTAAAAATCTATTCCTTACAAGCTACAATGGTTCCAAGAACAAGGTTGTGGGTAATTATATTTTCCCTCTGCCCCATCCCATGTTGCAGAGTCAATGTGTGTAGGCCACAACAATAGTTCTAGTAGGATAGAACTGGTATGGTAGTTACGCGTGAGGTACTATGTGAGTACCTCGTAGGTATTATTTCATCTAATCCTCAAAATAACCCTACCAGGGAGGCATTATTATCTTCATTTTTGGATGAGAACACTGAGACCCAGGAAGATTATGTGTCTTGTGTAACATCACAATTTATAGAGGACGCAGGTGGGATTCAAACCCCAATGTTCACTGCAGGACTATTTACAATAGCCAAGACATGGAAGCAGCCTAAATGCTCATCGACAGAGGAATGGATAAAGAAGATGTGGTACATACATACAATGGAATACTACTCAGCCATAAAAAAGAATGAAATAATGCCATTTGCAGCAACATGGATAGGCCTAGATATTATCATATTAAGTGAAGTAAGCTGGACAGAGAAAGATAAATATCATATAATATCGCTTATATGTGGAATCTAAAAAAAAAAAAAAAGATACAAGTGAACTTATTTCCAAAACAGAAAAAAAAATCATAGAGATAGAAAACAAACTTATGGTTTGTTTTCAAACAGGAAAGGGGAATGGGGGGAGGGATAAATTAGGAGGTTGGGATTAACATATACACACTACTATATATAAAATAACCAACAAGGACCTATGGTATAGCACAGGGAACTCTACTCAGTATTCTGTAGTAACCAATATGGGAAAAGAATCTGAAAAAGAATGGATATATGTATATATATAACAATCACTTTGCTGTACACCTGAAACTAACACATTGTAAATCAACTATACTTCAATATAAAATTTTAAAAATTTAAAAAATATATCTGTAAAGATGAAAATGTAAATACTCAAATACCATAGAACTGAGAATAGAGATACACGGTGAACATGAAAGAAAAAAAAACCAGGGTGTCTGACTCCACAACAGTGTGAGGGAGGGGGGAGGTGATGCGAGTAGTCCACCTGGATGCAGGTGGAGAGAATTTTAAAATAATAATAAAACCAATTAGAAGTCAGATGGCTTTTTATTATCACCATAAGCAATTTTCAACAACGCAGTGAAGAAATATTTTTCCTCACTTGGGTGAACCACTCCCACTGTCTTATTAGGCTGGATGCTTCAATATCTGTGCCTAACATTGGTGCAGCCATAGTACAACTCTAAGGAAAGCCCAGCTGGGACACTGAGGATGGCAGAGCAAAGAGATGGAAAGACCATATGGGTTTTAAAAAAATTACTGTGGTAAAATATACATAAAATTTACCATTTTAACCATACAATTCAGGGGCATTAAATACATTTGCAATGTCATACAACCACCACCACTACCCTTTTCCAGAACTTTTTCATCATCCCACACAGAAACTTTGTACCCATGAAACATGACTCCCTATTCTTCCCTCCCCGCAGCCCCTGGTCACCTCTCTTTTTTTTCTCTATGAATTTGCCTACTCTAGGTAACTCATATAAATGGAACCGTACAATATGTGTCATTTTGTGTCTGTCTTTTTTCACTTAGCATTGTGTTTTCAAGGTTCATCCACGTTATAGCATGTAACAGAATTTTATTTCTTTTTAAGGTGGCACAATATTCCACTGTATATAAGAACTGTTGTTTTTTTTTAATAATTAATTTATTTATTTATTTTGGCTGTGTTGGGTCTTCGTTTCTGTGCGAGGGCTTTCTCTAGCTGCGGTGAGTGGGGGCCACTCTTCATCGCGGTGCGCGGGCCTCTCACCATCGCGGCCTCTCTTGCTGCGGAGCACAGGCTCCAGACGCGCAGGCTCAGTAATTGTGGCTCACGGGCCTAGTTGCTCCGCGGCATATGGGATCCTCCCAGACCAGGGCTCGAACCCGTGTCCCCTGCATTGGCAGGCAGACTCTCAACCACCGCGCCACCAGCAAAGCCCAAGAACTGGGTTTTTAGTGACACCTTTGAGGCACCATACCTTAGGGGACCTCTTCTTAGGTTAGATAGTAAGTTTTCCTTATAGTGCAAAAGTCACATGGCATTGGCTTTTCTGTTTCTTACAGCTGAAAGAATCCTGACACACAAGGCACAACTCAGGTTCTTCTGTGAAGCTCCAGGGTGGGCAATGAGACCCGCAGATGATCAAAATGGATGCTCTCCAGCATGTGGCAAAATTTTACAGAATTTCCCTGTAAGTCTGAATCTATACACGTGTACATGCGTATACACACACTCACACGACCAGGGCCACACCTTTACCTCTTCTCACCCTCAGTTTAGCTATTTTGATAATCCCTTATTACAACAGTTAATTTTAGCATAGACAGTTATTCAGTACTTAACATTTTTATTCATCATAAAAATATATATATGTAACTCCAAATCGAGTGAGACATTGTGCCTGGTGCTCTGTGGAGGAGTACAGATTGATGCCTCTTTTCAAAACACTTTTCCACAATCTCCACTGGACTTGGAAATAATCAAGCTTATTAGTCAAAGGTAAAAAATAAAAACACTTATTTAAAAATTACCATCCAGCATTAATTGGTCCAACTTTGGCAGGCAGGCAGGGCGGGTGGTTAATGTTTTATTTGTATATGAAATTGGAGATACAGGAAGCAGTGTGGCAAAAAAAAAAAAAAAAAAGAATGCTTATCATTAGAACTGAAAAAAAAAGTGAGTAGTACGCTAATATGATAGAAGGGAACTTTAACTCACCACACAATGAGAAGAATCTCATCTTTGATAAGTACTAGTAGTGGGGGAGGTTTGACTTACTTGCAGGATTATGAAACGTGTTGATTCATGACTACGAAGAGGCGGACTGTAGAAAGCTGTGAGCAGACCCTAGTGTTAGTAGGGGATATGGAGAAGTGGGAATAAAGAGAAAGAAAAACAGGGCAGAATGTTTTTCCTCAAGGGTCCCTAGAAAAAATTTTAAAAATTAAAAAATCTGAGTAAGCACGTATTGTAATATTTTTCTGTGACTATAAAAGTGTAATGGGAAGCATTAGAAATCAATTACACTGTAAACATACAATAGCCTTTCATTGTGAGCATATATATGAAGCCTCCTGCATCTATTATATTATAAAATCACGTTATACAATTCTACCTTTTTTTTTTGCTTGTTCCCTTTTCTGGTTCCTAGTTATTCACATTCTGGGAGAGGACAAAGGCCTTTACAGATTCATCAATCCAATCCTTTCTTTTCACAGATAAAGGAGGGTAAATAGCTTGCCCACGGTCCCATTCATCCTCAGTGAAAGAGACTGGGCTAGAACCACCAGGTCTCCTGATCCCCATCTGCTGCTTTTCTCATTACAACGTGACCTGATTCACACTCCGTCTCGTCCCTGGTCTGTATCTGATGGTTCTCCCTCAACCTCAGCTGGGGCAGAAGGGTTGTGAAAGACAGGACCCGGTCCTCTTGGGGCCTCTGGTTTGCTATGAGTGTGGGGCACTAGAAGAGGATGCCAGAAAACGCATCTCCCACTTCTATCCCAAGTCTGAAAGTGACCTACAACACACACACACACACACACACACACACACACACACACAGAGTCAGGCTCTGTGATCACCTAGCTGAGAAATATTTCCTTGATAGGGCATTGTGTGAGAGAGGAATGTTTAACAGCTGCCATAGGAGAGGTTATTGATTTTAAAGGAGAACATCTGGCCAAGGATACATACACCTTTCAGAAGCTCCTGGTCACACACAATGACCAACAATGGAGAGCTTCCAGCTCCAGGGGTCATGTCAACACCAGGCACGAAGTCCCTGACCACAATACCATCAAATGGGCCACTAATCAGTGGTGGGAACTGCCTCCAAATATACAAATTCCAAGAGAAAGGAAACACATTTGATTGGCTTCTTTTAAAGAGCCCTACCATTCTCACATCTATTTTGGGTTTCATATTTTTCCACACTCAACATTCTAAATGTTCTAGTCTGGCTATCCCTATTTCTGGGTGACAACACCGGGAACGCTTTATTGCAACATTCATGAGAGGTGCCTCGAAAGTGAGGGCGGTCGGATCTCTCGAGGCCATTTTCTTCTGCGGTTCCTTTGAGAACAAAATCAAAGTGTTACTGTATTTTTTAAATGTCTATCATAGAAGGTTTTGATCAAGTTCAATACGAGGAATATGAATTTAAAATATCTTTTGTTGTAATCATGAACTAGGAAAACTGTGAGAGGAAACAGAGTTCTTGAAACTGACAATTTCAAGTTTATGGAAACATCGAAAAGTACAATTCTATAGACTGTCCTGCAGAAATTTACCTTTCTTGGGCTCCATAAGTTCCTGTAAGAGTGAGGTTCTCTTTCATCTAAACTTTTCCTAGAAATATGCTTTCTCAAGTGAAGATAAATCATTTGTTTCACAAAACAAGAGCCTGCTGTGTGTTGTGTGTTCCATCTCAGGCAATAAATTGCCTTTGTACCGTATTTCTGGTCTCTTTCCATATAGCTTGCTGTATCCTATACACAGAATCCTGAAAAATCCTTTCCACTTGTGTAGGAAAGCCACGACTTTCTTCCTCCAGGGCGTTGATGGTTCGCAGAGCAAAGGGAGTCCTTTCTCGGGGCAGGGGGTTGTTCAGGGGCCGCATGGGGATGACGGAGTTGTACTTGTGCTGCCGGTTAACAGAGTTCATGAGGGACGTATAGAACTGGAACTTACACCAGGTATCTCTTAAAAAGTTTTCGGTCAATAATAAGATTGTCCAGGCAGACCCATTGACAGCATCATCCAAATTCTGTAAATGCTGCCTGCCACATGGCATCTCAGCAAAGATTATTCCAGGTTTGATGCCGAAGTCATTTTCCAGCAGATTCTGGACTCGGAGGGCTTCGTCTGTGTCTTCTTCAGCATGCAGTATCACAAATTTGAGGAACACCTCTTCTTCTTCCTCTTCTGGCATCTCCTCCACTCCCTTGGCTCCCTCCTGCTCCCCTGCTGGCATCTCCGCTGTATTGCTATGAGCAGCAGCATTACTCAGGGAGATTTCTTCAGATTTCTTGGAATCTGACTTGTGTCTTTGACTCATATCCACACTGTGGCTTCTACCCCAAGAGAGAGAAAGAGGGCAGGGATCCGTTTTAGACTTTCCGATACCCATTATAAAGATCCAAATCAGAATAGGAAAGCTTTATTTCTCAGCATTTCATTTCATTCTAAAAGGAGAAATAACAAAGCAGAATACCGTAAACTTAATCAAAACATTAAAAATGGAAAATTTCATTCACCCCGAAAACCTCAAAAAGATTATAATATAAAGTTCTCTAAGAAAGAATTGCCAAACAGATCATTGGGAAATGAAATCACTGGTCTTTTTTGAGCTTCACAAGGGCTACCACAGGTAGTCAAGGGTAAGTTAAACAGAGGGTCCAGTTTAATATAACAGGAGATATGTGGAAATTTTAAATGGTATTATAATCACACTATAAACCTCCAAATTAAAATAAATTACTTTGGTATTTTAGAGAAAAGGTACCATATCAACTCTACCCATATGGAGTTTAAATCCAACTTCTCCATAACCAAATTACTGTGTAAGCTAGAAACACGAAAACCTAAAGAAACAGAATATTCCAACATTAAATACAAAATTTATTTTTGTATCAAACACAAATACAAAACAGAATACAGATATCCTAAAGATGGCTAGCAGGCAGCTCTACTGACTCAGAAGAGAAGATCTGAAATGTCAAACGACTTGTTGCCCAGAATTCACGGGTTCAGAGCTTTTTTGTTTGTCTAGGATCAGGCCGTGTTGTAGTGGGGCTGGTGGAGAAACTATAATAAGGATTGTGAAAAGTAAGGAATATCTCTTCCAGCTAATCTTGGGAATACTTACGAAAACATTTATTCACCTAGGGAGAAATTAACATCTTGGTTTGGAAGTGAAATCTGGAAACAAAGCCTTGTGATTTTCTCCAGTGAAATTAACAAATAATCATTGTAGTCTATACTCGTTCTTTTATTTTAAAACTCCTAAATTCAGAGTGGAAGAATTAGATAGCTGTGAAAGAAACACACTCCATGTGAATCTAATTTAAATAAATCTTCAGATAATGTCGGCAGTGTTGTTAATATAACCCCCAAACAGGCAGTTTCAAGGGGGGGTTCTTTTTTTATCAAAAGACAGAAAATTTAGAATAATTATAAATTCCATGTTTTCAAACTATGGGCCCATAGGCTATATTCTAAAGCATTTTTATTTATTGTTCATTGGCAAAGACCAGAGTTCAAGAAGAAATTAGAATTTTATTCATTATGACCTAAGTAACATAGCTACATATGCCAAAATATGTCAGGTTTAGAAGCAACCATTCAGCAAAAATGGTGAAAAACTGTTATGGGAAGAAAAAACAAGGAAAAACACAGAGAATTGTTTTCTAATGTATATAAGGAGTGAAAGGGTTTGCTACTGCCTCTGAATAGTGAAGGAATTGCTGGCTATTGCCTGTCATTTATTCTGTCTGTACTTCAGGTTCTGATCCACAGTATACTGTGCCAGCCACCAAGTGGTAGTCTAAGGCATGACAACCCTCCAATGCTATTGATATCCCAATTAATAAACCTAAATGAACTCAGACTCTCTTCACTGGTTAGGATTAACTGCTGACTTTTTTATTGTATCATTAAAAAAGTTTTACTACGCAGAATTGCGAAAGAAGGTTCCCCTGAATTAAAAAAAAAAAACTATCCAGAGAAATCTATTAAAGTGTCAATTAAAATGATCTTCACTTATTCGTTGAGATAGGTTTGTTAAACCAACTTAACTTCATTATCTTAATCACCAGCTGCTGCAGATGAGTGCATGTGAAGTAATATAAAAGATTTTCACTAAAAAGTGTTGAAAACTTCTAAGGTAAAATGGTGTGTTGAGTCCAAACACAGAATCTTTTGAGATAAATAAAAATAAACAACAAAAGAATTACATTATGAAGAAAAATTACAATTTCACGTCTCATTTTTCTTAAACGCTGGTCAGCAAAAAACAGCAAAATACTCCAGAAATCTATGATGTGCTGTTCCAACTTCCAAGCACTCCTGCCCACCCCCACCCGAAGCAGACCAGCGAGGAGAAAATTAGTGACAATGTCTGAAAACTTCACCATAACCTTCTAATTTGGAGAGGAGAGTCAGGAGCTAGCCAAGGGGAAAAGATGCGGGAAGCTTTGCGCTGGAGATCTGCCTTTCCCACCACCACGTGAGTCAGAGATGGGGAAGTGGTCCAGATTCTTCACAGGGGTTCTCAAGGCTGGAAGGAAGGGGGAGAACCTGTGTTCACCCGGAGCTAATTAACTCCATCAACAAAGAGAACAGAAGGAAGGCGGGGAACGCAGAAGGAAACAGGAGAGGGGAGAAGGCTGGCACGGAGAATCCTGCGAAGTCTCTTCCGTGCTCTCCTCCTCCATCAGGGACAGTTAGCGTCAGGGTCAAAACACTGAGGTTTCAGCTCCTTCCCCTCAGCTAAGCGGGAGGAGAGTCAAGGTGGCTGCAGGGGAGAAGAACACAGGACCACTGTTCACAGGAATAAAAACGTGTGTGTGTGTGTGTGTGTGTGTGGACATTTCTTTATTTACTTTTTTAGAAGGGTAAACTTTGAAAATATTTATATGGAAAAGCCCCACTCCCATCCTTGTCTTCCCCATCCATCCTGTTGCCCCCATGGCCTCTTACTGGTGACCGCTTTTATTAGTTTTTCCTATAGCCTTCCAATATTTCCTCATGAATACATATATTTTTTCTTTCCTTTTTTTAAAAAAAAGTATTACTGTATATATACACACACACTGCCAAACAGCAGTAAGTAGGTAGGTAGATAGACAGATAGATAGTAGATGGCTTTTTCCCTTAGTAATATAACCTCAGAGCCTTCCATAGCAGCACCCGGAGAACCTCCTCTTATTTACATAATCTTCTAGCATGTGAATGTACCATAACTGTCCCGTTCTTCAATACGTGATTTGTTTCCAGTCTGCTACTATCACGAACAATGCGGCAATGAATAACTTTGTACAAAGGTCATTTATGTGCAAGGTCATCTGCAGAATAATTGCCCCAAACAGGATTTCTGTATCAAAGGACAAATGCATTTGTCATAGTGATAGATTTGGCCAAATCGCTCTCTGTAAGATTGAACCTTTTTTGGTTTTGTTTTGCTTTTCACTTGACAGAATGACACCTCCACCTCCATCCTTTGCCCCAGAAAAGATCTAAGACCAAAACTACCAATTACTATTGACCACAGCCCAACTGAGCTAATCACATCCCTTCAGGGCAACAGAAATGTGGAAAGATACAACCCATCAGGATGGAGCCCTTAAACCGAAGTTCTGAAGGGAAGATCAACAGGTCCAGGATAAGAAGGAAAGAGAGTCCAGAATGTATTCACTGTATATCTAGGCAAACGAAGGTGCCAAAGGAATCCCCCCACATTCAATAGGAGTAAGATGAAAAGAACAGCACGGCATATATGAACACTGGGCAAGTGTGCACAGATGTTACAGGAAATAAGAAAGAAGATAAAGAAGAATCAGAGCATGCGAGAGACAAATAAAAAATTCCATTCTCATTAAGACTATGTGCTCTGGAATCAGACTGCCTGAATGTAAATCCCAGCCCTACTATAAAAAAAACTGCAAGACTTTGTACAAATTACTGTACGTATATCTCTGTGCTTTGATTTCATCATGTGTAAAATGGTGATAATTATAATACCTACCTTTAAGGTTTTTACAAAGATCAAATGGCTTAGAAGAGTGCTCCATAAATGTTAGCAGTTAATATTGTTATTAAATACATAACAAAGAAGCCAAAGAAAACTTTACGGTTTTACTTTAGTAGCAATAAGAGAAGGCAGAACTAAGCTGTGTGCCTACAGGGGGGTGAGTGGATGTGGCAGAGGACACCTGCAGAAGTTCCCTTTGACTGTTTCATTGTTCTCAGTAAAAGAGGAAGCAAAACCCCTTCCTTAGGACTGCCCCAAACCTCAATCTCATTTTGTAGTATAAATGATACAGGATGGAGCCCATTGGGGTGAGATTACCGTGTCCACAAGGTTATTATTCTTCCTCAGCCCTACCCAATGCTGATTAGTGTCTGTGTGTACTCTTGCTCCCAGCAGAAGACTTCCGTGGCTGGAAGACAGTCAGGGCAGCACCCGTTGGGTCCTATCCCAGGACAGCCCCTCTCCATGCAGAAATTTCCCAGGAGGTTCCTCAGGGTGGTTACAGCCATCAGCCCTCTCTCCCCTGTCCCAAACTAAAAAGTGAAACATCAGTGTGAATTTCTCTTTCATACAAAGTTTACTTTCCTCACCAAGACCTTTGTGAGAGTCAACTGTATGTGTCAGCTGGGCTAGGCTATGGTGCCTAGTTGTTTGGCCAAACACCAGTCCAGATGTCGCTCTGAAGGTATTTTTTAGGTGAGACTGACATTTAAAGCAGTAGACTTTAACTGTAAAAATAATGAATCACTATGCTGTATACCTGAAACTAATATAATACTGTATTAATCAACTATATTTCTATTTTAAAAAATAAATAAAGCAGTAGACTTTGAGTAAAGATTACCCTCCATAGTGTGGGTGGAACTTACTCAATAAGTGAAGGCCAGAGCAATACTGAGGTTCCTCAAAGAAGAAGGAATCCTGCCTTGGGACGGCAACATAGAAATTCCACCTGAGTTTCCAGCCTTCAGACTCAAGACTGCAAAGTCATCTCCAGCCTGTTTCTAGCCCTGCAGATTTGGGACCTGCCAGCCTCGCCAGTCACATGAGCCAATTCCTTAAAATGAATCTCCCACCCTCCCTCCTCTCTCTCTATAAAACCTATTGGTCCTGTATCTCTGAAAAACCCAAATGCAACCCTCCTTAAAAGTCTGTTGCCCTAGAATTAAGAGTTACTGTTTCCATTTAAAAAAAATTTTGACCACTTGGGAAGAGAGGCTCCCAAAAAGCAGTAAGTAAAACAATGATCAGTAATAATTTGATAATAAAATACATATGCATAAACCATTTTCAACCTGTCCATGTGTTTACCACAGAAAAAGCTTATGCGTTTAAATCACTGCCTCTGAAATGTAACACATTTAACAAACATTTAGGCATCTAGTTCTTGGATCCTTTAGCCCCGGAGAACTTTTTCCTACCTGAATAGCACCATCTTGTGGGAAATACATACAAAATTAATAGTTTCTTTGCTTAATTCAATTAATAAATAGGTTTTGTCATTATTAATAAGGGTTGTTGAAAACTTACTCTGCACCAAGACCTGCTGGGTTTTAGGGATGTGGACCCAGGATAAGCAGATAATTAGGACTCACTGCACTGGTGCTTCATTCAAATAACAGGTGCTACCAGAGCACTCAGGATGGACACGCAGTGGGGAGCACTGCATCAGTAAGGCCGAGAGGCGGACGGTTTCCAGGCAGTGGGAGCACCATTTGCAAAAAAAAAAAAAACACTGAAGCACCAGAGGGCACAGTGTATTAGGATCATTTTGCTGTTACAATAACCTAGATGAGAAAGCAGAGCCCTGAACTAAGGAAGTTATGGTGGAGATGAAGATATGTAGGAGGTGCCAGGGGTTGGGAGGGTGACGGAGAAAGAAGGATCAAGTATGCTTCCCAAGTCTATGCCTTGTTACATTCGCTGAGTCGTTTGCTGAGACAAGCAGGGTGGGGGTTGGATGTAGTTGACCAGTTCATCCAGTTTGGGACACAGGGAGCTTAGGGTGCCTGTGACCTGGAACAGGAGCTGTCCAATGGGTACTTACACATGTAGGTCCGAGGCTGAGGAGAGCATCTTGATGGGAGATAAGAGCTTGACACTAGCTCAAATCTGTAACTGAAGTAGAAAGAAAAGAGAAGGAAGAGAGCTGAAGACAGAATCAATGCCTGAGGAGCACCTGGAGGAGGGGGGGGCCATAAAGGAGAGGGAGGAGTGGCACCTGGGCAGCAGGAAAATCAGGCAAAGAATCCGGAAGCCAAGGCAAGAGAGTACCTCGAGCAGTGGTCAGCGTCCAAGGCATTGAGCCCCTTGAGGTTCTCCGGAGCAGTTACAGGGGATGGTGGGAGTCACCAGTATGCTCAAGAGTCTAGAGGATGAGGATGAGGGGGCGGGGGAGGGGAAAGCTTAGCTAAGAAGGAAAGAAGCCAACAGCTACAAACGAACATAGGGTGGGGAGAGGATTTCATGAAGAGAGGAGAAACTCAGAATGCTTGGGAACGGAGGGAACTGGCTAGTAGAGAGAAAGAATGAAAAGTATGGATGGGAGCTTCTTAGAGCCGAGCTGTTCTCCTCTTGGTCACTGGGCAGCTCTCTCTCCTACTCCCCCTTTCCCTGGGAGAGGAGAGAGGCCACCTAACTCCTGAGGGTGCTAGGTCCCGGGCTAATGTCTGTGATGAATACTGCAGATGATGCGGTGACCTACAGGACTTTGGGTTTTAGCTTCTTGGCAGAAGGTGAGTGTGCACTTTGCTTTTCTTTATCAGGGATGGCTGCATTATATTGGAAGAGAGCACATTTCTTGCTATCATCGTCTGGAGGTTTAGGTATGGAAAGAAGGGAAGGTACGGATGTTAAGTAGACAAAGGGGCGTTCTGTAACAGATCCTGCAGATTTGCTCACGCAAAACTTATTCCAACTTCCTTTTAGTGAACCTTCCTGTACTTCCTGTACCACAAGTACTAAAAGCTCCATTTCCTAGACTTCCTTGAAGCTAGGGTTCTGGATGTAATTTAAGTTCTGCCAATCAGATGTACTTACTAGTCTGAGTTAAATATGAAGGGAGGCAGAGCATGAGGCAGTGACTTTGCTGGTTAAGACTAGCAGGGTTGGTGTGATTCAGAGCTGGCAGCTTGCTGATCTGGCAGGAGGTTTCGTGGTTGTGGCAAAAGCTCCAGCTCCGGACTTCCCTGGTGGCGCAGTGGTTAAGAATCCGCCTGCCAATGCAGGGGACACGGGTTCAAGGCCTGGTCCGGGAAGATCCCACATGCCGCGGAGCAACTGAGCCCGTGCGCCACAACTACTGAGCCTGCACTCTAGAGACCGCGCACCACAACTACTGAGCCCACATGCCACAACTACTGAAGCCCGTGCTCCGCAACAGGAGAAGCCACCGCAATGAGAAGCCCGCGCACCGCAACGAAGAGTAGCCCCCGCTTCCCGCAACTAGAGAAAGCCCGCACACAGCAAGGAAGACCCAACACAGCCAAAAATAAATAAATAAATAGATTTTTAAAAAGCTCCAGTGCCACTAGACCAGTTCGGTAGGTGGTGGTCTGAGGTATTCCTAGAAACTCAATCTGGACTCTAGCTCTTCAACTTACCCAGTGATACTGTACATTTTGTAATATCCTCTAATGTACACGTTTCTGCTTAAACTAGCTATAGTAGACTCTGTTCTCTGCAACAAAACTATGATTGATACAACATCCAAATCCAGGCCAGGGAACTACAGCAGGTCAGCAGCAAAACATGGTCTGCCACCTGTTTTTATAAGTAAAGTTTTACTGGAAGACAGCCATGCCCATTCATTTCTGTATTGCCTATGGCAAATTTCATGCTACAGAGGCAGAACTGAATAGTTCCAACAGGAGCCGTGTGGCCTGTATCACCCATTGTATTCATTGTCAGGACCCAACAGAATAGACCTGAGCCAGCCAGACAAGGAACATGTAGACTTTTCTTTCAGGCTTCTTCACACTGGAAATATTTTATTAAAATAAAATCCCAACTAGGGTGATCAATATCTTCAGGAATAGGATGGGTAGAATTTGAATCCACCTGTTCTTTACTGAAATAACATTATTGAGAGTCAGCTGTCATTTATTTATTTTCTTCTTTTGGGGCTTGCACAGAATCCATAAGGATAGCAAAGGCCCAGTGTAAAGGAAAGGATTAATTATCAAATATTACCCATTGATACTTACAGTCTAACTAAGCTAGTGCCTGTATTTTTCATTTTAGGTACCAAAGCTTGCATTAGAAATGTTAGGGATCTGTAGGAGTCTAAAACCCTGTATCTTCCCTTCATGGCTCTAGTCACACTACAATTAATTACATGTTTGAGTATCTGCTTAGTTTCTCATCTTTCCCATTAGACTGTAAACTAACACCAAATCTGTCTTGCTTGTCACTGTATCTCCAGAGTCTTGCACATAGACAGCATTCAACAATACCTTCTGAATGAATGAATGAATTAGACAATTCCAAATATAAGACCTAACACAGTTTTTCAAGTTGAGAGATAGCTGAACAGATAGTTCTTTATCATCCCTAGTATATAAATTATTGACTCAATCAGAATAGGGACCAGCCTATCCAAATGTATGGATTTTTTAATGAGAAATTACGTTACATTTTTAAAAACGGTGTGAATATAAATATGGTACATTTATTTCAAGATACAGCTCCAGGGTCATATTTGGCTGAATGCATTTCCTTTGATCTCCAGGTTGAGTTAAGTACTCCTCCTCCGGCTGCCCATAATATCCTGCTCATATTTCTTTTTTCTTTTTTTTTTTTTTTTTTAAGTCTTTATTGAATTTGTTACAATATTGCTTCTGTTTTATGCTTTGGTTTTTTTGGCCATGAGGCATGTGGGATCTTAGCTCCCCAACCAGGGATCGAACCTGCACCACCTGCATTGGGAGGCGAAGACTTAACCTCTGGACTGCCAGGGAAGTCCCTCATATTTCTTATAATATGTATCACACAGCACTTTTAACTTGTCTTCCTTGCTGGCCTGGGAGGTAGCTTCCACCTCATTTTCCCAGACTTCTCCACCATGGAAAATGGCGCCATCATTTGCCCAGTTACAACAGCCAGAAACCTCAGGCATCACTGACACTTTCTCCTTCCACTCCTACACTTTCACTTCCAAGCTGTCAGCAAGCCAACCTGCAAAACCCATCTCAAAATGTTCCACTTCCCTCTCCACTGCATTTTCACTCTAGATCAACATCTCTCCCCTAGTCTACTACACTGCTCCTTCCTAATCGGTCTCCTATAGCCACTCTTGGTCAGTCTAATCCATTCTCCACTCAGCAGCCACAACGATCTTTTTTAAGTACATACAACTGATCAAATTACTACCGTTTACACCCCTGCAATGGGTTCCTACTGCTCTTAGAATCAAAATTTCTTAATATGGCAAGAATGTCCTGCAGGATCCGGCTCCTTCAGCTCCAAGCTTATCTCGTGCTTCTCTTCCCTCTGCTCCCCCAGTTCCCTACATGTGTGTCTTTTTTTTGTTTCTCAAACTTGCTCAGCTTTCTCCTGTCACAGGATCTATGGAAACATTTTATTGCAATTCTGAAGTATGAGTTACATGACTGTATTTCCTTATTAGAGAACTTGTACATAGTATCATAGGCTAGCCAACATTCTATTGGAGGTACACAATCAAAATGTTCAAAAAGTAGGGAATGGCAACATAAACTATGTCGTATTATTCATATGATTGAACCCTATTAAATCATCAAAATGTTTACAAATGTTACGCATTATTTTAACGACATGAAAAATGCTTCCATAACAATAAGTGAAAAAAATAGACTATAAAATAAAATATACTGTAAAACTTTGTAAAAACAAACTATAGAGAAAATAGATTGGAATGAAGTATACCAAAAAGTTAACATTGGTTAGCTGTGTATGGTAGATGTGTGAATGTACATGTATCTATATCTATACACCCTTTTTCTACAATGATAATGTAATGTGGAAAAAAAAAGATTTCTTAGTAAATACATTATTCTCTAGATTTCGTTTTTAAATAGAGGTCACATTCACTTAATGCCTCAAATAGTATATACTTTATGTGCCATATCTGCACATTTGGGATGGGTTGAGCTCACCTCCAGGTTTAACTCTGTTTGATCTCCTGTTTTTGTTTATCTATATGCAAATTTTCCAATAGTCTGGATTTGCTAACTCTAAACCCAACAGGGGTCCTCCAATATCTTACTTAATTACACATACTAGAAGGCAGACTATTCATCTCCACAGTACCTAAAACAGGTCCTTGAGCAAGTAAATGTTTAATTAATTTTTAAAAAATTGCTTCTATCAGGTAGAAAAACAAAAATACACAAACTGGTCTTCCCCTGAGCACTGTCTTTTTCATCTGTGGAGCCTGTCTCTTTTCTCAGCTGCTAGGAAGGTCCAGGTCGATGAGTGCTGTCTAATCAACATACAGAAGCTTGGGGCGGGAGATTTGACCATGATTTCACTCATGGCTTTCCTTTAACCCTCCTACTCTTTGTTCCATATTCCAAATCCCTTTATTTTAAAATTTTATTTAATCTTCTATTGTATATGTTTATTCAAGCATCTGAAATCCCAACTCTGAAATGAGAAAAAAAAATTTTTTCTGTTCTTTTAAAAGAGAGGAAGGTATTGGGTTGGCCAAAAAGTTCATTCAGGTTTTTCTGTAAACTTTTTGGCCAGCCTAATAGTACCTATTCTACTGGTAACATCACAGAACTAGTTCCTTGGGATTAAAATAAGAAATAAACATGATGTAAATTAAACGGTCTTTTATTTCCCAACAGCTTTTCGTGAAGATGAAAATATTGCTTTTCATTTCCATTCCCACATATTTTAAAAAGAGAACTGAATCTTGCTATGATTCTTGTTATTCTGACACTGGCTCAGTCACTACACAACTTAAAGACGTGTATAATATTCTCTGAACAAGTGCCTTCATTTTTCTTCTTCCCATTAAAACTACCTGTTACTGGTACCACTCAACAAGGTTCTGAATCAGAGACTACTGCTTCCCACTGAAGCAAAGGAATTGAAAAAAAAATATTGCATATTCTTTCCAGTAAACAGAGTATTTCCCTTTCATTTTCTATATTTAAGAATGAGAACTAGCCTTAAAGGGCAAACCTTCTCCAAACCAGGAACAACATTTTATAAAAGGGCAAACTTGTACATCTTATCAAAGTGAGACTCAAGAGAAAGCTGCTTGTGCACTTTCAATATTAGAGAGTCCTAGCAACCAATAAGGATTTAACGGTGCCATAAGCTTCGTGGAATATTAGAGAACAGCGTTCAGTATCTAACAGCCACCAACCCAGAGGATCAGTGACAAGATGTTACCAGGACTAAGGCAGTAACCCCTGAGACAGTATCTGAACGGGGGAGTGAGGAAAGTGAAGGTGTACAGCCTGCCATGGCCTAGCAGAGGCCTGCTGCAGGCAAGGAGAACAGCAGCAAGATCAGAGCCACTCCAGCTGAGGGCGGGGCGGGGTGGGGGCAGGGCGGGGACGGGGCGGGGGTGGGGGGGGGGACGGGTGGGAAGCAGAGGATAAGACCAGGGAAGCAGTCAGGGGTGAGATGACACAGGGCTTTGAGCCATCGTAAGAATTTGGTTTTTATGATTCTGATGAGAAGCCACCAGAAGGTTTTGAAGGGAAGTGAAAGTTCTGATTAGATATTTTAAAAAAAAAACCACTGCTGTTTGGAGAAACACTATAGAGAAGCAAGGGTAGAAGCTGGAAGACCAAATCAGAGTCTTCACAGTTGTCCAGTAAAAGAGAATTGTGGTTTGTGTTAGAGAGGGCACATAATATGTGGTCGAACTTGAGCTATCTTTTCAAGGTAGAGTCAACAGTTTGGTGGATGCTTGGATGTGGGGTCAGAGCTGAAAAGAGGAGTCGATGACGATCCCTAGAGTTTCAGCCTCATTGAATGGCAGTAACATTTCCTGTGATAAGGAAGGTAAGTGAGGGGCAAACAGAAGAGGACTGTGTGGGTGTGTATCAGTAATTCTGTTTGGACACACTACATTTAAATGCTGATCAGACTTCCCAGTGGAGATGTTGAGCAAATAGCTAGACACATGCGCCTAGAGCTCAGGACAGAAGTAAAACTAGAAAGAAAAATTTGGAAGTCATCAGCTTATAGATGTTATTTATAGTCATGAAATATGGCTTGGGATAGAAATTGCCTTGGGAGAAAGTTATGGCTCAAAAGAGAATATGGCCAAGAACCAAGCACTGTGGCAGTCTAACAGTGGTTGAGAAAAGAAGGAAAAGCCTGGAGACACAGAAAGAGTGACCAGTGAGGTGAAAGGAAATGCAGAAGAAGGTGGTGGTGACCTGGAAGCCAAATGCAGAAAAAATATCAAGGAGGAGGGAGCGAACAACTGTGTCATAGGAGGTGGAAATGTACACAGACACTGGATTTCACAAGTGACATGGGGGTGATGGAGACAAAAAGCCTGAGATGAGAGTGTGGAGGAGGAAACAGGAGGAGCAGAAATAAAGGCTTGGAGGCAAGTCTTTCAAAGACCTTTTTCTGGTTCTCTTTCTTTTCTTTCTTTCTTTTGTCTTTTTAAGTAAAAGGGAGCAAAGAAATGGGTGGGACCTAGGAGGAGACATTTGGTCTAGCGGGGATTATTTAAAGGCAAGTGATTTATCAGCAGGTATTTGTTAAACGAATAAATTTAAAAATACCACAGGGAGCCAATGATTCAACAGATGAGGTGCAAAACATCCAACATACAGCTGGACATCTGACTAACATTTACTTTGTTTCAGGAGAATGTAAGGCATTATTCTATATATGCCCATCTACTTTCTGATTTCAGTGAGACATAAAATGAAGTTGCTTATCTCTATAACCAACGCACTATTTAAGATTATTTTTAAAGACTTTTAAAACCAAAGTTTACTGCCATGAAAAACTGGAGAGGTCCTAACTAACAAAATTCTGAAAACAAGCTCACAGCTGCCAGCCCAAATTATTTCTATCCAAATTAGCTTTGGGACAAGATCCCAAATCAGCAAACCAAAACCAAAACTTTCAGCACTGGCTCAAGTGTGCCTGGCGGAGGCTCCCACAGAACCTTTAAGCCCTCTGAGACGCTGGGCTCTTTGCTTAGGGTTCTGAGGTTTCTCTAAAAGATAGGTTTCCTAGTCAAAATGACACTTACAAGACAGGCAGAGAGTTGCGGGGTCCTCCCTTCAGAGCGAGGCAACTCTGCTGGAAGGACGGCCGGCTCGCCCACCCCCGCGCCCGCCCGGCCCCCAGCCCACCCGCCCGGGCGCCCGCTACTTGCCGGGGAGGCGAGCGGCGCAGCACCTCCGCCACGGGTCCGTCCTCCTCGCCCGCCGAGCGCTGCGCGACTTCCCGTGGGGGTCGGGAAGGAGAGGCGGCCGGTCCACTGCGCGCCGCAGACCCCGCCCCACGCCCGCGGCCCGGCGCCGCGCGAGGCGGGGCGTGCGGAAGTCAGGGGGCCGCCGAGCCCCCTCCCCTCGGCGACGCGCCGCCACTTAACCCTTGCAGGTCGACCCCGCCGGAGGGAGTCTGGGCTTCACGAGGCTGGAAGTCTCTGGGCGGCGGGAAGGAGAGGGCGAGAGGGCGGGAGGGCGGAGGAGGGGAACTCGCGCAGGGTAATTGTCCCTGCGCTGCTTTTTTTTTGTTTTGTTTTTTTTAATGTCCCTTGAGGCCCGACTTGGAGGCCCGGAAGGAAAGGGACTCAGCTGTCTGTTCCTTACAGACGTGAGTGCGGGCGTGGGAGCTGCAGTCGCTGCCTCCGCGCCTACCTAGCGCGCCCAGGAGCCTGCAGCGGAGCCCGGGGCTCACAACAGAAGCCCCTAGACTCTAAAGGAAGGAAACAGCCAGTCTCACCCAAACAAACCCTCTAAGACCCTTCCCGAGGTACAGCGACTCTCCGGGTCCTCCAAGTTGGTCCCTTGGCTCTTCCTTTCTCTTTGGGGTTCTCTCACTGACTACTGCTGCAGTCAACCACATCCCTGGTTGGGGGTGGTGGCGTATCAGTACCTCCTCACTCTCAACACCAGCCAAAAGCCACCTTGAGAAAGATTCCTTTCTCAGATTCTTTTGAACAGCCGAAACAGACTGGAACTCCGCAGAATAGTTAGGGAGAACAGGAAAGCAACCAAGTAATTCTAAGAAGGATAAAATGCCTGATAAAGCCAAATATGTTATCCTACCATATCTATCTCAGGCTCCCAATCCCAGTCATTCCCAAAGAACCCAGTTCAGAAACCACTTACCCCCCACCCAACCCCACCCCCCCCCCCGCCTTCTTTTCAGGCACTCCCTACTCACTGCCAAAGGAGGAGAACCCCATTACTAAACGTCAGAGAAGACAATGAATAGTACATTGGAATTGAAGGCCCATACCTGGATCTCAGAGGCTTACTACTGGTAGAGCTAAGTTATTTTCTCTTCCTCTCCCCCCCTACTTAGCATGAGGATGGGCCATTGAAGGTGGCACTGGCAGACAGTAATTACTTGGTGAAATGCCCTATTAAGCATCATGTCAACACAATTCATTATGCACTGACAGCTGGTTTCTCCTCCTCCCTCTATTTTTTCAGATAAACAGTGGCCTCCCTGTTACTAAATCTGGTACTTTTTGTTGCCTTCATTTCCCCTTCATTTCCTAATCTCCCTTTGGCAATTGACAAGGTTGATCATTGTCTCCTCCATATACTCTAGTTCCTTGGTATTAACAACCCGTGGGGGCTTCATACTCATCCTACTTGTTAAAATTCTTCTCTTTCAGTCTCTTCTGCCTATTCCTCTTCCTCTGGCAACCCTTCATACCACTGCTTTCTAAACTTTTTCATTGAAATATCACTAATGACAAATGCGATAAACATTTACTTCCCCGTTCATCACCCACATCACATGCATAAGTGAACCTAAAGTCACTAATGTCAAGGGCAAATTTACTTGAATTGTCTCATTTTATGTTTTAAATTGCTCCAAATTTTGCATTGTTCTTCATAAATATTCACATGTTGTACTAAAAAAAAATTTCAAATTGGTTACAAGTTAAATTTTTCTCCCCAAATTATCAAGTATACATGTCAAGAAAATGCACCAATCACTTATGCCACAAATATTTAGAGTCTTCTAAAGGCACTAGGGATACAGTGTGAACAAGACAAAGATGGCCCCAGTCCTCATGGAGATTGTGCAGTCTAGAGCAGGAGACAGAGGACAGACATTGTGTACAATTTCAGATCCATTCATTGAAAAGAATGAATGAATGGAAGAAAGCAGAGTAAAGTGGGGAGGAGTGCTAATTAAGTCAGGAAAGAGATGGCTTCTCTGACATGTAAAACGTTTTTCCTGTGGCTTCATACCCTTGAAACCCTTGGCATTCAATGCTCGTGTTTTCAGGGTCTTGATCCACTGTCCTCTTTCGCTTACTCTACCATTTCCCTGGATATCTTACATATGTCCATCAGACTCACAGCTCAATCAGTAAGGATATAAATGATTTGAACATGATTAATGAACTTGACCTCATTGACAGATACAGATTATGGCACCCAATACAATTTCAGAACACATATTCTTTTCACATACATATGGAACATTAACAAAATCAGGCCATGTTTTTGGCCATTGAGCAAGTCTCCACAAAGCAAATAAAAACAAATCAAAAGACTGAAATAATATGAATGTGTTCACTAACCACTAATCTGAAAAACAAAAACAAAAACGAGAAAAGCCCCTATATGTCTGGAAATTAAAAGACACATTTCAAAATAAGCCATGAATCAAAAAATAAATCACGTCAGAAATCATAAAATATTTCAATTTGAATATTCCTAAAAATACTAAATATCAAAACTTGTGGGATATAGCTAAAATACAATGAGAGGGAAATTTCTAGTCTTAAATGGGCATATCAGAAAACAAAGCCAGGAAGTCAACTGTCTAAACAACCACATCAAGAAATTAGGGAAGAAAAAATACCCAGGAAATGAAATCCAAATAAAAAGATAAAAATGATAAAAATAAGACCAGAAATTCAAGATTAGAAAAATAACAGAGGATCCACAAGAGCAAAAGATGGTTCTTTGAAAAATACTAATAAAATTAATAAACAGCTGGTAAAACTAGTCAGCAAAAAAAGAGAGAGAAGACACAAATAATACTAGAAATAAAAAGGAAACATCACCACAGATCATGACATTTAAAATATGAAAGATACTAACAACTTCATTCCAATAAGCTATTTAGATGAAATGAACTGAGAGAGAGAGTTATCCATGTGTCTGTTATGTTCCTCTATGTCTTACTGAGTACGTGCAAGACCCTGACTACTCTTTACCTGAGCCATTTCTTAGGGTAGCACTTACAGTGAGCAACCTTGAGATCTGAGGTACTGTCTCCTTCCAGGGCAGAGAACAAGCTTGCTTACTGCTTGCTACGAAAGTGGTGGATTCCTTAAGCTCAGTGTTCCTCAGATGTGACACAGACCCACTGCATGTGTAGCACGGACCTGGGCCTCGTGTCACCCACAGGGGGCTTGTGAGCAAGAGGAACCACTGCAAATATGCTGATAGTAGTGCCGCTTGCTGTGTCATGAGTAACAAAATCCTCTGTCTCTGATCCGGGAGTTTTGTGTCTTCTGTCAGAATCCATGAAACAGTAATAGGCTAACTTATTAGATTGTAAGTGGGGTAAAATCAAATCCCAGACCTGACAAAATGGATAGGAGGGACTGCTAGTGACAGTGAAGATACCATCAAATTCTCTCCCCCCAAAACAAATATAAACTGGACAAAATTGTCAAAAACAATCATTTGAGGGCTCTGGAAATTGACCAAAGGAAAGCAACAAATTGAGAATCATTTATTCACTTTAAAAAACTCTGCTGAATTTTGGGTAGGAGTAGTGGGAATCTGCGGCATTCTAACCAGAAGCTGCTCTTATCTCCCAATCCCCAAAATACTCCTCAGCTTTGCTGGGGCAACAGTGCTACCAGCATGAGGCCAGCAATGAAAGCCAGGAGCCCCACAGCTGGAGGGAGCCAACTTGACTTGGTAGAGTAGAGGGCAAAAAGTCCATACCCAGTGGTGCTGTCAAGAAAAATTGCAAACTTGGGAGGAAATAAATGGAGAAAGCCCATAGCTGTTAGCCTGAAGTCGTGATCTCACGTGAGGTGTGCAGCAGACCAGTGGACTGGCCAAAAATTTAACAGGGAGATCCTGGAAATGAGAGAGCCACTGAGGGTCAAGATCAGCGCTTCACTTATCTCTGAGTGACTGGGAGGCTACATGTACAAAGGGAGACACAAGCTTGCCCCTACAAGCCTGCCCCTGCAGATATCTGCATTTGAACCCTGGTTCTAGCACTAATTGTGTGACCTTTGTCAAGTCAATTTAACTGTTCTGTGCGTCAGTTTCTTAATCTGTAAAATGGGAAAAAGCCGTTTTTTTATATAATTATAATAAATAATTATAATAAATATAATTTATTTACTTGAGAGAAGTAAATAAATTATATTGAATGCAGAACACAGTACAGCAGGCAACAGTATTACAAAAGTATTTACTATTATTACTTCTCAAAATGTGGTTTAAAAACACTTGCCTCAGAATTCTGGAGGGATGTCCAAGATTCAATCCAGGTGTACTGAATCAAAGTCTCAGGTTCAGGGGAAGGAACCTGAGAAAGATCAGTTTTTTACAAGTTGACTAGGTGATTCTTATACCACCAATGTTTGAGAACTATTATTTTTAGGTAAGATTCATAGTTTTCTGTTTGGGGTCTATGTGCACATGCCTTGAAGGTATAAATTATCATATTTACTTCAGTATCCTCAGTGCCTAGCACACAGCAGACATTTAGTCAAACATCTACTAAATAACAGAAAGCTTTATTTAAAACTAATCAATGTCCAGCTCTGCAATTTCCACAATGTGGAATAAATAACAAATTAGGCTTATAATTCAAACCATTATATTAATATAAAAGAGCTAAAATTACTCTAATATCATACAGAGCAGTGATTCTTTAATAAAACTTTTTGAGTCATGGACTCCTTTGAGAATGTGATGAAAACTACAAACTCCCTTCAGAAGACTGAAGATATATATTAAACCTTGCAAATAATTTTAAGGGGTTCACCTCAGGTTAAAAACCTCTCATATGAAAACTGGCTTGTTGTCTGTCTCCTAGAACAAAACACTAAGTTCTTGTTTATCACTGAATCTCTATTTCTAGAAAAAAGGATAGAGCATACTTGGCACTAAATAAATATTTGCTGAATGAATACATGAGTCACTGATAAAAGGATGCTATCTGGAGGTTATCTGGAACTCCTTGAGTCACCCAAGGGTGATGTAGAGAATGAAAGCACAGACGTTGTATATCTTATTCATGACCAAGATGTAACCTTGAATTTCTAGAGGTGGGTAATGAAAAAACAGGTCATTGGACCAATGTTTCCACTTAAGATGAAATATGAAGAAACACAATAAGCACCTTGGAGATGTAAGACAGAATTTACCTCGTCAAATTCAGGAAGAGGTTGAGTTCTGGAAGCTACTTTTGCCCTTGGGGTGGCTGCCATTCTAGAGAAATAAGTTGAGAAGCAGAGTTGTACTGTCATCAACAAGAGTTGGAAAGACAACGGTTGGGTTTGGTATTCACCAAAAGTGGTGAAACACCCCTTGCTCTAGACTGAAGCCCAAGGGTGCTACCCTGGAGTGAGGGTACAAACTGCAGTGCAGTGGGCCCTCTGGAAGGCCATAAAATCTAAAGCCTAAGTTCCAGACTGCTAATGACCTCAGGTACACAGCAGAAAGAAACAAAAACCTCTTAGGGAAGAGAAAATCATCCTAGATCTTACATTATTTCTGTTTCTCTTTTCATATTTCTAATGCAAACAATCAAAGATAATGAGGTAGAAGAATAACCAAGACAACATTATCTAGAAGCAACATGAACTACAGACAGCAGAAACAGAACCAAAGCAGGCTATAGATATTGGGATTCTCAGACACAAAGTGTAATCCATGGAAATAAAATCCTCACTGAAAAATGCAGCAAGGGACTGGATACCATAAAAAGTAACAGAGCAGATAAGAAAAAGAATCTAACAGAAAAACAGAATGAAAAAATATAAAAATAGAAATTATGAACTCAATGAATGATTTTCATGGCAAATTAAAAACACCTGAAAAGTGAATTTGTGATTTATAAGCTACATAAGAAGAAACTATCTAGGATGATCAGAGAAAATAAATGTAGAACATATAGAAGAAAAATGAAGAGATATAAGAAATACACCAAGAAGGTCTAACATATGTTTACTCAGGGCCCCAGAAGACAGGAGAGAGAATATTGGGCAGAGGCAATATTTAAAGAGATAATAGTTGAGAATGTCCCAGTACTGACTTGTCAGCTCATCCAAGATACCTAATAAAACCCAAGGGGGAAAATACAATGAAATTCTCACTTAACACAGCATAATTAAACAGCAGGAAATCAAATACAAAGACAAAATCTTGAAAGCAGCCAGAGGAAAAAAGATTAGTTTCAATGGAGCAAAAGACTGATAGCTGATTTCTTCATAGTAACAAAATGGAAGCCAGAACACAATGAGAAGATATCACCAAGTGAATTCTATGTCCAGCAAAAATCTCCTTCAAGAATGAAGCCAAAATGAAGGCATTATAAAAAACCCAAAAAAACATGAATTTACAACCAGCTGACTGGTACTAAAGGAAATTCTAAATGTATTCTTCAGGTGGAAGGAAAATTATTCCAGATGGAAGCTCAAAGACACAGCAAAGAACAAAGAGCAGGACTTCATTGGTGGCGCAGTGGTTAAGAATCCGCCTGCCAGTGCAGGGGACACGGGTTCGAGCCCTGGTCCAGGAAGACCCCACATGCCGCAAAGCAACTAAGCCCATGTGCCACAACTACTGAGCCCGTGCTCTAGAGCCAATGAACCACAACTACTGAACCCATGTGCCACAACTACTGAAGCCTGCGCACCTAGAGTCTGTGCTCTGCAACGAGAAGCCACCGCAATGAGAAGCCCGCGCACCGCAACGAAGAGTAGTCCCCTCTCGCCGCAACTAGAGAAAAGCCCACATGCAGCAACAAAGACCCAACACAGCCAAAAATAAATAAATGAATAAATAAATTTATTTAAAAAAAAAAAGAACAGAGCAAAGAAGGTGGCAAATATATGGGTAAATCTAAATGAATATTGGCTATATAAGACAACAGTAATGACTTATAGATACAGAATATATGACAATATATAAATTGAGAGGGCGGTAAATGAACTCATAAAGCAATTGTCAAAAAATTCCAAAGAATTTAAATCATATACAGAATATATTATCTGATCACAATGCAATTGTTAGAAGTCAATAATAAAAGAGAACTTAAACACTTATTTTTAGAAAGTAAGAATTATAGTTCCAAATAATATCTATGGCTCAAATTAGAATAATGAAATCAGAAAATTCTTTGAAATTGATGAGTAACTAAAACAGATATCAAGACTTGTAGAATGGAGTTCGTGGTAGGCGGAATTCTAAGATGGTCCCTGAAATCCCTCCCTATCTCCATATCCATATCTTTGTGTGGGCAGAGCCTATAACTTGCTTCTTACCAAAAGAATATGGCAAAGGTGAAAAGATTTTGAAGATGCAGTTAAGGTCCTTATTCAGTTGACTCTAAATTCATCAAAAGGGAGATTATTTAAGGGGAGGGCCTCTGATCTGATCAGGTGAATCCTGTCAGGCCTTCCCTGAAAGAAGAGACTCAAAGCAACACATTTCCTACTGCTGGCCTTGAAGAAGCAGTCATGATGTGAAATGCTTACGGAAAGCAGACGCCTCCAGTGGCTGAGGGCCTCAGTTCTACAGCTGCAAGGAGCTGAATTTTGTCAACAACCTGATGAGTTTGGAAGAGGACTCCCCAAGCTCCAGATAAGAAGGCAGTTCAGGTGACTACTTGACTGCAGCTTGTGAGACCCTGAGCATAGGACTTAGCTAAGCTGTGCCAAGACTCTTGACCTATAGATACTGTGAGATAATAAAAGTATGCTGTTTTAAACTGGTACGATTATGGTAATTTGTTATGTAGCACAGAAAATTAACATGGAGCTAAAGTACAATAAGAGGTAAATCTATAGTTTTAAATATGCATTAGACTGGAAAGTTAAAAATCTGAACTAAATATCCACTACAAAAATATAGAAAAATAATGACCAACTCAACCTAGAGAAAAAGAAAATCATAAAAAGCTGAAATCAATGAAACAGACAACAAATATACAACAAGAAAAACAACTGGAATAGTGGCTCTTGTATATATACAACGGAATATTACTCTGCCATAAAAAAGAATGAAATCTTGCCATTTGCAACAACTGGGTGGACCTAGAGGGCATTATGCTAAGTGAAGTCAGACAGAGAAAGACAAATACTATATGATTTCACTTATATGTGGAATCTAAAAAACAAAAAAATGAACCACAACAAAACAGAAACAGTCATAGATACAGAGAACAAATAGGTTGTTGCCAGAGGGGAGAGGGGTGAGTAAAATAGGTGAGGGAAATTAAGAGGTACAAACTCCCATACAAGATAAATGAGTCACAGGGATGAAATGGATAGCATGGGGAATATAGTCAATAATAACATAACATCTTTGTATGGTGACAAAGGGTAGCTAGACTTATCATAGTGACCATTTTGTAATGTATAGAAATATCGAATCACTATGTTCCAGGAACTGGCGTAGTGCTGTAGGTCAATTATATTTCAAAAACCACCAAACAATCTCATAGAAAAAGAGATCAGATTTGTGGTTACCAGAGGTGGGGATGTGGGGATGAGGGGTGAGGGGGAACTGGATGAAGGTAGTCAAAGGGTACAAACTTCCAGTTATAAGATAAATAAGCACTAAGGATGTAAATTACATGATTAATATAATTAACATTGCTGTATATTATATATGAAAGTTGTTAAGACAGTTGTAAGAACTCCTAAGAGTTCTCATCACAAGGAAAAATTTTTTTTTCTTTCACCAAAATTATTGTGGTAATCACTGCATGATGTATGTAAGTCAAGTCATTCTGCTGTACACCTTAAACTTATACAGTGCTGTATGTCAATTATATTTCAGTAAAACTGGAAGGAAAAAAATATTGGCTCTTTGAAAAAAAAATAAAAGTGATAAGCCTCTGGTAACACTGGTCAAGTAAAAAAGAAAGAAGATACAAATATCTTATATAATACACAGTGGTATAAATTTGTATACTACAAATAGCAGTAATAGGAATGAAAAGGACATCAGTACAGATTTGGCATATGATAAAAAGTGGGCAGGGATAACACTGTGCTAATAAATTTGAAAATGTAGATGAAATGGACAGATTCTTGGGAATATTCCATTTACCAATATTACATAAGAAATACTCTTATTAATAAAAAAATTGAATCAGTATCCTACAAAGACCAAACCAGACTCCAACCAAACACACTTCACCTCAGATTTGTAATAAAACATTTAAAGAAGAGTAATGTAAATTTTATAGAAGCTCTTCCAGAAACTAAGAAAAGAAAGCCACTCTCCAGCTCACTGTATAAGGATATATAATCTTGATATTAAGCAAAAATATTAAAACAAACCAAATCCAGTTATTAAAAACAAACAAATCACATCATGACTACACTGGTTTTACTTCAGAAAAATGTTGGTTTAATAATAGGAAAGCAATTCTTTGACCACATAAAAAGAATAAAGAGAATAAAGCTGGCAAAACAATCATTTTTCTCAATAAATACAGAAAAAAATTGTTTTATAAAATTCAACATCATTTATGATGATAAAAAAAAACCCTTAGCAAACTTAGAAGGGAAATTTCTAAATTTAGTAAAATTACTGTAAACTGTCTACAGGATACCTTGAAAGCATTCCTAGAGAACAGGAACAAAACAAGAATGCCTATTATGGCCACTTCTATTCAGCACTGTACTGGAGGTCCCCGCATATGTAATTAGACAAGAAAAAGAAAGAAAAGAAAAGGTGTGAGGAATAGAAAGAAGAATCTGTCCTGACTTGCAGATGATACAATTATATACACAGAAAATCCAAATGAATATACAAATTACTGGAATTGACAAGAGAGTTTAGCAAAATTGCTGAATAGAAGAATCAATTTAAAAGTTGTATTTCCACGTACTAGCAAAAAATAAAAAATTTAAAGATTATAATAGCATCAAAAATATAAAGAAAACAATATTAATTTAACATGGGACTTCCTTGGTGGCACAGTGGTTAAGAATCTGCCTGCCAATGCAGGGGACACAGGTTCAAGCCCTGGTCCGGGAAGATCCCACATGCCGTGGAGAAACTAAGCCCGTGTGCCACAACTACTGAGCCTGCGCTCTAGAGCCTCCGAGCCACAACTACTGAGCTCACGAGCCACAGCTACTGAAGCCCACGCACCTAGAGCCTGTGCTCTGCAACAGGAGAAGCCACTGCAATGAGAGGCCCGCGCACCACAACGAAGAGTAGCCCCCACTCGCCACAACTAGAGAAAGCCCGCGCGCAGCAATGAAGACCCAACACAGCCATAAATAAATAAATAAATAAATTTTTAAAAAGATTAATTTAACAAAAATACACAGAATACTTCTATGAAGAAAATTACAAAACTTTATCAAAAGATTTAAGGAAGACCACAGCAATGGAAAGATAGGTTCATTCAATGGAAAATGCACTATTACAAAGAAGAAATTGTTCACACACCAAATACAATTCCAATCAAAATCCTAACAGATTTATTTTGTTTTGTTGAAACTTGTGCTAACTCTAAACTTTGTATAAAAATACAAAGGACAGATGACAGCCAAAATCTTGAAGAACAAGGTATAAACACTTGTTTTACCAATATTAAGAATTTTAAAAGCTTTAGTAATTAAGATAATATGTTACGGGTGTATGAACAAACTGATCAATGGAATAAAACAGATAGCCCAAAAACAGACAGGTAAATATGGGCATTTAATAGGTGAAAGACTTGGCATGGCAAATCAACAGAGAAAGATGAGTTTTTAAGGGGGGGGGGGGGAACCTGGACACCTACCTTATCCCATATACAAAACGCAATTCAAGTAGAAGACAAAATCATACATATTTTAGAACATAGTATAGGAGAAGATATTCATGACCTCAGGATAGAGAAGTATTTCTTTAACAATACATAAAACACCAATAATAAGGGAAAAGACTGATATTTCACTAGGAGCAGAAAGATAAACACAAACTGTGAGAAGATATTTGAAATAGTTATAACCAAAGGATTAATCCCCTAAATATATAAAGGAATCCTTTTAACCAAAGCATCCAATTATTTTTTAAATGGGCAAAAAATGTGAACAAGGACTTCACAAAAGAGGAAATCCAAGTGGTAGATAAACCTGTGAGGAAAAAAATAACCTCAAAAAAAAGCAAAGTAAGCAGCAATGAGGTATAATAGCATTTTCTTTAAAAATATACACATATATCTACAAAAATAACTGAAACACATCAAAATGCATAATGGAATTACGGGTGGATTTTATTCTGTGAACCATTATTTCTCAAATTCTTAAGTGTTGCTTTTACAACATTACAAACCCAGGAGATTTTCTGAAGTTTTAAAGTCTGACAACACGAATTTGGAACTTTCCATTGTTACTGGTGAAAGCACTGATTGATACAATTGCTTTAGAAAAGTTAGATGTCACCTAGTAAAGATGAAGATATACGTACTCTATCAGCAAACAATTCCAGTCCTAGATGTACTCTCAAGGGATGATACATATGTGCAACAGGACATAATATACAAAAATGTTCATAGTGGCTTTGTTTATAACAGCAAAAAACCTGGAACAATCCAAATGCCATCATAGTAGACAAGACACATAACTTCGGAATATTTATATGATGGACTACTATGCAGTAGTGAAAACTACAGCCATATGCATCAACATGGATGACAGCAAAACAAAGTCACAAAAGAATACGTGTACTACCTAATTCATTAAATAGAATATTCCATTAAACTTTATTTATGAAGGTTTACTTTTGCTTGATTTTTTTAGACATCTTTCAGGAACGTAAACATCAGTACTATTCAAAGTATGGTCCAGTGACCATACTGAACTGTCAGTGGCTGATGAAGAGAGAAGCACATAAAGTGAGAGTAAGCATGCATAGAAAGTAAGCATTTGGAAAGGCTGATAGCAATTTGCTATTACCAAAACATTCAAGCACATGATTTTGTATTTACAAAATTATGAGTTTGTGATTACTTGGAAATTTTTTTTAAAGTAGTTTGAGAAGAACTAGTATACATAACTGGTAAAAAGAAAAAGAAAAATTATTTTCATTACAAGCAGAACATTGGTTATCTCTAGGGAAGAAATTCAGGGATGTGATCAGGAAAGGATACATAGAGCCTTTTATGGTGCTGACAATATTGCATTTCTTAACCTGAGCATTGGTTATTATGAGTATGTGCTTTATAATTTTATTTCTCTTTAAATTGTACATGTTTAATACCCTCTTCTGTATTACCACAAATTTCACAATTTTTAAAAGTTTAAAAATTTGTTATAAACAATACCAATTCTTTAAAAATATATACATTTATCTATGGAAAAACTGAAATACATCAAAGCAGATGGTGGATTATTGGCAGATTTTACTCTTCGAACCATTATTTCTCAAATTCTTGCGTTGTCTTCTCTTTGTAAGGTAGTAGCAGTCACTAGTAATTACCAGCACTAAAAACAGATTATGCCAGGCCTAATATATGTTGATTTCAGCAAGGAATGTAATCATTCTAATGATGCTATCTTATGGATAAAATAGAGAAATGCAGACAAAAATAGCACATTTGGTGGTTTAGGGATAACATCCCTATATTTTCCTCCCGAATTTGGAAACAACTGAGATGGAGAAGTTATTCAGGAGATCAAACATCACCTATACTAGTAACAAAGTTAAAGAAAATGTTTTTTGATCTGTACCGAGGAGTCCACACCCCTGAATTAGGGATTAATTCACTCAATTGCTGGCCTAGCTAGACAACTATGCACCACTCCCCACACCTGGAGAGGACAAAGTGAAATTCCATGGGGAACAAGTCTTTCGATCTATATGTTTTCTTCTTCCTCTAGCATCCTATAAAGGTCTTAGAACCTTCAAGTCCGTTCTGCTTCATGACTTGCTTAACATTAGTTTCTTACATAGCTATCCTGTCTCCCCCGACAATTATGTTCCTGGAGGTCAGATTATCTTACTCATTTTTGAAACTTCTAGCAGACTATTATGTACATGATAGACTTTCATATTTGTTACATACTATTTAAGAGCCCATATGAGTTGAGGCTACAGTAAGAACTTTAAGAACTAAAGAAAGAACAAGTGATTAAATTGGACCAATGACAAAAATATAGCTATTATTTATTAAGGGCTTGTATATGATAGGCACTGACCCTAAGTGTTTTATGAACATCTCATTATAGTAGATATTACCTTAGTAATAAATGAAGAAACAGAAATGCCAAGTTAACAAAATCATTTGCATGAGGCCACACGACCATGATCTGAACTTGACTATGACTCCAAAGCCAAAGCACTGAACTGCTATTTTTTTAATTTAAAAAATTTATTTATTTATTTTTGGCTGTGATAGGTCTTCATTGCAGTGTGCGGGCTTCTCACTGCGGTGTCTTGTTGCGGAGCACGCGCTCTAGGCGCCTGAGCTCAGTAGTTGTGGCTCACGGGCTTAGCTGCTCTGTGGCATGTGGGAGGCGGATTCTTAACCACTGTGTCACCAGGGAAGCCCCTGAACTGCTACTGAGGTATACTGAAATCAAGATTGCTAAGTCTTTGAAGATCTATCCTTAAGTGGTGTTTGTAGGTAATTACTGCATAGTGGTTGAGAAAGAGGGGTCTGGAGCCAGACTGCCATGGTTCATATTCCAGATTTTGCTAATTACTAACTGTGATATAGGCAGGTTTCTTAACCTCTCTAGGCCTCCCTTTCCTCATCTGTAAAATGGGAATAATATCCTTACTTCATAGGATTATTGCAAAGATGAAACGTGTCAATACAAGCAAAAGACTTATCACAGCAGCTGGCACAAGCAAAGCATTCAATAAACGTTAACCCATTGGGTTGGCCAAAAATTTCGTTTGGTTAATGAATACGTTGTTCAATTTAGTTCCTGGTGAAAATGAAAAGTGTCTTTTTACTTAAAACCAAACGAACTTTTTGGCCAGCCCAATATATTATTGTTATTTCTCTGCTACTTTTGTACTTGTGCCTAGGAACCAGAACGTCCCCCATAACATTATAAAGGGGGAGCAAAGTTGAGTAAACTTGGCATTATACAACCAAAGGTTAATTTACCTAAAAACTAAGAGCTTTTAAGGGAATTGAAGGCTTAACTTCCTTTCACCGAAACTTTCAGTAAGAAAAGGAAAAGTAAGGTTAAAAGTGAGGTGTTTACAGGTTGTATTTCTCTTCTTTAACTTTCTTTCTTGGTCAGTCCCTGAGATGTTCCAATGAAATATCAAATAAATTATCACTTTCTTGCTACAAAACTATACTCCAAGCTGCAAGTTGATAAGGAGCTTCAAAAAGGTTTAAATCTTGACAGAAATAAGTGAAGTCAGTTTGTTGAAAGATTTTTTTATTCTACAAGAATTGATTGGTACAATCCTGCAGAAGGAACATTTTTAATTTAGAGAAATTTTTCTTTTCAAAAGTAAATGAAAACTCCCTTTGAATAATTTATATATCAATTTGTTTAATTCTTGAAAACAATAGTCATAGGGTCTGCTTTGTCCTATTTAACCATAAATGTTATACATTTACAAACTGAAGCAAAAATGGATAGTACAGAGATTTAAATGAAATCTTTCAAAGAATAAAATTGCTTTTCAGTCCACTGTGTTTTCAAAGATGATTATCATCAAGCCAGGATGAAAGCTGTGAACCCCAAACCATTTGTTTCTTTAACAAAAAATGAATATTTAGATTATTAGCAAAGTAATATCTTAAAATGTATCTTCACACAGTTGGAATTTTAGTATAAACTTGTATATCAAGTCCCTTTCCATTATTTATTCTACTTTAAAAATATATACAGCTAATGATGTTTAAATATGTATTCTGAGCCGTTAAGTCCAAACGTAAATATTTGGGAAATTCAAACTGTTGCAACAAGTTATGAAAGGATTAAAGAAAAAAGATGAGCTACAAATTATATAGGGGAAGGAAGAAAAAAGTTCTTACTTAATATTCATGTCTAGGTAGATATGTATTTTCTAATTTTTATATACATATCTAGTTGAGTATAGGCAAGCCATCAAACTTTGACCAGTTACAAACAGACTAAGTCAGTACTATTTTCTACAACAGGTAACAGTGGTGATTTAAAAAATTTTAATATATCTCAATAGTTTCACCGCAAGTTTATCTGTGGTAATAGTCTTTAAATATCATGAAGTTTTGATAGGCACAGATTAAATAACTGCATTATCTATGCCAAACTCGGCACACTAATGATACCCAGCTCTGCTGAATTATGGTGTAACTATCTGAATACAACAGAGCAGACAGGCAACCAGAAAAGGACATTTAACATACTCCCATGTTTATCACTTTAACATTAGTGTTTAAAATTTGCAAATCTAGAGGGACACTTAAAAAGCTACAGGACAACTCCAATACAAGAACCCCAATAGATAAATCTGCAGAACCTTAAACTTCAGTTCTTAATCCACTGGTAAATATTGTTGAAGGAGTAGCTATTTGGTCTTCAAAAATTTTAGAATTAAAAGTCTGAAAATACGTTCATCCCTTGCTACACTGTAGCACTTGAAATCAGCAAGCAGGACAACCTGAATTCATTTTGCTCTTACATGCAGCAGTGTGTATGCATCTTAAGACAGCTTAGAATTAAGAGTTAACTTCTAGTCAGTAGTGGTAAGTGACTAGAATTGCTATCCAATCAGTATTCTGTGGTACCACGTATCAAAGTCCTAACAACACGACAGTCACGTTCAGCACTCATCACTTTTAGGTGGGGGATAGAAGCGTGGCAAAAAGCAGTTGCAATTTTTTTTTTTCTTAACAGCATAAAAGCTTTAAACACATACAATTTTGCATCATCTTGTATTCTATTCTAGAATACTTGGACTCTTATTTCAATCAGCTCAATCTATGCAAGTTATAAAACCCAAACACAGTCTAAACCCTATAGTCTACAGAAAATGCACTAATACTCGTTAAATGCAGTGCAATCAATGAAGATTATCAAATAAGAAACACACACACGGCATTCTAAATTTTTAAATCATCTTAGGGCTGCTAACCAGAGATTGTACAAATTACATGTGCAAGACAAAAAAACAAAAAAAAAAGAAAGAAAAAAACCAAAGTTAACTAACTTCTCAGTGCATCACACCCACTAGGATAAAATGTATGGCACTTTTATGATACTATATTACAACTCTCAATTTAAGCTGGGAGTGACTCAGACATTAAAGCCACATATGAGTAAGAACTAGCCAATTCAAATGTTTAAAATGAAACAGATCACCTTTTTTCTTTGTAAAAGCACTGAAAATGTAATATGTGCAGATAACTCACTAAAAGTCTTCTCATTTCATTTGCCCCCCATTGTAGTGTCTTAAATTATTCTGTAATTATTCTACCTGTTACAACAGTCTGACATTTAAGGCCTGTGTAAACTCTATTATGTTATTGAAACATACTATTTCCTGTGTGGTAAAAATGTCTTTATGAAAAAAATAACATATCTGGTTATAGATCATAGAATGAACCCAAACAATAAAAATGACATTTTCCAAGCTACTGAGAAATAAATTAAACCATGATGTATCAATTTAAAATTATATCAATATTAACTAACTAACATTTCTATGGTAGATTTTTTTCCTCATAAAATTAAACAGTGCAGAATAGGGCTTGGGCTACAGCTAATCACATTTGGTTTTCTTAAAAACAAAACTTTATTTCCTATAAACAACTGAAAGGTAATTTTCTTCCTCCACAACCCATGTAGACATTAAATTGAAGGTTTTAAAAATCTCCACTACTTACAAGAAAAGTATTTTTAAATGGCTAAAAGGAACCAAAATACCAAATCGAAATACTTTAGTGTGCGAAGAGCAGATAGAAACAACCAAGAAAAGAGTAGATCATTGTGTTGAATATTTATGAATAGCCCAAAATAGTCCCAAAGTTTTTCTACCTTTACAAATAAAAAAAGGTGTCCTTTCCACAGCTTGGGGATATGCATCGTACATCCCTCCACAACAAGCGTATGAGTAAGATTCTAAAAATGTTGCCAATATTAAGTTCTTCGGTACCTAAAATTAATTAGAGGACAGCAATATTACAGCGGCAATGGTGGATCAATTCTCAAAACGTAGTTACGATCCAACACGAGTTGTCGTGGTTCTTTTATCCGAGAAAAAGCTTTTCAGAAGAAATACCTGCCCTATGCTCACCACCAGAAGAATGAGGGCTTCTCCTACTGACCAATAGGCCACTCTTGTATTTAGATCCTCAGCTCGGCTTCGGCCTTGAGCCTCTCTCAAACGGAAATGAGTCTGATAGTCAATGACAGATTTCAGAGCTTCGTGAATTGAAACACAGGCAGATTCCATCTAAAGAGAAAGATTTTCAGTTAGTATGTTTTAATACTTTCTGTACAATCCATCTAGCATATTCATCTTTTCTTTTAATTTGATCTCAATTCCTCACCTGACTAACATTCTACTAAACTGGCACTCATTCATTCACTCATTCGTGTGAATGGTCCTGGCAAAGCAACACTTCCACACATTCTCACTAGGATGACTGGTAAGGCTAGAGATCCCATGAAGCAGCTGCTTGCCCCAAACTGGAACATCCCAACTGTGGCATCTGTTAAGGTGGGAGACGGAACATGAAGCTAACAGTAGGAGAAATACTAAGCAGTTAAGGTTGGTAGCTACCGAATTTCAAGGCCAGGTTTCTTAAAGAGGAAGAATTAGGAAGGGAATGGCAGGTCAGTAAATTTGACCAATTGTAAGAATATGAATCAAGTCCAAATATATACAAAAACAAATGAAATATGGCATAAAAGTAGATTGTTAGTCAAAGTTATTTCAACTATCTTAAAAGCAGTTGAAACTGAAAAGTGATAGGTCAGAGTAGTAATTTTTTTTTCCACGTTTACCATTTTGCTAAATAAGTCTTCTTCCTCATTCCAGTCAACAAAACCAATATATATGTGCTCAATAGGACATAAGTTTCATTTTCACTGTGTAATGAGTTTGTAGGCCTTCATCTGATGACACCACACCTTTTTCTAAATTACACTAACTGCTTTGCGGTAGGTTAAGAGTGTAATTTTTTTTGTTGTATACGAGTTTAATGTTTTTCTACTGCTAAAAACTTAATCCTGGTGATGAAATATATGCTTTATTATATTATACTTATTTTACATCACAAACCATGTATTAGGTATTTTTTTCAATATTTGTTTGTTGTAATTTTAATAATAGACATTAGAAAATAATTTAAACACTTAATAAAGTTCTACCAAAGTAAGTATGAAAGGAATAGTTATAAAAATATTTCATTAAAAGTTCCTTTAAAAAGTACGAGAGATGAAGACTGGCGCCCCTCACTGCCACCCGCACTGGGCCTGCAGCAGCTCTTCTGTCCTGTGCTGTGGACTCCACACAAGAAACAGTGTTTTCTTTGCTGCTTTAACAGTGGAATTAGATGTTAAGTATGTTGACATCGGTGCCCACTATCCTGGTGAGGTAAGGAACAAAAAGATCTTGGAATGAGGAGACCTACAAGATGGCAGAGGAGTAAGACGTGGAGATCACCTTCCTCCCCACAAATACATCAAAAATACATCTACATGTGGAACAACTCCTACAGAACACCTACTGAATGCCTGCAGAAGACCTCAGACTTCCCAAAAGACAAGAAACTCCCCACGTACCTGGGTAGGGCAAAAGAAAAAAGAAAAAACAGAGACAAAAGAATAGGGATGGGACCTATACCTCTGGGAGGGAGCTGTGAAGGAGGAAAAGTTTCCACACACTAGGAAGCCCCTTCACTGGTGGGGACAGCATGGGGGGAAGCTTCGGAGCCACGGAGGAGAGCGCAGCAACAGGGGTGCAGAGGGCAAAGCGGAGAGATTCCCACACAGAGGATCAGTGCCGGCCAGCACTCACCAGCCTGAGAGGCTTGTCTGCTCACCCGCCAGGGCGGGTGGGGGCTGGGAGCTGAGACTCAGGCTTCGGAGGTCAGACCCCAGGGAGAGGACTGGGGTTGGCTGTGTGAACACAGCCTGAAGGGGGCTAGTGCGCCACAGCTAGCTGGGAGGGAGTCCAGGAAAAAGTCTGGAGCTGCCAGAGAGGCAAGAGACCATTGTTGCGGGATGTACAAGGAGATGGGATTCAGAGCGCCGCCTAAACGAGCTTCAGAGACGGGTGTGAGCCGCGGCTATCAGCTTGGACCCCAGAGATGGGCATGAGACGCTAAGGGTGCTGCTGCAGCCACCAAGAAGTCTGTGTGCAAGCAAAGGTCACTATCCACACTGCCCCTCTTGGGAGGCTGTGCAGCCCGCCACTGCCAGGGTCCCATGATCCAGGAACAACTTCCCCGGGAGAACACATGGCCTGCCTCAGGCAGCTGCAATGTTACACTGGCCTCTGCCGCTGCAGGCTTGTCCTGCAAACCAATTATGACTACCATACCCCTCCCTCTCCCCAGCTTGAATGAGCAAGACAGCCCTAATCAGCTGTTGCTTTAACCCCGTCCGGTCTGGGCGGGAACAGACACCGGAGGGCAACCTACACACAGAGGCGGGGCCAAAACCAAAGCTAAACCCCAGGAGCTGTTCGAACAAAGAAGAGAAAGGGAAATTTCTCTGTGCAGCCTCAGGAGCAGCATATTAAATCGCCACAATCAACTTGATGTACCCTGCATCTGTGGAATATCTGAATAGACAATGAATGTTCTCAAAATTGAGGCGGTGGACCTTGGGAGCAACTGTAGACTTGGGGTTTGCTTTCTGTGTCTGATTTGTTTTTGGTTTTATCTTTATATTAGCTTTAGTGCTTGTTATCACTGCTGGATCTGTTTATAGGTTTGGTTGCTCTCTTCCTTTTATTTATTTTTATTAATTTTTTAAATTTAATTTTATTTTTATACCTTTTTTTCTCTTTTTCTGAGGGTGTATGTGTATGCTTCTTTGTGTGACTTCGTCTATTTAGGTTTGCTTTTACCATTTGGTTTGAGGTTCTATCTGTTAGGTTTTTCTCTCTTCCTTTTCTTCCGAGCTGTGTGGCTGCCAGGGTCTTGGTGCTCTGGCCGGGTGTCAGGCCTGAGCCTCCGAGGTGGGAGAGCCGAGTCCAGGACGCTGGACCACCAGAGACCTCCTAGCCCCACGTAATACCAATCGGCGAGAGCTCTCCCAGAGATGTCCGTCTCAACACTAAGACCCAGGTCCACCCAACGGCCAGCAAGCTCCAGTGCTGGACACCCCATGCCAAACAACTAGCAAGACAGGAACACAACACCACCCATTAGCAGAGAAGCTGCCTAAAGTCATACTAAGTTCACAGACACGCCAAAACATACCACTGGACACAGCCCTGCCCACCAAAAGATCCAGCCCCACCCACCAGAGCACACGCACCACTCCCCTCCACCAGGAAGTCTACAAAAGCCACTGAACCAACCTCACCCGCTGTGGGCAGACACCAAAAATAACGGGAACTACGGACCTGCAGCCTGCGAAAAGGAGACCCCAAACACAGTAAGTTAAACAAAATGAGAAGACAGAGAAATATGCAGCAGATGAAGGAGCAAGGTAAAACCCCACCAGACCAAACAAATGAAGAGGAAATAGGCAGCCTACCTGAAAAAGAATTCAGAGTAATGATAGTAAAGATGATCCAAAATCTTGGCAACAGAATGGAGAAAATATAAGAAACATTTAATGAGGACCTAGAAGAACTAAAGAGCAAGCAAACAATGATGAGGAACACAATAAATGAAATTAAAAATATTCTAGAAGGAATCAATACCAGAATAACTGAGGCAGAAGGACGGATAAGTGACCTGGAAGATAAAGTAGTGGAAGTAACTGCCGCAGAGCAGAATAAAGAAAAAAGAATGAAAAGAATTGAGGACAGTCTCAGAGACCTCTGGGATAACATTAAACACACCAACATTGGAATTATAGGGGTCCCAGAAGAAGAAGAGAAAAAGAAAGGGTCTGAGAAAATATTTGAAGGGATTATAGTCGAAAACTTTCCTAACATTGGAAAGGAAATAGTCAAACAAGTCCAGGAAGCACAGAGAGTCCCATACAGGGTAAATACAAGGAGAAACACGCCAAAACATATATTAATCCAACTAACGAAAATTAAATACAAAGAAAAATTATTAAAAGCAGCAAGGGAAAAGCAACAAATAACATACAAGGGAATCCCCATAAGGTTAACAGCTGATCTTTCAGCACAAGCTCTGCAAGTCAGAAAGGAGTGGCAGGACATATTTTAAAGTGATGAAAAGGAAAAACCTACAACCAAGATTACTCTACCCAGCAAGGATCTCATTCAGATTTGACAGAGAAATTAAAACCTTTACAGACAAGCAAAAGCTAAGAGAATTCAGCACCACCAAACCAGCTTTACAACAAATGCTAAAGGAACTTCTCTAGGCAGGAAACACAACAGAAGGAAAAGACCTACAAAAAGAAACCCAAAACAATCAAGAAAATGACGATAGGAACATACGTATCGATAATTACCTTAAATGTAAATGGATTAAATGCCCCAACCAAAAGACACAGACTGGCTGAATGGACACAAAAACAAAACCCATATATATGCTGTCTACAAGAGACTCACTTCAGACCTAGGAACACATACAGACTGAAAGTGAGGGGATGGAAAAAGATATTCCATGCAAATGGAAATCAAAAGAAAGTTGGACTAGCAATTCTCATATCAGACAAAAATAGACTTTAAAATAAAGACTATTACAAGAGACAAAAATGGACACTACGTAACAATCAAGGGATCAATCCAAGAAGATATAACAACTGTAAATATTTATGCACCCAACACAGGAGCACCTCAATACATAAGGCAAATGCTAACAACCATAAAAGGGGAAATTGACAGTAACTACAAATCGACAGTAACTACAAATTACTGTAACTACTACAATAATAGTAGGGGACTTTACACCCCATTTTCACCAATGGACAGATCATCCAAAATGAAAATAAGGAAACACAGCTTTAAATGAAACATTAGACCAGATGGACATAACTGACATTTATAGGACATTCCATCCAAAAACGACAGAATATACTTTCTTCTAAGTGCTCATGGAACATTCTCCAGGATAGATCATATCTTGGGTGACAAATCAGGGCTTGGTAAATTTAAGAAAACTGAAATCGTATCAAGTATCTTTTCCGACCACACGCTATGAGACTACATATCAATTACAGGACAAAAACTGTAAAAAGTACAAACACATGGAGGCTAAACAATACACTACTAAATAACCAAGAAATCACTGAAGAAATCAAAGGGGAAATCAAAAAATACCTAGAAACAAATGACAATGAAAACACGATGACCCAAAACCTATGGGATGCAGCAAAAGCAGTTCTAAGAGGGAAGTTTATAGCTATACAAGCCTACCTCAAGAAACAAGAAACATCTCCAATAAACAACCTAACCTTACACCTAAAGCAGTTAGAGAAAGAAGAACAGAAAACGCCCAGAGTTAGCAGAAGGAAAGAAATCATAAAGATCAGATAAGAAATAAATGAAAAAGAAATGAAGGAAATAGCAAAGATCAATAAAAGTAAAAGCTGGTTCTTTGAGAAGATAAACAAAATTGATAAACCATTAGCCAGACTCATCAAGAAAAAAAGGGAGAAGGCTCAAATCAACAGAATGAGAAATGAAAAAAGAAGTAACAACTGACTCTGCAGAAACACAAAGGATCATGAGAGACTACTACAAGCAAGTATATGCCAATAAAATGGACAACCTGGAAGAAATGGACAAATTCTTAGAAAAATACAACCTTCCAAGACTGAACCAGGAAGAAACAGAAAATATGAACAGACCAATCACAAGCACTGAAATTGAAACTGTGATTAAAAATCTTCCAACAAACAAAAGCCCAGGACCAGATGGCTTCACAGGTGAATTCTATCAAACATTTAGAGAAGAGCTAACACCTATCCTTCTAAAACTCTTCCAAAATATAGCAGAGGGAGGAACACTCCCAAACTCATTCTATGAGGCCACCATCACCCTGATACCAAAACCAGACAAAGATGTCACAGAAAAAGAAAACTACAGACCAATATCACTGACGAACATAGATGCAAAAATCCTCAACAAAATACTAGCAAACAGAATCCAACAGCACATTAAAAGGATCATACAAAATGATCAAGTGGGATTTATCCCAGAAGCACAAGGATTCTTCAGTATACACAAATCAATCAATGTGATACACCATATTAACAAACTGAAGAATAAAAACCATATGATCATCTCAATAGATGCACAAAAAGTTTTTGACAAAATTCAACACCCATTTATGATACAAACTCTCCAGAAAGTGGGCATAGAGGGAACCTACCTCAACATAATAAAGGCCATATATGAGAAACCCACAGCCAACATCGTTCTCAATGGTAAAAAACTGAAACCATTTCCTCTAAGATCAGGAACAAGAAAAGGTTGCCCAATCTCACCACTATTATTCAACATAGTTTCAGAAGTTTTAGCCACAGCAATCAAAGAAGAAAAAGAAATTAAAGGAATCCAAATCAGAAAAGAAGAAGTGAAACTGTCACTGTTTGCAGATGACATGACACTATACATAGAGAATCCTAAAGATGCTACCAGAAAACTACTAGAGCTAATCAATGAATTTGGTAAAGTAGCAAGATACAAAATTAACGCACAGAAATCTCTTGCATTCCTATACACTAATGACGAAAAATCTGAAAGAGAAATTAAGGAAACACTCCCATTTACCACTGCAACAAAAAGAATAAAATACCTAGGAATAAACCTACCTAGGGAGACAAAAGACCTGTATGCAGAAAACTATAAGACACTGATGAAAGAAATTAAAGGCGATAAAAACAGGTGGAGAGATATACCATGTTCTTGGATTGGAAGAATCGATACTGTGAAAATGACTATATTACCTAAAGCAATCTACAGATTCAATGCAATCCCTATCAAACTACCAATGGCATTTTTCATAGAACTAGAACAAAAAATTTCACCATTTGTATGGAAACACAAAAGACCCCGGATAGCCAAAGCAATCTTGATAAAGAAAAATGGAGCTGGAGGAATCAGGTTCCCTGACTTCAGACTACACTATAAAGCTACAGTAATCAAGACAGTATGCTAGTGGCACAAAAACAGAAATATAGATCAACGGAACAGGATGGAAAGCCCAGATATAAACCCATGCACATATGGTTACCTTATCTTTGATAAAGGAGGCAAGGATATACAATGGAGAAAAGACAGCCTGTTCAATAAGCGATGCTGGGAAAACTGGACAGCTACATGTAAAAGAATGAAATTAGAACACTTCCTAACACCAAACACAAAAATAAACTCAAAATGGATTAAAAACCTAAACGTAAGGCCAGACACTATAAAACTCTTAGAGGAAAACATAGCAGAACACTCTATGACATAAATCACAGCAACATCCTTTTTGACCCACCATCTAGAGAAATGGAAATTAAACCAACGATAAACAAACGGGACCTAATGAAACTTAAAAGCTTTTGCACAGTAAAGGAAACCGTAAACAAGATGAAAAAACAACCCTCAGAATGGGAGAAAATATTTGCCAACGAAGCAACTGACAAAGGATTAATCTCCAAAATTTACAAGCAGCTCATGAAGCTCAATATCAAAAAACAAACAACCCAATCCAAAAATGGGCAGAAGACCTAAACAGACGTTTCTCCAAAGAAGATATACAGATGGTCAACAAACACATGAAAGGATGCTCAACATCACTAATCATTAGAGAAACGCAACTCAAAACTACAATGAGGTATCACCTCACACCGGTCAGAATGGCCATCATCAAAAAATCTACAGACAATAAATGCTGGAGAGGGTGTGGAGAAAAGGGAATCCTCTTACACTGCTGGTGGGAATGTAAACTGATACAGCCACTATGGAGAACAGTATGGAGGTTCCTTAAAAAGCTAAAAATAGAACTACCATATGACCCAGCAACCCCACTACTGGGCATATACCCTGGGAAAACCATAACTCAAAAAGACACACATGTACTCCAATGTTCACTGCAGCACTATTTACAATAGCCAGGTCATGGAAACAACCTAAGTGTCCACTGACTGATAAATGGATAAAGAAGATGTGGTACATATATATAATGGAATATTACTCGGCCATAAAAAGGAACGAAATTGGACCATCTGTAGCTATGGATGGCCCTGGAGTCTGTCATACAGAGTGAGTCATTCAGAAAGAGAAAAATAAATATCGTATATTAATCGATATATTCCACGCATGTATGTGGAATGTAGAAAAATGGTACAGATGAACCTATTTCTAGGGCAGGAATAGAGATGCAGACGTAGAGAAGAGACATGTGGACACAGCTGGGGGGGGGGGTTAGGGGGGGATGAACTGGGAGATTAGGTTCGACATAAATACACTACCATGTGTAAAACAGATAGCTAGTGGAAACCTGTGGTATAGCACAGGGAGCTCAGCTTGGTGCTCTGTGATGACCTAGAAGGGATGAGGGGTATGGGAGGGAGGTCCAAGAGGAGGGGATATATATATATATATATATATATATATATATATATATATATATATATATATATTTACACACACATACAGCTGATTCACTTCGTTGTACAGCACAAATTAACACAACAATTAAAAAAAAGAATAGAATAAAATGTGATACAAATAAAGGAGATTAAGTGGTCCTAAAAGCATTTATCTACGTAGGTTTTTATCTATCTATCTATCTATCTTGGCTGCACCAGGTCTCAGTTGTGGCACGTGTGATCCTCGTTGCGACATGTGGGATCTTTTTTAGTTGTGGCATGCGGACTTCTTAGCTGTGATATGGCGTGCGGGCTTCTAAGTTGCGGCATGAGGGCTCCTCAGTTGCAGCATGCAAACTCTTAGTTGTGGCATGCATGCAGGATCTAGTTCCCTGACCAGGGATTGAACCCGGGCCCTCTGCATTGGGAGCATGAAGTCTTACCCACTGGACCACCAGGGAAGTCCCTGCTTAGGTTTTTAAAGCAAACTGTCTTACTTTACAAATTAAAATTTATTAAGGTTAAGTTATAAACAATGGCCCCAAAGAAAAATCTTTTTACAAAGTGCTGTTCACACATGATGCTAAAATAAAGAGAACATTTCTAAAAATAAAAACATTTGAACACATCTTATTAATGCTTACAATAGGTTTATGAATTAAGGCTCTTACACATTCTTAAAAACTGCCTCTATCACTACATGATTTTGGCCAAGAGACTACCTGGAACCTGGAAACAATGAAATCCAATTTAAGGTTTTAACAAGAAGGTGATAAATAATTCCTTTGAATACCGAACTATCTTTTAGACATACTCTAAGCTCAAAATGTATCTGAACTAGAAATAAAACAGCCCTTCTCATCACTTGAGCAGTATTTGTTCACTGACTCTAAATTTCTTTTGCTATCTTTCCCTCATTAAGCTATTCTTCAAAATAAAACCCAATTTAGCTACCTTAACTATTTTTGTTAGATGACTTACTATTAATCTTTACTACTTTACCTTCAGTTACAGCAAAAGTTACTGTAACAGCAGTTTGAGTAACATTAAATACTGGTATAAAAGTATATATATATTAAGGCATCATTTTTGCTTCCAGTTATACCAACCTGCTAAGTTATGGTAGCAACATTCCTCTATGATTTACAGAAAATGCTTCATAATGCTGGAGTACTGTTTAGACTTTTAAGCTTCCTTTGCCATTGATGTTTCTACCTAAGTGATCCCCCTATTTTAATGTCTATTTTCTTTTCATAAAATCCTTTAACACTGGTCTTCACTAAAAAAGTCTGAAGTTCTCTGTGAAATGCCTAATCTACTGTAAGAGTTAAGATAGTTCTTAAAAGTTGCGTTAAAGTCACAAAATCTGTGTTCCATCAATGAGTTAATGGATATTAAATTATGCTTTTTTTCCCTTTAAACATATCAATGTTGTGTTACTGACTTTTTATTACCTGGGTAAGAGCACTGACTCGGTTCTCACTAGGAAACAAAGGTGGGTCTTCTCCAACTTGAAAATCAAAATACACGGTTTTATGTGTGAAAGTAGAAAATTCATTGCTGAAGCAAAATTTGTATGTCCCATTTTTGGAGGCTGTGAAGGTAAAACTATCATACTGTTTCTTCATCTCTTTGTATAACACATTACCATCAGGATCTTCTAATCGACAATCTACATCATAGTGACCACCAGTAATCACCTACAAAAGAGAAAAAAACAAAAAATGAAGAGATCACTGCAACTAACAAGTTTGAGAAATCAACCAGGTTTCCTGTTAAAATGGCTATAAGGTTTTTTTACCATCACAGGCAATTTTACATTTCTTGATTTCTACCAGTGGATGGAACTTGGGAGGCAGATTTCAGTTCAACTAAAGTTTTACAGAAACTGAACAAATTTCCTCATGACAGGAGAGAGGGAACTAACCAACAAGCCAGACAACTGTTCTAGTTACTATAGGCCTCTTACATCACTTAATTCTCCCAACAACCCTACAAGACAGTATTGTTCCCTCAATTTGACAAACTGAGAAACTGAGTTAAAATAAGTAACCTACCCAAGATTTTTCACCTAGTAAGAGGTTGAATGCCAGATTCATATTCTTGACCCTTAAGCTTACTGCCATGTAATATTTTCCTTCCCAAAATTTTTTCATCTAGTTTCCTATTAGCATCATCCAAGCACTCTCAGATAGTACAGTGAAGCACTTAAGTAGGTCAGTCCTTAGCCTAACACCCCATGCATACTTCTTTTATAGAACTTAAACTCATTTTACTGCCAAATTACAGACTATGTTTAAGTTCTTTTATAGGTCAGTTATATGGAATTTGATACATACTTTGTTTTGAATTACATTTTGAACAGAACAGACTTGTGGCCTGTTCCAAGATTATATCATTATTTACAAACTTGTTTCCAAGAGAAACATAAATGATTAAACTACATTGTTTTAACCCCTGTGATTAAAGCAAAACCGAAACAGAACAACACGAAAGCAAATAAATGTTTTGTTCATCTGCACAGTCTGTGTTTAAGGGAAAGCATATGAAAGGAAAGCCAGGGGTAGGTGAAAAGCTTCTGAAGAGGATTTTGGAGCTATTTTCAAAGGCTTATGCTTAATCAGTTACAATTTGAGCCATTTGAGTTATACAAATGAAGAGAAGAGGGAGACATTTTTCCTGAGGTTACTTGGCAAGCATAAGAGAGGAAGAAGGAAAAGGATTAAAGAGGAGAAAAAACTCCTTATATGAGAAAACACTGACTGGGAAAAAGAGGGAGAGGAGACAGGAGAAGAAACATAGGGTGCCTGTATCCACCTGAGGTAATGAGGAAGAGACATTGGGTTTGGGGGTTTCCAACCACCATGAGATATATTTTCAAGCTTGAACCCTCTGGGTTAGCATAATTTTGACATTCTACATTTGTGGAACACAAAGATCAAACTTTGGACTTCAGAGAAGATTGATTATTTATATGACCTTTTGTCACTAAAGAGATACGATAAATAACTGAACTATGTTAAAAGATCATTTTGATAATTAAATGAAATATAACTAGGCACTTAGGAAACCATAAAATACGCAAATATTAACATACAGATATAACGTTTGACATAAAAACAGTGTCTTATCAATTGGGCATTTACCCCTCCCCACCAAAAGTCGACAACCTTTCTTCTAGGTGAAATAATGACTTCACTTTATATACCCAATTATTCATACTTAACCATAGTACTTTGAATAATCAAAACATACATACAAACAAAAATACAGAACCAGAACTGATCATCATGCCACTTTTCTTCTATCAAACTTTAAAACAAATAATCTTACTTCAGATAAAAATAGCCCTTACAACCTATCTGGTCACGTAAGAAAGAAACTGGGGATCATCTCAAATTATGTGTCTACCTGTCCAGTTAGTCACAGAAACCTCTCGATACTATTGCCTCTCTCAGATTCACCCCATCTCTTCCATTCCCAATCCACAATCCAGACGGAACTAGTGGCTCAACTTCCTAAAAGGTCTTCCCATAATCCAATCTCTCCTGCCTCTAATGCAGGGTCTCTTAACCTCAGGTATTAGATGGTCTGGGGCTGGGTAAGTCTTCCTCTCGGGGGGCTGTGTTGCCCTGCGCACTGTCGCATATTTACCAGCATCTGCAGTCTCTAACCGCTAGATGACAGCAACACCTCCCTCCCCACATGTCTCAAAACCTTCTGATAATTCCTGTGGCCGACAGAAAAATCCAAACCTGTTAACAACAGCATACCACACCTCTGTACCTCCTCAAGGAAGTCTCAGCACCTTTTACACCCTTTCTCACTCTATGTTCCAAAAATACCAGAATGCCAGAAATTCTCTGAACAAGTCTCTGCTCTACATCTGCACTAATAGTGACAAATTACACGGGGTTTGTTTGCTGAAGAAGAATCACAGGACCCAAAATGACTATACTTATAAATCTACAGTTTATGAGAGAGAGAGAGAATACAATATAAACCATCACAGCCAAAAGCTGTCTCACAGCAAGAGGACAGAAGAGATCAGGTATGGGCTCCTTTGTTCTCCCTCTGTGAGGGATGTGGCCAGAAATATACCCTCTCAGATCTGGAACCACCCAAGTGTGCAAGGAACACCTTGGAATCAGTGAGCCCAAAGTAGAGTCTTGGCTGGGTTTTTTTATATTTCGCTTTTCACATAAGCGTATTTCTGCCATGTAACTATTCTCAGTAGCAGACTCTCCAGGGGTCTCACTGAGACCAGGTACAAATCATCAATCTCACTATCATCAATGAACAATGCTGACAAACTGGCACAAACCTCCCCCCTAAAGCCCTCAGACCCACAGTTACAAAGCAACACTATGATTCAGTATTTTCAGTGCCGACTCAGGTTAATTTTCAGGCTTGCTGGAATTAAGTCTCACAAACATAACATATCTGCTGAGGAAGTCCCTCCCCCGTCTGCCACCCTGTAGAGTAACTTCTATTTATCCCTCTAGACTCAGCTCATACATCAGACCCTCAGCTAAATTTCCCCTGATGATCCTCCGTCTTCAGCCAGCACTGTACCTAGTGTGTACTTTCATTATTGCATTTAACATTACATGACTATGTGTCTATGTAAGGTCTCTGAGGTCAAGTTCAGCCTTATTTGCCTTTGGGAGGTAGTAAAATAAAGTGGTTAAGAGCTTAACCTGGGAGGGAGGGAGACACAAGAGGGAAGAGATATGGGGATATATGTATACGTATAGCTGATTCACTTTGTTATAAAGCAGAAACTAACACACCATTGTAAAGCAATTATACTCCAATAAAGATGTTAAAAAAAAAAAAACTGCATACTGATTCTGCTACCTGTTACATTTTGTAACCTTGGGTCTCAACTTACCGAAGCCTCAGTTTCTTCATCAGTAAAAAAAATAATAAAAACTCTCTAATAAACCCATCTCATATCGAGTTGCCCTGAGAATTAAGTAATACACCTGAAACGCTTGCTATACTGTCTGCCACATAATAAACAGTAATTTTTTAGCCCGCAATAGTAGTAGAGTAGTACTCTCACCAACAAGCACAGCATCTGCACGTAGAAGTCAAGAAATGTTTGTTAAATTCAAACAAATAAAATTTTCACTGACACTTTATATTACAATTCTTGCTATCATCTTTTCTGTCCCCTGGTCCTAACCCATGAAGTTAAGCAAGCCTAAGAGCCATCCTTGGCCTCCCTCCCTCACTTGCTGTAGCCAAATCATCACCAAGTTCTGTTGCTTTTACCTAAAAAGTATTTCTCATCCTTTCACTTTTCTCCTTCCCCAGTGCTACCACCCTAGTCTCAGCCTGGACCACTACAATAGCCTCCTAATCAGTCTTCCATATCTACTTGGCAATACTCCTTAATACCTTCTCTACCTGCACAAGTTAATATCTGTACAGCTACCAAGAATACTTAGAACTTGTCACTGCACTGCTTACAACCCTATGATGGCTTCTCATACTCTTAAGAAAAACTAAAATCCTTTACCCGGCCAGCTGGGCACTACATGGTCTGGCCCCTGCTGACCTCCCTTCTTCTGGCTCCTTATTCCCAGCTACAGTGGACCTCTCTGTGTTCTTCAAATTCCCAGTCACTGTTACCACAGTGACCTTGCCAAGGCCATTCCCTCTTCCCCCTCACCAAAGCATTTACAACTCATCTTTTCCAGTTCAGCATCAAATCACTTCCTAAAGGAAGCCTTCACAGATTCCAATGACCAGACCGTATATCACCTATTCTCTGCTCTTAAAGCACAATTGTGATGAATGAACAGGTACTAATTAAGAAAAGAAACGTAGGATAGGTAGGGAATCAAGAATGATGGCAGCGACCCTATCTATTTTGTTCACTTCTCTATCACCAGCACCTAGTACTCAATAGCTGTTCAAACATGTTAAGTCTACCAACAAAAAAAGAAACAGTAAAGACTGTTCTAACCAATTTAAGAAACTACGTTCTGTTAAATAGGCACTTTTATATAATCCCCCAAATGAAAAGGGGCCTCTCATTTATCACAGCAATTCCTTCTACAAATCCTTTGGCAGATGGTCATCTGGTCTGGAATAGAGCTCTTGCAACGACAGGGACCACATTAACCAATAATCCTAATATCGATGGAAAAACTGAAAAGCAATGGAGTTAGATACCGGCAGCACTTGAAATCTGATTAAAGTGGAGGTGCGGATTAGAGAGTGGCGGACTGACGTTGGGCACTATGGAACAGGAATACTTTTTTTTTTTTTTAAAGGAAACTCTTAAAGAAAAAAGTTCAAAATGAAGGACATTAGAGAAAAGACGGAAAAAATCACAGCCACAGGAAGCATTTCTGGAATTTATATATCTTAACATCTGGTCTTAAATGTCTAATGCGCAAGGTTTCGGACAGGAAAGCCAAATGGCCTGCATCAGCTACCTAGATGTGATTCCTGAATCAGCCAAAGAGTGAGAAAACAGCCTCGACCCTGGAACCGCGAGCTGGGGCCCGCGACCGCCTGAGCCCGTAGTACCTGGAACTCGAGAGTGCACTTGGTGCCCTGCGTGATGTCCTCGTAGAAACACTGCTTGGCATTGTCGGGCAGCTCGAACGTGATCTCAGAGGCGCCGCAGGGCCCCGGCACCAGCAACAGCAGCAACGCGAGCAGCCTACAGCCCCAACGGCCCGCGGCGGCAGCCCAGCGCTGCGCGGACCCCAGCCGGGGCATCCCGAAGCGGCGGCGGCGGCCTCAACCGAGCTGCGGGGGGACGCGGGGTCAGGTCTGCACGGACTCACGGCGCGCGGCAGGCCTCACCCCAAACGGCACCGCGAAGACGCACCGCAGAGTTGCTCCGAGCCCTGAGAGATTCGAGATGCGCAGCGAGTCGCTACTCACGGGGTAGGGACCAGGGCCTAGACGCCAGAACGAGCTGGGGAGCGGAGATAAAGACGGCAGAAAACAAGCGGAAAAGACTTGAGCTAGCCGGAAGCGGGGACAAGAGACGGGGGAAAGAGGCGGGGCCTGAGGCACCTGCTCCAGCGACCCGGATGTGCTCTCCCCCGGCCGCGGGGAGAGACGTTGGAGTGTGTACGTGGAAGCTCGCAAGGCGTCAGCTAGGCCTCCGACAGCGCCTGGGCCGAGAGGCGTGGCCAGTATGGTGAACGTGGCGGGGCGGGGCCAGGAGAAGGGGTGTGGCCTGTGGTAGGAGCTGCCAGTCCGTGAGTGTTTCTGCGAGAGCTGAACACAGGGGTACTCAGAGGGAGTGAGGAAGAGCCCATATTGCCCTAGAGGGCTAATCACCGGTGGTAGAGCGCTTTGCAATTTGCAGAGAGTTTTCTTGTAAATAATAAGTTTGGGGGGAAGCAGCTTTGCTAGGAGCGCGAATTCTGTGACTACCAGACTATAGGAGTTCTAATCCCTGCTCTTCTGGTTACTGGCTGTGTGACCTTAGACCAGCTGCTTAACCTCTCTGCTTCAATCTTTGAATCTGAAAAATGAGAAAAATAATAGTACCTAGCCCAGAGGGTTACTAGAAGGCTTCACTATTTGAAAAAAGCCCTAGAAGAGTGGTTGTCATACAGGAAGCATCATACAGTAAGCATGTACATAGGACCCAGGCAGGGAAGTCAGAGGGTGGTGGGAAGGCCGGGTGGGGAGGTGGAGGTGTTTGATGAGGGGGGGGTGATGAAGGACCTTTAATGGCTTCAGGTGCCCAAAGCCTCTTCAGGGGGAAAGGAGACCCCAGGAGATTAGATTTGGGGGAGATTGCACCTTCCTGAGACCAAGTGAAACAGAGCAGGACCCTATGGGGCCTTCCCAGGACAGACAACCCCATGCCCTAACCGCCCCAATGGTGCCATGTCCTCAGCCTGCCTTTTGTCTGTAGAAAAACTTGAGTCAAAGAATAAATTTAATCAAGAAGTGAAAAACTGCAGAAGCAAAAGAAAACCGTCAAACAAGACAAAACAGCAATAGTCATTAAACAATGTCAAGGACATTTAGTTCCTTCTCAAGGGCTATAGATAATATTCTGAGCCATATCCTTTGAGCAGCTGTCTTGTAGAGAATGAAATCCCCACCAGGTGGAAGAAATTAACTACATGATGACCAGACTGTAGCCATGACATAAGCTACCACAATTCCGAGAACTGGCCTCAAAGAAATGGGAACAAACTGACCCTGGAACTGATGACTAACTGTACTTAAAACAATCGAGGTGACGCTGGTCAGACCACTGCATGACTAATTGCAGGACAACTGTCAGAGATGACTGTGCTGTTTCTGCATGTAACCCCCTCCCTCCACCTATACACACCTGAAACTCCCCTTTAAAAGGTCTTGCCCACTGATTGATTGTCAGTGGAGAGTTGGCCTTCTGAGGTTGCCGGCCTCTGAAATAAAGCAAACTTTCCTTTCCAACCAATCTTGCCTCTCGATTATTGGCTTTCGAGCGGCGAGCAGCTGAACCCCACTTTCGGTAACGCTAGGCCAGAAAAAGAAGTAGTTTTTTGGTGTGTCTGTGAGTGGAAAGAAGACTGAATTTCCAAGTAGAAAGCTTGGGTTCTATTTTCTAACTCTTGGCAAGAAACGTTGCACTTTTAAATCTCCATTTCTTCATGCATCAAGTGGCAATACAAACAAAGAATGAATGAATGAATAAGATTAAGACCATAATGCGATACAGTACACACCACCAGAGAGGCAGATAGACAAATTTTTAAAAATACAACAATACCAGCTGTTGGCGAGCAAATAGGACAAGATCCCTCATACATCGCTGGTGGAAATGTAAATTGGCCCAACGGCTTTGGAAAACCATGTGGCATTATCTAATAAAGTGGAAGATAACATATATGGCCTAGAAATTCCACTTTGCATATACTTTAAAGTATGTACTTTACAGCAGTGGTTCTCAAAGTGTGCTCCAAAGACCTTTGGGAGACTTTGAAACCCCTTCAGAGGATCTGAGATTATCTACGGGAGGTTGGATTTCCATCAGGCATCTCAACCAAAACAACATACAACATATCGAATGTAAAAGCAGATGAACACCCAGCTTCTTGTATGAATCTAGATATTAAAGAGATTCACACAAATGTAAAGCAATGTGACCCTTATCACTACTAAATTTTCATTTGGACAATATTTCTCTTTTTCATGTTAAAATGTGTTATCTATGTTAACATATGTAAAAGGTGAAATTATGTACCCCCCAAAAACATATGTCCAAATCCTAACTTCCAGACCCTGTGAATTCGACCTTACTTGGAAATAGGGTTTTTGAAATATAATTAAGTTAAGCATCTCAAGATGCAATCATCTTGGATTTAGAGTGGACCCTAAATCCAGTGACTGGTGTCCTTATAAGAGAAAGGAGAGGGAGAACGGAGACACACAAACACAGGCACACAGGGAGAATGCCAGGTGAAGACAAAAAGATTGGAGTAATGCATCTACAAGCCAAGGAATGCCAAGGATTGCCCACAGCCACCAGCAGATAGGAGAAAGGCATGGAACAGATTCTCCCTCAGAGCCCTCCAGGAGGAACTGCCCTGGCAATACTTTAATTTCAGACTTCCGGCCTCCTCAACTGTGAGAGAATACTTTTCTGTTGTTTTAAAACACCACATTAGTGGCAGTTTGTTATGGCAGTCTCAGGAAATGAACATAACATGTAATGGGTTTATTATTGTTATTTTGTTTATTTTTAATTGAAGTATACTTGACATACAAATTATGTCAGTTTCAGGTGTGCAACATAATGCTCTGACAATCAAGTACATTGCAAAATGATCACCACACATCCAGTAACCATTTGTCACCCTACAAAATTGTTACAGTATTATTGACTATACTCCCTATGCTGTATATTACATCCCAATGACTCATTTATTTTATAACTGGAAGTTTGTGTCTCTTAATCCCCTTCACCTATTTCATCCAACACCCACCTACCTCCCCTCTGGCAACCACCAGTTTGTACTTTGTATCTATGTCTGTTTCTGTTTTGTTTGTTCCTTTGTTTTGTTTTTAGATTCCACTTATAAGTGAGATCATATAGTACTTGTGTTTCTCTGACTTATTTCATTTGGATGACTACCCTCTGGGTCCATCCATATTGTTGCAAATGGCACAATTTCATTCTTTTTTATGGCTAATATTCCATTGTGTATATATTATTGTTATTTTAAATAAATTATTCAATAAATATTTTGTGTCTCAAATCTCTATAATTTAAATTTTTCATTAAATAATTTTTATTAATTTATTTTATTTTATCTGATTTTTAAGATTCTGGAATCAAAAATTTGAGAACCACCTATGCACAGGTATACCATGATACATATGCAAGAATACTTAAAGCCAAAGTCTAATAGTCCCAAACTGGAAACAGCACAAATATCCATAAATTTGAGTGTGGTCTGAAATGCAACATTACATAACAATGAAAATGAATAGATTATAGCTACACAAGACAACATGGGGAATCTTATAAACACAATGAAAAAGAAACTAGGCAAAAAAAGAAATTATATAGAACATAAAGGCTGACATCAGGCAAAACTAAATGATACTGTTTCCCCTAATACACAGTGAAACTATCCAAAGAAGCAAGGGAATGATTATCTCAGAAGTCAGGATAGTGGGGAAGGATAGGGTGATAGGTGAGAAGCAAACGGGGTGGAGAATGGGGCAGCTTCTTTGGTGTTGGCAATGATCATTTTCATAGCCTAGGGGGTGGTTACATATATTTTCACTTTATAATTACTTGTTAAACTTATTTATTTTTATATGCTTTTCTGCATGTGTGTTATATTTCACAATAAAAGAAGGAAGACTTAATATGCTGGATGCATCAGTTAGCCATTATTGTGGGAAAAAACACCTCAGAAAGTGTGGCTTAAACAATATGTATTTATTACTGCTCGAGAGACTATAGGTCAGCTGATGGGTCTGCTCTCAGGTGGGCTCAAGCATCGTCTCTGGTCAGCTGGGGGTTGGGTAGGCAGCTGTGCTTATCTTGGTTGGGTTTGCTCATATTTGGGTGGGACAGCTGGTTATAGGCTGGTCTCGAATGGCCTTGGCTAAGACAACCAGGCTCCCCTCTGTGTAGTAGTCTCTCATACTCCAGCAGGCTAGCCCTGGGCGGTGCACGTGGCAGTTAACAAGAGTTCCGAGAGAATGTGCAAGGCTTCTAGAGGCCTAGGCTCAGAAATGGGCCCTGTCACTTTTGCTTCATTCTATTAACCAAAGCCAATCACAAGGCCAACCCAGATTCAAGGGACAGGGAGGAGCTGTAAAGACATTGTGTCAGGGCTCCATTAAAAGAAGCAGGACCACTAGAAGAACAAACAACAATAACAAATATATAAATGAGTGTGTGTGTGTATGTGTGTGTATATATATGTATATATATATATATATATACGTATATATATTTGATATTGAATATAAATATATTTAATATTTCTATAAATGTAAATATATGTGCATAGACGTAAGATAAGTTGACTATAAGAATTTGACTTTATTAATTGTGGGAGCGGGTTAAACAGTCTATGGGAGGCTGTGGCTTCTTCGTCTGGTTCTGGAGCCTGAAGTCTGTAGGTAAAGAAGTCAAAAAGGAAAGATGGATATGAAGTGGAAAAAGAAACTGGGCCTGTGAGGACGGGCCACAACCCACATCACTTTCTCATTCCCTCCAAGCGTCAGATTTCAGTGATGCGGGATCTGCAGGAAAAGCTGGTGTTCTTTACGCACCTGGCTCAGAATCAGAGAAGATTCAGGTGTAAAATGGGATATCGTGGCTGCTTCATCCCTTCTGTCTTTCAGAATGTCTCTTGTGGTTCACTAACCTCTAACTATGTAGGGAATGGAATTCTAGGAAAGACTAGTTGTACTTTAGCTAATTTAATACACTACAAATCCACCATAGACACTTTGCAAAAGTGTTGGGGGAGGTAGGTGTGAGAGAAGAATTTTGTTGATTTTTGCAATCAATCTACTCCACTGGATAAAGACAGAAAATGAAGAAATCTATATTCTTGTCCTTGGAAGGTTCATAACCTAGAAAGTAGAAATTTAATTATGTTCCAGATTTTTAGTTTATCTTTTCACTTCTCAGGATTAATCTAAGAATCAGAAAGAGTATATATGTGGAAAAGCTTCATAAAATACACAAGTTAATATCATCTTTATGTCAGGTATACCTCCTTACTAGGGACTACAAAATATTATAAAAAAAAAAATTAACCATGACTTGTTTAGCTTACGGCGGTAACACAGCAATGCAAATTTTGACTCAATCATAGTCTTTGAGCCCACATAACGTAGGAAGTATAATGTAGTGTAAGCTTGGGGAAATGACCTACCATTTCTGATACCTAATTTCTTCATCCATAAAAAGGAGGTAATTATATCTATTTTGTAGGTGGCTGAGAGGTCTGAATGAGATGAGATAATATCCATAACAGTGCATGAAATGCAGTAGAGATTCTCTATATAATTCTCCTTCAAAACGTTACTATTAAAAAAAACCTTTATTTTTCTTATTACTCCTATAGATGGGGGGGGGCTCCTCTTATTTCTGTATGTTAAAGTATTAGATCAGATTAAGTAATTAGATTATAAATAACATAATTCTAAAATCAAAGTTTCAAATGACAAGGTTTAGGCAGAGGTAAGGGACATTGCTGTGACCTCCTTGGCATCAGCGTCAGATACAGATCGGGGAAGCTCTAGGATTAAGCATTTGGCCTCGCAGAGATGAAGATGCCGGTTTAGGCAGCCCCTGACATAAGAGAGCAGGGACCAAAAATGTCAGGATCTTCACGATTCTCCCTACAGACTGCATTCCTCTTTATCTGACTCTGAAATATTCCTGAAAACATGTTGGATAGAAACTTAAGCACTAGAGTCAGCCTCTAATTCTAGTATTTTTAGAGGTAGTCTATATTCTAGTATTTTATTTTATTATTATTTTTAAAAATTTATTTTATTTATTTTTGGCTGTGTGGGGTCTTTGTTGCTATGCGCGGGCTTTCTCTAGTTGCGGTGAGCGGGGGCTACTCTTTGTTTCGGTGTGCGGGCTTCTCATTGCGGTGGCTTCTCTTGTTGTGGAGCACGGGCTCTAGGCGCACAGGCTTCAGTAGTTGTGGCACACAGGCTCAGTAGTTGTGACGCGCAGGCTCAGTAATTGCGGCACATGGGCTTAGTTGCTCTGCGGCATGTGGGATCTTCCCAGACCAGGGCTCAAACCCGTGTCCCCTGCATTGGCAAGTGGATTCTTAACCACTGCACCACCAGGGAAGCCCCTATTCTAGTATTTTAAATGGGAAAAATAATCATGCATTCCATATTCATACAAAAAATCCAACTAATTTTCCTAAATATCACTAACTACACTCTTTAACTTACATAACATTCCATTCATTATATCTACATGAGATAAGCATTTAAAATACTGATCATCCTATCACTTATATGTGGAATCTGAAATATGACACAAATGCACTTATCTACAAAACAGAAACAGACTCACAGACATAGAGAACAGACCTGTGGTTGCCAAGGGGGAAGGGGTGGGGAAGGGATGGATTGGGAGTTTGGGATTAGCAGATGCAAACTGTTATACATAGAATGTATAAACAACAAGGTCCTACTATATAGCACAGGGAATTATATTCAATATTCTGTGATAAACCATAATGGAAAAGAATTTTTTAAAGAAAGTATACTTGTGTATAACTGAATTACTTTGTTGTACAGCAGAAATTAACACAACATTGTAAATCAACTGTACTTCAATAGAAAAAAATTTTAAAAATAAAATACTAATCATCCCATTATTCAACACTTGATGGGCTTATCAATGGTATGTTTGTATGCAGCTCTCAAAGATAGTATACAGTATCAGATTTAAGTTGTGTCTTCCTTCTACATTGCAACGAACATGCACTGTAATGTGAACGAACAAGGACGAACTATGTTAAAAATACATACTAAATCTTGGAAACTAAAATTTTTATAAAATGAGGCAATTTAAAAAATAGTTCCTTTGCAATTGCCCAAGTGAGCTTCAGTGATGGGAGGGAAGGGGGACTGTGATCTTGGTAGAGGTTTGGTGATGGGTGAAAGTTGAGAGAGAGTGAGCTAGTGAAGGAGTGAAGTAATGCAGTACATGCCACAGGTGTGTCCAGGTCTAAATTCAAGATATAGTTAGACAGTCTTCTCAACTTGGCAACTGAGGCTCAATGCCAAGGATTCTCAATTGAAAATCCTCACCTGAATCAAAAGGACAAAACCTAAATTGGCAATAAAACAGCTACTCAAAATGGATAACATTCCCTTATCTTGCGGTTATGCAGCTCCCAATAATAAGATGGTGCATGGGAATGCATTTCTGAATGTAATACTTCTGTTCATGCTATAATCACAGTTAATTATAACACCAATCATTTCCTGTGCGTGAGCTAAAATATCTTTTAAACATCTGGCACAGAGTATTCAGAGTTGCTCTTCTTCCCCTTTCTCTTTTTCTGACTAACAGTGAG